>NW_026575045.1:3045960-3655152 GCF_905146905.1 Nyctereutes procyonoides
TTTATGGTCAACTAATATTCGATAAAGGAGGAAAGACTATCCACTGGAAGAAAGACAGTCTCTTCAATAAATGGTGCTGGGAAAATTGGACATCCACATGCAGAAGAATGAAACTAGACCACTCTCTTGCACCATACACAAAGATAAACTCAAAATGGATGAAAGATCTAAATGTGAGACAAGATTCCATCAAAATCCTAGAGGAGAACACAGGCAACACCCTTTTTGAACTTGGCCACAGTAACTTCTTGCAAGATACATCCACGAAGGCAAAAGAAACAAAAGCAAAAATGAACTATTGGAACTTCATCAAGATAAGAAGCTTTTGCACAGCAAAGGATACAGTCAACAAAACTAAAAGACAACCTACAGAATGGGAGAAGATAGTTGCAAATGACGTATCAGATAAAGGACTAGTTACCAAGATCTATAAAGAACTTCTTAAACTCAACACCAAAGAAACAATCCAATCAGGAAATGGGCAAACACATGAAGAGAAATCTCACAGAGAAAGACATAGACATGGCCAACATGCACATGAGAAAATGTTCTGCATCACTTGCCATCAGGGAAATACAAGTCAAAACAACAATGAGATACCACCTCACACCAGTGAGAATGGGGAAAATTAACAAGGCAGAAAACCACAAATGGTGGAGAGGATGCGGAGAAAAGGGAACCCTCCTGCACTGTTGGTGGGAATGTGAACTGGTGCAGCCACTCTGGAAAACTGTGTGGAGGTTCCTCAAAGAATTAAAAATAGACTGCCCTACGACCCGCAATTGCACTGTTGGGGATTTACCCCAAAGATACAGATGCAATGAAACGCCAGGACACCTGCAACCCAATGTTTATAGCAGCAATGGCCACAATAGCCAAATTGTGGAAGGAGCCTCAGTGTCCATCGAAAGATGAATGGATAAAGAAGATGTGGTCTATGTATACAATGGAATATTCCTCAGCCATTAGAAATGACAAATACCCACCATTTGCTTCGACGTGGATGGAACTGGAGGTTATTATGCTGAGTGAAGTAAGTCAATCGGAGAAGGACAAACACATGTTCTCATTCTTTTGGGGAATATAAATAATAGTGAAAGGGAATATAAGGGAAGGGAGAAGAAATGTGTGGGAAATATCAGAAAGGGAGACAGAACATAAAAACTCCTAACTCTGGGAAACGAACTAGGGGTGGTGGAGGGGGAGGAGGGCGGGAGGTGGGGGTGAATGGGTGACGGGCACTGAGAGGGGCACTTGACGGGATGAGCACTGGGTGTTATTCTGTATGTTGGTAAATTGAACACCAATAAAAAATAAATTTATTTAAAAAAATTAAAAACATAAATGGTTAACAAATATACAAAGTATATTGAAATATTAAGATTCATTGAAAAGTACGTTAACAAAAAAAGAAACATGTTTTGAATATCAAATTGAAAAATAACCATTTAAGAACAGCAGTGTTGATTAAGTGGGAAAGTGCATATACCATATATGCTGAGAGTAAATAACAAGAACTTTTCTTGAAGGAATTTTGATCATATATATAGCAAGTCTAAAAATGCATATGCCCTTAGACCCAGAAATTTCCACAGAATAAACTATGTCCAAATACACACACACACACACACACACACACACACACCTAGAAATATTCAGAAGTAGGGGATTACTTGAATAAGTTACATATATCTTTAAAACGGACTAGAATAAAGCTATAAAAACAATCTGTTCATACAAAAGTTAATTACTTAGAAACATGCACAAGAACATTACCAATTTTTTTTAAAAAGGAGCTAACAGAACAGATCATAACACAATGTTATGAAGAACAATATTTTCATCTATAAAAATAAACCAGGTGGACGCACTAAACAAAAAGTTAAAAGATTTCGTTGGGGATTAGGGGAATTGGATATATTTCCAACCTATATTGGTAATTTCAAGTTTCTTTATACTAAAATTAATTGAGTATTATTTTACAACTAAAAGCAATTTTAAGATTTTAAAATTAATGTTGAAAGTCAGAATACATTTTTGCTTAAAATTTACTTGTATCTCATTTATTTAATATGAGGGTCATGAATTATCTCTTTTAAATATGACCATTAGACTAATAAGATATACACTAGTCATGTCTGAGGTCATCGATAAAGCAGAATAGCATCTTAACTAACATCTGAAATGAAATGAATGCTCATTCGCCTTCAAATACCTGATCCATCTTATTGACCGCAACTGCAAGCTGTGTTACTCCAAGAGAACGAACCAAGAGGCCGTGTTCTCGAGTCTGTCCCCCAGTCTCAAATCCAGCTTCAAACTCTCCCCTGCTGGCGTCTACAACTAAAATGGCTACATCCGCCTGAGAAAGAAGAAATAATCAAAACTAGAAATAACATCACAGTATTTTAATTTGAATTCAAAGGCTGGATTAGTGGATTAATTGTGGTCAATTATTTTTATAAAGATTTTATTTTATTTATTTACTCATGAGAGACACACAGAGAGAGGCAGAGACACAGGCAATGGGAGAAGCAGGCTCCAGGCAGGGAGCCCAAAGTGGGACTCAATCCCAGGACAGGGATCACGCCCTGAGCTGAAAGGCAGATGCTCAACTGCTGAGCCACCAAGGCGTCCTAGTTGTGGTCAGATTTTAAAGGCAGACTCTAACCTGACACTGAACCCCAAGACAAATCAAAAGACTTACACAGATGGATAAAAAAATACTAGCATGTGGCCAAAAATAATGACATAAAGAATTTTTTTAATTCCCATATTTGATTTTATAACAATTAAAATATCTAGGCAAAGGAGGAAAAACATAAACACAGTTAAAACATAAGTAAACAGGGAGAGACATTTGGAAAAGTTATCAACTTATTATGAACTTTACTAAAACAGGGAAGAAAGACACAGCTCTGTAGAAAAATAGTTAAAGGGTACAAGCAAACAATTTGCTAAAGAAATACAAATGGCCAAGAAACATGAAAAAAATTCAAATTCATTAGAAATCCAAAAAAAAGGACATTAAAAATACATGAACATATTCCTTACTTCTCCCACTCCTAGAAGTTACATAAGCAACACTTAAAAGAATGATTTACTACAGGTAAGAGTGCAGTGAGATGGGCATTCTTATGCACCACCTGTTTAAGGAAGCTTTCTGGAGGGCATTTCCAACAGTGAGTTTCAGGAGCCTTAAAATTATACATATTTTGCTTCCTATTACTTCTACTTCCTGGAATTTATCGTAGAAAATGATAAGTCAACAAAAATGTTTATCAGAGTACTATTTATAATGATGAAAAACTTTGAATAAATGAGTTATCCAAAATAAAAAAAAAGGACATTCATTCACTCTCTTCTGCAGAGAAATAGAACCTTGACTTAACGAATTTTGGTAACCTTTCTGGAGCATTTTGAGAATCAGGTGAAAGACATTTTACCTCTCACACTCCATTTACACACAAAAAAAGAAGGAAAAAAACTAACCTTAGCTCTAGTGCCTTTTCCTATTTAAGCTTATTGACACTAGTTTTATGGGTTCCCACTATTCTTTGGTGTTGACGCTTTTTTAAAAAAAAAAAAAGATTTTATTTATTTATTAAGAGAACAGAGAGAGCACGAGCAGGGGGAGAAGCAGACTCCCCACTGAGTAGGAAGCCAGATGAGGAGCTTGATCCCGGCACCCCCAGATCATGACCTGAGCCAAAGGCCAACATTAGCCAACTGAGCCACCCAGGTGCCCATGTTGATACTACTTTGTGTGACTTAATTTGCATTATGTGGATGCAGTCTTTGAAAATCTGCAGAGAACTGTTAGTGCAATCATAGGTTTCCCTCTACTTTCATTCTCAAGTATTTCTGGTGATACAGTGTCAGGACGTTCTTTAAAGGAGCATTCTTTTTCCCTTCTGTGGTTTTTGCCCTGCAGGCCAGCCTATTCTAATAGAAATGTGGTTTTCTCTAATCCAGGTTATAATGACTAACTCTAACAGTGCCCTCCTGTGCCACCTCAGACCAGTACTGGACAATTGCTCTCTTACATTCCATCCACGTGAAGCGCTCTGGCCTTTTGGTTTGAACAGAGTCCATAATAGCTTTCCTCTTTGTGGTTTCCTCAATGACATTTTATGTTCATGTTATCCAATTTTTAAAGAATTTCACATACACTGCCATATAATCTTCACCATTATGAGAAATAAAATGGTCATAAAGTAAGTATTTATCAGATACTTTGCTCTGAGCAGAACTTTATAATTTAAATTAGAAGCATCATCCACATACTTTGGTGGGGGCAATTTACACTCTGAACAGAACTTTATAATTTAAATTAGAAGCATCATCCACATACTTTGGTGGGGGCAATTTACACTATGATTTCTGTTCTTTTTCCATTTATCCTTACCCAAATATTCCTGCCTTTCTTCTCCTCTTAAGTTCAGCATTCAGTCCCATTCCTTCATGACTTAAAACGTTGAACCCTAATTTCTTCAATAAGATCTAGTTCTTTGAACAAGAATTCTTGGTTAAGAGCACAAGTTGGAGCAATCCACTTGAAAGCTGACTCTCTTATGTACTAACAGGTCTCACACTTCAGACAAATTGTTTAATCTTGCTGGGTATCATTGACTTGTACCGAAGTGCTGAATCGTTAAATTGTACACCTGAAACTAATATTACACTGCATGTTAATTAACTGGAATTTAAATAAATACTTAAAAAAAGAAGTGCACTTGGTTGTGAGGAGTAACAGGTGTTTTATGGAAATGTGGAATGATAATATTGTACACCTGAATATAATATTACATCATATGTTACTAACTGGAATTGAAAACTTAAAAAAAGAAAAAAACATTTACTCACTTCACAGAAACAGTAAAGAGTAAGTGTAGTTTATAGAAAAAAGCACCCAGGCCTGACCTTCCAAATCCTAGACTCAATAACTGTAAATCTCCTTCCATTCAGGTTTTGCTAATAACTATCAAATTGTATTTATTTCTTTAGGTTAAAATTTGAAATTCATTGGATTGGCATTAAGATATCTAAGGCAGTAAGTACTCTTCCTAATTCTCCTTCTCATTACCATCTCCAAAAAATTTCAGGGCAATTTCTCTATTCTTTCATGCAGCAGCTTGTTTTTGGGAGCTCAAATGCCTACATATTATCAAGGAAGACTTTTCGACACTACCAGATATCTTTCCCTATGTATACTGTGTATACTCTTCTTGTAGTACATTTGTGTTAGCCTTTCCTCTTTACATGTTTTATATGATTTCCTTGAGGAGAAGCAGCATACCCTGCACTCTTCTTTGTAACCCTAACAGCCTACCCCAGTACTTTGTACACTAAGCTCTCTAATATTTTGAGCCTATTTTCTTCATTTGTCATATAACAGAATTCAATTAGATAATTACTGAAATTCTTTCCTATCCTAATTCCATTAGAAGTTTAGAATAAACGATCTTTATGATTATTCTGGATTCTGAGATTCTAGGAGTCAAAGACATTTCATTTTAACTGCTTATTTCAATGTTTGCCTCTCCCATTAAACTATCAAAATGTGCTTCTTAGTTATCATATCCCTACACTGCCTACCATAGCGCTCGGCACACAGCAGGCCAAGTAAATTTATCAAATGAAAATACACACACACACACATACACCACAGAAACAAAGAGAAAAATATATTGTGTTCTTTGGTAAATTCAATGAGAAGTACACTAACTTAAAATAGGAATGGGGCACCTGGATGGCTCAGTAGACAGAACATGCAATTCTTGGTCTCAGGGTTGTAGGTTCAAGACCCACTGTAGATGTAGACATTACTTAAAATAAAATCTTTAAAAAAATAAAATAAAATAGGGATAATATGCACCTTCATCATAAGGATTAAACTAAATGCATACAAAACACCTAACAGAGTGTCTAGCCCATATGTGGCACTCAACCAAGAGTGATTATTATTATTTTTCAATCTTCATTAATTGTTCAGTCCATGGACCTTAAATTAATATTCTGATATATAATAAGTTATATATCAACTTCCTAAAATAGAATATTTTGTCATTTATCTTTAATATAGTCTAATTTATTTGTATATCCTTTTTAGGTTGACAAATGTTTATATTAACATTCCTTTTAAATAGATGTTAAGAACTCAGAAAACAGCCAATTGCTTAAGTCACATTTTTTTTAAGTTTTTTTTTTTTTATTTATTTATTCATGAGAGATCCAGAGAGAAAGAGGCAGAGACACAGGCAGAGGGAGAAGCAGGCTCCGTGCAGGGAGCTTGATGTGGGACTCGATCCCGGGTCTCCAGAATCATGCCCTGGGCTGAAGGCAAGCGCTAAACCGCTAAGCCACCCCAGCTGCCCAAGTCACACTTTTTGCCAATAATTGACACAGGCAAACTTTTGAACTCTTTATATTTTCCAATAATCTTTTATTCATCATCTTTTATTTTTTAAAAATCCATGTCCTCTAGGTGCAGTGCTATTTTCTTTCATTGCTTTAATTATTTTAAAGTTATTATCTTTGATTTCAGTATCCTTAAGAATCATGTAATTCTATAAATTGCAAGTGTTTTTTTAATCCTATAAAGAAAGTAAACCCCAAGGGCAAAACTCCCAAGCTTCACTACTTCTGCATAAATCAGCACTTTTAAAAGATATAGGCCTTGGATATAAATACAGTAAAAAGGCAGATACTGAAATATTCACTCCAACTTATTAATAAGAAATATAAAGCTATACTTCATCATGAACTTTACCATTATTTTTATTATAAGAAATTCAAGCTTTTATAAATCTGCATCTATATAATAATTAGAAAAGGTTTTATATAGTACCAATGAAATCATAAAAATACACTTTTTTTTCAAAAGTTAAATTTTTTAATTTCAAAATACTTTAAAAGTTACAATCCCAGAATTATAAGCTCAGCATCAGGAAATTGTATGTACAATCAGTGTACTATAATTCAGGAAATATCTGGTACCTGGGCTGCTCCTGTAATCATATTTGGAATGAAATCCTTATGGCCTGGAGCATCCATTAATGTAATAACTTTGGTTGTGGTCTCAAACTTTGTCATACCAACATCCATTGTTACTCCCCTTAAAGAAAACATAAAATGGTTAGAAAATACTATAGAAATAATCAGTGCCATGGATTAAGTCATTTAATAATATAGGCTAATTGACAGTGACTTCTTAAGAAATAATGGGAATTTTATTACACAGTCTACTGTTTTGACTAAGCTATCACTTGGGAGCTAGAATTTCTGCAATTAACAGAATTACATGTGTATGCCTTTAAAATAAGATTTTGGACACAGCAAGAGCTTAACAAAAATGCTGGATGTTTCCCATTAACTTTTTTGGGGGTAAGAGGCTATGTAGACTATGAACAAAAAAATATATGGAGACACCTCTGGAAGAGAAAACAGAAAATACTGCCCATGAGAGAAGGTAAAGTGGATGGAGACAGTTTTCCTTATCTTCATATGTAGATACTTCACTAATGATAAAAATAAACTTCTAAACTTTCATTTGTAAGGTAGGTCAGAATGTTCCACATTTAGAAAAAATGAAATATCAAAGGAGATACCAAAACTTTTAAAAGTCGAGAAAACTAAACAATAGTTTGTTTTACATCCCATTTCGTCCTTCTTGAAGACCAACACAGTGCCTCTTCTTAGCCAAAAAAAATGTAGGTTTGGATTATAAGAAAGCCCAGGGAGGGTCTACAAAGGTACTGAATCTTTCTAGACATCAGGAAAAGGAAATTGGGTGGGCAATAAACTGGGTAATCATTCATCCTGGCTTGCCCCAAACAGTCCAGAGTAATGAATGGGCACTCCCTTTTACTACCAACTGTTCTGATAATACCCTAGCAGAGCAATGAAATAACACATGGGTCTCCTTGCTCAAGTCATTCTAACTTAATCTGAAACCATGGGCCATTTGACCTGGTGAAAATGATGTTTAATTCTAATAATCCTCAAATAATTGTCTAGAATACTGATGAACCAAGACTCATTCTGAGCTTCTCCATAGACTGCTTTGACCAAAACACACTCTTTGGAGCCAGGTCTGGTCTGCATTTGTAACCCTAGGGATATAAATATCCCTCATTATACTAATTTCTGTTCAACATATGAGCAGAACAATTTATAAATGTTTAATATGGTAGGTAGGATATAACACACTGTATTTTTGAAATACTACTGAAATACTATTACTGGTGAGTTAAAATTCTTATTATGTAACTAGAAGCAACTGCTATCTACAGAACCAAAAAATATTCTAAAATTGCATCATTCTGAGCAATAGAAAACTACTAGCAGCAAAAATATAACAGCCAACCAGTAGATATAGTATCAAAAAGAATAAAAACCCCACTAAAATTATTGACTATTCCAGAAATTAAATAATTAGCTCACCTGTCAGCTCAACTCACATATTAAGTAAATCCAAACAAGTCATTCTAACTTAAATTATACCATTCTCAATCTCTTTACCTATTTAACAGATGACACAAATGTAACTAAGGAGCCATGTATTTTAATAATCCGTTTGGTAAGCTGATAGGTGGAAATTATTTGTTCTTCTAACATTGACATCATACAAAAATTCCACTGTTTTCCAATATTCATTTTCCAAAAATTTGCCACCAACTAATTTTCCTTACTGGGTTGGAAAACAAGCATGTGAGGCTATAAAGAATAAATAAGACACCTACAAAAATTAAAAAAAAAAAAAACCCACCCTGATATACAATTCTGTTTATCACAAGAGCTGAGGAATACTGTGACCCCCTTTATTGAGATTACCTTATATATTTTAATGTAGACTATTCAAGACTCCAAGAAAGTAAATACACACCTTTTTTAAAGTATGAAAATCCAAATATATTCTCTAATCATACTCAGAAGGAAGATAAGGAACACAGAATACTTCCTTTGTTGATTTAGGACTTTCAGAGGACTTCAGAGTCCTTAATTATTATTTTGACACAGTTGATACACCTGCCAATTCACTTATTTAGGTGCCTTCTTTCTTTCCTGACAAAGGTGCCATTGGCTCTCTGATCCCTGACAATTCTAACATGATACATATGATCACTCTAAAAAGACTTCAAGGAAATACTTTGGCCAGAGGTCTATGAGTAGCTGTTCTCTCCTGCAGAGTTAGCATTGGGCACAGTAATAGATACAGGAGTAACAGACTAGATTAAATCTCCATGGTAGGAGGTAGGTTTAATTACTTGTTTGTTGACTCTATCTTATAAAAACATCCTACAGAAAGTATAAAAAATGAATTAAGTGTGATAATTTAAATTTACTGGTCATTTTAATTCCAGACAGAAAAGAGTTTACTGCAAAAAGTTACCTTCCCTTAAAGTTACCTTCTATAAAATTTAGTCTCATTCGTAATTTTAATTCAAAATCAAGTCAATTTGACATATTTCGGGAAGGGACAACTGAAACTTCTCCCACAGAATAATTAAAGAAGGGTTTTTACTGCCTTTTACTGTGTGCGTGTTTTAATTTTTTTTTGATAAACATTCAACTATTCTCATAGAATTTGGAATAGTAAATGTATACAGATTCAATGGAAACTATAATAAAAATATTTCCCCAATAATTGAAAGCTTTCCTCTAAAAGAAGTTTCTAAAATATTTCATGGCATGTTTCATATATATTCAACACATATTACATACTTATTTAAAAGATTATATATCATTGCAAACTGAAAATTTTGAAATATAGTGACTACCTTTCCCTTTCTTCGCCAGTCTCATCCAAGACCCATGCATATGCAAACGAAGCTTTGCCAGCCTTTTTAGACTCTTGTTCATACTTATGCATAGTTCTTTTGTTTACATTACCCAGAAGATAAAGCATATGGCCCATCAGAGTACTTTTCCCAGCATCAACATGACCTAAGGAAAATTGATTCAGGATTAATACTAGGTACATTTTCCAGACGTTGTTCACATCGAGGCATTGCATGCATATGTAATCCAATAATTCATGTCAGTGTTTCGAGTAATAAATACCAATTTTTATCGAAAGATAGTTAAAGTAAATGGAGAAAAAAAAAGAGTATCTCTTTAGAGAGGGGGGAAGTTTCCTTGACTTTTGGAAATTAAAACTGTCAGTAAGATATGGCGTTTTCAAAATATTCACAAAATGAAAATGCCACAAGTCTAATAACTCCTTGATAACTTGGCATCATTCCCCCCAAAGTGACTAGAAAGCATCATGATGCAATGCCTCCTTGCTTGTGTCCATTTACACCCACACAGAAACTCAAGAGTGGGAACAAGTGTCCACGCTGCCACTAGGAGGTTGCTAGGCTAAAGCAGAGGTGAGTGACCATCCAGAGGACTAAAGGGCATTACCAATGACCACCAAGTTGAGGAGCTGCTTCCCTCCTTGCCGCTTCTCCAGTTCCACTTTGACATCTATTTGCTGCCTCAGCTTGCCAGATTTCTTCACCGGTACTGATGGTGAATTCTGCTCTTCTGATGTTTGAATGGTGTGGGATGGGAGAACTGATTTAGAAACAGTGTCAAGAACATCAGAAGAAGCAATGCTGGTTTCTTCACTAAGATGTCCTTTTTGAAGTGTGTGGAAACTATGACCATTTTCTTCAGTTACTCTATAGAAAGCAGAGATAGGAAAAAAGTGTTTAAACCAACTCAACTGACATCCTCTTGTTAATGTCAGAAGGGCAGAGAAATTGTCTCTTCTAATTCCTTACACTTGCAGACCAAAAATGATCTCTGCTAAGTGGCTAGCCTATTAAGGTGGAAATTTTAAGTAGCTAGACACAAACCACACAAATACAGACTTAGAAGATCCCAGGAGAAAAACAGTCTACCAAATGCTGAGATAAGAAGAAAATATCCCATAAAATAACTGAATTCAAGGCCATAGCCTTAGCCATATGATCCTATCAAAACATGGCATAAAGAAGAGATTTTGTAAAACTTGGCACTAAAAGGGATCCCTGGGTGGCTCAGCGGTTTAGCGTCGCCTTCAGCCCAGGGCGCGATCCTGGAGTCCCGGGATTGAGTCCCACGTCAGGCTCCGGGCATGGAGCCTGCTTCTCCCTCCTCCTGTGTCTCTGCCTCTCTCTCTCTCTCTCATAAATAAATAAATAAATCTTTGAAAAACAAAACAAAATTTGGCACTAAAAGTGTTCCCAGAGGTAAAGTAGTATTTTTTAAAAAAAATTTTATCCCAAACTCATTCTTCCAACAGGACAGAGACTTTAATCTTTTTTGCTCAAACACTATCCTTAAGGGAGATAGATATCTTATCTGTCTACATTTTCTCAATACTTTCAGCAAAGAAATTTTTAATTCATTAACTAAACAAATACTTGATTTTCTAAAAATTACAACTTATACTAGACATTGATGTTGAGAAGAAAAGATGCAGATGAGAAATTTATCTACTAATCCCAAAAGCATATAATGTAGTGAGGGACTCAATACATAAAGTAGAAACAAGACCATCTAGCATAATTTATTCTCTCTGACCTTAGTTCATTAAGCTCTTTGACCATTACCTACAGAAACTGTATCAGTGCTATCCTATGGATGGCTAGCAGTGATGTGATCTAATCAATCAGACTACAATATACCTTACATTCCTTTCAGTGATACAGATAAAACAGAATTTGGACAAATAACAGGTTAAATTACAAGTTATTAAGAATGAAACCAATTCTATCCAACTCCATTTGAGACTGGCAAAGAATCACATACAAAAAGCAGTTTATATGAGAACAGTACATTATTTTCCTCTTGTCTACTATAACAAAAAGCAGACTCCTTTTTCCCCTCTCGGGGCATTTTTATGTCTCAACTCAGACCCTTCATCCTAGGCCTCAGGAAAGGGTCACATTAGTTATATTTGCAACTTCATTAAAGACCTCATATTCACTCTCCCCTTTTCTCTTGCTTTTGCAAATCGCTACTAACAATTTTGGCATTCATTCATTAACACCACTTACATTAGCTTCATCTAGAACCACAGGGAACAAACTTAAGTGTGTGAAGAAGGTTCCAGTTCTTTTGAACGATTCTAAAGGCTAAATTAAGTGAAATCTTAGACTGTAATTTGCAAATATTTGAATGACCACAGCTAGTTCTAAAACCAAAACATGACAAATCTGCATTTAGGCAAGTCAAAACAAACAAACAAACAAATCTCTACAAATTCTCATAAAAGTGTTCAACCAAAATAACTAGGGCTCTGGTTCTGATCAGACCTGGGAGAAATCACAATTTCTGGTTTCAAATCTGTTTTTAGTTATAGAAGATTTTCCTCAAAGGAAAGCATTTAACTCCAGTATGGAGAAGAGATACAAGCAGGACAACTATGGTTGGGACGCCTGGGTGGCTCAGCAGTTGATTCAGCTCAGGGCGTGACCTCGGGTCTGGGGATCCAGTCCCACATCAGGCTCCCTGCGAGGAGCCTGCTTCTCTCTCTGCCTGTGTCTCTCCCTCTCTCTCTAATGAATAAATAAATAAGTCTTTAAAAAAAAAAAAAAAAAGGAAAGAACAACTATGGTTGACAGAGTGGATAGAGACCTGAAGCTCAGCTGGCCCAGCATTGGAAGGGCTTGGGTCTGACTTGATCATTTCTTTTGCAATTCAGTAACACGAAAGGGTTGCCTTTCTTTTGGTTTCATGAAAACATTCAAGTAATTTCTAGGTAAAATATAAATTAGTTCACTAAACTGTATAGTGTTGGAAGGAAATAACTAAAGTAATTAGAAAAGCATCATATGTAAGTCTGTGCTTAGTAAAAACTTATACATATTACAAAATAAAATTCAGTATTTTAAGGTTTTGAAAAATGTCTAAGATGAGGCCTAGAAAGGCTGTAATTACTGACTGACATGAAAAAAAGACTAGGGGCATTTGGGTGGCTCAGTGGTTGAGCATCTGCCTTTGGCTCCCCGGGTCCTGGGATCCAATCCCACTTCAAGCTCCCTATAGGTAGCCTGCTTCTCCTTCTGCCTATGTCTCTGCCTCGCTTGGTCTCTCATCATTATATAAATTAAATCTAAAAAATAAAAAATAAGAAAGGAAAGAAAGAAAGAAGAAAGAAAGAAAGAAAGAAAGAAAGAAAGAAAGAAAAAGAAAAAGAAAGAAAAAGAAAAAAGACTAAGTTGGTTGAATGTTTTTTTCAGGTGCTGATATAATTTTGTAAACTTATCTATTATTATAAAATAACTACTCTAGTTTTTTTCCTAAATCATCTTTCCAAAAGTGGAAATATTTCTACATGAATCTAGAGGCTTAATTTTTCTTGTTGAGTTATTTAAATGAGATGGGAAAGCTAATAATTTAGATTTAAGAGTATCTGTTCTCTATGCAAGGTTCTAATCATTATACTTAAATAAGCTTTTTCTAGAGAAGCATTTATCTTTAAATATTAGTGGAGAAAAACCTTGCTGTTTTAATTTCTTCTTAGTAGTGCATTACCCTTTTTTAAGGAGCTGCCACTGGGAATCACACTATGTAGGTATTTACAATGCTGAAATCTTGACTCAGAAGTGTTTCATTATGTTTCTCTGTGCTTTTCCAAGATCAAATCAGAATAACAGCTTAAGTATTATCCTAGTATACATAACCTTCCTAAAAAACCCTATATAAGTATTTGACACAAATATAGCTTGGTCCTTGAGCAATATTATTATACATTTCTGATTATCCTGACTTATACCTACAGACCTCTAATGTTCTAATGAGTTCTTCTCTAGAGCTATATCAAAATATTGACTCACAGGCTGTTTTTTTCACCTTTACATACTTCCAAGTTTATTTTTAAGATAAAAAATATTTCCCCAATAACTTTGATCAATAAATGTTTAAACAACTGTTCTATGAAACAAATACATTGATTAAAATTAATGGTTCCTGTCCTCATGAAGCATATAGTCTTGTAAGATTCTGAAAGGCTTGCATTATACTTGTGAAGTATAGAGTTAGGTTGTCAAGAATTATTTACTTGGAACTACTATCTTTTTTTCTTGATCATTTTTTTTCCCAAAGATTTTACCCATTCATTCATGAGAAACACAGAGAGAAAGGCAGAGACATAGGCAGAGAGAGAAGCAGGCTCCTCGCAGGGAGCCTGATGCAGGACTCAATTCCTGGGCCCCACCATCACACCCAGAGCTGAAATGCTTAACCACTGAGCCACCCAGGCATCCCTCTTGATAATTTATTGTCTATTATCTTTTATAGTTATTCCCATAGACAACTATGATTTACTTCTAACATGATACATTAATTTGGGCTTATTTGCATGTTGCTTTCTAAGACTTTCAAAACCTTTTGCAATAAGATTATAAAATCCTTAGAATAAGGAATTGTATATTTATTTAGTTATTTCCTCTCAATGGAAATAATCTAAGAACAATAAAGGAATTTACGATTCTGACAATCCAACCCCAATTCAGAGAGAAAAGACTACATTAAGTTTTTGGTACATAAATCAGACTCAAAATTATTTTAATGGGCTAAAGTTACCCAAATTAAAATGCCACTCATTTTAATTCATTAAATGTCACTCACTAAAATTTCATTCATCCATTCAACATACACTGAATACCTACTATGTCCTGATTATGGAGTTCTTTCCTTCATTGAATTGGAATCTAGTAAAGTGTTGCTTTTATAAAATAAAAAAATTAAACTAAGTGATCATTAAGATTCTTCACAACCAAGACTCATGAAATTTAATAGATAAAACAAAGTTGTAAGGGAGAAAAAAATAAAGCTGCTTGGTTTAAATTTCTTGAATTTTTTTAAATCCTCTATTTTTTGTTTGTATTTGATAATAATGATTATCTTTCTAAATGACAGACAAAATACATGCAATCTATAAGTAACTGATTTAACAAATGATTATACAATCTGAAAATTTTTAAAGCAGTTTAAAGTTAATGTTTTTAAACTGTGCTGTTAAGCCTCAAGCAACCAACTTCCTTTGCCTACACAAACTCCTGGGAAAATCCTCAAGATTGTGAAAAGAATAAATGAATGCTACTAATGTAGGGATCTATCATTTCTCAGCATATTTGAAATTCTAGATATGTTTCATTTTGTATTTTATGCCTTTGTTCTAGTGATCCATTTCATTCAACCTGAAAATCTTAAAGAGTTTAAAGAGTACAGTTAGAACTTTTAATTAATGATTACGATTCACCAACCACATTTAATTCCCAAACACTGCTTACCTACGCCATCTAGTGGTACAAGGATTACCTAGCTCAGAGTGCTAGATTACACAAAATAGAGGGTTTTTGCTAAGTTATTTAATTCATATGAGAAAACTGACAGTGAGATAGATTAAGTAACATGCATTACTTGGTATCAAGCCTAATTTATCATCCCCTTTTCTTTGTATCATGTCGCACTGATGGCCCATGATACTTTAACATCACCAACATAGCAAAATTTATTAAAATAGGTTCTCTTTTCTGACAGTCGAGTGGAAGACAATACCAATTTCCAAAAAAAGTGGGGGAAGGCTTAAAAACTTACCCAGGCACTTCGAATCCCATAGTTTGCTTCTTTCCAGACACAGTCATTTTGGCAACTTTGGGCACAATTTCAGATTCACTTCGAGATGACTGAGAATCTATTGATTTTCCTAATTAGAGAGCAAAATATAAAAGGCTAATTGAAGCTGATTTCTAGAAACATTTGCTACACATTATATAGTACATAAATATATAGCATGGTAATTAAGTTTTATAGAATTTATATTTTTATACATATTCTTTTCTCTAAAAACATTCAGTGAACATTAAAATGCTGAAATTCTTTTGTCACTCTATATTCTGGGAAACCCCCTACTATTGGGACTCTGCTATGCTTAACTTCCACCAAATCTCTTCCTAATTTTGAACTGACTCTTAAGTTTCAGTATTAAGAGGTCACAAGGTGGTTTCTGCAGAGCCTCACTCTGACAGAATACCTAGGCCCTAGATCCGTCTCCCCCACCACGCCCTTTCACACTACTAAAATTGTTTGGTCAGTTAGCAGATGGCTAAACTATTTTTAATCTCGTGATATCTATAAACTGATGAACAAGGTAAGCATCTGCTGAACTGTGCTGGACACTGCATATATTTTACTTGCATACAATCCTAGGTTTAGTAAGATATTTGATATCTAACAAGAATATGGGGGGAATCAACTTAGAAAAAGTGAATTAAGAACAAGATCAATTATGAGCTAGACCAAAGATGTTTATGCATTTGATCCTTTAAAAAATATACCTGTAATTCATGGAATTCTTTAGAGAGTATCTTTATAATTTTCAGTAATATTACCATCAGGATTGGGTCCACTTAGAAATGGAAACTACACATGCTACACTGGTAAATATATAAATATATATATATATATATATATATATATGTTACTTTTTAAATTAGAATAAATTAATGTATATAATGCATACAAAACATTTACTATTTGCCTATTATATGCCAAGCACTATGCTGGAGATCTAACAGTAAACAAAACCAAACATAATCCTTGTGCTGAGGAGCTTACATCTCATGGAGGAAGTGCACTAACTAATCAAAAATAAAATTCTTGGGACACCTGGGTGGCTCAGCAGTTAAGTGTCTGCCTTCAGCCGAGGGCATGATGCTGGAGTCCCGGGATTGAGTCCCACATCAGGCTCCCTGCATGGAGCCTGCTTCTCCCTCTGCCTGGGTCTCTGCCTCTCTCTCTTCCTCTGTGTCTCTCATGTATAAATAAATAAAATCTTTAAAAAATAAATAAAATTCTTATTAGTGTTAGAATATGTACATAGCGTCATAAGATTTGGTGACATGACACACAAATTAGAGCTTCCACAGAAAGTTAAAGAGTTAAGCAATGATGCAAATATGAGTAGGAATGACCTCCACAGAAAGGAAGAGCACTGTGAACAGAGAGTAGTATGTAGTGGGAGGTGGTGTGGGACCTCAGAGGAAGTAAAAGTGGAAGGGAAAGGGAACAGAGCTAACTTAATGTAGCTGAAGTGGGGGCAGTGGCCAGGCCGCGCATGGCCCTTTAGGCCATGTCAAAGATCTAACATTTGTTCTGACAAAATTGGAAGCCACCAAAATGGTTGCAAGTGATAGGAGGAAAAAAAAGAGAGAGAGGAGAGGACAGAGTCAAGCTCAAGGAGAAGTGAGGGCTGGAGTGTTTTATTTGTGATTCATCAGCACATAATTAGTAGTTGAAGGCACAGACATAAGTGATATCACAAAGCAAGTGAATATAGAATAAGAACAGAAGTGGTCCTAGGACAGGGCCTTGAAACAAATCTAGACTTAAATCATAAGATGGAAGATGCTGAGCCTGAGGAGGTCCAAGGTAGGGGGGTGGGGGGAGGGGGTGCCAAGAAGCCAAGGGAAGAGTATTTGATGGAGCTGGCATCACCAGTCTGGGGAAGTGAAACAAGAAGCCAGAATGGGTTAAAAAAAGAAAAAAAAAAAGTGAAACAGAGGCCGTACCCGGCCATAATCTCTAATCCATAATTCTAACACCTGAAAGCTCTGGAAAATTAAGGTTTTTGTTTTATTTCAATTTGGAAGCAAAACCTGACCTGGACTGACATGAAGGCTATTTATAGCCCTTATTTATTCCACGTAAAGTGACAAGCCATCCATTTCAAGCTCGGAAATTACAATGTGATGTTTATAGGGTGCTTTCCCCCATTCCAATGAGGTTATCACACCATAGACAAGTAGGACGTACATGGTTAATGTTTTTCTAAATCCCAAAACTTCTGATTTCTGAGTCAAATCTGGTCCCAAGGGCTTTAGATGAGTGATTATAGATATGTCATTTGCACATATCTTAACTTGAAAACTTAAGAAGTTTGGCTGGAAAGGGAGGAGGGCTATGGTAGAATGGTAGCAAAAGGGTCAGCTGATAGAAAAGACAGAATTGAGAGGGACTGGTTAAGAATATTAGGAAGAGAAAAGGTCACATTAGATATTTTAGAATTCCTGAGAAGGCAGAAAGAGCTGAGATATGAAGGTCAGGCTGATCTAAACTAAAGCAGGCAAAATGCTCTTTTTGCTGTAATAGGAGGAAGGTTTGTATGAAGAGCTAGATGATGAAAATTTCTAATGGTTAGCTTCTATTTTCTCCATAACGAGGAGCCTGGTGAGACTGAGGGTAAACAAGGAAAGTAAAAAAAGGCTGGTGAAACAAATAGTTTTCAATAATTGTTGCACAAAGGAGAACTGCCAGACAGTATTGAAGGCCCACCTAAAATTAGTGATAATAACATTTGAAACTAATATAACATCGTGGGTCAACTATACTCAAATAAAAACACCTTTTTGAAAAAATCTGTGGTAATACCTTTATAAGGGAATCAATCTGCCTTTTTTGTGACTTTTTCTAGCAACATTCACCCATTTAGGAACAGGCACACAGAAGACATTAACTGCTTCATTCAGGATTATGTTTCTACCCAACCGGTGCAAGGAGAAAGCAGAGAAATAAGGCAGTTAAAGGTACTGGCAAAATGGGAGGAAAAGTTACTCAAATTATAAATCATGAATGCTAAGTGGGATTAAACAAATAAAATGACAAAGGAAAAGCACTGATGCAATGGGATAAGGAAGAGAGGTCTATAGGTCAAGGAAAGGTAATGCTATGAGAAGCACAACTAGGTGGTGGTGGTCAGAACAGGACTGTGAATTCATGATTCGGGAGGAGGGAGGATTATAGTGAATTGCTGAGAAGGTGAAGGTCACTGGAAATCAAGTTGTCAAGGAATTCAGGTCCAGGTGCAGCATTTGTTGGTGTTTTTCCACACTGATGCATCAAGAGCTGAGGATGAAGAAGAACACTGTAAGCCAACTGCCAGTATTCAATGAACAAGGAAGAGTGGACTTGAAGTTGTTCAGTAAATAATAGCAGTGAGGACCAACAAACAGGTGGTTTAGACAAAAGACAGGAATTTCAAAGGAGCAGAGATTTCAGAGGAAAAAAAAAGGATGGATGAATAATGATGTTGGAAAAGGCAGCAAAGAGAACAAAGCTGACTTTTCAGACCCCAAGACTGGAGGGAGTATAAGTGAAGTAAGGCAAGGATTGGAAAAACCACTAAGAAAACAGATTGAGAATTACAGAGGGGTTTAATTTTTATGAAAAAAGCAGTTCCAGAGTTATGGCAAAAATAGAGATGAGAGAGGAATGAGAAAGGGATAAAAAAGGAGAACACACAGCACTGATGAAGATGGTGGTGGTGGTGGTGGTGGTGGCAGTGTATGGTGGATTTGGACATCTGTGGAGAGAAGACCCATAAAGCACAGAAATGTCTCAATCTGGGCTCTCCAAGACTAATTCCCACTTCCTACATTTAGTACATTGAAAAACTGTAATTTTGATTTTTTTTTAAAGTAGGTGGGTCATAAAATGACACAGAAGGTCTAAAGCACAAAAATCACAATATGAGGGATGCCTGCATGGCTCAATGGTTGAGCATCTGCCTTCGGCTCAGGGCATGATCCCAGGGTCTTGGGATCAAGCCACCTCCCTCTGCCTATGTCTCTGCCTCTATCTCTGTGTCTCTAAATAAAATCTTTTTTAAAAAATCACAAAATGATTCTACAGTATTTCTAGCAGATGCAATAAATATATATATTACTTTCATTTCTAGTGATTCTTATCTAGAAGACATCAAACACAAGATGTAGTATTTCAAAAATTCAGTTAAGTGAAAGTCCTTTTTTTTTTCATAGTAAAATAAGTCTAGTATTATAGATCTGAATATAGCCTCTTAAAGCAATAGTTCTCAAATCTTTTTATTTGGGTCACACACTCCTTTAGAAAAGCTCATGAAAACAACGGGGCACGCTTGCCAGAAAAATGCACCTACCATACACACAAAATTTTGCATACTATTTCAAAGGGTTCAATAATTCTCCCCTTGAGAGGTAAGCTTGACTTGGGCTATTTTGGAAATATGCGCATTTCAATCTGATGTTATCCAAAGTCAAAGAAAAAAGATACATTCAGTAAACTTTCCACTGAGCTATTGTCAATAGCAATGTGAGACACTTCCACTTATCCAACCACATTATGAAGTTCCTCTCATAATTACCATCACCCTGATGGCAGGCAAAAATCTGATAGGTTAGAAATAAACTAATAACTAAAATAACCAGTCATGAATCACTAAGAGATACATATGAGTGTTTGAATTCATCACATAAAAGTATAAAATGTTTACTGTTTTCTCCCATCTTCCCCAACCAACTATTCATTCACTACATAACAACCTCAAAAAAGTGAGCACTGAATTTTCAGAAAGTCAAAACAAGAAATGTCAGCACAGAAGGGGAATTTTCACAGAAAAAAGAAGTGTGGATTCTGGTTCCTGCTCTCCCACTATGTAGCTACTACCTACTTTACAGCTTAAAGCAGTTCCCTTAATTTCACTAGCTTGTTTTCTCATCTACAGATCTTCCTCAACTTACAACAGGTTACATCCCAATAAACCCATCATAAGCTGAAAATATCGTAAGCCGAAAATGAATTTAATACACCTAACCTATAGGACCTCACAGCTTAGCCTAGCCTACTTTAAATATGCTCAGAACACTTACATTAGCCTACAGTTGGGAAAATGCACCTAAGACAAAGCCCATTTTTTAATAAAGTTTTGAGCATCTCATATAATTTATTGAATACTGTACCGAAAATGAAAAACAGAATGGTTGTATGGGTACAGAATAGCATATTGGCTGTTGATACCCCATGATCAGATGACTGATTGGAAGCTGCAACTCCCTGTCACACTGCCCAGCATCATGAGGAAGGATTGTACATTATCACCCAGGTAAAGATCAAAATTCAAGGTATGGTTTCTGCTGAATGCATTATCACTCCAGCACTATTGCAAAGTCCAAAAAATCTAAGTAGAATCATAAGAGGGGGACTGTCTGTTACAATGAAACAAATGATTTCTAGTTTAGTAGATGTCTATGACTCCCAAACCACTAAAATGATTTTAAATCAAATAGCCCATTAGGAGGTAAAAGTAAATGTGCTATTTGAAGGGAAAATAATCCATGTCCTCCCTCAAGTCATGTAAAAACCCTGTCACCAAAAAGATATGCATTCTGAAGAATCACATATTAGTGACTAGTGTTCAGTCTTTAGGAGGATGGAGGAGAATCAATCATTTTGATTTTTCAATTGGATGGAAAGAACAGCTTACCCAGTTGATCAAGCCTAACCTGCTTGTTTTATAGACCACAAAAAGACATAACGAAATTAAGTGACTTCACAGTAAACGGCAGGACCCACACTTAATCATCTCACCCTACCTATCCAATTCACCTTTCTCCTACCCCAGTCATCTTTTGTCCCTGCAGTTATTCCTTAATGGGTTGCTCTCCTCCAGGGCTCCACTGCTTTTTTTCTCAACTAAGATCTAAATAGCGGTGTCTAAGTTTTCTCTTAAATACAAAATGATCTAGGTCTTGGGCAAGCCTGGGTGGCTCAGTGGTTTAGCGCAGCCTAGGGCGTGATCCTGAGGACCTGGATGAAGTCCCAAGTTGGGCTCCCTGCATGGAGCCTGCTTCTCCTTCTGCCTATGTCTCTGCCTCTCTCTCTGTGTCTCTCATGAATAAATAAAATCTTTAAAAAAAAAATTATCTAGGTCTCTTGTCCTGAAGATCTTTTTTAATGTGAATGCCTTTTTAAAGGATACAAAGCTCAATTTCTCCAGCACTACACAACTATCATACTCTTGCTGAATTTACTGAAAACATACACTTGGCATATCCACATGATTTACCTGCCTCTGATTTATTTCTTTGGTCTTTAAAGCACACTCAATATTAGACTACCAGCTCTTGGGAGGATAGAAATGGTCTTATACATACATATATTCATAGTCCACACCACATGACACAGTGCTCTCCCCACAACAAACAGTAAATAGAGTTTAATGATTAATCCCTAAGAGTTTTACATTTTCAAAACATGAAATGATCTGTATTGCTTTTCCAAGTTATCTTTGATCTCTTTGGACAATAACCTCAATTTACTCTCTACCTTTACTTGCACTTAATATGAGCCATCTCCTAATGTTTAGAGACCTTAATTCTAGAAGCCCATCTGGTCCTACTATGGGCACTCTCATATGCTCTCCTGTTAGGTGCTTACGTGCTCTTTTGCCTTCATAACAACCTTGCAGAGTAGGTATAATTATATCTACTTTAGGAGAATGGAGGGCCAAATAGGTTGATTTGAGAAAGGCTATACAACCTTGGCCTGTGATATTACTGGGTTTTAAAAAATATGAATCGCATGGTGGCTATTCTCAATGGGCTTATACACTACCCTGAGATAATTATAATAGTGGTAGAGATGAGTTATAGAAACAATAAGAAAGAGAATTCAAAGTATGTGCCTAATTAGAAAAGTCTTAACAAATAAGATTTGACATGACCCTGGTAAAGAAAGGGGAGGCAAAAACAACTTGAGAAAAAAAGCATACTTAAGGGTCAACCAGGCAAAAATTCTGAAAAAAGACTGGGCCTAGTTATAAACAGACAGTTACACAAAAGTGTACCTTACCTTTAGATTGAGCCCAGTTCTTTTTTTTTTTTTTTAATTTGCTTAAGTGTCATGCAAGTAAGTTTCAAGAGTACATAACAACAACAAAAAGAATGATCCAGTAGTACAAAATCCAAAGGGACTATTTTGGGGACAAACAAGCCAAGTTGATGCTGAAGTTCATCTGGAAGAGTAAATGTGAGAGAAGGACCAATAAAATTTTTAAATTAAGAATAATAATAGGGGACTTGAACTACTAGATATCAAGACCTCCTATAAAGCTTGAGTAAATTAAAATGGGGAATAGCTTGATGAATTAGAATACAGCATCTGCAAATGAACCAATTAATAGGAATATGCTTAATAACATTTGAGTATACAGAAAAATATGTAAGTGTATATATATATATATGTATGTGTATACACACATACACACATAGTTACAAATAGAAATTCACTATATGCAAAGTGATATTTCAAATCAATGGGAAAAGGATGGGTCATTCAATGCTGTATTAGGAATATTAGCCATTCATTTGAAAGAAAGGTTCTATCATATGTCTATGTATCATATGTAAATTCCTTATTGATCAAAGATATGAATAAAAAATACATAAAAATCTATAATCTTCAAGACTGAGAAGTTTTATATAAAAATTTTAAAATTTCTCTCTAATTAAAGATACCACAGGAGAACATAAAGTATATAAGGAAATATATACAAGGTTAATATATATAATAAAGGAGCTCATACAAACCAACAAGAGAAAACAACTCAGAAATAAAAAAGTGAATAAAAAAACCAACCAGGTCAATATACGTAAGTCAAAGAAAGGTGTGGCAAAGGAAAGGGGAGAGAGGAATGGGAGAGGGACTTAGGATAGAGGACTAAAAAAGGGAAGTGGTGGAAGAGGGAGGACAGAGGGAGAGGAATACGTAGAAATATTTCTGCTTTTTTATTAGCATCTAGAGTTGCCAAGGGAAAAGAGTGCTAACAGACACTGCTGACAAGAGCACAGCCTGGTGTACTTGTGGCAGGGAAAAATGTGATAGAATAAAGAAGTCTACTAAGTACATTATACTTTTGGTAGTGTGTTCTGCAAAAATATTAACATTACTGTACAACGCAGTTTACTGTGGTGCTGTCTATAATGGCAAAAAAATGGTGGGTGTACATCAGTAAGATGATGGTCAAACAAATTATGATGCACCCAAACAATGGAATAGTTGGCTTCAGATATAAACATACTAAACCTATATGCACGAAAAGGAAACCATGCACATTAAGTGGAAAAGCAAATGCAATATTATATAGCAAAGACGCTATATCACTATACTCATGACATTAAAACGTCCACAAGAATGGAAGTGAACTTTTAAAAGTAATTACATCTAAAGAGTGATATTTAAAAGGAAATAACTTTCATTTCAAAATTTATACACTTCTGTGATACAACTGTATTATTTTTATAATTAAAAATGTTTAAGTGAAGGGGAGCCTGAGTGGCTCAGTGGGTTAAGCATTTGACTTAGGCTCAAGTCATGATCTCAGAGTCCTGGGATCCAGTCTGCTTTGGGCTCCAAGCTCTGTGCAGAGTCTGTTTCACCAGCTCTTTCTGCCCCACTCCTAGCTTGTGCTCTCTCTCTCAAATAAATAGTTAAAAAAAAAAAATGTTTAAGTGAAATGTGTTCAAATTAAAACACTTCAAAACACTAAAAACTTCTTTCTGTACTATTCTTCAGAGATGCTCTTTATTTTTCTTAGAAGTTAATAAAGTAAAATCCTACTTGACAGTAACACTTAGAATCAGCATATCACATCCCAAAATCCATCAATGATCCTGAATATCATGTATCACTGAAAAGTTCTGTTTGGAAATAAAAGTTTAGGCAATCATTCAATGACAATTATATTTCAGAATGCTCTACCAAGCTGAAAGTAACACTCTACACAGTTTGTCTTTTGTGTTAAGCAATCCCCTTGTTTAGACTCTGAAGCTCCTTGACAGCGACGGCTGAAAATTTTGTTATTTCTCTATTTTCTGCAATGTAAATATTCTATGTTTTGTACATCATTTATACATGTTTGCTGATTGCTGAATTGAACAAAAGAAATCATTTCCTGGTAGCTCTTTCAATGCTCTGACATATTTCTAAAGGAATAAGGGTGAAAACAAAAAGGGAATTATCAATGTGACTTCTTTGAACAATGTCACGGTAAAATCTATCCTGCAGGCCTCACATTCTCTAGAACAGGATTTCTCAGCCTTGGTACTACTAATATTTTGGACAGGATTTTCTGTTTCGGGAGCTGGCCTCCCCATCACAGGATGTTTAGCAGCATCCCCAAAGTGTCTATAGATACAGACAAGTGTCCCCTTGTGGCCTCAAATCACTTCCAGTTAAGCACTGCTTAACTTAATAATAGTTATTAGATAAAGCACTAAATACATATTCTACACCCTATAATCACCACCTCAAATGTATAGATCATCTCCTAACTCATCCTCTTGCCCATAAAATGATCAACTGCCTTTTCTTGTCCAGTCAAGCTTGAAACCCCATAGTTGTTGACTTCTGATTCCCTCTTTTCTCAAAACCTCTATATCCAATTAATACTAATTCTATTTACTTTTTCCTCATAAACATTTCTCAGGACGCCTAGGTGGCTCAGTGGTCGAGTCTGCCTTCGGCTCAGGGCGTGATCCTGGAGTCCCAGGATGGAGTCCCACCATCAGCTCTCCATGAGGAGCCTGCTTCTCCCTCTGCGTGTCTCTCATGAAAAATAAATAAAATCTTTTTAAAAAAATTTTTTTTTAATTCTCAAATTTGTCCTTTTCTTTCCTTCCCTATCTACTTAGATCAGGCCCTTGGGATCTCACGGCTGATTTACTGTATAAGACTAACGTCTGCCCTACTACTCCCATAAGCAGACTGGAATTTTCTGGGCATACACAACTCGTTTTCTCACATCCATGGCCAAAGCCCATGCTATTTTCATGTTCATACAAATGCCATTAATTTCATGAAAACTATCAATACAAGGAAGCCAAGGCTTCTTGATAATGCATGAATCACAGAGGCCAACTTTAGCACTGTATGATCAAAGACTCTTAGATTCTTACTACAAAGATTTGTTGAGAGCCTATGAAGTACAAACACTTCTCCACTGTGTAACTGGCAACAGAATAAAGTACCTAGATATACATGTGCACTCTCATGTTCCCACAGGAGAACTCCCATAACCATTCCATGTCAAAATCCTCCAATTTACTACTCAGAGTTTGGTAAAGTAGGTAAGACATGGGACTCTGCTGCAAGATAACCCAGGTGGAATCCAGGCTCTGCTACTATGTGACTTCAGGTGAGTTATAGTTATTTAACTTCTTTCTGTGCCTAGGTTCCTCATCTATAAAATAACAGTAAGAGAATCTACCTGATAGGGATGTTATAAGATTTAAACACATCAACACAGCCCTTTACAGGGCTTAGAACAACGCCTGACATATATTAAGTACTCAGTACTTCACAGTAATGTCAGAAAGCAGCAGTCTGTGAGACTCTGCTATCACCAAAATACCAACTTCCTTTTCCTCATTTGACACCACGGAATCCAGACACAAATTACTCTCTGGCAATCACATATTAATTCATGATGGGGAAGAGAAAAATGCCAACAGTGTAACACTGTGCTAGATACTAGGATAAACAGATGAAATACTACATGATTTCTATCCTCACGAAACAGAAGTCTACTTGAGATAACACACATATTGCCACGTGAACTGTGATAATGCAGGCACAGTGAGTGTATAGGAAAGGTACCAACCCACACACACTAAAAGAATTAGGCGAGGTTTCCTTTAAAATATTGCTAATGAATCTTGGAGGACAAAATAAAGAAAAAAGTACTGGGACACAAGACACAATGCCTGAAACAATATGACTGCCTGTAGATCAGCATGGCTGGAACATAGGGGAAGAGGTTAAGTGGGTAAGACATAAGAACAGAAAAAGAGGTAACACACTTATGGCCATGTATATAACATATAGGCCATAATTTTTGAAATATAAGATCCACACAGAATTAAAGCACTGAAGTAAAATATCAGAGCTTTTAAAACTTACTCTCACCACAGCACAGAAAATGTATTAAGACAAGACTGGAGGGAGAACAGTTAGAAGACTGTTGTAAGAAATTCTATGCACTGAGTAAGATGAGGATGACAAAGAAAGGGATATCCAAGCTGTTATAGGGTAAAATTAGGACTAGTTGGTGCCTGTATGTATGTAGGCAGGTGAGAGAAATAACAGTTTCCAAATTTTCCAGCAAAGAAGAAAAAGCAGCTGGTTATGTCATTACCAAATAGAAAACACATTCTTGAGAACTAGGAGAAATCTGCTAGTCAGAGTTTTGCTTCTCTTGATTGGTTCTTTCATCAAGTGCAAAATTACAGCAGTCCACACAGACTGCTTCTCCTCCTAAATAGATGGGGATTGCCACCAAGTTATTTTTTTTAAACACTGCTTAGATACTATCTCAGGTCTTTAGAGTTTTGCAAGTTAAATTGTAACATGTTCTTGGCACTGAGGACACAAATATGAGTAATAGTCTCTGTTTTCAACTAGCTTTCATTCTAAATGTGATGGACATGCAGACAGATAGGACTGAAATACAGACAAGGAAATGATGAGAATTTTGCAGGAGACAAATGCTATGATTACAGCTGAGCACGTACCATGGCATACAGAACAAGTGAGAGTAAACAGGCAGGAGAGGAAAATACATTCGTACATTGTGATGATGAATTGTTAGGGAGACAAAAAATTGAGGTCTTAATCCCTAGGACTCTAAATTAGTTATGAATACAGAACACACTAGGCCTGAGATTCTTTTAAGGCATAGAGAAATTGGATAGAAACCTGGATAATCATGTTTGCAGAGCAGAAGAAAGGAGAGCCCCATTACAACACATGAAGCAACTTATGACCTGGGAAAAGAAAGAGAAGGTTGAGAAGGCAGGCAATAGAGGAACTCAGACTAATAAAGGGGCAGGCAGAAAGTATTTGTATTCCTTGTAGAATTCCTACATGGAATTTAGATTCATGGAGTCACGCAATTTTGTGGGCTATATTCTTAGAAGTCATGTGGTCCAGTCGCTCTTTTTTACACATGAAAATTTAAGTAGAGTATTCTAAAGATCACATGCCTAATTAGTGGAAATCGTGCTTCTTTTCTCCAGGCTGCTTCCAAGGCAGGTTCTCTTTTCCTCTCTGGTTGTGGTTACACCTCCTCCAGACTTCATGTGATTCTCCCAAGGTTATTGAACTAGGTTTATTTTGAAGTTAAATGTATACAAAAACTACTTAGTTTTTGTCTTAGTCAACTGTCTCTATCTGAACTGTTAATGCTTTGTCAAGATGATTTTGTGATTCTAGTGAGGCTAATCATTAGTATCTACTCAGATGCTTCTGGTCAGTTGTTAAAACCAGTAATTCTGATTTCCTTTAATGTTTGCGTTTCAAAATCTCCCAAGAATCTGTTTGGTTAATCTTAGTAGCCAAATCATTCTCTGCTTACCAAAGAAGTTTCTGTTTGATATAATTTTAATTTTCAATGGGAAACTGGAAGGATAGGATAGTCTTCCCCTAATAACAAATACAAATACACACATACTAACCCCTTAACCTCTTGCTGATGCTGATTTTAGGAGGGGAAAGTGACATTTAGCCTCTAAAGCATATATCCAAGCTAAAGGCTATCAATTTTAAGTCACACATGATATTCCCAAGTTCTTACCAATGATAACTCCAGACCAAAATGATATGACTTGAAGTCAAAAATCCTTATTGTAGGGCAGCCCGGGTGGCTCAACGGTTTAGTGCTGCCTTCGGCCCGGGACGCGACCCTGGAGACCCGGGATTGAGTCCCACATCGGGTTCCCTGCATTGAGCCTGCTTCTCCCTCTGCCTGTGTCTCTGCCTCTCTTTCTCTCTGTATCTCCCATGAATAAATAAATAAAATCTTTTAAAAAAAATCCTTATTGAATATTCTCATATAGAATATATTATTTTCCGATTATACTGTAAAATATCAATATAAAGTATGTGTCTTACCTCTCCAACTAACCTATGAGCTCCAGAAGGGTACTTTTTGATGTTTTCCACAACATCCAGTCCAATGTCTGGTACATACAGACTAGGCACTTAAATGCTTAAGATTATATAATTTTGCATATGGAAAAAACTAATATATTCTCTAAGCCAGTGATTCTCAGCCTGGGAAGAGAAGGTGGATGGAAAGAACAAGGCCATCCTTGCCCCTCTTCCATGGAAAAGCCTTGTCACTGGAAGATACTGATGCTGACAAAGTGTTGTTTCTCTCAGATGGCTGAGATAGAAAAATAACTCAGAATAACTTATCTGATATAAAAATAATTTTAGAGATGAAGGAGTGAAGTTTATGTAAGTTATACAATTTGACCAATCCAGATTGACATTCTTTGCAAATTATAACCACCTACCTCTTGTTGACTGGTTTCAGGTTCATAACTAAAAAGATGTTTGAAGATCTGCCTCAAGTCAGGAAATTAGTTCAGATGACCTTTTAAGGTTCCTGCCCTCATAATCCTATTTTTAAAAATAACTAGTTAGCCTATTCAGTGAGAATCTCTCCCCCAAATATGTATCATTAATCTTTAAATAACCCCAACTGTGAAAGTTTTTAACATTTTACTACTACCAGGCACATCAAATAGGGTACTAGTTAATGAAAACTGCTATCTAGGAAATAATATTCTTAAATCCAATAAAAAAATGCAAGATATGTTTGATTTTTTCCATGTAAAATCCATAACTAAACATGAGAAATATTATAAGGGACATGTTCAAAGCATAGGCTTGTTTGCCTGATGGTATTAAGTAATTTCAAATTTGAATATTACCTAAAAGATGTAAAAATACTAACAAAGAACACTAGTTTTTGTTTTATATTAAAAATGCTTTTCATAATTTTTTAATCAATGTTTTTCAAGTATTCTCTGAATCAAACTGGGATGTAAAAAAATTGATTCTACATTTAAAAATGTGTGTGCACAGATATAAAATGTAAAGAAAGAACATAGAGGATACAAAATTGTATGTATAATAACTGTGTTAAAAACTTTAATAAAATAAAGGGTAAATATGCATAGGAAAAATTTTTTTTAAATGTGGCCAAACATACAACTATTGTCTTTGGGTAAGAAAATCATAAGTGACTTCTTTCCTTTTTCTAAATTAAGGATATATTATTTTGATACTGAGGAAAATAGGAGATGAATAGGTGATTTGAAAGACTTCAAAAGGAGAAAATAATTCTTTGTATTTATAAGGTTAAGATAGAAACATTAAAAATAAATTTATAACAGACTCTTAAGGTAAGACAAATTTACAATTTAAAGTCATTTGGATTAAAACATCTTGAGTTTAAAAAGCATTTAAGATTGCTTAGAAAGAAAAGGAGGGGGGAGTTCCAGGTAAGTATACTTTTTGCCATCAATCATTATTGTCCCTAAAAATGTTTCAAATACACCAGAGTACATACAGGTACTCACACACAAAAATAAGATTTTCAAGATTTCAAAGAAACCATTGTTAAACTTTCAGTGAAAAACAACTACTTCAAATATAAATGATTTCATTTCAGTGAATCTGACTACATATTTAAGTTCTAGTTACTAGATGTACATTCAAAAAGTACACCAGCTAGGTTACAGAGAATAAACCACTTCCTTCAATATTTTAGCTGCACTAACTGTGATTTATTCAGTATGAATTATTTTTTCACTTTAAAACATCCTTCATATAGCAAAATTTGCCTCATCAAATCCACCATGCACCACTACCTGCTATCACACAGAAGAGAGCATTTTACCCCAAAATATTCACTGGGATCAGATTTTAATATAAATATTGCTGAGCCAGCAATCTTTAAAAATTAAAATCTTTAGATGAACAGGTTTCAACTATATTACATTAAATTATATACCTTCAAGCAGTATCCACAAAATTTAAAATCTAATATATGTAGCAAATTTAAATTATAGTACTTTAACCATTCCACAGCAACAAAAATTCTTGCTACTTTAAGAAATAAGGAATAAAGACAATACTACGTTACTAATAATCTTCCTTTCAAAAAAGCCATTTACATTTTGTTAATATTGTTGTGATAAAAAAAAATTGTTAGACCAGACTTAGGAACAAAGCCTCTTTCTTTTATAAAATGAAATTACATATTTCAAAAAACATATATATCAGTGTCTCTTACCCTTCTTTCTTAGACCTTCTGTTTCATTTATTCTAAACTCTCCCTGATAAATCTCATCTATATTCCTATTCCTGGGATTATCTACCCTTAAGACCCTCCCTAACAAATCTTGTTAATACATCATGTCTTAAATTTAGGCATGAATGTATATTTGAGAAACACCTCTTCAACAATGTAGAATAACTAAATTTAATGAGTTTCCTAATATGTGCCAAGAAATCTATAATGGTTTAATACAGGACTTCATTTAACATTGTAACTATCCTAAAAAATAAGAACTATTATCCTACTTTTACAAATGAGGAACTTGTGACACACATTAAGTAATTCACTAAAGGCACACAGCTAATAAGTGATTCAAATGGAACATACATTACCCATATACAGAAATAACTCCCTGATAACAAATGTAATAAATTTTAAAGCAATTAATAAAGGGAAGAAGATAAGGGAAACCAGCATTGTTTTAAGAGATTATATGGTAGAAGCTAGGTTAAATAAATCAAACTACATTTGAAGTAGATAACATTATTATTGCCATTTTAAAGAAAGTCTTAGCTGATGTATTGGAAATCTAGAAGAAAATAAAGTTTACCCTTCTTTACATACGCACAAAAATAAACTTTAGAAGAATCAGAAGTCAGACATAAAAAAAAAGTCAAAAACATTCACATAATTCTCTCAAAAGAAAATTTAGAATATAACCTACAGATTGAGGTTTTTGGAGGTTTTTTTTTTTAAATCCAAGACTAGAACCCAGTAAGTTAAAAAGACAGATATAGTGACATAAAGTTTTTAAATTTTTAAAAAAATTTTTTATAGAAAAAGAGATCACAAATAAAAATAAAGACTGGGAAAATTACTTACAATGCATAGGACTAAAAAAAAAAATTCTCTCCGACACTGGCCTTAGCCACATATTTCTGGAAATGGCTACTTAGGCAAGGGAAACAAAAACAGTGGGGACTACACCAAAGTAACAGTGAAGGAAACCATTAACAAAATGAAAACGCAACTTACTGAATGGGAGAAGGTATTTATAAATGATGATAACCCATAAGGAGTTACTATCCAAAATATAAAAAGAACTCACATAGCACCAAAAAAATCTGATTTTAAAAAAGGCAGAAGATGTGTATAGACATTTTTCCAAAGAAGACCTACAAAAAGCCAACAGACACATGAAAAGATGCTCAATGTCACTCATGATCAGGGAAATGCAAATCAAAAACACAATAAGGCATCACCTCACACCTGTCAGAATGGCTAGTATTCAAAAGACAAGACGTAACAACTGCTGGCAAGGATGTGAAGAAAAGGGAACCCTTGTGCACAGCTGGGAATGTAAAAACTGGTACAATCACTGCAGAAAACAGTACGGAGGCTCCTCAAAAAGTTAAAAGTAGAAATACCATATGATACAGCAATTCTACTACTGGGTATTTCCTCAAAGGAAATAAATACATTAATTTGAAAAGATTTGTGCACCACAATGTTTACTGCAGCATTATTTACGATAGCCAAGACAAGGAAACAACCCAAGTATCCATCAATAGATGAATGGCTAAAGATGTGAAACACACCCACCACATACACACACACAATGGAATATTAACCATAATAAATGAAATCTTGCTATCTGCAACAACATGGATAGACCTAGAGAATGTTATACTAAGTGAACTAAGTCAGAGAAAAGACAAATACCACATGATTTCACTTATATGTGGAATCTAAAAAACAAATGAACAAAAAAACCTCTAAAAAAAAAATGAACAAAAAAACCTCTTAAATACAGACTGCCAGAGGGGAGGTGGGTGGGGAAGATAGGAGAAGGAGATTAAGAGATACAAACTTCCAGTTATAAAATACATAGCCATGGAGGTGAAAATTACAGCACAGGGAATAAAGTCAGTAATAATGTCACATGGTGACAGATGTTGATTACACTTACTGTGGCGAGCCCAGAGTAATGTATAGTTGAATCATTATGTTATACACTTGAAACTAATACAACATTGTATGTCAACTATTCTTCAATAATAATTTTTTTAAAAATTAGTATCCATAACATAAAGACTTCAAATAAGGAAAGGACAACCTAATTAAAAATGGGCAAAAGATACAATTAGTAATCCACAGAATAAGTTCACATGGCAAATGAATATATGAACATACTTGACTTCATTAATGATCACAGAAATGCAAATTAAAGTAGCAGTGATACATTAACTTCTCACTTGTCAGGCTGTCCAAAAATCAAGAAAAGAACTAATACCTATTGCTGGAAAAGGCATGAACCATAATAACTTTCGTAAAGCAATGGCCATACCTATTTAAAGCAAACAATATACCTTTCAACACAGCAATCCCACTAACAGGAGATCTCATAAAACAAGGCTTTTGCCTTGTTTTGTAAAGATAAGTTCGCAGATGTTCTACAAACAGCGTCGATCATAGAAACAAATAGTAGAAATAAAATGAATGTCCTTTTATATGGTAAATCTTTAATAAATTGTAGTACAGACACATCATGGAATATTATAAAATCACCAAAAAGAGTTGGAAATACTCTAATTGACAATGTATTACAAGGAAAATGAAATTATAGTACTTTTTAATAAAACATTAATGAAAAAAAGTCAGTCGCTGGAGGGCACTTGATGTTGAACACCGGGTATTACATGCAACTGATGAATCCCTACCTAAACTCTACTTCTGAAACTAATATGCTATACATTAATTAACTGATTTTTCCAAAAATGTCAGCAAAAGTCATTTAAGCACCCCAATGCATTAGACTTGAATATAATCACCTTTTAACTGCACTTGTTCCTTAGTTGGTAGTAAAAGAGCACTTTATTTCTTTGAATTAAGTCAATTATCACTTCCTGAGCATTTCCCATGTGCCACACACTGTGCCAACAGCACCACATGGGTTACTTTACTTCTCATAGAAACTTCTAAGTTAGGTACTGTTTCTCAAGAATAAGTGGTATTTTACACAATGCTAACCTATGTAACGGCATGCATAATGCAGCACAGACAAAATTTTCAGGAACACACACACAGGTGGCCATCATCAGAGCAAGCCTCCCAGAAATGGCATTAAAAAGTCACCACCTTTGACTTTTATCCACTCTATTAATGAAAGAAAACTTTGATGCAAATATATAATCCATCAGTGAAAAATAATTATCCTTTATAAAATAACATTATGCTATTATGATTAAAAACTAAATACAAGTAGTAAATCAGTACAATCATTATGAAAGGTAAACTTCACCATATATAGCAAAAGCATTAAAAATGCCCATATCTTTTTAACCAGCTATTCTATCCAATGCTACTCTAACAAATATCTTTTACAACATTATCAAAAAAACAAATGTCCAAAATATCTCTGAAGAAGTTTTTGTAATAATAAATAGAAAAACTGAAGTTTCTAGAGCAAGTAATTAAGTAACGGAATACTATGAAAACCTAAATTATGCTGGCATACAAATAAGTCTATGTTGCTAGAGGCAGGCAGAGGGGAAAATGAAGAGCTAATGAAAAAGTTCTGGAGATTGGTTGTAAAACACTGTGAATATACTTAGCACTACTGAACTGTACACTTGAAAATGGTTAACTTAGGTAGCCCCGGTGGCCCAGCGGTTTGGCGCCACCTTTGGCCTGGGGTGTGATCCTGGAGACCCAGGATCGAGTCCTGTGTCGGGCTCCCTGCATGGAGCCTGCTTCTCTCCCTCTCCCTCTGCCTGTGTCTCTGCATCCCTCTCTCTCTGTCAGGAATAAATAAATAAAATCTTAAAAAAAAAATGATTAACTTAGTTGCCTCCACATCTTGGCTATTGTGGATAATGCTGCAATAAATACGGAATTGCATATAAAAAAGTTAATGTTATATATATTTTACCACAAAAACAAAATTGAACAGATTTTTTAAAACTTAAGTATATAGGGATCCCTGGGTGGCGCAGCGGTTTAGCGCCTGCCTTTGGCCCAGGGCACGATCCTGGAGACCCGGGATCGAATCCCACGTCGGGCTCCCGGTGCATGGAGCCTGCTTCTCCCTCTGCCTATGTCTCTGCCTCTCTCTCTCTCTCTCTCTCTCTCTCTCTGTGTGTGTGACTATCATAAAAAAAAAAAACAAAAAAACTTAAGTATATAGTGCATGATTAAGTTAAAATGTATTTAAAAAGTGACATGTGATCCCATTTAAAAATAAACTAATATTCTTTATATCTAGAAAGAGGTAACCAATATATAAAACAGGACATCTGTATCAGAAGCATCTTACTCTGAGTGTAGGTTTCATCATGTACTACTAGTTTTGTGGCCTACGGCAAGACATTTAGTCTTTTTTTAGCTTTAGAACCTTCAGCTATAAAACTAGGATAAAAATAATCCCTGCTCTATATAACTATTGTGAATATTAAAAGAGATAAAAAGTTTAGTACAATATTTGCCTGTAAGTGTTCATTAATATTGCCTACTGTTATCACTTAAATGCATAAAAATGCTAATAACTCTAGGGACACCTGGGTAGCTCAGCAGTTGAGCACCTGCCTTTGGCTCAAGTCCCAATCCCAGGGTCCTGGGATTGAATCTCCTATTGGGCTCCCCACAGGGGGCCTGCTTCTCCTTCTGCCTATGTCTTTACCACTCTCTCTCTGGCTCTCATGAATAAATAATTTTTTTTAAATGCTAATAACTCTAAATTCTGGAAAATGGGATTAGGGACATGTTTTTTCTTTCATTGGGTCATTTGAATGTTTTAGTTTTACTCAATAAACACTATTATTTATTTAAACTTTTACCTTAAAATGGCACCAAGCTAGCAACTGTAAAATTTTTTTTCAAGATTTTAAATCAAACAGAAGAATCATTGCTCAAAAAATGGAAGACCACAAAGTGATTTAAAATTAAATACATGAGAAAAGGGCTTCACTTTTTAGGACTGCTCATTTGCAAGGATTTAGAAATTGATACCAATTATCTATACATGAATGCCACGTCTCTTAGTTAAGTCATACTAGCAGAAAATAATTCTTAAAAGTAATTTTGGAATATCTCACTAATGGTAAAACTCGTTTCCCTAACAAGAGATTTAATTATATCCTTAAGATAATTATCAACAAACACCAAACAAGGTTAAATTATTACAGTATAAAAGTTTATTGCAAATACCATGTAACCATGAAAAAGGGACTGGAGTTCAAAAGAACTCAGAGTTAAAATTTGCCTCTCAATATCCATGTGAAATTATGTCAAATTATTTATTTTATTTGAGCCTCAGTTTTTTTCTACCTAACTCACAGATTCTCCTGATGAGCAGAATACCCACGCTACTATAAAGCTCCATGGGAGAATCTGTGACCTAGATTTGTCTTCAGTGGCTATCACATGCTTTTCTGATAAAAAGTGACATGAAAATTAAATACTAGCTAAAAAGAATTTTGTCATTTGCTTCCATTCAACTCCTTGCTGAAGTACTTAGCAATGTTTAGTATATACATACATTAAGCACTCAAAAATATACTAAAAAAATTATAGCTTAGGAATGAAACATGAAAATATATACCTGGAATTGGATTATGATTTCTAGGGTTTAAAAAAAAAAAAGGTAATTAGGCCTAAGAGAAAACTCTGTATTTAGCATCCATGCAATTCTTATATGGTACTGGCTCTATCAAGAAGATAAGCTGTTTTGAGAGTCTAAAGCAAATTATTTTTAAATTAAGCAATTAGTGTTTAAGTTTTTCCAGTGTAGGTGTACATACAAAGAGAATTTTTTTTTTCAAAGAGAATCTTAAGACCTATCTGAAAACATTCTGAACCAGATGAGTTTCTTCAGTGAAATAAACCACTTCCTTTCAAAAGCCCACATACTTTTAAAGCAGAAAGTCAATTAATTCTGAAGTTTTCTGTACAAGTATAAAATTCTTCTGTACATGCTTAAATAAAATTACTTAGTGATAAACTAATGAAAACATTCTTTCAAGAAAAAAATATTTTAAAGGCAGCATCAGAAATACTGTAAATTAAATATGCCAATTTTAAACTCCTTACAAAAAAGTAAAATGAAAAATGCATTTTAAGCACATTACTAAAAGTTCATATAAAAGTGTTCATAACATCTCACATTAATAAGTTTTCTTTGTAATACAGATTTTTCAAATTAAAACTGGGATCTGTTTTCAGGACGAGGATAAAAATCTCACAATATACTCTACCTAAGAAGAGGAAACTACATCTCCTAAAAATCTAATGTCACTTTCTCTTCCATTTAGTCAGGTCATGTTGAAGAGACAAATACAGCACAATAAAGAAGTAGAAAAAAATGATCCTGTGGCAAGCACATTTACAACCCTAATTTTATCTTTTAATTCCTTGCACACTCTCTAGTGAAAAACCTACCATTAACACTCAAGAATATGAAAATCATTGGGTATAAATAATATTTTACAGGCATTCAACAACAGAATACAGCTACACTCTATAAGACTGTTTTAATAGAGTATTAACACTGCAAAACTAGCAAAGCAAAGGAAAGCTAGATAATACAACCTCACTATGTAAAACTAGGGTTTATTTTCCAAATGAAGGGAAAACAAGATGAAGTTCAAAGGGAAAGGAAAATGAATATTCTAAACAGTATGGACAAGCCAATATTACTTAAGACCAACCTTATCAAAAACAGTAGCTCAACTGTAAAGTACACTATTGAAATATATTTCTCCAAAGCCTCCAACACTTTTTAAACAATCAATTCTTTTCATGATCTAATTAATTTGCATAATTATTGGCTACTTTATTTGCAAGGCAATGGAAATATTCATCTTAGGAACTATAAAAAAATGTTAAATTTAAATTACATACAATTCCTTTACCAGATTTGCAGACCAATTATTTTTCTTAATGTTTACATTTTTTAGGTCAACTATTTTTCTAAAAGAACCAAAATAAACCCAATGTTAGAAAAAGCCTCATTAGCCATCAAACAGTTAAACCTCACCTCTCACAAAAATATCCATTGTGTAGAAAGCTATTTTTCTTCCAAGTTAGGTTGATTAATTATACAACTCTAAAGATAAATAAGATTTTTCTGCCATGAATTTTCCTTTCAAACAATACTATGTGTATTTCAATTTGGATGTTCTGTTAAAAAAAAAAAAAAGGAGTCTGTTACTCGGTTTTGGAGAGTGTTTTCTCCCTTGGTAGATCTAAGGTAACAAGGAAAACCCTATCAAAAACCAGAAAATTGTCCCAAGATTTTACTCCCTAAATATATGCTCTTTTCGCAGTCTACCCACATGAATGTATGACAAAATTAGACAATAACTCATTTGAAGCTTATTTATATTTGCTATTGATTTTCTATATTATGTATGTTAATAAAATGAACTAAAATGTTATCTGAATTAAGGAGACACATCGACATTTAATGCATTATTTTAGACATCAAAATTCTAATTTATTGCACTATAATAAAAGGCTAATTTTCACACAGGTTTTAAGTTCTTGTTCCAAAATTCTAAAAGTACAGAAACATTGAAAATTTCTCTAAATAAGAAACAGATTTCCCTCTACGCTGATCAGTGGTATGTCATGATCAAGTCAGGGTGATACAGATAGTGCAATCATTACACCTAAGCATTTAAATCTTTGGTACAAGGTCTGTTTTATTCATGAGTCTATCAAATCAGTCTAGTTTTACATTTGAAAAAGGGGTAGTTTAATCTGATAAAGTGCTCTAAGGAAAAATATCTAGTTTTGAAATATCCCATACCCCCACCTCCCCACCCAGACACATATTTCGGGATGGGGAGAAGATGATAAAAACAACAGGAGAAAAAGTTGGAAAGCAAGCATGCAGAACTCAGAAATACAGAGGGAGGGAAAATACTAGAGAAATAAAAGCCAAACTAAAAGCAGCAGAATCAGACTAGCTAGCAACATACTGTACCAGAAAATGGTGCAGCAATGTCTGAAAAGCCCTCCACAAAAGAAAGAGGGACCCAAAACCATCATTTGTCGATTTGTCATGTAAATATAGGCCACAGAATCACTTTCAAATATTCAAAAATTTGGGAAATATTTCACATACATATATTTTTGCAAGGAAGGGAAGGTGAGCTGTTAAACCCAATGTCAAAGTCATAGGAGACAAAAATAGGAACTTAATCATGAGAAATCTATTTTAAAATAATTATGGTTGGTTTGAAACTAAGGAAGCTTTGAATACAGAATAAAACAAAAATACTATAAATCTTGGCAATATATAATATGACTAAAAATACACGACTAAAAGAGAAAAGGGGGCAAATATGAGAAAGTGTAACTTTGTTGAGATGAACTTTTAAATCCAGGACTCCTTAAATAATTGTTTAAAGTTAACAATACAGTTAACAGACATTTAAAGATAGTATAAAAGGTATAAATAAGAATTTTAAATATCAACAAAATTTATGAGAAATAGAAGGTGAAATATAAATTAATTTCTTAACTTTCATAATGAGATCAACACATACCTTTTAGGGCTGGCAAATTAAATTTTACTTTAAAAAGTTAAAGTGTGTTATGTTACAATGATAGGACAAATCTTCAAGTTATCAAAGAGTACATGCCAAGTCAAAATATACACTGCCTATCACGGAAGGCATTCTATCTATCCTATCATTCCCAAAAATGAAAAAAACTAATCTATTAAAACAGCTGCTGACAAACACAATTCTACACATCTACAGGAGGCACAAGTAAACCAAAGTGATTTAAAACAATGAAAGCAAAAGGATGGACAAATAAAACTTAGAGCAGCAAGCATGATATTGAGCAAATTGAATTTAAGTCAAAAAGCATAAAACAAATCATAGAGGAACTTTAAAGAAAACTTTAAATCCACAGAAAGATCATATATCTTTACCAAACAAAAGGTAAAACCTGTAAGTAGTAAGATGAAATAAAATGCAAGACTATTATTATATTTTAACTTACCTCTCTCAGCCTATAACCAACAATTAAGGAAACAGAATTTAAGTAAGAATACCAAACCCGTAACAATTTAAAAAGTAACCAAAAAGGGGCGCCTGGGTGGTTCAGTTAAGTGTCTGCCTTTGGCTCAGGTCCTGACCTCAGGATACTGAGATGGAGCCTCTCCTAGGGCTCCCTGCTTGGTGAGGTATCTGGTTCTCCCTTTACATCTCCCTCTGCCCCTTCTCCCCATTCCTGCTCTCTCTCCCAAATAAATAAATAAAATCTTTTTAAAAAATAAATAAAATAAAATAAAATAAAATGTAACCCAAAAAAGTAACCAACAGAAACATATCACATTTTGTATTCTTCAGACAGAAGAATTCATACTCTTGACAAGTGCCTATGAAACCATTCTAAAACTACACTGAGACTCAAAGAAAAACCTCAATAAATTTCAGTAAGTAAGGGCACAGACCACATTCTTTGGTAACAATGAAACCAGTAATCATAATAAAAATAACAAACTCCCATAATAACCTGGAGATTTTAAAATTCTTTCAGGTTCTTGTTTTAAAAAGGAAATCAAAATCAAAACTCTGAATTATCCAGAAAATAACAGTAACTCTAAAAGAACCCAGAAAGTAACAATAATTCTAAAAGAACCTATGAGCCATAGTAAATGCAGTATCCACAGGAAAAAAATAACTACAGAGACCTAAGAAAAAGAGACAGAATGTTAATAATGCATACCTACTACAAGGTAGTAGGGAGGTCTGAGGAAAGGGTGGAGCTAGGGCTCCTATCTAATAATGTATTTCTTAAAACAGAGAGAGATCTGTGAATCCATGAGTGACTGTTATATATTTTCTGAATTTTTCTGTGTTCACGATCTCATAAATTAAAATTAACTTCTAAGGTAAAGAAATAAAAATGCATTTAAGTTCCATTCACAAAGGTAGGAAAAAGAATGGAAAACAGATTAGGTAATAAAGAGATAAACTCGCAAACCAATGAAAACACACTAATAGAGTAAATTTTTAATCTAGGAGCCAATCTTTGGGGACTAAAACAAAGATAATTAAAAGAAACCACGTGAAAAAAAAACTGGCAGAGGGGGAGAAGAAAGTAGGAGGGAGAAAACAATATTTATAATAATAAGAATAGAGATTGGGATACCTCACTGGCTCAGTCGGAAAAGCATGCAACTCAATCTTGAGGACATAAATTTGGGCCCTATGTGGGGTGTAGAGACTACTTAAATAAATAAAACTACCAAAAATAAATAAATAAGAATGGAGATGTAACTGCATATAAAAGAATTTTTTTTAAAAAAAGACGTTTGCTATAATGCTAAACAAATACATTTGTCAGTCTGAATGAAGATGGTTTTCTAAGAAAAAACATTCAAACTGACCCTAGAATATTGAGAAAGATAAATCCTCTGATGAAAGGAATAATTTCAATGCTCTTTAAATTACTCAAGGATAAAGAAAAACTCTAAATTCTCTAGAAAACCATCATAAAAAGAAATCCAAAACCCAAATGAACACACATACACACAACTGTAGGTTAAACTTATGACTAGCAAGCATAATCCTGAATAAAATATTAGTGAATAAAATCCATAATATTAAAAGAACAAGCTACCATGACTAACTAGGATGGTTTCAATATTACAAGTGTACTAGAAAATCTATTAAAATTTAATGTTTAATAATGTAATGTTTAAAGTATTTTGCCATCTATAAAGACAGAATATTTTCTCCAAAAAGATTGTAACATTAAATATCTCAATTAAAATTATAACTGGATTTTCAGAAAATTTGACAAGCTGTTTCCAAGTGGGATAACTCACAAAAAATTATGAAAAAGGAAAGAAAAAATAAGATATCCTACCAAACATAATTAAAATTGTGTAATAATTGCTACAGTAATTAAAAATTTGGTACTGGCACAAAACAAGACAAAGAAAGGGAACAATACAGAGTCCCAAAATTAAGACATAGAGAAGACCTTAGTGCATGTCAGACAGCAGTTCAAATCAGGTTAAAAAAGAAAAGGGATATGTAATTCAACAAAAGGTACCATTACAAATCCAGCTGTTGGAAAAACAAAAGATGGGGAAGAAACTGGATTTCCATCTTGGAAATGGCAGCTGGATCAAAGATTCAAAGGTGTTTAAAAAAAAAAAAAAAAGAAAGAAAAAGAAAAAGAAAAATCTGTCAAATGTATTAGAAAAAATGAATAATTTTTTGTAACTTGTAGCCAAACAGAACTTTCCAACAAAAACCTTTAAAAGATTGATATATTTGAATGCATTAAAATTAAATTTTGTCTTATAAAAACAAGTTGGGAATCACAAGTATTTGAAAGATAACCAGCAGAAAAATGGGCAAAGATTAAGAATAGATAGCTCCAAAAAAAAAAAAGAAAGAAAGAAATACAGATAGATTTAAATATATGAGAAAGCAGTTAGCTTCACTCTATTAAAGACACAAATAAATGAAAAAAAATATTTTCTAATTATCAGGTTGGTGTAATACCAAAAATGAGTAATAACTGTATCTATAAGAATCTGGAAAGAAACACAAACTTTTAAGAAAAAAATAAGTACAACCTCTGTTAAAGACAATAGGTAGTATCTATCAAAAATTTACTTATTTTTTGGCTTAGAAATTCAACGTGTAAAAATGTAGAATGTTCACTTTGGGGTCATTAGTAACAGCAGCTGAAAACACTTAAAATGATTATCGACAAGGGCTATTTAATGTACAATCCTATTATGGAATTCTACACAGCTTTGAAAAGAATGAGATTGACCTCTATGTACATGGTAAGGAAAGATCTGCAAAATGCCTTGGTAAATGACACAAATATAGAAGTGTTATATATCTTCCCATTTGTCTAAAGATATACATGTAGGTTCACATATGTAATATGCCAGTAAAGTTTCTAGAAGAATAATACAAAAGCGATTTGTTTACAGATTTATTTACAGCTTCCTGTAGAGAATAAGAATGTGGGACTGTAGTAAGAGTGAGACTCATCTTCTACTTTAAACCCTTTCCTACATTTATGAGCAAGACATATTCTGAGGAGACAGCAGTAAACACATAAAATCCCTGCACTCATGGAGAATGCATGGGAGGGCGGGGGGAGGGCTTGGGGATCAGTAGAGAGACAGGTAACAACAAAATAACTGTGTTACACACAATGTCAGATGATAAGTGCTATGAAGAACAATAAAACAGCGTTGCAAGGGGAAATGGCTGTATGTGTCGAGGAGGGAGGTTGTAATTTTACATGGAATGGTAATAAAAGGAATACAGTGAACTAGGATGCATATGAAGGTTCCCCTACCCCAGGACTGGGAGTGATATATAAACTACAATCTGAAACAAGATCAGCAGGGGGAGAAACGGGAGTGGTGGTAGGGGCAAAGCGCCAAAAGGAAGCAGAAACAACTCAGGTAGGTTTGTTCTTGGGTGGATTGGGAGGAGGGGTGCACATGAACAGAAACCAGTTCCTAAAAGGAATAAATATATTATTTATATTTACATATATATTATCTATAAATATCTATAATTAAATTATAAAATAATTTAAAATGTTTCTACAGAGGACAGAAAATTAGAGCTAAATTTGAAAAAGTTACTCTGGCTGTAATGTGTAAAGTGTTTTGGGAGAAATAAACCAAGAAGTAAAGTTCCAGTAATTCGGCCCCAAACTAATGGCCTTTAGGAGGTAAAGTATCAAGAAGGATGGAGAACAGTGGGTCAAAAAATGTATAATCCATCTTTATTACTCATGGTTTCCATATATGTAAATTCACCTGTTCATTAAAATTTATTAGTAACCCCAAAATCCTTACTTGTAGCACTTTTGCAATCATTCCCAGACAAGTGCAGAGAAGCAAAAAATTTGAGTCACCCAACATGCATTCCGCACTGAGGTCAAAAGGTGATACTCTGCCTTTGTGTTTCAGCTCTCACACCATAAACAATTACCCTTTTCATGATCTAGTTAGTGTCACATTTTTCACGCTGATTTTAGTTGTTAATTTTGCTGTTTAAAATGGTCCCCCCATGAGCAGGGTATGTTAAGTCCTCCATGGTAAACATATATAAAATTTTGTCTTTTGGAAAGCCAGAATTCTGAGTGACAAATATCTTAGAAGAAATTCTTTACAGCTAGATAGTTCTTTTTTTTTTTTTTAATTTGTTTACAGAAACATAAAAAACAGGTACCTTCAGTATAAATTATTAAAATTCCGTCCTGAAGGATCAAGCTTATCTAAAAAAAATCCCTATGGATAAACTGTGACGTTTTCTTATTTGGTTTAAGAGAATCTCAGAATTATAATTTATTTCAATGTAGCTTTTACAAAAATGTATATACACACTCAAAATGACAAGTCTTTTACATCCTAAAAATTAAAAATACAATGTACAGCTGCATATACTAAGCCTAAAAGAAAACTTCTAAGGAATACTATCAACTATTCCCTATCTGGTCAACATTCTCTTTGTTTATATAAGTAACAAAAAACAATTTTAGGTTACTACAAGAATGACTCTATAACCAAATATAAACTTGTAGGAACACAAAACACTTACTGCTACATAGTTCTTCCTCAGTGTATAACTGTATACTTGTTTACTTGTAATGGTCCATATATAAATTTTGGGTCAACTTAAAAGGTAAATAATCGTGTAAGAACCCATTACTTTTCTCTTAACTGTGTTTATCTTAACAGTGCTTCCTTTTACATACAAAGAAAAGCACTGTACTAGTTTTACCTCTGTTGTGACAATCAGTTGCATGACCTGCCATTGAATACTAACCATAACATGTAACACACTGGGAATATTTATTACTACTTATATGAGAAGGAAAAAGGGTAAAAGAAAAGTTCAGGAAAGGAGGATTCAAAGCCAAAAGGAGGAAAAGAGGTTAGAATGCTAGTTATTAAACTGGAAGTAGGAAAAAAGTAAAACAAAAAAAGAAAGAAAAGTTAAGCAAAGTGTCATGTACCCTAGTTCTGGGCAATTAATGGAAAGAAGAACTACAACCTAAGGACACAACCAAAGACTTTAGAATACAAAAGGACAAAACATCCGTGGACATTAGATCACTTAAAGACCAAAAAAAAAAGTAAGCAAAAATAGTAATTTTAAATGTCTTGTACTTTGTATCACTTAGAATATTATTATAATATCATTTATATTCCTAAAGAAAAATATTAATGTACCTGATCATAATGCAAATAAACATGGCCTTGCATCACAAAACTGATACTGGAATTAGAAAATAAACCAAAACTCTTAGCATACCTTAGCTACCAAGACACACAAAAGTCAATCAAAAACCAGTAGTCAATGCAGAATATGCACTTAGTGCAAACAATCATCACTGGCAGTATATCCATAAACAGGCACTGGTCTTTTTATCAATGGTCAAAGGCCAAAGGTGGGAGGGGCAAGCAGCCTTCTTGGTTCCACTCTCTGAATCTAAGAGACTGTGACACTTCATTAGTCAACAAGGCCATATCATGTATGTACCTGACAGACTAGTAGCCATGACAAGGGAAAGAGGGAAACCTATTTAAAAATTATTGCCTTCCCTATCATTCTGCAATACAGATTTTCCTCCTAAAGAAATAATCTTATAAGTGGTAGTTATAATCCTAATAAGTCAACAAAAGGAGACCTAGTCACTCTACAAGATCTACTATATGGCTTAAAAGTATTCTATTTCCACTTGAAAATCTGTTATAAAAGGTAAAAAATAATAGTACCACTGTTCAACTTCAGTATGGGTTAAATATGTATTTGTGGATTCATGTGCAAAGCAGATCACTTGCGTAACATTTCATCTATCTGCAATTATTGTCAGTTCCAAACAAACTCACAGAATACAATTCACTTCTAAATTGGAGACTGCCCATAAATAAATCCAGTTGAAGAGTCATATACTAATTCAAATTCTAAAACTGGCCATAAAATATAACATGATTTGTATGATCTCCTAAGCATCAGTACACTGTGCATTGAAGCATGCAATTAAAAACAAAACCTGAAGACATCACAAAAAAAGCGTTTGGTCAAGAACAACGACATTAATTCTAGTTTAAGTGTTCCCACCAAAACACTAGATATAAAAAAAATCAAACACAGCTAAAAATATTGGAATGTCATTCTGAGAATAAACTGAAATGAGAAATACAAAAAAAAAAATTATCAAAAGCATAGAGAAATAGCTGTCAGAGAAAAATACTACCTTACTGGGAAAAGGTCAGCTATTTCAATTTCATTAAGAAGTAACATTTTAGATATTATTTTTTTTCCTGCAAGAAATACTACTACTACTAATAATAAAAAGAAATACTAATAATACAGTATCAGCATCCTCTTATGCAAAAGACTATCATTCCTAATGGGCAGCTTTCCTTAGTATTCTTGATTACTAGAAACTATGAAGTATAAATCCACATTGTTAGCATTACTAATTCCTCTCATTCTACTCATTTCTTGCCCTAGAGCAGTGGCTCTCAAGTAAAAGTAGCACACCAAAATCACCTGGGGACTATTTTAAAAATACACAATCCCAAATGTCATCCCTCAGAGACTGATTCATCATGTCTAGAGTGAAGCCACAGTATCTGTGTTTTGAAAAAACTCCCCCAGTGATTCTGTTAGTAGAGGACCACTGCTTTAAGGGATAAATTACATACTTGTTTCTAATGACCAGAAGAGCTCTTATTTGATCTACCATTGCCGAAATTTTGTCAATGTAGCACATACAGCTATCAGTGTCAAAGAGGAAAACTCCACATTTCATTATTTCCAGTAACAAAAAAAGGGTGAGAGATCCGATAAATCTATCTATTCAAACAACATGCAACCATACTTGAAAACACTTTCTATATATTTATTTTAAAGTATGCATTTAGGACAAAGGGTTTTTAAAATGTATAAAAATAATTTATGTATTAATCCAACTTCAGTATGTACATGGCCCCCTAAAGGATTTTCATTTTATTATCATCAAAAGTGTATTTCAACAATCTCCACAGTATTCCTAAAAGTCAGGAATTTTAAAATTTTCTATTAGAAAACTTTTAAGTACCCACCTACAGAAAAATAATGAATGGGAATGATATCACTAATATTTTAAAATAGAATTACATCTCACCTATGCTATGCCACAAATCACAGGAGAAATCTTCATCACTAAACTATAATAATCCCAAGTGGCATTTTCATTTAAGAGCAAAGCACAAAAATACTTTAAAAAGAAAATGTCTCATTGTAAAAACTTATAAAGTTGAATGCTTCAAACAAAAACATCTGAAAGGTCTGATTTCACAACATCAAGTTTCCATACGCACTCTGTAAACATACACCCATTTTAAGCTATCAACTTAAATAAAGCCAATTATCACTAAAAGATACAGTAAAAAAAAAATTCAGTGCAAAAATACATATCAACTGAAGCTATCAACTGACTTAAGACAATTTTAATATAAAAATCACAACTTGAATCCCATAATATAAAGTAACCCTATAAAGATTTTAAATTATTTAAAACAAAAGCTCTACAACAGTGATCAAGTTTTCCTTTTGTTACTATTCTCTAGTGAAAGCTTTCTTTTGACTAGCTTTTACAATGTCATCAGGAGATGCTGATTTGAAGTCAAATGGTGTTATTGCTATAAGAGGACTTATTTCTTTGTCCTTTATGTCTTGAACTTGTCTACTATAAAGAAAAGTCTTATATAGGTCAAGGGTGCGTCGTCTGCAGCTTTTCAATGGATAACGAAGACACAGTGTTGAAGCAAAAGCTGAAGGTCTAGCAGCAAGGGCCTTGGTCCAAGAGAGAGAAAAAGGTGGTTTCCTAGTCAAAGGGCCTTTATTGGTTTTCTTGTAATCCTTAGCAAAATTGAAATTTTTCCCTAACTTTGAACTTAAAACTTTTGTTCCTGATGTTGGAGCAACTGATTGGTCTACCGCATGTTTTGGACCAAAATTAGGGGTTTTTATAAGGACACTAAGATCAATATTTGAATCTATTCCAGGTGACCTCATTTCAGATAAAGTGAGATTAAAGGAATCCTTCTTAATCTGAGAGTTGTCTATTTCAATTGTTTCTGCAATCAAATCAGAAAGTGACAAATCCTCAAGGTCTCTTGTAGGAGAAGCTTTACAAAATGCCAAAGATGACAGAGATCCTGTTAATTCTGATATTCCAGTTGAAGATGGATATCGGTTTCCTAGCTGCGACAGGGGAAAGGATTCTAAACTTAGATCTGTAAAACTAGCAGATGACTGGCTACAAAGATCAGATAACGTAAAGCACTGGCTTGGATTATTTTCTTTGTGTTCCTGAAACAGTTCAGCTAGGGATGGACTTTCAGACTGGGAAAACTGCAAACTGTCATTTTTTAAAAGGTAATTTTTGGCACTTTGTTCAACTGAAGAAATACTTCCAACTTCAGTCATTTCACTAGCATTTAAATGATCATGAGCCATATTTTCCAATGAGCTAGTTAAGAGCAAAGGATTATTTAAATTTCCTATGCTGTTTTGTACTGGAATGTTTTGCAAATCAGGTAGGGAATTATTTTGAATACAAAAAGAGTTATTAGATGTTATGTTCTTTATCATTAAGGATTTTAAATCTGGTATTTCTTTGAATGAAGAATCATCTTTGGAAACATATTCAGATTCATGAGGTCTTAACATATTAGCACCTAGATTCTTTGAAAATAGACTTTCCAGGCCATCTGTGGACGATAATTTGACTGATGGTTGACTTTTACAAGAATCTCTTGGCATATCATCAATTAGGTCAGCTAGTGACAGCTCTTTTGTTAACTTACATGATTCTAGTTTCTTTTCACTTTTAGGTCTGTCAAGTTTCTTTTTTTTATGGAGTAAATAGTGACTTGGTACAACTGAGGAATTATGATATACTCCAGATTTTGCCAATGAGCCAGAAAAATCAAAGGGTTTGCTACTACAATCCAAGTGGTTTGTGGATTGAGGACAAGAGCTTTGAACATTATCAGCTGAGACTTGAGAGGAAGATAATAAGACTCCTTACCTTACAAAAGCCATTAATTTTCAGATGAATAGGTTGACATATGCAGAAGACAGTCACAGCAACCAAAAGGAAACATGAAATGAGGCATTTAATTACTAAATGTTTCTTTTGACTATAACATGAATAAAGTGATCAAATATTTGATCATTACTTGATAAAAAGTGAACACTCTAAAAAAAAACAATTAATAAAGGAATTTTACCTTCCTTTTACAACCTTAGCTTTTTTAAAGTGACCTTCATACTTAGTTCACTGATATATACAAATATAAGTACCAAGTCTAATTTTCACAAATTTTATAATGTAAGGTTTTAACATATTGAAATTATCGTCAGGATTGTCTCAAATTCAAAATGTCTAAAAAACCAATGAAAAGAACTAGTTCATCTTCTCCTGTATTTTTAATGTATTAAAAACAAGCAAATTATATTCTATGATTTCTGGGATAAACTATTATTAGTAAAGATAAAATATTATAGACTCATTTTCATAGGTCAGTTACAAGTGCTTCCCCATCAAAACTCTTATTTATTTATTCATTTTTTCAAAACTTTTAAAATTTAAATAGAACATAAAACACCACCCTTATTTCATGGTAAAAGACTGTGTACAACTTTGTTGTGGTAAAAAAAATCCAGTCCTCAGGTTACAGGAAATAACCCATTTGATAAATCACCATGCTCCTACTGACAGATACCATACCAATTACTATAAAGATACCTCAGTTCCCTTCTTATGTCAATTAAATTCGAAATTTAACCCCAAATTCTATAAATTTAAAATTAAAGATTTGGCTTTGAAATGCAAAAGTAGTGTAATTATGATACTTATGATATTTAAATAAAACTAATACATTTACTATAAATGCTGAAAATATAATGGCATTTTTATAATAAGCTGGGTATTAATTTCCATTTCCTAACCCATTAGGGTAAAAAAAAAAATAATCAAAAAGCTCTCTAAGCTACTGACAAGAAGCAACAAATGTCCTCGTTTTTATCTGACTTTATTTCCCCTATATTCTGCTAGTTACCAAAAAGAGCAGAGAAATAATCAAAAAACAAGCTTTCACAAAGGGAAGAGAACACAGCACTCAGCTTAAAAGTTCACAAATGGGAAAATCAAGTGATGATGATCAGGATTATTTTAACATACACAATTTTCTGCCCATTTTTCTAAACAGCCAAATCAAATCAAAGCCTCTTTTAAAGCATTAACTGTAAAACTAAAAGAGAACAAGTTCTAAAACATACCTTTTGCTATCTTCCCTGAAGATATTTCTCCCTCACTCTTGACCTTCCAATTCTGCATTTTCTCTTGTTCCAGAACCACTGCCAGAGCCTTCTGCACATCAAACTTGTTCTTCAGAACTGCATCAATCAAAGTGTCATCTGGCACAGCATCTCCAAGTACCTCTCTCATGTGATCAAGGCATGAATAAAGACGAGCTAGAACAGAAAATAATTAAAAGCCATACTAAATGGTGCCATGAAAGAACCCTCAATCTTCAAAACAACAACAAAAGATCTGAAACTATATTTAGGATGTTCAACTTTCCTCTTTTCTTGGCAAAAATTATTTATAATGATATTTTTATCCACAATATACCTATCTTTCCCGATTAGAGCTCATGAAACAATGAATATTGCTGAGAGAAAACAAATCACTGAAGTTTCTCTCCTAAGGAGATGAAATAAAGATCTCAGTCAAAAATTCCAGTTACTAAATAATAGCCACACAACCAATTTTTCAACCATACAATTAGCCATACACTACACACAAAATATACTTAATAAAATGTAAATATCTGGGATGCCCGCGTGGCTCAGTGGTTGAGCATCTGCCTTTGGCTCAGGGCATGGTCCCGGAGTCCTGGGATCAAGTCCCACATCAGACTCCTCATAGGGAGCCTGCTTTTCCCTCTGCCCCTCTCTCTCTCTCTCTCTCTCTCTCTCTCTCATGAAAAAACAAATCTTTAAAAATAAATAAATGAAATAAAATAAAATGTAAATTTTCCTTGAGTATACAAGAGACATTTGTACCATTCCTACCCACAATCACTACTATGAACAATTACAATAAATCTGGTAAATTCTAGTATATTAATTATCAATCATTTTCTGACATGAAGCACAGATAAACTACTTTTTACTATACCTTGATCAATTCCACTCAGCTGATGGTTCAAAAGAGAACTGGAGGACTCTTTCAGGCCTTCGTAATCGTATTCTTCTACAGGCTCAACAAGAGAAGGTTTGTCGCGCTGCGAGTAAATAAACTGAGCAGCTAGAAGAGAAAATGATGGAAGAATGCTGTAGCACAGCCACTTCCCAGTAAGTTTTCTTTTTTTCCCCATAAAAATTAAAATAAAAATTAAATATTCTGACCTACCACCTATGGCTATTTACCTATATTCTATAAATGGATAAAAACAAAAACAAACGAAGACAAAACATACCAAACCCTAAATCCTGCCCAGATGCCCTTAGCAATTGCTCAACTGGCCTCTTGCTATCATCATCCTTCGTTCTTCCTATCTCCAAAATCTCCAGAGTTTTCAAACATTGTGTTTCCGAACTCTTCGTCCCTCCCTATTACTCCACCTTCACGCAAAATGTTCTCTTCTTTGGAACAAATATTTCAAACCACAAACCAAACATTATTTGCATAAATTAAGAAAATACTAAAAACAATTTAATTTTCATTTTCCAAGAATTGCTAATTTTATCTGAACTCAACAGTTGACCAAAATCACAGGCCTTAACTTTTGAACAACTCCTACTTTTAAACACTGTCTACACTGTATGCTAGTGTCACATACCTAACTTTGACTTTCAGAGATCAGTCTGTGCCAATCTACAGCACTGAGTGTCATCACTCAATATATATCTGGTATTGTATATTTCATTAAAAGGAGGACAGACAAAATATTGAAGTGCCAATATATGCCTGAATATCATAAACAAAATACAAGCAAGCAAAGGAGAAAATGGACACCACGCCCAAAGTGTGACTCTTTCACCTCAGCTGGATGCTAAATGCACTCAATTCCTAGAGATTATGCTCAGTTGTGGAGAAAGAAAATTAAAGAACAAGAAAGATTGAAATTTTATTACAGTATTCTACAGGCAAGTTGTTACTAGGGATTTTATATTATGTAGCTTTCTAGAAGAGAGCATGCATAGCACTCAAGTCTACTGTTTACTGTTCACACATTTAACTTCTGTTCATGTTTTTAAGGCATAATCTATGAAAGAAAGGGAAACCAACTACAATTCAAGGTTTATAGCTACTGCATATAAATAATGCACATACAGATATTAGATAATACTATGGTTTATATGTAACATCCAGAAGGCTGTAGCATAAGTGCTTCTCTATTCATAGAATAAACCAACGATGGCCTTAGAGATGCATAGGAAAGGCAAAGAAGAAAAATGTAATGATGTATTTTAAAAGCCAAATGAGGGACCCCTGGGTGGCTCAGTTGGTTAAGCATCTGCCTTCTCTCAGGTCATGATCCCAGGGTCCTGGAATTGAGCCTGAGAGAAGGGAGCCTGCTCAGCAGGGAGCCTGCTTCTCCCTCTCCCCCCCCCACCCCACCCCCGCTTGTGCGCACTCTCTTTCTCAAAAAATAAATAAATGAATGAATGAATTTAAATAAAAGCCAAAAAAGTAGTACAAGTGCCACAGAAGCAAAGATTAAGTAATCACTGAAGATTGGCACAGTCATGAAAAGATGAGGTCAAAGCATCAGAAAACCTGAGGAAGTGGAAGACATCTCTGGCAAGGAGAACCAATAAGAGAGATCAACAACAGCCGAGAGAATTCAATCTATTCTGCTATCAGGCATGCTTACTTACCTACTCACACCAAATGATAAAGAGAATGATAAGGGTGTAACAACATTCAAGTTGCTTTGGTTTATGATATTTTCCCCCCAACACTTCAATGTTTGGCATCATCACCTAATAGCAGCAGGGACAAAATAACGCCCACCACAGAATATTACACTGTTACCATAATGGTACTGCACTGCCAGAGAGATCCACAATGCTTCCTCTCTTGGCTCAGGCTGGAGGATGTGTGTCTTGCTTTGTGCATGCTTAGTGCTTGCCACTCCAATATCTGTGAGCATTTTGCCTTTGCAACATCACTCGTTAGTTCAACTCTTTCTCATTAAGCTTTTTAATATATTTTCTAAAGTCCTATATTTACTGGAATATTTATTAGGAAGTTAAGCTATCTTCTTAAATGTGTAAGCATTTTTATTAAGATAATTACTGTTTTTGCTAATACTTTACAGGTTGAGTGATCTGTCATGATCCTATTTTTTACCCAGATGTTCTGTTATTTTCAGTGTACAGTTTTGAAGACCATAAGGTCTTTCAAGGATACACATACTATATTGTATATATATCTTCGTATTTATCCCCCTCTAGTTCAAGGAGAGTATAACACTATTATATAAAGTCAGCATGGCTAAACAGAAGAGACATCTTATTTATAGACTCTAAGATGACCACTATTTTCATGTTAAAATCCCAGAATGAGGACTTGTCTTACAATCAAATGGCACCTCAACATTATGTGATACTTAGATTGACAGATTTACTTTAAGTCGTACATAAAATAACGATATCCCTTACGTTCTGTATTATCTTAAAACATAGTACTAAAAAATGTAAACTGGCCCACTTTGTGCCTGATTTACAAATTCTTTTCCTAGCTAAAATAAACTACCCAGTTTAGCCTAAGAGTAACAAATATACTTTCCTCAACTTCCTCTCATGGCTTTCACCTGTGAGGAAAACCCCAAGAAAAAATCAAAAATTAATTTTTGAGGAAAAAAATCAGATAATATCTCTCAGCAATTTTCACTTAGGATATATTGATAAGGAAAAGAAAGTTGTCACTATTCAGGCTGCTGCTCAACCTCAGAGGAGCTATTTTTTTCTGGGGGGACGGGGGTTCCTTATCAGCAATCCACACACATATCCAACTCAGAAACCTATACTGCTGCCACTATTTTAGAGGCAGTGTTGGCTGGATTTGCTGGGAAGTGGGTCAGGATGGAGGGTAGACAAATTCCCCAGGGAAAGTAACTATTAGTGGGGGAAAAACAGTGCAAATCTTTGAAGCTGAAATGAGAGCCCAAAAGGCAACAAATACAATAAAGAGCAATAAAAAAGCAATGAAGAAAAAAGGATAGATATAAAATGCTATTCTTTTCTAAATTAATTCACAAACTTTAATGGAAATGCTTTCTGAAAAACCGGGACACCCACGGTGACTTTTAAAACTTAAGGCATTTTAACAAATATAAAGTTCAAAGAATTGAAAATCTAACTCCTACAACTGCCCCAAATGTTTTCTAAAAACCTTAAAAATCACGTAAGAGGTACTCATTAATGACACAGCTATCCAGGCTTCTTCCTCTGGAGGTTCTGATTCAGTGATACTGGAAATGGGGCAGGGAATCTATATCTTTAAATGACTCCCAGCTGACCAACATCAGCAGTGAAGATCCAGAAACACTGCCCTCCAAGTCCCTGCTGTGGTCCACTCTGTGCAGTCATCAGCTTCCTTAGGAAAATACTGCCCCTTGACTCACATTCCTCCAACAAGCAGAAAAAACACACCTACAATTAAAAACCACCTCCCAAGTCTGTCCCCTACTTCCTTCCCAGTCCTCATTCCTACTGCAACTGCATTATAGTGTGAGCGTTCTCAAATGAGCCTCACATAAAGGCCACTGCTCAAGCACTACTGTCTTCCTCTATCCAGGATGCCAGTCTTCCTCCCAGATTACCAGTCCAATCCCCCCTCTTCCAAAGTACCTTCCCAGACTCCTTCATCCAGGACTATGGCTTCCCCCACCATACTGCTGTGGCATATCTGAAGAGGACTTTTAACATGCTACCTTATACTAATTTATAAATTTATTAGAGTAGGGTTTTCCTTACACGTTAACTGATGCTCAATAAAAATTCTGAATTGGAATGAACTGAATAAGGATCACTACCATTTAAGTAATCATTGGAGGCCTTTTGACCAAGGTGCCTCCAATGCCTTGATAACATATGGAAAATGAGGCCAAAAAAAAGGAAAATGAGGCCAGAGTCAATTCCTGTAAATGCCTCAGGATTAAGAACAATTAAAAAAAGCCAACTAGGCTTTCCTAAATAATGCAACCTTTAAACTAGAACCAATCAAATAATTTCTCTGCTTTGTTTCCTTTTTTTTAAAAGATTTTATTTATTTATTAGAGACAGAGAGAGAGAGAGAGAGAGAGAGAGAGAGAGAGAGAGGCAGAGGGAGAAGCAGGCTTCATGCAGGGAGCCCGACGTGGGACTTGATCCCGACATGGGACTTGATCCCGGGTCTCCAGGATCATGCCCCCAGCTAAAGGCAGCGCTAAGCCGCTGAGCCCCCAGGGCTGCCCTGTTTCCTGTCGTTTCTATAAAAACCTTATCCCAGGGGCACCTGGGCGGCTCAGTGGTTGATCTTCTGCCTTGGACTCAGGGCATGGTCCCAGAATCCCATCAAGTCCCACATCAGGCTCCTGAGAGGAGCCTGCTTCTCCCTCTGCCTATGTGTCTGCCTCTTTCTGTGTCTCTCATGAATAAATAAAATATTAAAAAAAAAAAAAAAAACAACACCTTGCCCCAGCTCCATTCCAGTGGAACACTCCTAACCACTTCCAGTTTGGAGCCGCCTGACTCAAACTAACATTTGAATTAAAATAAATTAAAAATTTTAATATGCCTCAATTTATCTTTCAACACTTCTAATTATAGTAGGCAAAACAAAACCCGTATCTGTCCAAATAAAGTAATATATGTGTTCTTTTTGCCATCCCCAATTCTTTGACATATGTTCAATATTCAATATCAAAGTCAATTTTTCCAAAGGGAAAAAAGTTGTAACATTTAGAAATCACCTTTCCATCACAAAAACTGTGCTTAGCAGAGTTCAAAAAAATATATGTGCTGATGAATTTTAGAAAAAATTAATACACTGATAAAATCACTCAATTATCAGAATTCATTAGGACCATGAATATGATCATCTTTTCAATGACTTTGGCTGAACAGAGAGAGGGGATCCCTGGGTGGCTCAGCGGTTTCGCGCCTGCCTTTGGCCCAGGGCGCAATCCTGGAGTCCCGGGATCGAGTCCCGGGATCGAGTTCCGCGTCGGGCTCCCGGCATGGAGCCTGTTTCTCCCTCTGCCTGTGTCTCTGCCTCTCTCTCTCTCTCTCTCTCTCTCTCTCTCTCTCATAAATAAATAAAAATAAATCTTAAAAAAAAAAAAGAAAAGAGAGAAGATTCTTCTAAAACTATTCATTTTTTACTGAAAATCACTTGGAAACTATACCACTAAAGAGGAAACATTTCTGATCTAATATCACTACTATTTTATACATGCTTTGAAAACTTAAAAATCCAAAACCACGTGTTTTTGTTAAAAATACAGTTTGTCACAGAAAAAACTCAAAACCATTTAACCATTTATCTCCTGCTTCAATAATGTCATCGATTTCTTGGAGTGTACAAAGAATAAAACTGTACTGAATATGAGCCACCCACAAGACACACATGAAGAGCTATGACAGACACAAGGATAAACTCTGAGCTCAAGAAAGGGAGGCCATGAATGTAAATCTCGGAAAATCTGAGTCCCCATTCACCAGTCCCTCTTCTGAACTTCAGAGGCAAAGCATAATCGTCTTATCACAGGTTTAAGTCCCAGTCCTCCAAGGGTCTAACCTCACCCATATGCTTCTCTAGAACTAGGTATGCTTCCTGAAGTTACCACCTCCTTGATAACCAGTGCAATTTCTATCTCCTAACAGGATCCTGACTGGTAACAGTGTAACACTAGAGCAAGAAAGGAAAGGCCTTGATTACTACGGCTAAATGATGAGAGTACCAATGAAGAGCTAGATGCATTTCAGAGGAACAAGTCACAGGATAAGCAAAGGCAGGAACAGAAGAGGTGCTAAGACAACTTGTGGAACACCTATGCTGTATAAAGAAAAAGGAATTTGTGCTCGCTTCGGCAGCACATATACTAAAAGGAATTCTGTAAAGTCAGAAGGGACATATTTGGTCTTCAAAGACTAAAAGTGAGATTAAAGCAGGCACAGGTCTATAGGACAGCTCCATAAACAATACAGTACTAAAGACAAGGTGGATTTCAATACAAATGTTAATTATATTAAGCCTTTAAACTTGGAGAAAATGAGTTTTGTGAATTATATTTATATTATACCTAACTGAATTTAATTTTACCCCTTCGTGGCATAGTAAAATCCAGCAGGGCATTTTAAGCAACTATTTCTAGAGTAGGCTGAAGTTTGAAGACAAATATATTATTAGGAAAATTATAGAAATGGTCTGGTCAAACACTCTGCTGAAAAGAAGATACAAATGTTCATGTTTTCTTTATATGGTGGCAAAGAAGAACTCTTTCTGCAGGTAAGACAGGAGATGCAGCTCTGATGCAGAGTCCTATAGAAATGTGAACTCTAAATCACTCTGGCTCCAGAGAACTGAACCACACATATTTGATTCATTTAACAAGCTGTTTAATGGTAGATAAACTGAGGTACTGTATGAAGGGAAGTCTATGCATAACATCTCAATGTTTCCAAAATTCAAGAGATTTCCTGAGTATATAACATTAATTGCTACTGGCCTTCAGAAGTCCTAGATTTTTGTTATTGACTAAATTACCATTTCGGTACAATTTAGATTAACTGCATGTTACAAAGAATACTGGAAAAAACATTACAAAGAATATTGGAAAAAACATAGTTTTCAAAGTTTTCTTCAAATTGTTTTAAGCTAAATTATGAAATCAAAACTTTATAATTCTACTCATGGATAAAGAAATGATTTTATATACCTTTAGGAGTTAAAAACGATATCTTTTTAAATGTTACATAATATTATAGTCTTATGGGACACATAAGACTATATGGAACTAATCCTAGAATGACAATAATACTTAACATTTTTTAAGTATCCAAATAATGGAAATCAAAGTATTTTTTAGAAGTCACCTGTTGATGGCGAAATACAATAATCATCCTCGACAGACTGGCCATAGAGATCATCATCTTCAAAATCTAAAATAAAAACACGAGAGATAAATTCTTCACAAGTTCTTTTTATATTCTTAGCTATTAACAAGAAAGCATCTAACTTCTCTCCAAACTAAATTGTACCTCAAAATTAAAGGAAACTTGGAATGTCTACTTTTCCAAAAAATTCTAAAAACTTTACCCACAAAGTAGGTACTTACTTTCTATATTCATCAAGGCATATGTAGTTCTTCAGTTTTTAAGCTAGTTGGGTTTTATTAAAATTGTTCCAAGTTTTTATTGCATGTGATCAAAAAAGGATAGTACCAAAGACCACAAACTTGAATCCTCTCTCCAGTATTAAAATCTGAAATACGTCTTCCATTCATTTTTTTCACCAAGTGCCTTCTGTGACCAAAGCATTTATTTCCCATACAACGGACTAGTACAGGATATACGATCAGATCATGAAAAGTTTTTCTTCAAGCTGAGCTAGTTAATTTCTACAAAAACCATCTTATCGGGGCACCTGGGTGGCTCAGTGGATGAGCGTCTGTCTTTGCTCAGGTCGTGATCCTGAGGTCCTGGGATGGAGTCCTGAATCAGGCTCCCATAAGGAGCCTGCTTCTCTCTCTGCCTATGTCTCTGCCTCTGTGTCTCTCATGAATATATATATATATATATATATTTTTATGATAGTCACACGAGAGAGAGAGAGAGAGAGAGAGAGAGGCAGAGACATAGGCAGAGGGAGAAGCAGGCTCCATGCACCGGGAGCCCGACGTGGGATTCGATCCTGGGTCTCCAGGATCGCGCCCTGGGCCAAAGGCAGGCGCCAAACCGCTGCGCCACCCAGGGATCCCCATGAATAAATTTTTAAAAAACGAAAAGAAAACATCTTATCCTAAATTCTCTTACGCTCTCTGATCATGCTAGCTGGACTTTTTTTCCTACTGACTAGAATATGTAGTTTGCCCATATTTTCCTAAGGCTGTTTTTATTTTCCTCATTAAGGTTCCAACTCTATGTCATCTATTTGCATATGTCTTCCCTGACCACTCTGGTAAAGAGACAAGCCCCGCTGCCACTTTTACTCTCTAGCACACTTCTCCAATTGATTGTCTTCGAAGCACTATATCTGCTTCATTCCATGAGACTATAAGGTCCTTCGGGGAAAGGCTCTGTCTTAGCCAACTACCAGCCATGACTGGAACTAAATTAGTTCTCATTGTAGTATAAATTAATGAATGAGACCATTTAAAATGAAAATGCACAAGAAAGATAAATATATTTACATAAATGTATCTATTCATTTGATAGATTATGCCAGGGATTACTAGATGTATCTGAGGGACAACACTGAATGACAGGTGCATTCCAAGATTTCTATGAATCTAAAATCTAACAGGAAACAAAGACACGAATGCAAGCAATTACAAAATTATATGACAAGTATCTGAGACATGAGAAACAGTGATTTGGGATTACACATATGAACATCAAAAACAGAACAGGGAGTAGAGTGGCTAGGGAAAGATTCTCTGGAATATAGTAGTTAAACAAATTCCAAAGGATAGTTAGTTTCTGAGGGTATTCATATAGCAGGAACAGCATGTGCAAGGGCTGAGACCAAATATTTATGGCAAAGAGAAATTAGATAAATTTTACTACTGGATAAAAACATGTATGAATCGGGGATCCCTGGGTGGCTCAGCGGTTTGGCGCCTTTGGCCGGGGGCACGATCCTGGAGTCCCGGGATCGAGTCCCACGTCGGGCTCCCGGCATGGAGCCTGCTTCTCCCTCCTCCTGTGTCTCTGCCCCTCTCTCTCTCTCTGTCTATCATAAATAAATAAATCTTTTACAAAAAAAAATGTATGAATCAATAAATTATCGGATCACAATCCCAAGTAAACAATATATCAGCAAATAAATGGGGAGCCATTTACAAAATATTATTTTTAGATATTCATATGACAAGAAACATTTTTACTAAGTCAGCTTTTCAACTGAAATTGACCCTAACAGTACTACAGTATAAAAAGATGAAGAGAATTCATTCCTAATATCTTTGTAAAGAGCCTCTTTTCCTCAACAAAATTCCATAGTATTTACTGCACATAAAGCATTGTACCAGCTACTGGAGGAAATGAACAATAGAGTAAAAATAACAATGAAGTATGGACTATGCCATACTTTTAAATTAGAAGCTAATTTAGTATTAGCTAAAGACAGTCATGTAAAGTACTAAAGTACTATCCAAATTACAGAGAACAAAGTGAAAGTTAAAAAGAGGAACCAATAGGTTTAAAGCACATACTCTCTCTAATAACGTCACATTACTTTTGAGAATTTTCAAATTATTATTCGAAAATAATAGAAAGGGGAAATATCAACTGAGAAAAAAAAGAAACTGAATCCTTAAAATGAACAGAACTTCTATAAGCAGGAAATGGGAATGAACCTCCCATGCTATAGGAACAGCTCATTTATGATGTCATCAATTGTTCCAAAGAAACATGAATAAAGACAACCTGAACTGGGGCTGCCCAGTAAGATATTTAGCACTTTCCCCCACTGGCCAAGCACCTCTCCTCTAGGAAGACTTTCCTTCATAAACTCCTCCAACCCACCGTGAATAAGGCTCACTTACATAACTCCCACTGCACCTTGGGAGTACTTTGTGTAGCACGTCATACGTCATACTGGAATCATCTGTCACTTGTATATTTCTCCCTTTAGATTCCCTCAAACATCTTACTATCAGTATCAGTCCCCATAGCTTAGAGCAGTACTCTAAGTCCCCAATTAATGTAGGCTGAGGAAATTATAAGTACTTATTTTAAAAAATGAGTAAGTTGCAATTAGGCCTATTCATATTTTTTGTATCAAAACCTCAAAAATATCTTTCAGGCTAAAGTCATCTCTCAGGTAGCAGTGCTCCACAAGACATGCTTACACAGACTGCAACACTTAAAAGGGCCACCAACGTGAAGTGAACAACAGGAACCTAATGTGCCAGGCCAAGTAGATGACAGTCTCCAAATGTAGCACAGGTTGTTAGCCACTCCCTGCTAAGGTTGGGGTATACTGATGTTCCAGAATAATCGTCTGGCAGTGCCAATAACAACCACCAACATACTAAGCACACTTACACGATCTGCACTTTAAAAAGCAATAGGTCTTTACTCCCTTTTTGCACTCCTTCATTTTTTGTTTGTAATTTTAGTTTGCATGATACTTGGTGATGCCAATTATCTATTGCACAGAGATGATGCACTTCTCCTAAACTAATTCTAACTCCTAGAGAACATTCATATGTACATTTTTTATTTCATTTTTTTAAAAATCAAGATGTTCCAGAGCCCCCTTGCTTCTAGTACTGCTTTTTTCCCCTCCACTCCAAAATACATTTTAATTGAGCATTATCAACCAAGAACTGAGTATACACCTCAAGATCAACTAATCCACTCATTCCCTTGACCTTTTTAATACCTATCCTTCTTATCATCTCCTAAGTCTCCAATTTAACTTGAAATTCGTTGAAAATAAGTTCTCAGCTCAAGTCAGGTTCTGCACTAAGTGTGCATGAACAAGCATAAACTATTTACCATGTATATCTAAGTTACAGCGCAAGAGCTGAAGGTAAGCATGAGGTCAATCCGTCTTTCACAAACAAGCATCGTTTCACGGGCACTTTTGAAAGCGGGGTGGGAAGAGACTACCTACAAGTAGGCAGTCGCCTACCCGACCTGGGAGGAGACGATAGGAGGGAGAGGTGACAATGCTTACGTGCATAAATACCAAGAGATCCCAACCTTCCTAAATGTCTTTCCCATACGACGAGGTACCTCCCCGCCCTAAATAAATAAAATCAATACCAGAGGGCAGACACCACGACTTAACACAGTGCCATCCGCTGGCACTCGGATGTCCTGTTATTTTCTCCAACCGAGCCTACTCTGAATTCCAGCCTGGCACCACTCACCAGAAACTCAACAGATCCAAGCGCAAGCCAACGGGCGGGAGTCCCAGCTGGAACCGCGAAAATGACGTCCCGGCAGGACCCTGCCACTTACCTTCATCGTAGTTATAGCCTCGGACATTCCGATGCCGGGCCATGGCGGCGGAGAGGGCGTTCGCCACAGCTCCTCACAAAACACACGGCTTAAGTACTGATACCGCGCCGGCCGCGACCTGGACAACACACGCGCGCCATCTTGGCTTCCGGCAGGCCTCCGCGCTGAGCGCCTGCGCACGCGCGACGCCTTATCTGCGCACTGCACGGCGGCTCCCTGGGGGCGGGGGCTCGCTTCCGTGGGGCGCATGCGCGCACATGCGCACGGAGACAGTCTTTCGACGAGGGCCTGCCCGCAGATAGGTTGGTTGACTGACAGAAGGTTAAAAGGGGCGGGGTCCCAGCGTCTACCATTTGTCGATTTAGAGCAAGAGCTTGGAGCCGGGAGCCCTTGGCCTACGTCAGCGTCCCAGGTTATTTCCCGAATCTGGTTTCTGACAGTGAAGCGGACTGTGTGCTCCGTAGAAGCAGGAAACTTCTGTAACTTTCATCTTTGAGACGGGCACATAATAGGCGTTCACAGACGTGTACAGATTTGGTTTAAGAATTAATTAGTCCTAGATTCGGGGGGAGATGGGAAAGCCCGTTACGTGGGTATATATGGTTTAACGGAGAACCTGGCTGCGGAAGGTCACTATGCTTCCACGTATATGCTGCATCCTGCGTTACCGTGGCTAGTGAACAGCTGTCTGCCCCTGGGGATACAGACGTTCTCAGCAGCATCTTGAAGCGGCGCCCGAGCGGGGCGCCTGAGCCGCTCGGTCGGTTAAGCCTCTGCCTTGGGCTCAGGTTATAGCCCTAGTGTCCTGCGGTGGAGCCCACGTTGGGCTCGCTGCTTAGGGGGAATCCGCCTCTCCCTCTCCTTCTACTATTCCTGCTGCTTGTGCTCTCTATGTCAAATAAATAAAATCTTTAAAAAAAAAATTCTATGCGTATTCATTGAACATTCATTCATGGAACATTGAAGCATGCGTAACATGCTTACAGTATTAAATACAGCTTTTGTTAAACATAGTACTGGCTTTAGCTACCCTCATTTCTTAGAACACAAGTGGGGGAAAAATACGAAGTGAATGATGCCATGTGAAAATCCAACATCATTATTATACCGAACAAATTACATTTCAGTTTTAGCCTGTGTTCTCGAAATGGTGATACTTTACATCAAATTCTAGAAATGAATTGAAAGCTTACTCAACTTTGTTATGCATAATAAAAAGATAATAATGATGCAAATGCAGTTCATATTTGTAAATGACTTGAAATATAATTTACACATGCATCTGACTGTGTCTGCCTACCAGGTGATTGTTCTTGACTATTACTGATGTTTAATGTAGTTCCAAGACAAAATTATACACAAAAATAGTTGCTAATTTTATATAGCTCAACGGTTTTCTTTATTTTACACTTTTAGATAATTTTTATGTTGTAGCCTGTTTCTTTGTAAAACGGAGATGGTAATAGTATCTAACTCACAGAGTGGTAAATGATGAATTATCCTTTTAAGAGGATGCTTTAAAATATTAGGCATTATCAAACTACAAATGGCAGCTTCCAGCCCACTGTAATTGTCAATTACAAGCTTCAGTGTAACTCACTGAGGCATGAGGTGGATGAGTTCTAAATTGACCACATAAAGGATACTACAAAGCAATGAAGAAGAAAATATTGCTTCTGCCTGAGGAATAGTATATAATTTGCCTCTGGTTCATCAACAATGCACTTTTTTTTTTTAGCATACTAAATATTTTTTAGAGCCATGACTGCATCTCAGTAGCAGAGCCTTCACTGACTTTCTCAGAAAGTTAGGGATTTTATTCTTTGCTCCCAGAACACTTTACTTGTGATTTTTATATTGTGGTTTGATGGAAAGTACCATAACTTTGGAGTCAGACAAACCTGGATTTCAGTGCCAGTTCTGACACTTTCTGTTAACTTCTTTGGGCTCAATTTATCTGTAAAATGGGTATATAAATATGTCTTCTGTTTTGTAAAAAATAAATGAAGTGAGGGATGTAAAAACAGTAGTTGTTATGTAATAAATTCTGTAAGAAGAGAAAAATTCCCTACCTTCTTTGGGTCTCTAACTCTAAGAGTTAAGCTGGCATAAGAGAGATTAACAGGAGATAAGTGTACAAGTTCAAATTTTTACACATACGTGGGAGCTTTCCCAAGAGAATGAAGATCAAAAGAAGTGACCAGAACAGGGAGCTTTTACACCTTTTAAGCAAAGAATCAACTTGTCAAGAATTGATAACGGGGTATGAGCTATGGGTAGTAAATTGTGGGGAAGTAACTAGGAAATGTAGGGACAAGGGGATATAAAACAAGTGGAAGATAAAGGCTATTTCAGTAAGTTTGTGCAGATCCATTTCAGTATCAATTCAGTAAGTTTGTACAGTATCAATTCTCATAGGAAATTTTATGGCCTGTTTTAGATAAAAAAGAATAGGTCTGCTATTTCTGAAGTTCCTTCAGCTCAAAATAATCAGTATGCCAAAGTGGCATATTTTGGGGGTGAAAGACTGAACTCCTTCAATACTCAATAAACGCTAGTTCTCTACCCAACTAATTTGAAAGCTTTTTGTTCCTGCAGCACTCTGAATGTTTGCTGAATGAACTAATGAATTAAAAAAATAGAGACTCTAAGAAAGACAAATACCCACATGATTTCACTCATATATGGAATATTAAAAAAAAACAAAGCAAATGTAATAAACAAAAAGCAGAATCAGACCTGTAAATAGGGAGAACAATCTGATAGGTGCCAGAGGGGAATGGAGGATGTGGGTGGTGAAATGGAATGGAACATCCAGACTTCCAATTATGGATGAAAAGGTCACAAAAATAAATGATACAGCATAGGGAATATAGTTAGTGAGATTGTAATAGCATTGTATGGTGACAAATGGTAGCTACACTTATTGGGAGCACAGGATAAAGTATACAAGTTGAATCATTGTGTTGTACACCTGAAACTAATGCAATATAGTATGTCAACTACACTCAAAATAATTTCTTAAAAATGATACAATCTCTTGGTATATTTAACAAATGCCATAAATAACTATACAAACAACTCATTTTTATATCAACTCGTAAAAAAGTTATAAATGAAAGTAGCATAAATACATTACTGAAAAGCTTTTAACACCTTTATTGAGGAATCCTTGACAATAATCTACACATAAGTATACAATTTGATACATTTTGACATATGTATTTACCAATAAACCCATTATCCAAACAAGATAATAAACATGTACAGATTCCCATTTATAACCTCTCCCCTGCCACTCTCTGCTTCCTTACCTTGGTCCTGCGGCAACAGATCACCTCTATGTCATTATTAGTTTGTAGTTTCTAACATTTTATACAGAGGAGATCACATAGTATGTATTCTTTTTTTATAGGTCTTTTATAGGTCACTCAGCATAGTAATTTTGAGATTCATCAGTATAGGTGCTTTAATCAATAGTTCAGTCCTTTTTATTGCAAAGGGGGATTCCATTGTATAGGTAGACAATTTGTTTTTCCACTCACCTACTGATAGCTATTTGGGTCATTGTCAATTTCGGCTACTATGAATAGGGCTACTAATATTATCCATGCACAACTCTTTGTATGGACAAAAACTGGTTTCTCCTAGATAAATACCTCGGAGTAGAATGGCTGGCTGATATGACAGGTTATCTCTAGCTTTTTAAGAAACTGCCAAACTGTTTTCTCAAGTGGTTGTAACATTTTATGTTCCCACCATCTGTGCAGCTCCATTTTCTCCACATCCTAGCCATCACTTGTTATGGTCTGAAGATGTTGGGCTTGACATTTCTATATTCTCTTTGGTGAAGTGCCTGTTTGAATGTTTTTGTCCATTTTTTAAAGATTTTATTTATTTATTCATGAGACACAGAGATAGAGGCAGAGACATAGGGAGAGGGAGAAGCAGGCTCCCTGCAGGGAGCCTGATGAGGGACTCCATCTCAGGACTCTGGACTCCGGGATCACACTCTGAGCCCAAGGCAGACGCTCAACCGCTGAGCCACCCAGGCGTCCCTCTTTTTGTCTATTTTTAATGAGGTGTTTGTTTTCTTATTTTCTACTTAAGAAAGTTGTTTGTATATTCTGGATACAATTACTTTATCTGATGTAATTCGTGAATATTTCTCCCAGGGTGTAACTGGTCTTATCAGTCTCTTAATGGTGTCTTTTTTTTTTAATATTTTTTTTAATTTTTCTTTATTTATGATACGCACACAGTGAGAGAGAGAGAGAGAGGCAGAGACACAGGCAGAGGGAGAAGCAGGCTCCATGCACCGGGAGCCCGACGTGGGATTCGATCCCGGGTCTCCAGGATCGCGTCCTGGGCCAAAGGCAGGCGCCAAACCACTGCGCCACCCAGGGATCCCCAATGGTGTCTTTTAAATAGCAGAAGTTTTTAGGTTTGATTCAATTCTTCATTTTTTTCAAATAATAGATTATTTTAAAATATGGATAATGTATCCAAGAAATGTTTGCCTAAACCAAAGTCACAGAAATCTCTTAATTTTTAAAAAAGTTTAACAGTATGGGGTTCTACATTTAGATTTTTTATCCATTTTCAGCTGATTTTTATTTATGGTGTAAGGTTTGAATCAAAGTTCATTTTTACATATGTATTCAACTGTTCCAGCACAATTATTGAAAAGAAGGTCCTTTTTACACTTAACTTCACCTGCATCTTTGTCAAAAGTCAGTAGTCCATATATGTGTGATCTATTTCTAGATTCTACACTCAATTGATCTAGCTTGACACCAATACCATGTTGTCATGATTATTGGATCTTCAAAAATCTTACAATGAAGTGATGTTAATCCTCCAACTTTCTTCTTCTTTTTCAAAGTTTTCTTAACTAGTCTAGGTCATTGGCATTTCTGTAGGAGTTTTTTTTTTTTTTTTTTAAGATTTTATTTATTGGGATCCCTGGGTGGTGCAGCGGTTTGGCGCCTGCCTTTGGCCCAGGGCGCGATCCTGGAGACCCTGGATCGAATCCCACGTCGGGCTCCCGGTGCATGGAGTCTGCTTCTCCCTCTGCCTGTGTCTCTGCCTCTCTCTCTGTGTGTGTGTGCCTATCATAAATAAAAATTTAAAAAAAATTAAAAAAAAGATTTTATTTATTTATTCATGAGAGACAGAGAGAGAGGCAGAGACACAGGCAGAGGGAGAAGCAGGCTCCATGCAGGGAGCCCAATGTGGGACTTGATCCCGGGACTCTAGGATCACGCCCTGGGTCAAAGACAGGAGCCCAACCGCTGAGCCACCTAGGGGTCCCCTCTATATGAGTTTTTAAATGAGGTAATCAGTTACTACAAACATTTCTGCTGAGAGTTTGACTGGTATTTTACTGAATCTACAGATAAATTTGGGGAAAATTGTTATTAACATTACTACACATACATACTCTTTCAACACATGACATCAGATGTCTCTCCACTTACATAAGATGTTTAATTTCCCTAAATAATGCTTGCCAGCATGTAGTGACTAGTCTTACACAACTTTTGATAATTTAATACTAATTATTCCACGTATTTTTATTTTATTGTACATAATAATTTTTAAATTTTCAAGGTAAAGGTACATAATTACATTATTTCAAATTAGTAAGTTAATTAGTGCTATAGACACTCCAAAAAGTGTACTTGTATATGATAGGAACAAAGTAAAAAAATAAAAATTAAAAATAAATTACATTAGCATAGAAAATATCATCAAATACCTATGTTAAGTACAAAGAAATATGTAGAAAGCCTAAACTGAAACTAGAAAACATTGCTCAGAATAATAAAGAAAATCACATTAGATGGAGAAATATACCATGTCATGTTAACTGAGAGAGATGTCAAATCCCCCCAAGTGAATTTATATCCAGTATTACACTGGTTGGAACCTAGCAGTTCTTTGGTGGAAATTGACAATCAGTTTCTGTAATTTAAGCAGAGCTGCAAAGATTCTGGAATCGTCAAGACAATCTCAAAAAAGAATGTCCTTCTAGGGGCATCTGGATGGTCTGATCAGGTAAGCATCTGACTGAGTTCCTGATCAGATCATGAGATCAAGCCCCTTGCCCTGAGTTGGGCTCCACGCTCAGCATGGAGGCTTCTTGAGATTCTCTTTCCTCCTCCTTCTTCACCTCCCACTCATGCTCTGTCTCTCTAAAATAAATAAATCTTTAAATAAAATTTTTTAAAAAATCTAAAATAAATTAAAAAAAAAAAAAAAGGTGGGCAGCCCGGGTGGCTCAGCGGTTTAGAGCCACCTTCAGCCCAAGGTGTCATCCTGGAGACCAGGGATAGAGTCCCACATCAGGCTCCCTGCATGGAGCCTGCTTCTCCCTCTGCCTGTGTCTCTGCCTCTGTATGTGTGTGTGTGTGTGTGTGTGTCTCATGAATAAATAAATAAATGAATCTTTAAAAAAAAATGTCCTTCTCAAGGTGAAGGACTTATATTATCACTAAGACTTGCTTTAATGGTAATAGTAAGGAAGATACTGTAATATTAGTACGAAGATAGGCAAATATACCACCATGGACAGTCCAGAAATAGGTTCACACACATCCAATTTACGACCAAAGCACCACTGTAGCTCAGGATGAGAGAGAATGGTCTTGTCAATAAATAGTTTGATCACAATCCTAGAGGGAAAAAAAAGAGGAAAATATCTATATGACCATGACATGGACAAATTTTTTTAAAGATTTTATTTAAGATTTTATTATCCCAGGATCTCAGGACACTGGGATCATGCCCTGAAACAAAGGCAGACACTGAGCCACCCAGGCGTTCCTGGACAAAGATTTTTAGTCAGGGTGCAGGAAACACTAACCTACTCATAAATTCAACTTTATTAAAATTAAGAACTTCTGTTCATCAAAAGACATTAAGAAAGTAAAAAGGTAGATTGCAGTCTAGGAGGAAATATTTACAACACATGTATCTCACAAAGAACTCATATTTAGAACATAAAGAGAAACCTATGCACCCCCTTCAAAATATTTACCCCAACCCTAAATTAAAAATGTGTAAAACTCCCAAATAGGTACTTTTCAAAAAAGAATAACCACATGGGCATTGAACATTTGAAAAGGTCTCCAACAATCATCAAAAATAAATGCAAATAAAATCATAATGGATATATACCTACCAAAATGACTAAACTTAATAGTCAGGGTTAACTTAATAATAACTAAACTTAATAGTAAGGGTTGGCAAGGATGTGGAGCAACTGGAAGTCTCATAAGTAACTAGTGCATGTGCAAATTGGTACAACCACTTTGAAAAACTTTTGACAGCATCACTAAGTACTAAACATATATATGCCCTATAACCCAGATATGCTACTCCTAAGTATAGACTCAACAAAAATTAGTGCTTGTGTATAAGAATGTTTGTAGTAGGGATCCCTGAGTGGCTCAGCAGGTTTAGTGTCTGCCTTCGGCCCAGGGCGTGGTCCTGGAGTCCCGGGAGGTCCTTGCATGGAGCCTGCTTCTCCCTCAGCCTGTGTCTCTGCCTCTCTCGCTCTCTCTCTGTGTCTCTCATGAATGAATAAATAAATAAAATCTTTTAAAAAAAAAAGAATGTAGTAATTATACTCAAAATAGTTCAAAAATGAAAACAATAATAGTCTGAAAATGTAAATAAACCAAATATTTATGAACAGTGGGATACCACTATGATATATCCATTTAATTGGAAACTATACAATATTGAAAAACAGCAAAGAGGTTTTAATCATATATAAATGTTTTGTGCTGTATATTTAAGATTTATGCAACTTGTAATACATAAGCTATACCTAAATAAAAATAAATAAAAAGAAAAATGGGAGGAAAAATCATGGAATTTCCAAGATTATCTTTTTTAAAGATTTATTTATTTATTTATTTAAGAGAGAACAAGCATGAGTGGGGGGAGGGGCAGAGGTGTAGAGAGAGTCTCAAGTAGACTCCCCTCTGAGCACAGAGCCCAACTCAGAGCTCAATTTCAGGACCCTGAGATCATGACCTGAGCTGAAATCAAGAGTCAGGAGCTCAAGCAACTGAGCCACCAGGCACCCCTCAAGATTGCCTTTGATACAGAATTAAAAAATATAGTTTCCAAATGTTTCCTTTATGCTCTCATATTTTCCTGTTTTAGGAATATGAATTAGAACTAAGAACTTTTATGTTTCTGAGTTAGAATTCACTCAGTGATACATCAATATTTCCTGGAGTGTATTCTGTTTCCCATTTTCTGTTCTAAATTGGACAATTACTGATCCATTTGGACTTTGATTAAAATTTTTGTTGCTGCTGAAACAGCACTACTCTTGTTGGCAGCTACTTAACTTCTCAGGAGTTTTGGTAAATAAATTATGGTGACTTCTGTAGTCCATAATTCTTTTTTTTAAAGGATTTTATTTGTTTACTTATTTAGAATGAGAGAATGTGCATGGGCTTGAAGGTAGGAGGAGCGAGAGAGAGAATCTTACGTGGAGCCTGTCTCAGGGCTTGTCCCAGCTGAAATCAAGAGTGGGACACTTAGGGGTACGTGGGTGGCTCAGTGGTTGACTGTCTGCCTTCAGCTCAGGTCATGATCCCGGGGTCCTGAGAGCAAGTCCCACATCAGGCTCCCTGTGTGGAGCCTGCTTCTCCCTCTGCCTATGTCTCTGCCTCTCTCTGTGTATCTCATGAATAAATAAATAAAATATTTTTTTATAAAAAAGAGTGGGATGCCTAACTGATGGAGCTACCCAGGTGCCCCTGTGGTCCATAATTCTTAAAAAGAAATGAAGGAATTGGTCATAATCATTAAGAAAGGAAAGGGGGAGGGGAATAGTTGTAACTGTGACATTAGACACAGTATATATGAAGAGTTCTGGAATTTTCTAGTTAAATGCCTAGGAAAATGTGCCTGTACTACAAACTATAAAATGACATTGATATCTAGAAGGATTCCTTTGGGGTCCTTTGCAGTTCTATAATTGTGATTATACACTAATAACATAAATTTATTCATCTTGGTTATTCTTACCAAATATCTGTAATATCTATAAAGAGATGACTTAATTTTCCTCCTGACTTTCTAAATTAGCTCTAAAACCCTCTGTCTGACTCAATGGTATTCTCACCCTCCTTAATGGAATTTCCCTTGACTTCTGGCACATATTATTTTTTTCTTTTTTTTCTTCTTTTATTTTTGAGGCATAAACTTAGTTGAGTGAAAACTGGCAAGATCCAGTGAACAGGTACATCATCAGGACAAAGCTTTGCCCCCAAAGGGCTTGAGGCCATCCAGGGATTCTATGTTTGACAGAAGCATTGACAGCATAACTAAGCAAACAAGAAGGTATTAAGAAAAGCTGAAACAGATCTTCAAAGAAGAATTAGTACCACCAATTTCTGTGTGGTATTATAGAGCTTAGTGTAGAACATATCAAAACTTTGGAAAGGCAATGATGAGGTCATGAACTTCATAAGGCAGAATAATTCCCTACAAGAACAAAATAGAAATCAAATAATTCTATTTTTTGATATAAACTACTAAACAGTGAATGCCAGCAAAACAATAATACCTGGGAAAAACTACCTTCTTCCAGAGGTAGGTTCTTTCAATCACCAATTCTGGGCTGTCTGGCTGTCAAGCACTTTATCATGAAATATAATAATAAATGCAGTTCAGAGTTCTTTATAAGATTCACTTTTTCCAAAGTTCATTTTGTTTTAAATATTCTAGTAATAATTAATCCTCCAGTTCAAAAATCTTGGACTTTAAAATCAATGGATCCATATTATTTAGAAAACAGGCCCAGATCCTTAGAAAGCTATAGGAGTCCATTCTGATTTCCCTGCTGCCTGGTTTCCCACCTACCTGCCACCACTCCACCACCTTACCTGAGGTACTCGGGACCACAGCTCCTACTGTTAGGGTTTCAAGTCCAGCCATGCTCTTCCTGCCCTAGGGCATTCACATATTCTATTCCTCCGCCTAGAATACCCTTAGGTTTTCATCCCCTTGAATGTTGTTCAGGGAATCCTCGATAACATCACACATTCTGTGACATCTTCCTTGGCTCTAACAGAATAAGCACCCCTACTGTGTGCTCTTTGTCTCAGCTATAAAACATATTAATAGTATTCTTATTGTTTATCTTTGCTTCTAACCTTCTCCACCTCCCTAACCAGATATAAATTCCTTAAAGCAGGACTCTTTAGCTTATCTTGCATCTTCAGCATCCAAAATAGTAACTAGTACAAAGCTGGAATAAATAAAATATATTTTGTTGAGTGATTGTTGAATAAATTTGTAACATGTAAGACATATTTGTAAGGCAGAAGAATTTCTTGACTTTGTAGACCTCAATATCAACTGGATTCTGAAGAAATTGTTTGCAAGGAATGAGAGAGAGTGGGTAACATGGAAAGAGAAGCTATGAGTAGAAACTGCTAGACTGTAAGAATCTTTTTCATATAGCCCAAAGAAATGAAACATAGGTTCACGCAAATATTTGTACACAAAGGTTCATGACAGCATTATTCACGACAGTCAAAAGAGAGGACCAACTGAAATGTCCATTACCTGATAAATATATCAAATGTGCTATATCCATAAAATGGAACATTATTTGACAATAAAAAGGAATGAAGTACTGATAGTATGCTATGACATGGATGAATCTTGAAAACACTACATTAACTAAAACAAGCCAGTCACCAAAAAAATATATATTGCATGATTCCATTTATAACATGCCAGCTTGGCAAATCTATAGAGACAGAAAGGAGATTAGTGATTGCCTAGGGCTAAGGAAGCAAGAGGCAGAGTAGGGGCAGCTGCTAATGGTCAGGGGAGTTCTTCAGAGGGTGATGGAAATGTTCTAAAATTTATGTGGTAGTGGTTACACAACTGAAAATATACCAAAACCGCTTTTTAAATTATATACTTTATTTGTGTGAATTGTATAAGTTAATTGTGTATCAATAAGGCTGTTATTTTAAGGTCTCTTTTAGTGAAATGCTATTTATTCACTCATCCTCCTGTGACACAGAGTGAGAAGTTTCTACACCTTCACAGCAGAGAAGGAGAAATACCTATGGCAGTGGCAGCTTACTATAATGTTGTGAGCCACCTGGGCAAAAAAAGTCTTGTTCTACAACTTACTAACTATGTAATCGTGGGCCAATTGCTCATTTTCTGGCTCTTCAGTTACCATGCTGCAAAATGGTGAATAAAAATTGAACTGCCTTAAACAATAGTACGGATTTGAAGGTCTCCATTCATGAAGCATCTAAAACAGTTTCTGGCACATAAAAGCACTCCAGCAATTCTCTTTGGGCCTCACTAACACTGACGTGGGACAGAACCCATCTGGCCCTTGAATGCTATCTTGATCCCCACGGAATTGGGAGATGGAGATGATCTGGTTTTGTGTCTTGGTGCTGACATCCACCACTGACATTCCTGAACTTGACCATTGCCTCCCCTGCAAGGCCTTCCCATCTTTACTTCAGGGGTCTTGGTCCATTAGAACTTTTCACACTTTCTGGTTCCTTGGCATAGCTGGTTTTCAAGTGTTTTCTCAGCTCTGTGCTGCAGCAGGTGAGACTCAGTAAATTCATCCTCATCAGAGCTCTCAGCCCATCAAGGTAATACCGTGCCATCCCCTAACCAACCTTCAACATTAGATTCCACACAGTGTCTAGGAGGCTTTCCTGAGGGACTTTCAGCCTTTTCCAGTTATCTTAAAATATCAAAGCACAGCTCTCAATATTCCTGACTTTATCCAATCCATCTGGAAATCTTGAATGTAACAGCTTCCACACAGGTTGTAGAGAAAAATCCTTTTGAATATAGATTTCTGGTTTTAAATTTACATTCATTGTTCTCCTAAACTTGTCATATGAAAAATTTTGTGAAGATTACTATAATAATATTTAGATTATGTATGGTAGGAGCTTGAAAGAACATATGAGAACATAGAGTAAGAAAGCTGGAAGTAGTCTAGAGTATATTCCCAATTCAATGTGTTCTTGTTATGTGATAGAATTATTGTTTTAATCAATAATTTACGTCAATTCAATAATTCAATCAATAATTATGTTATTTAATCAATAAATAAACATCAATAATTTAACGTTTATTTAGCACCTGCCATATATTTGGCATTGCAATATGTGCCTAAAAGAACTGCTTACCTAAAAGAAAACATAGTCATTAAGCTCCTTGACATCAGCCTTAGTGATGCTTTTGGATTTGACACCAAAAGGAAAGGCGGCATAAGCAAAAATGTTAAAAGTGGGACTACATCAAACTGAAAACCTTCTGCGCAGCAAACCACCAACAAAATTAAAAGGCAACCTATCAAACTGGAGAAAATATTGGCAAATTATATACCGTTTTCCTCCACTATCCATGATAGAGAGCGTTCCTATGAAAGCTTTCATAAGCCAAAATGGCACTAATTTATACAGAAAAACTTTTGAAAAATTTCAGACCCCAAAAAACCTCTCTTAGGCTTTGCTGATACCTTAGAACACATCTTGCTAATGGATGCCCAAAATAAATTAAGATAAAGCACAGATGTTCACATAGTTCAAAGCTATGGCAACTTGGTGCTAAAGATGCTGAGTGTAGTTCCTGGGGAAGCAGCTTGGTGGTGCCACTCTGGCTGCAAGGGATGTACTCTGCCTCTCTAGTGGCTTGCTGCAAAACAAATGCTGAACACCATTTTTGCTTTACACCTTTTTTCATGAAAATGTAAATTCTCTTCTGATTCCTTTCAGTTAATGAAGCAGGTACTAATGCAGGTCTTTTGTAAGAAAGTGGCATAGTAAGAACTTCCAAAAAGTGGAGGTATCTGTATCTGATAGTACTATAATATCCAGAATCTATAAAGAACTCATGTAACTCAATAACCAAAAAAATAAAAATAAAAATAGGCAGAGGATATGCATAGACATTTTTCCAAACAAGACATAGAGGTGGTACATGAAAAGCTACTCAACACCACTAATCAGCATGGAAATGCAAATCAACAGCACAATGAGGTATTACCTCACGCCTGTTAGAATGGATGTTATCAAAAAGACAAGACATAACAAGTGTTGTTGAGAATGTTGAAAATGTTGCACTGTTGGCAAGAAGGTAAATTGGAAAACAGCATGAAGGTTCTTCAAAACCTTTAAGATGGAATTACTATATGATCCAGCAATTCCACTTCTGGGGGTTTACCTAGAGGAAATGAAATTACAAACTCAAATAGATATATGCAGTCCCATGTTCATTGCAGCATTATTTACAATAGTCACGACATGGAAGCAACCTAAGTGTTCCTCAATAAATGAATGGTTCAGGGATGCCTGGGTGGCTTAGCGGTTAAGCATCTGCCTTCAGCCCAGAGTGTGATCCTGGAGTCCCCAGATCGAGTCCCACATCAGGCTCCTTGCATGGAGCCTGCTTCTCCCTCTGCCTGTGTCTCTGCCTCTCTCTCTCTCTCTCTCTCTCTCTGTCTCTCATGAATAAATAAATAAAATCTTAGAAAAAGAATCATTAAAATAAAAACAAAAATAAAAAAACAACCAAGCTCATAGACACAGAGAACAGATTGTTGGTTGTAGAGTGAAATAAGGGTAGAATGAGTAAAGGTGGTCCAAATGTACAAACTACCAGTTATAAAATAAATGTCCTGAGGATGTAATGTGTAGCATGGTGACTATAGTTAATAATACTGTATTGCATATTTGAAAGTTGCTAAAAGAAAAGATATTAAAAGTTCCCATCACAAGAACAAAATTTTGTAACTATGTGTGGTAACAGATGTTAGCTAGATTATTGTGGTGATCATTTCACAATATGCACAAATTTGAATTATATTGTACACCTGAAAATAATATACAATTGACCCTCAAACAACACAAGCTTGAACTTCACAGGTCCACTTAAATGTGGATTTTTTTTTCAATAAATACAGTACAGCACTATAAATGTACTTTTCTTATGATTTTCTTAATAACATTTTCTTTTCTCTAGCTTACTTTATGGTAAGCATACAGTATACAATATATATAAATATACAGATGTGTTAATCACCTGTTTATGTTACTAGCAAGCCTTCCAGTCAACAACAGGCTATTTGGGGAGTCAAAAGTTGTACATGGATTTTCAACTGCATGGGGTGTCAGCACTCCTAACCCCCATGTTGTTCAAGGATCAACTGTAATGTTGTATCAGTTATACTTCAAAAATAGTAGCTCATTTACCTGCCTTCTATCTACTGGCTTTCCATACAATCAATGTCATTGGTTTAGCTAGTGTTCAGATTTAATAAACCACATTAGAGACACTTAAAAACACATGGTAACACACTGCTGAAAGTTGTTCATTCTCTAGTAGATAGGCTCTTGAGCAAGTAACTTGATTTCTCAGGACTTCAATTTCCTTTTTTTTTTTTTTTTAATTTACTTATTCATGAGAAAACCAGAGAGAGGCAGAGGGAGAAGCAGGCTCCTTGCAGGGAGCCCGATGCAGGACTTGATTCCTGATCCCAGGGTCACACCCTGCGCGGAAAGCCAAAGTTCAACCACTGAGCCAGCCAGGTGTCCCAGAACTTCAATTTCCTAAATGCATAGTAAAAGGCTTTGACAAATTTATCTCTGTAGTATCTTGTTTGTTTCTTTATTTTCCATCATTCTCACCCTTTTCTTCATTCCATGCCTGTAGCTTCCTTTAGAACAACTCCAAGGCTTTCTTCCTATATAAATTCATTCCACAATAATCATTCACTTAGTACTTAAACACATTTTATACAAAATTATTTTGTACTTGTATTCAATAGTTAATACATGTATTTCACTGCCTTATGACAGGGGAATGCTTTTAATTAAACTTGTATAATTCTACCATGAAGCATAAATGCATTTGAAAGACACATGTTGGAAGCATGCTGAAAATGCCAACAAATCAAAATTTAAAGTAGGTTTTCAAGAAATCTGAACTCACCCAAACTATAAATTCATATTTGTATTCCGTGATGCTGAACACCTAACAGACTTTCCAAAACATTTACTGAAAAAAATCTACAAATGTCAGAAGAGAAACAGATGTGGGTTTACCATTGAAACTAAGAAGTTGAAGCTTCAGAAGCCCCAACCTCCATGAACTACCCCTAGAGGCCTTGGGAGGGGCCCTATGAATTCATTCACACAGTCATGGAGTTCTGCAAAATTTCAAAACTAAAGTGTATATTCATGCATGATGAAGACCTCAGCATCTTTCCACTTCAGCTTTCCCTCCAACATAATTCCTCTCATATTGGGTGTCAATGATGTGGCCACATGGATTTTTAGGTTCTGGCTAAGGGAAAGTTGAATGGGGATAGCTCAACTTGAGTTTAGTGAAATATATTTCTTTCGTTCACACTCACCCCTGCTTTCTGAGCAGGACATCAACAACAAGGTAATTAATTGCATCATCCGTTAAAGGATATTGAAGATTAGTCAAGAAGTCACAAAATGCACTGAAACCTTTTAGCCAATACATGAAAAAAACTGAGTTAGATTTTCCCAAATTGTAGTCAGTCCTAAACTCTATGTGACATTACCCGTGTCACGTAACATTATGTGACACTGCCACTATGCATTGTGAAACTGAAAGAAACTTTTCTAGACCTTTAACAATGAAAAAAACCTAAGAAAGAAATTTCAATTTATGCTGATTCAATTATCTTTCTATTCCTTCTACAGAAAATATTACAAAATCACTGTCTGGATAGAAGAGACCAAATTATAGGCAAGCAAAAATGTGGGAAAAAAGTATCACAGAGGTGTAATAGACAGTTAATTCCTAAATGTATTATGTTATTTTTATGGATTTTAATTACATTTGTGGTATTTGTCAGCTTTTAAAATAAATTTATAATTTTTTGCAATTCTCTTTTTCAGTCTAAATGATACTTTTTTAATTTTTATTTATTTATGATAGTCACAGAGAGAGAGAGAGAGAGAGGCAGAGACACAGGCAGAGGGAGAAGCAGGCTCCACGCACCGGGAGCCCGACGTGGGACTCGATCCCGGGTCCTCAGGATCGCGCCCGGGGCCAAAGGCAGGCGCCAAACCGCTGCGCCACCCGGATCCCCTAAATGATACTTTTTGAAATAATTTTGTAATGATTTCATATTTCTTTTATTAAAGAAGTACCCCTTAATTTCTTTTTAAAGAAACTTTAAAAAGTACAGACTCCACCACGCTGAATCTACTTTGATTAAGAAAAAAAAGTCACAGAGTGGTGCCTGCGTGGCTCAATCTGTTAAGGATCTGAGTCTTGAATTCTGCTGAGGTCCATGATCTCAGAATCATGAGAATGAGCCCTACTCTAGACTCTGAGCTCTGTGAGGAATATGCTTGTCCCTCTCCCTCCCTGTCTGCTTCTCCCCTTCCTTAAGTGCACTCTCTCAAATAAATAAATAAAATATTTTTAAAAAGTCACAGATAACTAATCTGAAAAAGCATGGCAGCTTCCTCCACTTTATTTCTGTTTTTCAAGAAGCAATCAGCAGCTGCAGTTTAAAAGTGTAGTTTCTTACACAAGGAACAATGCAGAGGTAGTAGAGAAGCTTCCAAAAAGGGGGAGGAGGGAGGAAAGTGGGGATGGATTGTTATGTTGTTAGAAAAAGCAAGACCAAGGAAAATGTATTTTTTTGGATTGAAGGGTTGAAGAAAGTTGGGTGGGAATATTTCAGTGAAAAGGTGAAATGTGGATTTGTACATCCTGGTTTGAATCCTAGGCTTGCTGGATCAACATTGTTAGTGTACTCACAACTTCCCCTAGGATCTATGCACCGTCCCTTTCTGTGTATCGTCTTGAGTGCTACCTGTCTTTATTTAACATAGAGATACACACAGCTCCTTAGCCATGAGAAAGAGATATATCCACCATATGAAATGCTCCAAGGCACCAACGGAATATTAATAATAAATCAAAGGGCAAAGCATTTTTAAATGCCCAGGGAAAATTCAAAGCAAAGAAAATTTGCAAATCAAATTTAAAAGATAAAAAAGCATAAACATAAAAGGTAGGGTTTGAAAAGGTAAAATAGGCTCTCATTAGAAGTCATTGAGAACAGAGATTTGTTTGAGGAATTTCCCTTCCTTGTCTTGTCATGCTATGTTTTCTTTGAAAAGGCAGTAGAGGGGCTATAGTGTCAATGTATTGTTTAAGAACCTAAATCTGGGAAAACTTGAGAAGAGTAAAATATATAAATCAAAACCATTTAAGCTACTTGAAATAGTTCTCTTAGAATTCCTTCAGAGGGGAAAGTTGGAAAATGAGTAAAACTGAAGAGAAGCTTTTCTTTCTTCCTCATCTCAATATGTATGTAGGCCTGGAGGTGGTGGTCATCTTAGAAAATTAGGATATGGAGGGATGCCTGTGTGGTTCAGTGGTTGAGCATATGCCTTTGGCTCAGGTAGTGATCCCGGGGTCCTGGGATCGAGTTCCACATCAGGCTTCCTCTGGGGAGCCTGTTTCTCCCTCTGCCTACATCTCTACCTCTCTCTGTGTGTTTCATGAATAAATAAATATTTTTTAAAAAAAGAAAATTAGGATATGGAGCAGTCACACAACAGTGTTGCCTGCATTTAGGACCACAAATCTTGTAGACAATCCCATAAAATCTGTTAGCAGCTCTGAAAAAAAAAAATCACACCGAGAGAGGCTCCTTGATACTGATTAAGTTTGTGTAACTTGACCAAAGGTCATTTAAAAGACTTTTGGCTCCTAAGGAAGACATTTAATGTGATTAGTCATTTTTTCAAACTTTTCTTATATACTGACTTGTGATTCTCAAATATGGTTTAAATAAGCAAGAGTTACTTTGGTTGAGATATACACAATCACATTGATATCGTTAGAAGGCTTGTAGTCATGGTTGCATTTAGGTAAATAGAATAAGCTATAGTTCTTTTCATGTAGAACACTGAATAACAATTAGTACTAATGATTTCCCATCACCATTGTGGTAGGTTATATTTCCCTAAGATGTCCACATCAGTATTCCACATCTAACCTGCTTTACTTACAATGTGATGCTGGCACTCCTGCATTGAAAGATGAGGGTCTATATTTCCTTGCTTAAAACTGGATGGATCCGTGACTACAGTGGAAGCAACATTATGTGTCTTTCAAAGCTAAGCCATAAAAGGTGATATGTCTTCCACATAATCCTCGTGACATGCTCACCCAGGGAGCCCAGCCAACATATTGTAAAGAAGTCAAACAGCCATATGAAAAACCAAGTGTAGATGTTCCATCATTTGCCTTAGCTAAGATTCCAGAAGGCAGCCAGCATCCACAACCGTGAGGCTTCAGATGATCCCAGTTCCCAGATTTCCGAATACTCCAGCTAATGCTGAATGAAACAGAGAAAATCTGTCCTCTCTAATCCTACACTCATTGCAGATTTATGAACAAAAATAAATGTCTTTGTTTAAGCCAATGAGTTTTGGAGTGATTTGTTATGTAGCAATAGATAGCCAGAATAATTAATTACCAACCCAAAAATATTTCAGGTAGAGACAGCAATAAATATCTCCAAGTTAAAAAAAATGCCTGTGGACTCTCCTAATTTATAAAAATATTAATGGTATTGGGGCACCTGGGTGGGTGGCATAGTTGTTAAAGCATCTGACTGTTGGTTTCTGCTCAGATGGTGATCTCAGGGGAATGAGATCAAGCCCTTTGTAGGGCTTTGCACTCAGTGTGGAGTCTGCTTGAGACTCCCCCTCTTCTGCTTCATCCCCCCCCCCACCAAGGGCTCACACAAGCACAAGCTCTCTCTTTCTAAATAAATAAATAAACCTTTTTAGAAATGCTAATGGTAGTTAAATAAAATTAATGATGAACACTGTTGACTATGGTCATCTCTATGACACAGAATAAAAGTTTAGAAAGTCTGCTTCAAGTGAGATATCTTTTATTTTTGTCACGTCACAATTCTGAAAACTACCTCCTAGGTATACCATGAATAATCACAAAAGATCTTTTTATTCCCTTCTGTTGATAATTCATACTAAAATTACTCAGGAAGGCTAGTGTAACAAGGCCTTGATTTTTTAACTGGAAAATGTATGTTATGAAATTCTGTCATTTCCACTCTTTCACATGTTACCCAACACAGTAATTGCCTGAAAAGTTTTAAGAAATATTTTATTCAAAGGTTTATAGTTTTTTTAAAAAAAAACCACAGCTCAACAAAGAAACTTTTGACAAAATGTCTAATGTGGGTCATTCATGATTTAAAAAAAAAAATTACTATAGTGTCATTACATGTTGTTTGTGCAGATAACTGACTCAGATTTATCACAAGTAACTGTTCCTTAAGTCATTTTTTGATGAGTGAATGAAAAAGAGGACAAGAAATTCAGGAGCCTGCAACCAAACACATCAGCAAGATAGTCTTAATAAAATTCAATAAACACAAAATTGTCTATAAAAATATTTTTCAACTTTCAGTAAGATGCTTAAGTGTTACTTGTTCTCTTTCAGGTGTTTTAAACCAGGCAGAAAGTGAGACAATGTTGTTCCCATGCTCAGAAAATATTCATGTACATACATCTGCTTTAATGTCTAGGTAAGCAGAGGTAACTCATAGCCTGTTGACAGTCAGTGAAGAAGAAGAAAGAGCAATAAAAAGTTTGAGAGGAAAATGATATTGAAAATATCCTCAAATTTTAAGCTAACTTTTTTCTAAGCCAAACTTCAAATTTCTTTCTTTTAATATTCATATTTGCTATAAAGAAAATGGAAGTTGTTCTTTAAAATGCTTTACAGGAATCTGACCACCTACATCTAAAAATCTTCCCCCAAAGTATTTAGATCCAGTCCCAATGTCCATCACTGAGAGTACTTTTAGTATTTCTTCATACAGTATTCCCTAAGCAGACATTTATTGCATGCAAATCTCCTTGATATTTCTCTTCTATCATTTTGGTATGTGTGAGAATGTGAAAGAGCAACTCAAGGCCTAAAAACTCCCACTGTGCCCTGAAAAGTGTCTAATTTATTTATTTATTTATTTTATTTTTTTATTTATTTATTTTTAATTTTTATTTATTTATGATAGTCACAGAGAGAGAAAGAGAGAGAGGCAGAGACATAGGCAGAGGGAGAAGCAGGCTCCATGCACCGGGAGCCCGACGTGGGATTCGATCCCGGGTCTCCAGGATCGCGCCCTGGGCCAAAGGCAGGCGCCAAACCGCTGCGCCACCCAGGGATCCCTATTTTATTTTTTTTAATAAATTAATTTTTATTGGTGTTCAATTTACCAACATACAGAATAACACCCAGTGCCCATCCCGTCAAGTGTCCCCCTCAGTGCCCGTCACCCATTTACCCCCGCCCCCCGCGAAAAGTGTCTAATTTATGGATAAAGGAGCCTAGTTATTGAGGTTGGGAGGTGCCTGTGTTGTCTTTTCCTTTCTTTTCACATATAAATTATGTTGAGGAACCGTATCTGTCTCTTAATATATGCTATACAAATGAAATGTAAGAAACAACATAGTCCCTGTTCTAAAATTGTTTATAGGCAATATGCACAAACTTGAACATTGGTCAAATACAAAAAAAAAACATGTTAAACAACCAAATAAATATTAATATTGAAATAAATGCTTTCTGGCAAGTTGATGAAAGGGAAACATGGAAATCAGATGATTATAGACAGAGGCAATGAAGACTGAAAGAGACTCAGGGATTAAATGTAAGAGGGTGAATGCTATGTTTTGGAAAATATTTTTTGAATGGCTTGGAGCTATTTGGTCTAGAGAAAGGATACCAAAGAAAGATATGACTGCTGTTGTGTTGAGAACTGCCTATAGGTTATAGATCAATTTATTTTGTGTTGCCCACAATTTAAAGTTTCAGTTGAGGGATCCCTGGGTGGCACAGCGGTTTGGCACCTGCCTTTGGCCCAGGGCGCAATCCTAGAGACCCGGGATCGAATCCCACGTCGGGCTCCCAGTGCATGGAGCCTGCTTCTCCCTCTGCCTGTGTCTTTGCCTCTCTCTCCCTCTCTGTGTGTGACTATCATAAATAAATAAAAATTAAAAAAAATAAAGTTTCAGTTGAATATAAGGACAACTTAAAGTTTTTTTTAAAATAAATTTATTTTTTATTGGTGTTCAATTTACCAACATATAGAATAACACCCAGTGCTCATCCCGTCAAGTGCCCCCCTCAGTGCCTGTCACCCATTCCTGCCAGATTTCATGTTGTACTACAAAGCTGTGGTCATCAAGACAGTGTGGTACTGGCACAAAAACAGACACATAGATCAATGGAACAGAATAGAGAACCCAGAAGTGGACCCTCAACTTTATGGTCAACTAATATTCGATAAAGGAGGAAAGACTATCCACTGGAAGAAAGACAGTCTCTTCAATAAATGGTGCTGGGAAAATTGGACATCCACATGCAGAAGAATGAAACTAGACCACTCTCTTGCACCAGACACCAAACTCAAAATGGATGAAAGATCTAAATGTGACACAAGATTCCATCAAAATCCTAGAGGAGAACACAAGCAACACCCTTTTTGAACTCGGCCACAGTAACTTCTTGCAAGATACATCCAGGAAGGCAAAAGAAACAAAAGCAAAAATGAACTATTGGGACTTCATCAAGATAAAAAGCTTTTGCACAGCAAAGGATACAGTCAACAAAACTAAAAGACAACCTACAGAATGGGAGAAGATATTTGCAAATGACGTATCAGATAAAGGGCTAGTTTCCAAGATCTATAAAGAACTTATTAAACTCAACATCAAAGAAGCAAATAATCCAATCATGAAATGGGCAAAAGACATGAAGAGAAATCTCACAGAGGAAGACATCTTAAAGTTTTCAAAAACGGAATGGTGTGTCTTCAGAGACAGTGAATTTCCCATTAAGGAAAATACCTTGTTGAGAAATTTTTAAGAAAATTTCTTCATTTGGGAAGAGACTGGAATACATGTCCTTTTACGAGCTCATGAATCTCTGGTCTGTGATTCTATCTTTAATTAAATAGTAAGCAAAGGCAAGAAAACATTTTCAGCAAAAAAAGAGAGAGACTGAAAAAAAGTTCAGCCTTGGGAAACTAATAGGTTTCTAAATAGAGAATTATGCAGAAAAGGAAGTATAGAATGATAAAAGACAAGATGAATAAACACATTTAGACAGGCATAACGTTGACCTTCAAGGTGAGGGTTGAGGCCTTGCTCCAAAAGGTAACCAGAAGTTGGCAGAGTAACAAGAAGGGAAAGGAAACAAATCAGAAAGTGGATGTGATGCCATAGAAGGGTGTAGATAACAACTGTTAAGACATGCCCAATGCTAGGGATCCCTGGGTGGCGCAGCGGTTTGGTGCCTGCCTTTGGCCCAGGGCGCGATCCTGGAGATCCCGGGATCGAGTCCCACGTCGGGCTCCCAGTGCATGGAGCCTGCTTCTCCCTCTGCCTGTGTCTCTGCCTCTCTCTCTCTCTCTCTCTCTGTGACTATCATAAATAAAAAAAAAAAAAAAAAAAAAAGACATGCCCAATGCTAAAGGTAAATCAGGCATCCAATGACTTTGAGACTGTTGCAATTTAGGTCGGAAAAGGACATAGGCTAAATCTTTGGCCATATATTTTTCTGTGATTTATGCTAATGAGTTATGGTAGAGGAGGAACAAGTAGAAGAGAAGTTGGGAACAATAGATGGAAAGGGAGGTGTGAGGTTAGCCTGCCTGAAGGTTAGGGAGAGACCTTTCCAAAGGACCTACAGAATTTACACTTTTGTTTTTAAACATTATTTCTCCATCAAGCAAAAAGGAATTCTTTTCTGGAAAATAAATAATAGCTGAGCCTTTTGTACATTTGTATTCATTTAAGATTACACACTTCTTCAAGAAGAAGGTATGCTAATATTCCGACATCCTGATCAAATTCCAAGTCAAATAATTTCATTCTTCCTACCTAAATCCTTTGCTGTTTGAGGGAAGTCGTACTTCATTTTACTTCCTAAAAAGCTAATAAAACATGTCTGGAACTGTTCACACAATCGTACTATGTGGTATAATGGCATTCTTAGACTTTTTTAAAGTCCATGAACTCTTTATATCCTTCAAAAAAGACTCTTTAAATACAAGTTTCTATCATTTGGCCAAACAGTAACATTTTGGATCTTTACTATGTTATTAATATGTTTATAGAGCATAATGATTAGAGAATATAATTTAATATGATGATTTTTTTATAGAGCAATGTGGCATTTTTCCTAAAATTACAGGATAGGAAGCAACTTCTAACTTTTCTTGTATTTTACACAGTTCTCGTTGGAATGCTTTTAGGACTTACTGTAGAAATCCAAGAAACCATCAACTTCTGCTTGCTTCTTTACTTTCCCTCTCAGCTGTCGGGTTTTTCTGCATTCTTCTTTATATTAAGGCAAGATGTAACTTGGCTTGGTTGTTGGAAAATCCTGGCATCATAGGAGGGTGGAAACTTGGCCCTAATCCAATAAACTTTCATGATAACACTCCTTTCAGCTTCATTTTGGTGGTTTAATCTGATAATCAGAAAGAAAGGAACTACTTAACGATATGTCAGTTTACTATCCAGTTTGCTTTACAGGTCTGAAGTATGAAATTCTATTACCCAGTGCTGGAATAAATGTCATATCTTGCAAAGACTAATCTAGTTCAATTAATGCACTTTTAAAATGTATAAATCTACTCGAAAACCAATCTGGTAACAAGGACATGCCTGCAGAAGGATGATTCAGTTGTATCAAGGTACTTGTCACTCAGACTTTAACCAAAAAAATAAAATAAAATAAAATAATAATAATAATAATAATGTGATGGGGCTGGGTGAGTGTTAGAAGCATGTAAAGTCTTGATAATAGGAAAACATTAGCCACAGATGAAAAGAAGAAACTTTTTTTTAAAGTTCGAGGCAAAATACTGTCTAATAAGTTTTTAAGACTTTATTACATGAGTATAAGGAGAGGAAATGTCAACTTGCCTGAAAAATTAGTAAATCTTAAAAGAGATTTCATTTACTTTGGCCATTATCATTATTTTAAAATAGAAATTATGTATATTGTTCTAACTCATTCTCAAATGGTATGTGTGAAATTGGGAATATAATTCTTTTATGCTTCAAACAATGTATCTAATTTTGTATACCAATGGGGAGGAAGAGCTTTCTCTTAACTTCAGTTGCAGAAAGTGTTCTAACTTCCCACCATTTCTCATTTTCTCGCCCCAGAGTCTTCTTTTAGTTATTTGTGAATATACTGTAAAATGGTTTTGCTTGTAGGAAATATTGGCCAAGTCCAACCACCTATAACTGAAAAGGAAGATTGTTCTCTGTGTATTCTTTAATACTTTAATAGAGCACTTTAATTAATTAATTTTTTAAAAAGATTTTATTTATCTTACTTATTTGACAGAAAGCACAAGCAGGAGGAGTGGCAGGCAGAGGGAGAGGGAGAAGCAAGCTCACTGCTGAGCAGGGAGCCCGATGACGTAGGGCTCCATCCCAGGACCCTGGGATCATGATCCAAAGCGAAGGCAGACACTTAACTGAGCCACCCTAGTGCCCCACAGCACTTTAATTTAACTATGTCCAATTTCACATGAGAATATGTTTCTCTATTTTTTTAATGTTTGCAAAGTCCAGCTCTAAAAAGCTGCATTTTCCTAATTATTTCAATCAGCCCTTCCCTACCACAGAAACCAGATCCATAAGTACATAGTCACATAAAAATATTATTTGATATATTGATCAGGGTAACCTAGTATTCCCAGGGACTTACATTGTTTTTTAATTATAGTAAATTAGGATCTCTATCCTTACTTTGTAGATGGATAATTCATTTTCCTTACCTGACTTTTCTCACTTCAACTTGACCTTGACTTGACTTTACTATTTTATTATGACTAGGTGTCAGGAATAGAAGTTATTCTTCCCTTTCCTTCCTTTCTATCTCTCTCCCTCCTTCCCTTCTTCCTTTCCTTCCTCCTTTTCTTCTTGTTACTTATGCTATTTAAGAGATTAGGAATTTAACTAAACCACTTGTTTTGGTTCACTTTTTAATTTTTTTTATTTGGTTATTGCATATTTGTGCTTTTTTGTTTAGTAAGAAATTTGATTATATAGGCCTGTGAGAGAACTCATGTCATTTTTATTATTATATTCATAGAATATTTCACTTCTTATGTATTTTTTTATAAAGATTTCATTTATTTATTCATGAGAGTCACAGATAGAGAGGTAGAGACATAGGCAGAGTAAGAAGCAGGCTCTTAATCCTGGAACCCTGGAATCATGACCTGAGCCAAAGGCAGATGCTCAACCACTGAGCCAGCCAGGCATCCCTACTTCTCACATCTTTAATAATTTTATCAGAAAAATTCACTTACAGAGTACTAAATAGCTTTCCATTCCTATGGCCATTTAAAATACAAACATAAAAAATATGAGGGGTGCCTGATTGGCTCAGCCAGTTAAGTGTATGCCTTCAGCTCATGTCTTGATCTCAGGGTCCTGGGATTGAGCCCCACGTTGGGCTCCCTGCTCAGCAGGGGGTCTGCTTCTCCCTCTCCCTCTGCCCCTTCCCATTTTGTGCTCTCTCTCTGTAACAAATAAGTAAAATCTTTTTAAAAATATATTAAATGAATTAGATGCAATGTTTTCTAATTCTATTTTAAAGAACTGTGCAAATAATATTGATATTTTATATCAGAGTGTTTTAGGCAAAGCTAAAATATGACAATATCTGATTTCCTCTTTGAGGTCCTGAACCTCAACCTCTACTGCCTCTTGAACTTTCAAATGCTAGTATCATTTCCAAATGTTCTATTATTGAATATGACCCAATGTATCATTTCTTCTAAAGGGGTAGGATCTTTGAACTTATAACTGGACTTCCTAAAACCAAAATGCCTAAACCTAAATGTATGTTGGCATTTTGGTCACAGGAAAATCAGTGAGGTTCTATACTTTGGAAAGGGAAAACACATTCGTGCATACATTTTTTGGAAAAGATTTTATTTATTTATTCATGAGAGACTGAGAGAGAGGCAGGGAGACATAGGCAGAGGGAGAAGCAGGCTCCCTGCGGGAAGCCTAATGTGGAATTCAATCCTGGAACCCCAGGATCTCGATCTGCACCAAAGGCAGACGCTCAACCACTGAGCCACCCAGGTGCCCATTTTTCAAGTATTTATTGAACCCTTACTATATGGCAAGCCTTTTGTTAGAAACCAGAGATACAAACTGGAAAAAGTAATGTAACACTGTAAGGAGGATACATCTGAAGAAAACAACATTGTCATTGAATACCAACTGTTCACCCAGAATACTCTCTCCTGCCTTACTCTTGACTCCTTCCCAGTGTGACTTCACTTGTGCTGTCCTCCATTCTTCCTTCACCTCCTCACTCTCCATCACCTGTTCAACTTCTATTCCTTCTTTATTTTTTTAAAAGATTTTATTTATTTATTCATGAGACACACACAGAGAGAGGCAGACACACAGGCAGAGTGAGAAGCAGGCTCCATGCAGGGAGCCCGACATGGGACTTGATCTCTGGTCTCCAGGATCCCTCCCTGGGCAGAAAGCGGCACTAAACTGCTGAGCCACCAGGACTACACCCTTATTCCTTCTTTAGATTTCAACCTCAATGTCACTCCTTTAGGAAGATCTCCAACTCCATAGACTTGGTGAGGTACACCAGCTATGAACTTGCAATTTTCCTTATAATAAATTCCAACCATTTTATTATATTACTCACTTCATGCCTATCTTTGGAAATTTTAACACAGAAAGATGTTTATTTGTTGTTATTGTTTGCTACTATATTCCTTATATCTTGCACATTTCCAGGCTTATAGTAGAGGCTCAACAAATACTTTCTGAATTAACAAATGAATAAATAGATGCAGTTCGATATTTATAAATAAAAAGCTATATTTACTTAATAAATAGGGTGAGTAAAATAGAAAACATTTTTTAAAGTAAAGATAAAAGCATGATAGGATCATGACTCCAGGGTTCTAACTTGCTCCCTGATGCTTGGACTCCACATGCACCCTTGCATCTTTCTACAGTGTGTTATTACAACTAAGTTTTACAACTCCCTCCTTGTTACTTTCTGATTTCCTAGTTTTAGATTATAGTACTATCAAATTATCTTGGAACGCATGGGCACATACTTCTCTCTTTTTTTTTTAACTAAATGGAAGTTGTTAGTAATGAAATAACAATGTACATCTCTGTTTATTTAAGACAAAAAAGAATTAGTTCTGTATATATTGTGGAATGCCTCTCTTCCTCATGCCTTAACACAGTACATTGATTCCCTAAGACTCGTCAGAAGTGCAGAGGAGACCATTAATATTTAAAAGCAATGGTCCGGGATCCCTGAGTGGCTAAGCGGTTTAGCTCCTGCGTTGGTTTGGCCCAGGGCATGATCCGGGAGACCCGGAATCAAGTCCCACATCAGGCTCCCTTGCATGGAGCCTGCTTCTCCCTCTGCCTGTGTCTCTGCCTTTCTCTGTGTGTGTGTGTGTGTGTGTCTCTCATGAATAAATAAATAAAATCTTTAAAAAATAAAAAAATAAAAACAATGGTCAAAACTACGAGTACTGATTATTACGTGACTATCTCACCTCTACACCCTGTTTTGTGATGCTGGGGCTGAGACTGCAAAGCACATCTCTCCTTTGCCATCTGACTCCCAGTTAGATTCAGCCAATAACAGATACTAGAGGGAGGCACGGAGACTGGAGAAAGGACTGGCTTCTTATGTTTGCTTTCTGTTGTGTTGGTGTTCTCTCAGCAAAGATCTCTCACTCTGGCAGAGGCAAAGGATTCTGTGTCCTGTCAGCCTCATCATGCCACCCCCTTCCCCCGCCCTCTTAACCACCAGCATCTAGTCAGAAAAACAGAAACTACACCAGGTTAATATAATGAAAGACTGAATGAGTGTTAAAGAACTGAAAAGCAAAAAGGGGCCACTGAGGTAAAACAGATAAGCAACCCCAGGAAGCGGCTACCACCCAAAGGCAAAAAGGAAGAAGTGGGAGTTATCAGAACTTAGAGGCCTTACAGGAAAGACTCAACAGAGCCTCTGAGGAGTGGCTGTGCCTGGCTGGTGCTGATGCCCCAGGAGATCAGAGGAGCGGGTTCACAGAGCTGGGACTCAGACCTTGAAGCGGGGTGCTGCCCAGCTGGGACAGCAGGTAGAGAAGGAATCCTCAGTTTGAGCCTAGACTATGTCCACTACTGTCATTCAGGATTAGCTAAGCATATTTTGTTTGTTTGTTTGTTTGTTTGTTTGTTTGTTTGTTTGTTTTGGTACAAAGAGAAGGAAATAGGTTTTAGTAACCAAATACCTAAAGGGAAAGATTGGTGAGTGAAGAGCACAGCATGACATTTAATTCCTAGCTAGGTCTCTGATAAATTCAGAATCGTATGGGGAGGGAGAGACTATAAATAGGCTAAGAGATCATTTCCATGAGGGTCTTTGTAAAACACAATGCATGAGGAATACCTCTTAGATTTCCACATGACAAAGAGTATCATGAACTGTAGGAAATGAATGCTCCATCCCCCAATTTCTGAGAACTCAGTGTCACGATAGCGTGATAAAAGCTGAATTGCATATGGTGGCACTCAGCATAGAGTGTTTTTACTGCAATGCTGAAAATCAGGAAATGCAAGTGTTCAATAGGGAACAGTGTAACTCAAAAGATAGGTTCTTCCACAAATGCTAGATTCTTCTCTCATTATCGTCTACTGTACAAATGAATTTTGAAGTAACATGTTGATCACTTGGTGAATCACTACTGATATTTTCAGCTTAAAGCACAAAGTCTTGTATGAGATTCAGAAACATTTGTAGGTTTCATTGATAATATACATTGCTGCTGTGAAATTTTGATTCAGTTAAAATATGTTAATTAAATTAGGTATTACTAATTATGCGAAATATGGGAAACACATGTCACAAATATTGAGAGTAACTTAATATCATGCCTGTATTTACAATGTCTTATTTCTTCAGGAGGCTATTCCCCATGTAGTCTCTCACACAGGGAACCACAGAAGTCAGCCACTTCCTTGCATTAAAGCATTTGCTTTTGTATAAAAAGTGGTGTGCTAATATGTCCAAAAGGAAACACGGAAGCTGTGCCACCAAGTTCTAACCGTGAGTTTCCCCTAAAATCTTTTAATCTTAAATTAGAGGAAGTAAGCCTTTATGGATTCAGAAATTTTATTAAAGAACATTAAATGTCTAATCATGCTTTGGGATATACATAAAAAGACATCAAATGGAACAGAACATTAAAAAATGTTCTGAAACATTACCACTCCATATGCTGGAGGGCATAGTGCAGTATTCCAATGAATTATCAGAAGCATGATTTCACTGCAACACATTTTATACTAACAATGATGTTTAGGCAGACAATCTGCTCAAGACTTGTGCCTGTTCAATTATTTACAATCTAAGTCTAATGTATGCTTGACACATTTATTTCTGTGAACAGCAAGTATTTTGTTGTAGAAAGACGGTGTTTGTAAGCATTGCCACATGGTCCTTGGGATAGCTGAGCACAGTAAGACAATCATTTCTTTTTCAGTTAGAAAACAAAGGAAATCCATAGAGATTTAGAGAAAAGTAGTATTGAGTTTTGTTCATTTAAAATGTTTCATGGATTTTACATTGCTTTTAACTTAAGACACAGAAGATATATGGTACAAAAAGTAATTTCCTTTTTGCATAACAAAAACTGTCTCCCTAAGAGCTGAAAGTATGCCTCAACAACACATACACACATAGGCATACACACACAGAATTCTTCAGCAAGGAGTAGAATATTTACCAGTCGAAGGCATTTTAAGACCTCTCTAGGAGCACCTGGGTGGCTCAGTGATTGAGCATCTGCCTCTGGCTTGGGTCATGGTCCTGGGGTCTTGGGATCAAGTCCCACATCAGGCTCCCCACAAGGAGCCTGCTTCTCCCTCTGCCTATATCTCTGCCTCTCTCTGTGTGTGTCTCTCATGAATAAATAAGTAAAATCTAAAAAAAAAAATCTCTAACCACTCACCAGCTAACTACGGAGCTAACAGAGCAGAGACTTTAATGGCCATGCATAACAAAATATACAAACTTTATATAATTAGTTTGTAAAGTCACCGAATAAACAAACAGCATTAGCAACAACAAACCTTGGGCTTCCAGATTTCCAGTTTGCCACATTATATTATTTTAAATGTCCAGTTTCTAATATATAAAAAAAATTAAAGACACACACAAAAAAACAGAAAAGTATGGTTCATACACAGGAAAATAGTAGTCAACAAAAACTGTCTCTGAAGAAACATTGGATGGCTTAGACAAAGACTTTAAATCCATTTAAGGAACTAAAGGAAATTATGCTAAAGAATTAGGGCAAGTATGAAAACGGTGCCTCATCAAATAGAGAACATCAATAAATTAGTAGAAATAATAAAAAATGAACCAAATAGAAATTCTGGAGTTGAAAAGTACAATAACTAAAATGAAAATATCACTAGAAGGGATTGATATCAAATTTCAACTGACAGAAGAAAGAATCAGTGCACTTGAAGATAAATCGAGATTATCCAGTTTAAGGAACATGCAGGAAAAAAGAATGAAGCTAAATAAACAGAGCCTCAGATCTGCAGGACAACATCAATTGTACCAAGATAAACATAATGGAAATACTAAAAGGAAAGGAGACAGAAAAAAGAGAAGGAATATTTGAAGAAATAACTGTTTAAAATTTAAAGCTTTCCTAATTTAATGAAAAATATTAATCTGCACATTTGAGAAGCTCAATAAACACTAAGTGGGGGAATCCCTGGGTGGCGCAGCGGTTTGGCGCCTGCCTTTGGCCCAGGGCACGATCCTGGAGACCCTGGATCGAATCCCACGTCGGGCTCCCGGTACATGGAGCCTGCTTCTCCCTCTGCCTGTGTCTCTGCCTCTCTCTCTCTCTCTCTCTCTCTCTGACTATCATAAATAAATAAAAGTTAAAAAAAATTAAAAAAAAAAACACTAAGTGGGATAAGCTCAAAGAGATTAAGAGCTAGATAAATCATTGTCAAACTGTTAAAAGACAAAGATAAAGAAAGAATCTTGAAGGCATAAGAGACAAATGGTTCAATATGTACGAAGGATCCTCTGTAACACTCTGACTTCTAATCAGAACCCATGAAGTCCAGAAGATAGTATGGTAACACATCAAAGTGCTGAAAGAGAAAGACTGTCCAATGAGGATTCTATATCCAGCAAAACTGTCCTTCAAAAGTGAAAAAATTGAGGCACTACAGAATAAACAAAATACTAAAAATACTAAAGACAGACCTTCAAATTGAAATGAAAGAACAGCAGACAATAATTCGAACCCACATGAAACAGTAAAAGCACCAGTGGAAAAAATATATATATATGTGAATATAAAAGACAGCATTACATGCATTTTTTGGATAAGTCTTTTCTTCTCTTACTTGATTTAAAAAACAACTGTATAGCGACCCTGGGTGGCCCAGCAGTTAAGTGTCTGCCTTCGGCCCAGGGTGTGACCCTGGAGTCCCAGGATAGAGTCCTGCATCAGGTTCCCTGCATGGAGCCTGCTTCTCTCTATGCCTATGTCTCTGCCTCTCTCTCTCTCTCTCTGTCTCTCATGAATAAATAAATATTTAAAAAATTTTAAAATAACAATTGTATGAATAACAATCATGTAACTGTGTTGATAGGCTTCTAATAGCACAATGGAAGAGGGGATGAAGCTATATTGGGGAAAATTTTTGTATAATATTGAAATTAATTCACTCTTAATCTAATGGTTTTAAATTTACATGCTACTGACAATCTCTGGAAAAACTACTAAGAAAATAACAAAAAATATATATGTAATAAAAGAAACAATAAGGGAATTAAAATGTTACACAAGAATGTGCCAGTTTAACATAAAAGCAGGTAATTTGTATTAAATTTTATTAAACTTTTTGGCTTAATGTGGTAAAATTAAACCACTGAGTTCTTATTAGGTAAGATGACCACATAATTTAGTATCACAATCGAAGTATTTTTGAGAGTGACAGAGGACATTAATTATATCAGGACAAAAGGCATAAGTCAGAATTGTTTCTGTTAAAGGATATACAATCACCTGACTTTTAAGAGAAATGTTTAGGTATTCTGAAAATTTTAGTTTGTATTATATATTTGGCTATTATCTCCTAGAGCAAATCAGGTACTATGTTTTAACATTTTGATACATTCTTATTATAAGAAATTACTTTTAATGATTTAAATAGCCACTACCACCAAAAAAATATTTTGTTTGGGATTGTATTGGCCTTATAGACCAATATGAGGAGAACATCTTATGGTTTTCATTATACAGATTTTGCATATATATTGTTAAATGTATCCCTAAGTATTTCATGCTTTTTATGCTATTGTAATCTGTATATTTTCAATCTGTTTATTGCTAATGTAAAGACAGAATTGATTTTTGTACATTGACCTTGTATTCTACAGCTTTGATAAATTCATGTATTAGTTCTGGTAGTTTTTTGTAGATTCCATTTTATCCTGTTAGACAAGACTAATATTTTAAAATATCAATGCTTACTTACTGAAGAGGCTGCAGGGACGTTGTATTTGGAAATGTAAATTATTAACACCTTTTTGGAAAGCATCTATTAAAATTTAAATTAAAGTACACATGTATTTTTAGCTCGGTAATCTCACTGCTGGCAATCTATTTCATAGCCAGTATAAGGATACATGTACAAAGGTATGGATTACGGCTCTCATTTGTGATGGCAGGAAATGAAGTGGATGTAACCAATAGGTGAGTGGTTAAGTAGGACATCCCTCCATTGCTTAAGCTAGCCTGAATGGGTTTCTCTGATGAATAGGAAAAACCTCTTTCAGCAAAGGCTGTATAGTGTATCAATAATATTCATTTCCAGATCTTATTATATATTTGCTGAAAACTCTTTTGAAGATCTATTACTGCAGAACAGTATTTATTCTCTACTCTTTCTAAAGCTTTGTCTTGCTCTTAGAATAGGTATCCATAGTCTGCAAAACTAGTATTTGTTCCTTTTGAATTTGCATAATGGATATGCAGCTACCCATTTTTTTACTCAATTGCCAGATTTTTCATAGTTTTTTCAAAAAACTTACTCATATACAGCAATGTATTTACTTAACCTACTACCTTTTTTTGAACTCTGTTTCTATCTCTCCCCCATTACCACTTCCTTAAGGAGAAAAACAAACAAGCAAACAAAAATATAGAAAACTTTATTCTTTTTTTTTTTTTAAATTTTTTTTTATTTATTTATGATAGTCACAGAGAGAGAGAGAGAGAGAGAGAGAGAGGCGGAGACACAGGCAGAGAGAGAAGCAAGCTCCATGCACCGGGAGCCCGACGTGGGATTCGATCCCGGGTCTCCAGGATCGCGCCCCGGGCCAAAGGCAGGCGCCAAACCGCTGCGCCACCCAGGGATCCCAGAAAACTTTATTCTGATGGGTGATGGGGTTACTAAGATTTCCACATATTTCCTTGTACTACATTCTTGCATGTGTACTTTTAGTGTTGGATGCTTTCTGAAATTATTCATTTTTCACTGTGTATCATATTGTGTCTATTTTTATTGCTATATACATCTTTTAACCCTTTGAAGAAACACAATACTTTTCTACTATAAGTAAAGAAGTAAAGAGATGTTATAATCAGATCTTCTGCAAGGCTGTCCAAAGTATGGATGGTTATCTTTTTAAGGCTTGACATATGAAAGGACTGACTTAGAGCAGATTCTTGGAACAACTACTATCTGGAGGACCTAGCAGACAGGAAAAAAAAATGTGAAGACACAAAGAAACAAAAAAAAAATCCACTTTTGCATAGTCATTAACTGCAGAGAATATGGTTTATGATCTTAAAAAGAAATCATTTGAAACACCAGATGAAGAGGGGAAGTCAGAAGTAGTGACAGATGCTTCAAATGGGGGCTGTGAGCTGGCTTTGTCAGGCTCAGGGAGGGATACGCAGCATGGACTGGGGGAAACATACTGTTTATTTCTTCATCTAATTTTTGAAAATCTATCATTATCACAAAAACCCTTTTTACTTTTTTCTCATTTCCTGCCTGAAATGTCCTTATTCTCCTCTCGTGTCCTGAACTACTACAACTGAACTCAGTTTTCATCTTTTGCCATGAATCAAAGATTTCATGTAAGAATAAACTGAAAATTGATGATAAGGACATTCTTCAGAGATATATAACTCTCCTTCAGCAATCCTAGACTACCAAGCATTCTTATAAGTGCTCAAAATTCTTAGAACTATCTACTGGGCTAATACTCAAGGTGACCCTTCATCTAATTACCAAAGATATTAGCTTCTTTTCTGATATAAAGGAAATATACAGTAGTAATCTTATTGAGTATTTTCATATATTTGAGATATATATAGCCATTTTAAAAATGGGTTGTAATCATCAGCCACCACCTCTTATTTATCCTGGATAATCTTTGCTCTGACAACCCAGGGTCAATCACATAGATTCTTGTTCGTTTTTAAGGTTTTCCTGGGGGAAATTTCTTATATAATTTTTTTAGTAAAAAGTGCCTTTAAGGTTATAGTGATTTTACTCCCAATTATTTTGATGATTACAGCATCTCTACCATGTTTACAAGATTTTTCATTAATTTTGATCTTTTCTTGGAGACTATGCTTTAAATTTGCAGCATATATTTCATTCTCAACAGATTAGATAGAGTCAAGGTTGAATTTCAGCGACTGCTATTCCTTCCTTCCTTCCCTCATAATTAATTAATTAATTAATTAAATTAATTTAGAACCCAGTCAACCAGAAATGTAAAAAGGCAACATTGGGGACACCTGGGTGGCTCAGGGGTTGAGCATCTGCCTTTGGCTCAGGACATGATCCTGGAGTCCCAGGATTGAGTACCACATCAGGCTCCCTGCATGGAGCCTGCTTCTCCCTCTGCCTGTGTCTCTGCCTCTCTCTCTCTCTCTCTGTATGTGTGTGTCTCTCATGGATAAATAAACAAAATTTTTTAAAAATAAAATTTAAAAATAAAATGGCAATTAATATAAGAATTTGAGTCAAACTTGAAAGTCTCCCTCCTCTACAAGGAGACAAGTCAGGCTTTAAAATGACTTCCAATTAATGTAATTAATTTATTTAATTTAATTAAATTCCAAATTGCCTTTGAATGTAAGCTCTAGAGGATTTTTTTTTTCTTGGTAGATGATCTATACAAAAAGAAATTCACCTTTCTACAGTCAAATGTTAGGAAAAAAGTCAACAATGGTATGTTTGTGTTCAAAAAAAGAATAATAAATGTCTTGAGTATTTTACAAATTAACCTCTTAGCTTAGGCCTGAGTGTTTCTAGCCAACTTCAGAAGATCTACTTCCCCCCAACCTTGGGGCCAGCGGGGGAGACGCTGGGCAGGTTGTGATGGCACATGTTGATTTATTATTTCCCCCCACTAAGCCCAGCATACTTCTTACAGGAGCTACCCATAGCTGCAGAGAGACAGATGAATGTGCTGCACAGCCTGACGGATGCCCTGAGCCAATGCTTTAATGTGTTTCTGTGTGTGCAATCACACCTCGGAAAGACAAATCCAACTGCTATCATACAAGGTAGTTCTCCTAATGCATTTTCTCTTTTTGTTTATATAATAATTTCCTTTGGTTGACTGGGTTTTAAATTAATTATGAATTTAGTAAAGGCTCTGAACTTTGTGTTTCTGTATTCCACACCTTATGTCTGTTACTACCATTGTGATTCTACATTATGGATTTTCAAATCTCAGAGATAATCACAGCTACAATACCAGCAGGACTGTTTAGAATATTCCACCTGCTGGAAGTCAGTATGCGTAACTTTCACTTGAACATCCCAGCTCCCAGTGATCCTTAAAGATCTTTATTTTCAAATGACGTGTTAAAAGAAAAAATACAATGGCACCTATTTTTCTTTAACTTCAGCACATCTGGAAGAGAAAAGGAAGAAGAGAAAAAAAATTATTCTGAACTCCATCACTTGAGTATTATTATAGTTACCTCATTGTTGAAACTAGGCAAATTAGTCTGAGATCTGGAAAGAGCAATGAAGTGATTTATTCACGATTCTTATCCATGATGACTAGATCATGGCAAAAAAAAAAAAAAAAAAGGACAAAAACCAGAGTACCAGAAATACTGTTTTGGGATAGTACAAAGAGTGCAGGCTTTAGAGCCACAAAAGCCACACATAGACACACATCCCTTAGTAAGTGAATTGTATTAAGCCGGTGATACCATTACACTTCAGTATCTTCTATAAAATGGAAATGGTAACTCCTTCATGGTTACAGAATGATGGGTGAACTCTCACACTTGATACACAGAATACATTTGACATATTGATGCTGTTAGTGTTAGGAAAGCCTCTATCTGCTGATGATATAGACAGAGGTTAAGAACTGGACCAGGGTATTTATGACTATGTAGAAAGACTTTGGTTTCTATGGTGATGTCATAGCCATAGGAATCAAGACAAAAACTTACATATCCTCTTGAGACTTAATGAAAAAGAAAAAGCTGGGGGTGCTGAGGGCTAAACCTCAGGGGAGCTATGGTTGAACTGACATCGCTGGACCAGGTGGGTTTTTTTTTTATATATATAAATTAATTTTTATTGGTGTTCAATTTACCAACATACAGAATAACACCCAGTGCTCATCCCGTCAAGTGTCCCCCTCCGTGCCCGTCACCCATTCACCCCCACCCCCCGCCCTCCTCCCCTTCCACCACCCCTAGTTCATTTCCCAGAGTTAGAAGTCTTTATGTTCTGTGTCCCTTTCTGATATCTCCCACACATTTCTTCTCCCTTCCCTTATATTCCCCTTCACTATTATTCATATTCCCCAAATGAGTGAGAACATACACTGTTTGTCCTTCTCCGATTGACTTACTTCACTCAGCATAATACCCTCCAGTTCCATCCACGTTGAAGCAAATGGTGGGTATTTGTTGTTTCTAATGGCTGAGTAATATTCCATTGTATACATAAACCACATCTTCTTTATCCATTCATCTTTCGATGGGCAGGACCAGGTGGTTGATTAGGACAACCATCTCCTTCCCCTTCCCAACCCATAAATCCTAGAACCCCATGCCTTTTTGTGTGAACTTTCTACCTTGATGTATTGGGCAAGCAAGGATCTCCTCAAACAGGTCTTGGTTAGTATATTACCAATGACTTCCATGAAATACCACCTGTGGCCTGCCTCCTTTCCATGCCTTCCTGCCCTTTGACCACCACCAAGGAAATACTTTTAATATTTACTATGATTATGTTTTATTTCTTTAAGCAAAACACATTCTACAGGACATTCCCTTCACAAGTGGATTCAAAACCTAAGTTCCACCACTTTAAAAGTAGTCATGTGATTGTGTTTTTTCCCTTGAGGGAGTTTTACCTTTGTAAACCATACAGCAAAGGGACAAGACAGAACATGAGTCACAGTACGCATGGGAACAAACAGCCAAACAGCCAGACATGAGGACAGACAGCGTCACAACAACTCCAGAGGCTGGCAGTTTCTAAAGTAGATTTTTCTTTTTCTTTTTCTTTCTTTCTTTTTTTTTTTTTTACTAGGCAAACCACAGCTACTTGTGTGGTTGCTGTGTAGCTAAAGGCCATGGTTCTCTTATCACATGATCTCAAACAGAGCTGGCATTCTTCCAGTGAGCAGGTGCTAACGGTCCCTGAAAGCCAGCTTTTAAAAGAGACTATAGAGGGATTGAAAAGACACCATCAGCTGTCATCCCAGAGTGATACACTTTGAAATCGAAAGCAACCCAGGTTTCCCAGAGACTTAGTATCAAAGTTGAACAGAGATTCCAGCACATGAGCAAGACACAATTTATTCACCATTTCCCTTACTGAGTGCCCACTCTATGCCAAGTACTATGCACCTCCCTAGTTTTGTCTGTTTAAATCCCGCTGTTCCTTTACATCTCTGAATCATCACTTAAGAAAGCCCTTCTTTCTTTCCTGGACTAGGTCAAATGTTTTTTGACAGGCCAATAATACTATGTATCTCTCCTTCATAGCTCTTACAACAGCTGAATTTTACATATATTTATGTCTTCTTTGATTAACAGCAGTCAAAAATGAATGAATGAATGAATGAATGAATGGCACAGTTATTGGCACAGGTAGGTTCTCAAAAAGCTTCCATGTAATTAATTATAACTTAAATAGATGAAACAATACCTTTGTAAAAGATCTTAAGTTTGAGAACATTTAAAATAGGCACAAGATAGAAGCAGTAAATGGGGGCAGATATGACAATAGAGTGTTTGATGTTGATAGAAAGGCAAACTGGAAAATATTCACCCTTCAGAAGCTTAAATCCACCCACACTGGAAATTGTCACTAACATACCCTCGCCCAGGAATAACACATACCTTAACTGGTGAAGCTTGTCTTGTTCTTTTATACCAGAAAGAGGTGAAGGGGCAAAGAGAGGACAACATAGTTCTAACAAGTCCAGGTTGAAATACATTAGAACTTAACTGGGCAAAATGTTGAACTAATTCAGACACTATAATAGTGAGAAGTTATGTGGCTTAGATTTTAAACAGTCTGTTATCCCTTCAATATTCCAAACCTCAATCAGGAAAGCCTCTTGGCTATGAAATATTTTATATTCATTGAGAGATTGGGCAACTTTCCCTTCATTTAGTTACACTGGTTGGCTTGTAATAAAATCTTCTGTATATTTCTCAGGAACAAAATATAACAGCTGCATCTATTTTTATGATAACTTCCTTTTCTGGATCTCATAAAGTATTGACTGTTACTTTGCAAGAATATGGAGCTATGGGCATTTTTTAAAAGATGAATTTTTGTTTTACCAATATGGTAAGCAGAATAATGGCCTCCATTGTCATCAATATCCTAGTACCTGGACTCTGTATGTTAGTTTACATGGGATAGGGGAACTTTACAGATGTAAAGAAGGACCTTAACATTAGATGATGGCAAGATTATCTAGGTAGACCCAACCTAATTACATGAATCTTTAAAGGCAGGAACCTTTCCCAGCTAAGGTCAGCAATAGAGGGAGATGTATGGAATATACAAGACAGTGAGAGGAATGTGATTGAGGAGTCAACCCTCTGCTTCTAGTGTTGAAGATGAAGGAAGAGGGCCATGAGCTGAGCAATGTGAGCAGCCCCTGGAAGCTGACAACAGATTCTCCCCTGGAGTCTCCAGAAAGGAGAACAGTCCTACAGCCACCTTCATTTTAGCCTGATAAAACCTATGTCAGACTTCTGATCTACAGATATATAAGGTAATAAATTTGTGCTGTTTTAAAGCACCATTTGTGTAAACTTGTTATGGAAGTGATTAAAAGTGAATACAGCTAATTATCAAACATATGCCCCCTTCTCTGTTTACATGCCTTTTTTTGGATACCTTACCTTGACTTTAATGCCCAATAATAGCATACTCTTTTAAAAGACATATTACAATTAAAATCAATACATGTAGTATCAATAATACCTGTAATTACGTTGAATCGGCCATGACACAAAGAGCTTGACCAAGTTCATGCATGCACAGGCAATGACAAGTACAGTACAATCCCCCCCTCACTGGTGGTGAAACAGAACTGTGAGATGCACCCATCCTCTCAGAAATTTTAGAATGTAAGCAAATAGAAGCTATGAAATGTGGAATATAGGGATTGTGCTGTCCAGCTCTTCACAATCCCCACCATTCCTCACCGCCAACTCCTTAGGTACACTGGCATTCCTTGCCTGGCCTCTGAGGGCCCTGGTGTAACCTTTCAGTGTCTTCTTTTATAGACAAGAAAAGCAGTTCTAAACCGAACTATTGTTTCTCTTCTCCTTCAATCAGTTTTATAAACAGCCACATGGCTAATTAAAAAAAAAAAAAAAAGTCTTAGTCTATGTCTGCCTTTCCTGACAGGCAACTCCAAAACTTTTAGTCCTAAATTTTGACTAAAAAACCATAAACCCTTTACCTTGGCCTCCGAGGTCCATCACAGTGTTGCTCTCTACTAATATACACCTAAAGCCAGCATGTCTTTACCAAGAGCTTTCTTCTGGTTTGGCTTTCCTCCTCTGTGTATATCTAAGTGCTATGGTTTTGTTAGAATTGAACTAAAGATTCAGCTCCTCTATGAAACCATTATCAGCCACTGCAGTCCTCGATCGCCCCCTCTGACTCCTTGTGTCAAGTGTCCAAGGCCTCCAAATTTGCTGATGTTGCTAGCACTATGCCCTATATCATAAAAGCTGCCAGTTGTTAATGATTATGAAAATGATCGCAGACTTTTTATTGTTTCTTGACTCTGTTTTGCTCACCTCTCTATTGGCAATTTACTGATGCATTTTACTTTGCCTGAAACACTTTTTCCTTACATATAGTCTGTCCAAATCTACTCACCCTTCAAGGGTCAGCTCAGATTTCCTACTCTAAAAATTAAGCCACTCTAGCTCATGCCATCTGCACCGTTTGAATTCTTAATTAGGACAACTGAGTCTGTTCTGTGCTCTATCTCTGTCTAGTTGATGCATGTAGCTCATAGTTTTGCCTCCCACAAAATTTCAAACTCTTGAAGACAAGAACCTTTATCATACTTTTTGGATATTATAATTCTATCCCTAGCACGTACTTGCTTGTGTGGCCTTAGGAAAATCACTCAATCTCTAAAAGCCTCAATTACCTCATTTGCAAAATGGAGAAAATATATGAAAGGGAAACTATCGAACCGCCCAGCACATAGTAAGTCCTCATTAAATGTTTATTGCTTGCTTAATATTAGTTTATAAGCTTCTATCCCATCTCACTCCCCGCCACTGTGTCCATGTTTACATAAAGGCTACTCATTAGACTCATTTTTTCATCCCTAAACTGGTGTAAGTCTAATCTTTGGAATGGTTTGCTGCTTACCACAATGACCACAACTAATGACATGCTATCCAGTGGACAGACACTCCCAGAGGTCGGTGCTTTGTTAGTGAGATATTGAAGGAAGACACTGTCATCTTTGATCTTGTACCTTATATTTTCCAACTATAATAACATCTGCCTCCTTAACAAGAGTTTTGTGAAGTTCAAATGAGATAAATTATGTGAAAGTGTTTTATATGTTTTATAAGGTACCATTAACATAGGTTATTATTATTCCAGTGTCCTTATGTACAATGTTGTTTCAATTAAATCACTTTCCCAAATACAATAAAAGAGGCTACAAACTATACTCAAAGGTTACCCTTTTTATTCATCCATTCCTTCTGTCATCAAGTATCTATTAATGTTCTATTATAGGCAGAGTAACTATGTTAGTCACCAAGGGGGATACAAAATTGTAATACATTTACCCTTAAAATACTTCATATTATCCTTTTTTCTTCTCACCTTTCACCTTAAGCCATCCTGTTTATCAACTGAACATTTTACGTGTCTGCACATGCGGCAGGATGGGGTGGAGAAAGGAGCTGAGTAGGTGACATTGAAGGGGACTGTATGAACAGCTCTGTTGTACCATGTGAACCACAAGGACTGTATTTATAGTGTAGTGAATCTTCTAGAGATGAAAAGTCTCAGCCCCAGAAAGCAATGCCAAATTATGAAAAATCCGGAGGCAGAAGAAAACCACCAAAGGGTATTCTTTAAAAAAAAAAAAAAAAAAAAAAAAGAAGCAAACCTAAAGACTCTGACCACATATCATTATGACTCATAGTAAAATGGTCCTTGGTGATTCACTGCTACTTATATTTTTTAAGCATGATAATTATCTTTACTGCTTAAATTAAGTTTTCTTATTTCCAAAAACAATTTTTTAAAACCTTTGAGGCTTTGTTGGATTTTTATTCCATTGTTTAATGTAAATAAGATTAAATATTCTGGGCCTTTCAAGTCTAACATGAAACTTGGTTACACTTTTGTAATACAGGATGCATTTGGAGTTTCCATCCTAGATCATTTTTTGAAAGAATAAAAAGATATTTTTAAATTGTAAGTTAGCTATGAAGTAGAATTTCAAAAATATATATTATAAAAAATGCTATTTCAATGTATTCAAACATTGAGCACTTAAAGATAAGCAAAGGAAGAGAGAGCAAGAGGGAGGGAAAAATCTAGGAGATATTTTCACTGTCTATACTTAAACAAGTATTAACCTACTTCAAAACCAATATCAGTCTCAGAGTGAATGCGTTTTGACATGTGCATGATTATGGTTACATTTTAAGTGAAAATGGCCTGGCCTGAGGCCGAAAATCTTCTGAGATACTAACCACTTCAGATATTCTTACTGCATTTGTTCACTAACAAGTGAATTAATGTGATGGGTAAATTAGATGCAACTGAGCTCTCCATTAAGTAATTGAATTTATATATTTTTTAATACCTGATCACCTGTGAACAAAGAAATAATCTGAAATGCTCTAAACAATAGCAAAATCATATCCTCCAAAGATCAATTTACCTCCCAAGCTTTCCTTATTCTCTCTTGTGGTTCTCTACATCTTCCATGGTACTTGGCACACCATAGTTCGTTGTTTGATATGCTTTTTTTATACATACATATTGCAATGAATTAATTGAAAAAATAAACCACACTGAGAGAGAAAGTATATTTTCTCTTTCTACATATGTATTTTAACAATCTAATCTGGTTTAGTGAGCAGAAAAATAGTTTGCCAAAAAATTCATTAATTAACTAGCACTGCAAATTTACACCATGTGCTTAACCAAGTCACTTACTCCTCTGTTTCCTCATGTTTGTTTGTTTAATAATTCTTTTATTTTTGGTGAAATAGGGCTGTCTTTTCTGACTTTACAAATGCATGAAGATATTCTTTGTACCTGCAAACCTAGGCAGGAATACATAATCAGAAGTTTGTATGATGTCACAAACTCTTTAAAAGGCTAGTGTCCAAGCATGTGAAAATACTAAAACAAGACTTAGAGACGCCTGGGTGGCTCAGTAGTTGAATGTCTGTATGCCTTTGGCTCAGGGCGTGATCCTGGGGTCCTGGGATCAAATCCCACATCAGGCTCCCTGCATGGAGCCTACGTCTCCCTCTGCCTGTGTCTCTGCCTCTCTCTCTTTGTGTCCCTCATGAATAAATAAAATCTTAAAAAAAAATGAGACTTATGCCCATACCTACTCACAGAATCCCATAAAATTTTAGAAAAGCATGTATTCATATTATATTGTGTGTCTAAAACACATTTGAAAGAGTGGCTGAGATACCTAGGAACTATCATATTATGAGTGTTAATTCTATATTTGACCCTAATTATGATTTTTAGAACTTTTATTTTCTCTTAAACCTCTGTATTTAAAGAAAGCTACTGAGAAGACAACTGATCCATGCTAGTAATAAAACACATTTTTAATACAAAGTCTTTTCAAATATCTTCAACCTAGTCAATGAACTGATGAGTTTAGTGATATTCCTGATCGTATTTTTCAGATTCTACAAATAGGCAGAGGACCAGGTGATAAAAAGGCATCAATTAGTTCAATATACACATAGGGGCATTGCTCAAGAGAAATAGATGTAACTAGAAGGAATGACACATGCACGAAATTCTAAGTAGGCTAGTAGTTCTACGAGTGAACACTATCAACATTACATAATTAGGCACCAAACTGCTTCTTTATTAATTCTTCAATAAATACATATTACTACTTTAACAAGTACCAAACACTATTTCCAGCACATCATTTATAACTCTTTTAGTTGTCCTAAGATGTTTTTTCTTTATTTTTCATATTTTTTCATATTTTTCTATATTTTTCATTATTGTTCTTATTTTACAAATGAAGAAGCTGGGATACACAGAAGTCAAAGCCCAAGATCCACAAAGCTAGTAGGTAAGTGAACGGCCCGGGATCCGCACACAGCGTTCTGGATTTTAAGTCTGGATTTTTGATCAATATATTTCACTGAGCTTTTCTTTGCAAACTACTGCCTCCAAAGTAAACCAAAGCTACTACCTTTAGTTGATATTTATTGGGGCAAAAGGGCTTTAGTGAATGAAACAAACTGGAAGTATCTTTGCGGCTGGCTCTGCAACTTTGAAGTTGGGTACCAGTCAGCAAGCTTTGGGAACCCCACTTTCTCCCTTCATCAGGAAAATAGGAAGGAAGACTTAATACTCTGAGAAAGAGGCTATGAGAATTAGAGATAATACAGTAAAGTGCCAAGGAAAGTAATCTGTAATCAAGAGCTTAATAATAATAATGTGAGCAATTATTATTATTTTCTCATTAGCTTTAAAGCACACCTCAAGCTGGTGGGACAAAAGGAATGTTCTAGAACCTGGGTCTTCAGCTTTCTAACGTAGCCTGTCCAAATGCTCACTGTTAGTCTTTTCCTTTATAGGTATAAGGGGTAAATTAAATAATGAACACTCGTTGATTATCACCATAATACTCCATTTTTCAGCCCAATTGTGAAAATAATTTTGCAGTGCTGCAGGAGAACAAAGCAATTTGGTCTTTCTGATTAAGGAACTCTACTGACACTTCATCAGGATTAAATTCACTCTGGAAAGCAGATGTTATTATATCAAAACCACAAAATGTTATCAGGGTGGTTCCCTCAGGAGACACTTACTGGCAAAAATTTCTGACACTATCAAAAAATTTAATATTTTTCTCCTTAAAAGAGTTTATGGTAGAAAATTTTAGAAAGTACAAAGGGAATGAAAAACAGTAAAAAAAAAAAAAGAAAGAAAGAGAAAGAAAGAAAGAAAGAAAGAAAGAAAGAAAGAAAGAAAGACAGTCAAAAATATCTCCAGAAATGCCATCACTGAGAAAAGCACAGGCCTGTGGGAAAAAAATAGAGCTGTTCTGAAGTATATGCAATATTTGTAATTTGCATTTTACTTCTATAATAGACATTGTTTCATGTCATTAAACATTCTTGTAAAACATCATCTTAAAAGGCTATGTGGAATTCTATTAAATGGATAAACAATAACTTAGTTAACTGAACATATGGTTGTTTACAATTTCTTTACTATTATGACAAGTATTGCTATGAAGATTCCTGTGCACAGATATAGTTAAGATAAAATTCTGGAAGTGGAATCACTTGGTCAAGGTGTTAAATATTTTTTGATGCTTGCCACAGTGCTTCTGGCAGTGAATTAATTTGACCAGCAAATAAAAAACAATCTTTGTCCATTTGTAACTATTTTTCTTTAAATTACATCTTGCTAGCCTTTTAAAACCTAAAATTTCTTTGCTTACTAATGATACCCAAATTTTAAAAGATATTTGTCTTTCATTTTATACTCTTCTCTTGTGAAAAGCCTATTCACATATTTAGTCACTGTTATATGGGACACTTTTTATTATTTATTTCTGTGTACTCTTTATGTAATAGTCCTTTGCTATAAAAAAAAGCAGTATTTTTTAAGTCTCTTTTCTTTGGTTTTTAGTTTTTAATGTTTTTACCAAAAACCCCTTCACGTTTTCATTTTTACGTAATTTGATTTGCTACCTTTGGCACCAAGCTTGGAAATGCTTATTCGACCCAGAGACTGAAAAGATATTAACGGTTCTCTGGCACTTAAAGGTTTTAGTTTTAACATTTAAGAACATATTGTTTCTGAGATCTGTTTTTGGACCTTCCTAGGGGTGGAATATCTACATACATAAAGACTTCTGTATAAAAGGATATACATAATATACATTTTATATTCTCTCCCTCAAATAATTAGCCATTTGCTATAACACCATGTATTGAATTACTATCCTTTCCCCCAGTGATTTGAAATGCCACTTTGTTCACATACTACGTTCTTGTTTCCAGTTCTGTTTATGGACTTTTCAGAGTGTTGCTCTGTTCAATCATTCCTATACCAATTACACATTATTTTAATTATAGTGGTTTAATATTACTTCTTAAAAATCCATAGAACAAATCTCTCATTGCTTTTCATTTTCTAAAATTTCTTAGCAAATCTCACTCAGATTTTCTTCCAAATAAGTTTAAAATTTATTTTGACACTTCTATACCTAAGGATCCATAACTTGTCTCTTAGTGATCTAGTAAGACACTGTTCTTTCACAAATGCTTAAAATTGCAGTACTTTTCGACTGGTAGAAGAAAACAAAGTTGGAGGTTATAGAACACAATACTAGAGAAAGCTGTGAATTACTTTTCCCATGTCTTTAATTTTAAGGTAGCCTTCAGATGAAGATATACATGAAAACAAGGTGTTGGACTCACTTCTACTTCATCATTAAGCTCTGATTTTCCCCACAGTATTTCTGAAAGCCTGACCTATGTGATTCAGGCCCAAAATCATGGCATGTTTAAAACAGTGCAATTTGAAACTAAGAATAAAGTGGGGTTTTTTTTACTTAAAAATTATGAAAGGACATATGAGTTCTATGCTTCCTTTAAGATTCAGATCACATTCACTTTCTTACAGGAAGCCTTTCATTCTCTCTAGACATTGGAGTCATGTCATCTCTTTACTGAGAACTGCTATCAGACTGTCTCTTGATATATGCACTGCCTTTTACTGTTGAGGATGTGTGTACGTGTGTGTGTACGTGTATATGTTTGGTGCTGGATGGATCCAGTCTCTACAGTAGACTGCAAGCACTATCAAACCAGTGTCCCAAAGCCAAGACACTCAAAATGTGACCTTTGAGGGTCATTTCCAGTCCTGCCATTCAATGTTTGTGTTTTCATTTCCTCAGTGCCTCATAGTCTGGCACTAGTATTTGAGTATTATTAATTCTACTTGATTTAAAATATCATAGCTCTTACAATTAACCTACACTGGTTGGCATTATGTTGGTGTATAGATCATCTAGGGTTTTTTACTGTGAAGATTTTTTTAAAGGACTTCTGGGGGAAAATTAAGGTATAAGGCAGGATTGAATAATCTCTTTTCTAAACATCCTAGGAAAAGCAAATAAAATTGAACTATAAAGTTAGAAAAGGGGTGAGTAGGAGGACAAAAGTTTTAGATGGGACACAACATGACAGCTTCTAAATCTTCCCCGGACATAATCAGCAAGGACTAAAAAAGATGAGCCAAAAATCTTGCAGAGTAGGGTTAGGGTGCTACTGGTAGCTGTGGGAAAAGTCTAGAGAAATTCCTCAAAAGTAGAAGCACCTAAAATTAACTTAGAAGCTCGACTGAGGCAGAAGCCAATCAGTACCTATCACCCTATTGGGTGCTGTGCTGTCTTAGGGTGGGAGGCCAAAACCCGTCTGTAGCACATGCCTCTGGCTAACTGGAGTGAATTATAGGACGAGACATTTCACACCCTAAGCAGACTGCAGAACAAGATTTCCCCGCAAGGACAGCATGAGCCCAGATTAAGTTTGCTTTCCTTTCCCTCACCTCTTTAAAAAGTGGTTTGAAAGAATAAAAATGCCCTCATATATTAGCCCAGAGGGGAAATAATAAATAGGTCCCAGAGGTAAATGGGAAGAGAATTAGGGAGAACACCCACACTATATTATAAAAGGCAGAGTGTTTGAACTAAGCCATCTAAATAAAGCATGAGCAAGAGAGAAGAAAATGTCATGGCAACCAGACAAACACATGAAGGAAGAAAGGGAGAAGAGAAGGAAGGAAGGAAAGAAGGGAAGAAAAGGGTAAACAGGAAGGAATACTGGGAGGGAGGAAAATATTTTATCAGCAAAATTAGGTGAAGAACTTTTTTTGAAAAAAATAAGAGGGACACCTGGGGCTCAAGTGGTTGAGCATCTGCCTTTGGCTCAGGTTGTGATCCCTGGGTCTTGGGAAAAGTCCTGCATCAAGGCTCCCCACAGGAAGCCTGCTTCTCCCTCTGCTTCTCTTTCTGTCTCTCTTATGAATAAATAAATAATATTAAAAAATAAGAAAAGGAAGCAGATTTCTCAAGTACTTTATTATATGAAGTAATGTAATGAATGTACAAATTTAATAAAAAGAAAAGATCAAGCTAATAAAGAAATAGAATGAGATGATAAAGTGATTCTAAGAGCAGGAATCCACAAACTACAACTACTTTTGTATGGCCTGTACCTGCAATTTAAGATTGTTTTTCACTTTTGTAAAGGATTATAAAACACAAAAAAACAAAGAATATGTGACAGAAATGATATGTGGCTCACAAAGCCTAAAATATTTACTCTCTAATCCTTTACAGAAAAAGCATGCTGACTCCTGCTCTCTCTCTCTCTCTTTTTTTTTTAAGATTTTTATTTATTTATTCGTGGGAGACATAGAGAGAGAGGCAGAGACACAGGCAGAGGGAGAAGCAGGCTCCATGCAGGGAACCCGACGTGGGACTCGATCCTGGATCTCCAGGATCCTGCCCCGGGCTGAAAGCGGCGCTAAACTGCTGAGCCACTGGGGCTGCCCTGACTCCTGCTCTCAAGCAAAGAAATAAATTGATAATAAAAATTATACTGTTATAGATTTTAAAATCTATAGACCACAACAAATGGGATATATTTAAATATATATGCATATATATACACACATATACATATGAATATTCAGTTACCTGACATTTAAGTGAAAAAAGCTTGAAATATTCCTGTGAATCCAAAATACAAAGAAAGAAATTAAATAACAGGGAAATAGAGGCCAAAGATAATGAGCAAATTGAAGACAGAAATAATTTATTCAACATGAAGATAATTTAGTCCTTGAAATAGCACCTCAACAAACCTAATGAAAAAGTTATTTTAAAACATAATTCAGCAATATTCTGAAATGAAAGAATAGCTAGTTCTGTGGGTAAATGGATGTACCAAATACTAGAAAAGATTGATACAGATTGCTCACAATGGAACATATACAGGGGAAGTTATTGAGCTTCAAAGCCAATGAAAGACTTCTGGAATCCAAGCAGAATAAATAAGCTATCTACAGAGGAGGGTGGGGATGGATTGGTCAGGCCTCTGGTATTTTCTCAGCAATATTCAGCACCACAAGACAGTATAGCAGTGCTTACAGAGTGCTCTGTGGGAGGAAGAATATGACTCAAGAATACTGTTCCTGCTAGTTTGGTGTTCGAATATAGAGATACAGGCATTCTTGAAAAAGCATTGAGAAAGACATTCAAACACTAGAGCTCATCCTGAAAAACCCACTTTAATAATGAAAGCTGGGCAGCCTGGGTCGCTCAGTGGTTTAGTGCCGCCTTCAGCCCAGGGTGTGTTCCTGGAGACCTGGGATTGAGTCCCATGTCAGGCTCCCTGCATGGAGTCTGCTTATCCCTCTGCTTGTGTCTGTGCCTCTCTCTCTCTGTGTCTCTCATGAATAAATAAATAAAATCTTAAAAAAACAAACAATGAAAGCTAATCAACTTAGCAGTGTTGAAACCAGAGTCTCAACAATAGATATAGGAGGGAGAAGACTGTTGATGATCACTAAGACCATATAGATATAAAATTAAAACTAAATAATTTGGGGAGCCATATTTTTCAGAATAGGATGTAAATGCTCTAAACTCCAATAAAACAAAAATAATAGAAGTAACAAAACTCTGGAGACTGGGATAGAGGAGATGGAAGTATAAGAGTACTAATCACCCTTCTTTCATTGCATGGAGTCAGTTCACATGTTGTCCAAAATTGAGGCATGTAGCTTTAAAAAAATGTATCATCCAACCTAAGTTGGAACTAGTCTTAACTGCCTTCTAATGGTAAAAAAAAAAAAAAAAAAATCTTAGTAATTCAGTTTCATTTTAGTTTCTTTCCCCTGGGTTATATTTAGGTCAAATTAAATATAACTTTTCTATTTCTAAAATAATATGCATAGTATGATCTCATTCTTATCAAATTGTTTATGTTCTGTATCTAGATCCATGCAACTGACAGACAGTCCATGTATTCACTCACTCAGCCATATTAAAGAAATGCCCAGGGATCCCTGGGTGGCACAGCGGTTTGGTGCCTGCCTTTGGCCCAGGGCGCAATCCTGGAGACCCAGGATCGAATCCCACGTTGGGCTCCCGGTGCATGGAGCCTACTTCTCCCTCTGCCTATGTCTATGCCTGCCTCTCTCTCTCTCTCTCTCTCTCTCTCTCTCTCTCATAAATAAATAAAAATTAAAAAAAAAAGAAATGCCCAGAGAGATGTCTAAAATCATACTCACCACGACGCAAGGCAATCAGAACACCTGTTGCTTTCCACTTGGTAATTTTCTCTATTGCCTAAAATTCATATGCATGTTATCACTGTAAAACATTCAATAACATCTGAAGCTAATGTAGTATTTTGTGTCAACTGTACTTCAATAAAAATAAATAAAAACTTTTTTTTTTTTTTTTTTTTTTTTTTAGAGAGGGAGGTTGGAGAGAGGCAGAGGGAGAGGCAGAGAGAAGATTCCCACTGAGTGTGGAACCTGACACAGGGCTCCCAGGACCCTGAGATCATGCCCTGAGCTGAAACCAAGATTCAGATGCTTAACTGACTGAGCCACCCAGGTGCCCCTAAAAATCATTCTTTTTAATTTTTAACAAAATTTCTAAAAATCCTATTTTTATTCCTGATTTATTTTTTAAAGTTGTGATAAAATGTACATAACATAAAATTTGCCATTTTAACCATGCTTAAGTGTACACCTCCATGGCACTAAGTATGTCTACAATGTTGTATAGCCATCAATGCTACCCATCTCCAAAACTTTTTCATCATCCTAAACAGAAACTCTGTACCCATTAAATAAATAATAAATAATAAATAAATAACTCCCCATTCTCTACTTCTCTGGCCCCTATTCTACTTCTGTCTCTGTGAATTTGCCTATTCCAGATCCCTCTTTTAAGTGGAATCAATCATATAATCTTTGTTCTTTTGTGTCTGGCTTATTTCATTTAGCATATTTTCAAGTTTCATCCATATTGTAGCACGTGTCAACTTCATTCCTTTTTAAGGCTGCATAACATTCCATTGCATGTATATACTATGTTTCATTTACTCATTTATCTTTTATGGACATTTGGATTATTTCTACCTTTTGGCTGGGGGAACAATGTAATTATGAGCATGGGTGTACAGGTATCTGTTAAGAGTCCTTGCTTTTGACCTTTGAGCATATACCTAGAAGTAGAATTGCTAAATCACACAATAACTTGACTTAATTTTTCCACTTAACATTTTTGTTATAATGTTTTCCACAGTAGCTATAACATTTTACATCCCCACCAGCAATGCACAATTCCAATTTATTCACTTTCTTGATAACAGTTTTTATTCTTGGCTTTTTATTTTTAATAAAAGCCACGTTAATGGATAAGAAGTGATATTTCATTGTGGTCTTGATTTTCATTTCCCTGATGATTAGTTTTGCTGATTATTTGTATATGTTAATTGGACATTTGTATATATTCTTTGGAGAAAAGTCTATTCAAGTCCTTTGCCCAGTTTTGAATTGAATTGTTTAGAGTTTTTTTGTTGTTAAGTTGGAGGAGTTCTTTATATGTTCTGGATATTAATTCCTTATAAGATACATGACTTGCAAATATTTTCTGTACTCTGTGGGCTGCCCTTTCACTCTGTTATGTTCTTTGATCCATAAAAATTTTTTTATTTCAGTGAAGTCCAGTTTATGTATTTTGTCTTTTGTGGCCTATCCTTTTGGTGTCTTATGTAAGAAATCACTGCCAAGTCCAATGTCATGAAGCTTTTACCTGTTTTCCTCTACAATTCTATGGTTTTTATCTCTTATGTTTAAGTCTTTCATCCATTTTGAGTTAACTTTTGTATAGGATTCAGGGTTAGCATCCAACTTCGTTCTTTTACACGTTCATTACTTTTTAATAAATGTTATCATCCAGCAGTTTAGCCCCTGATATTGAAGACTTATTCAGGAGAAAGGGCAGTGAGCACCTAAGCAACGTGATGCAGCTCTGTGACATAGTGACCCAAAGCTGCCTGTGAGCCAGTCTTCCCACTGCTCCCACTCATCACTTCCTGAAGGCTGCTGTAGACTGGTACAAGAGCTGCTTTTTCTTTTTTAAACATCTACAGGCACCTGTTCTTTGAAGTGGGTGTCAGCTGCAGATGTAACAGCCATCATCACATGATAGCTGTTTTTAGTTAGTGGAAAATGCTGCAATACTTTACTTACTTGCCACCCAACTTAAAAATCCACAAACCAAAATTTCTCACAAGGGATAATTGTTTTTTCTCAAGTAACTTTTTTATATCAAAAGAGGGTGGTTTTTTTTAGTATTTAAATGGAAATAAACAAAATGGCGTATTTTAAAAATAGTATCTTACAAGCCAGTTGTCAGATGGAAATATCAAAAATCCTTGGCAGCCTTCCAACTTAAAAGGCAGATGAGTGATCAATTGAAAAGTCACCAGCAGCAAACAGGACACATATCACAAAAACAAATACTAGAGGTCAATTAAGATGACAAATGTGACCTTTTTGTAAGTATTTCACAATGGTTTATCTAACTCGTATCAGTTGTATTTTTTCTCTGTATAAATCAAACTATAAGTAGTAATATATATTACATCCATCCAAAAATGTTTTAATGATAATGATTTATACCAAGTAACAGTATGAGGTAATATTGATAATTATTTATTTCTGCTTTCAAGGCTGCTATAATTATCTGAAATAAGAGCACTCTTGATTAAAGCCAACTGTGGGAAGATCCTTAGAATTTCTACCAGAAGGAAATTCTACCACCTAACTCTATAAAATCTTTCTCTCATGCCAAACCCTTGATAGTCTATTCCTCTTCCTCAACTATAATGAGAAACTATGGTGTGTTCCTTAGGTTAGCTATATAATTTGTAAGCACTGGGTGTTATGCTATATGTTGGCAAATTGAACTCCAATTAAAAAAAATCAAACTGCAGGGCTCCTTGCTAAAAACAAAAACAAAAACAAACAGAAAACCCAAAACACTATTAAGAATTTGAAGATGGCAACAGCAGAGCTTCAAACTAAGTACAGGGTCATTCTGAACATGGAGCCCTGTGCACCCATCCACATAGGCTTCATACCCATGAAGTCAGCATTACGTGTATTTATTTCTGTGTTCAGCCTTATAGCTTTGTAAGGATCCAGTTGCAGATACTGATTCTCAGATGCTGCCAAGATACGTTTGCTTTGCTTTGCTTTGCTTTTTTATCCCCATAATATTATCACCTTGTCTCACTAGGATGTAGTAATCCCATCTCTTGGATGCTGAGTTGATTTTCCACCTTCTGTAAAACTGTGCTGCAACTGTCCCTTCTTCAGTCTTGTTTCTAAACATGTATCCAGAATCCACTGTGAATATCATTCAACAATAATAAATATTTATCAACTTGGTTCGGATTGCTCCAAACAGATCCTGAGACTAGAATTTGAAGGGAGGGAAGCCCAGGTGGCTCAATGGTTGAGCGTCTGCCTTTGGCTCAGGGCGTGGTCCTGGAGTCCCCGGATCAAGTCACACACCTGGCTCCCCGCAAGGGGCCTGCTTCTCCCTCTGCCTATGTCTCTAGCTCTGTGTCTATGTGTCTCTGATGAATAAATAAATAAAATCATTTAAAAAAAGAATTGGAAGGGAAATATTGACAAGTGCAAGAAGGTAGGGGAGTGGGGAAATGATACTGGGAAGAGAAAGTAGTCAATAAACTGTGTTGTGAAGAAAAGCTGCCTCAGCCCCAGAAATCCTCCTCTCACCCCAATCTCCTTACTCAGAAACCCCTCCACTGAAGGACAAGGAAACTATAAGTATTTGAACAGCAAATGCTGAGAATTATCAACTGAGGGCTGCCCTTTGGCAGAAGTTGGGGTAGTAAATCCTCAAGCCTGATGCCTAGGTGGCCAAAATGACCTTCTACAGTTTCCGGAAAGCATCCTCTCACTCGAAGATGCAGATATTGGCAGCTGGAACTTGGCTTAAATGGTTCAAGAGTGGGTCAGTGACGACATCTGCTTTGTCTGAGTGCCTGCCTGCTCTTTCCCAGGTACCCTTCTAAGTGCTGGCAATACAGGCCATCCACAAAATCCAAACTCATGAAGTCTTTCTATTGTCTATTGTCTCTGAGGAGATAGATAAAACACAAAAATTTAACAAAAGATGGCAAGTGCTATAAAACAAAATAAAACTTATTACAGGACTAGGAAAGGGAGCTGGTTTAGAAAGCAGGATTGGGGAAAGTCTCTCTGCAGGTCATGTTTGATCAGTGATCTGAGCAAATGAGAGAAAAAGACTCATGGGTACTGGAGACAGGGAGATCCAGGCTAAAGGAAGAGTAAGTGCGGGCAGCCGGGTGGCTCAGCGGTTTAGCGCCACCTTCAGCCCAGGGCATGATCCTGGAGACCCAGGATCGAGTCCCACATCGGGCTCCCTGCATGAAGCCTGCTTCTCCCTCTGCCTGTGTCTCTGCCTCTCTCTCTCTCTCTCTCTCTCTCTCTCCTCTCTGTGTATTCTCATGAATAAATAAATAAAATCTTAAAAAAAATGAAGAGTAAGTGCAAAGGCCCTGAGATAAAAGTATACCAGTATGTCCAGGAAAGAGCGAGGAGGCTAATGTTGCTCGACAGATTGCAGCAGGAAAGGAAAGAGTGATACAGTCAGAAGAGCAGATCGAAGTGGAATCATGTAGGGCTTTGTAGACCACACAAAGGACTTGGTATTTCATTTTGTTTTGTTGTGTGCTATTCTGAAATGGAAAAAAGTGGAAGCTTCCGAGTACAGAAGTGATTCGATCTGTGGTGTCACCAAACAGAATTCATAGTTGTCATATTGTTTCTGTGTTTCACCCTATATAGTTAGTAACAGATACCTGTAGGCCAAAGGCTGCCTTGCTTTTTTTTTATGATGCCTATAATCTAACTCCAGAAACAAAACACTAAAAATAGTAAGGTAACCATATGATCATCCATCCATTCATCCATAGGTTGAGAAAACCTTTCAAAGTTGAGTAATTCCTGCTTCCTTACCCCCACTATCATTTGGGACAAGCTGCTGTGGGATGTGGCAACTGGGAAACATGGCTTATTAGTGAGCATCATGCAGAATGAAAAATAGAGACAAAGATGCTGACCAATGTAATTATTGCTGCTTCTCATTTTTCCTTTCCTTTTTTCCCCCTTTTCTTTTTTTCAAAGATCTACCATAAAGAGTTCCAATCAAAAATACACCATAGTTCTTGACACAAGAAAATATTTAACAAATAATGAATTATAAAAATCTTTACAAATTTTTAAGCAATTATAAATATTTATTTTAAAAAATAAAATTTAAAAAATCAGTATAAAATGCACATTAGCATAAGCAGCAGAATTTGCACAGGTTCACTCCCTGCAAAAAATCACACAAGGGGTTTGTTTGTGCCCTAGAAGGCTAGGGCTCTCGGCCAGGGATCATCATGATGAGATTATTTTTAAGATTTTTATTTCTTTATTTGAGAGAGAGAGTGAGAGAGATCACCACTGAGGAGGGAGCCCATGTGGGACTCCATCCCAATGCCCTGGGATCATGACCTAAGCCAAAGGCAGACGCTTAACTGAGCCACCCAGATGTCTCATGGTGAGGAAATTAATTTTGCTTTTATTAAAAGATTAAACTATTTTGATTGTTGAAAATATGGATAGGGACTCAGGATAGGGAATCGGGGTTCCTCCTGTTGAACAGAAATGGTGTCTGTAAAATGTTACATGGTGGATCTTGAAGAATGAGAAGCACTTCTGTCAGGGGATCTGCATCTTGGCCACCTCAGATTTTCATGGCACGAAATGGGAGAAATGGATAAATTGACTTCAGTTCTCTGTTCTCTCTGCTAGAAGACAGCAAGTAAGTTTAAGGTGTACATTCTTTCCCCCTCTGATTTCATCTTGTTTTCTTTTTCCCTCCTTTCCCCTATGGTTATCTCTTTTCTTAAGTTCCATATATGAGTGAAACCATATGATAATTGTCTTTCTCTGATTGACTTATTTCAGTCAGCATAGTACTGGTCTAGTTGCATCCATAAGAGACTCTTAACTCTAGAAAACAAACTGAGGGTTGCTGGAGGAGAGATTGGGGGTGGGTGGGGATTGGGTAACTGGGTGATGGGCATTAAGGAGGGCATGTGATGTACTGAACACTGGTGTTATCTGCAGTGGATGAACAACTGAAATCTACACCTGAAACTAATGCTATGCTCTATGTTAACTAATGGAATTTAAATAAAATAGTTTAATTTAAAAAGAGGTAAAAAGAGTATATGCCCTTGAGACAGACTTTTTTTTCCTGTTTTTTAGCATTCTACTAAAGGCAGAAATGCAGAGGAATCATCTCTACATCACTGAAAGAGAGCATCTGTTGTGGCCAGGGACAGTTTTGTTCATAGCAAAGATAGACATTGGGGGCAGCAGTTTTAGTGAAGGATAAAGAAGCTCCAGAGAGTCTCAGGATAATGCTGCATCTGTGATGCTGGGCAGCTGTCATGGTCAGAATTTAGAAACAGTACTGGAGGACCTCATGTGGCCCTTCCAAAACTTAGATTGAAGGGAGCCACACGGGCAGTCGAGAAGCCAGGACAGCAGCAGTGAGAGAGAAGAAAGTCTTGTCTATCATTTAGGATTTGTAAAGGGAGAGATTTCTGAGACAGCACTCTCCCAGATAGTTTGCAAAATGTGGGGTTAAGAAAAAATTACACTGCTCAGAATGACTAAGGAGTCACATTTGGATTGAGTACCAAGCCTTGAAGGCTAGGAAGGAGAATAATGCTTCTGAGTTTAGGACCCAAAGGGTCACCACGTTAATAGAAGAAGTAATGAAGCTTTCTTTGATCCTAAGAGTCTTCTTTTATCACTAAAAGGTCTCCTCATGAAAAAATACTTAATCAATATAATGTCTGATTTTTACATTTATTTTTCTTAATCTCATTCAGAAAACTTGGTGGGGCACCTGAGTGATACACTAGGTTAAGCATCCAACTCCTGGTTTCAGCTCAGGTTGTGATCTAAGGATTGTGAGATCCAGCCTTGCCTCAGGATCCATGCTCAGCAATGAATCTGCTTGAGACTCTCTCTCCCTTTCCCTCTGCCTCTCCCCATACATGTGTGTGCTCTATCCCTCATTCTCTCTAAAATAAACAAATAAATCCTTTCAAAAAATAAATAAACTGAAAACATGGTGTATTTTTCCTGGATCACAATCTTTTAACAAACTTTGTTTTAAAGAGAAAGCAGACCAGCATGTCTAGTCCTGAAATTGAGATCCTAAGTCCTAATTGAGATCCTTAAAGATCATTCTTTGAGCAAGACTGCAAGCATAATTTCTTATTTAGAAATTGCAGTTATAATACACATCATTATGACTACTCTTCACTCACACAACTATCTCTATTCTCATAGGCATTCAGATGAAGGTAGAAGGGGAGAGAAATTACGATGATAAATAAATGTCTTGACAGTTTTTGTAGACAGCAGAATTTCCACTAGTAACAATAAAATCCTGGCTAGTAATATATTTTTAAAAGGCACTGATAACTGTGTAACATAGGGAGATCATTTCTGAAAGTGTCTTGGCTAACCTGCATATATAAGTAACAAGTCACGTGTGTCAAAATCAGAATTTTTCCATTTTTTAAAGAAGATTTTTATCTATTTATTTTGAGGGAGAAAGAGATAGCACATGAGCAGTGGGGGGGGGAGGGGCAAAGGGAAAGGGACAGAAAGAATCTCAAGCAGACTCCCCGTTGAGCATGGAGCCCGATGCAGGGCTCGGTCTCATGACCCCCAGATCAAGACTTGAACCAAAATCAAGAGTCAGACACTCAATCGACTGAGCCACCTAGGCACCCTCTTTTATTTTCATTCTTATAGATAAAAAGCTAAATTATTTTAATGCTTTAACAAAAGTCTGTTTTTCTTTTCCACAACAAATTCTAAAAGAAAAAAGGAACTCAACAGAGCAATATGAGAGAAAAAAACTTCAAATTCATTCTTCATATTCAAACATCATAATAAAACTTCTTCAGAGGGGATCCCTGGGTGGTGCAGCGGTTTGGCGCCTGCCTTTGGCTCAGGGCACGATCCTGGAGACCCGGGATCGAATCCCACATCGGGCTCCCGGTGCATGGAGCCTGCTTCTCCCTCTGCCTATGTCTCTGCCTCTCTCATTCTCTCTCTCTGTGACTATCATAAATAAATAAAAATTTAAAAAAATAAAATAAAACTTCTTCAGAAAAGCCAATTTATCCTCTGAAGTTATATCATCATTATTTGGGGGGAAAAAATCTCATGTAGCAATAAACATTGTCTTTCCATCAAATAGCAGTAATAATAGATAAGAATCTTTATATAATGCAAACAAGAAGACTTTGTCTAATAAAGTGATGAAAATTCCACCTCAAATTTGCAATAGTTAAACTCACACTGTGTCCATGGTCTTGGAACTACTAGCTATGTTGGGAGTAAGGAAAATGGATTAAAAATCCTTGATTTCCTCTCAAGACAGTGTGCATGTCATGGAAGGTAAAAGAAAACGAGGCACTGTCATATACATTGGCTGAAATGTATGCTTCTTTAGCATATGGACCATGTCTTATTCAATTTATCCTTTATAGTTTCTTCCACAGTATAGAGCTAATAATGGTTTACAGGACAACAGGTTTTCATGATCAGAGAATAATTCGTCCTAGAAAAACTCACTTAAAGTGAATCTACTTAAAATAGAAAACAAATAACATGTACAGAGTAAGGAAAAAAAAAGGTTTGATTGTCTTATTTTTAAAAATGTAACCACAACTGATAAAAATCAGTATTTCATATTGTATTTTATAGAAGTTAAAATTGTAGCTATGCAGTAATTATTAGAACAAAGAATGAATCAAGCACTGGTTCTTTAAAAAAAAAATTAGGGGATCCCTGGGTGGCTCAGCAGTTTAGCACCTGCCTTTGGCCCAGGGCATGATCTTAGAGACCCAGGATCAAGTCAGGCTCCCTGTATGGAGACTGCTTCTCCCTCTGCCTATGTCTCTGCCTCTTTCTCTCTGTGTGTCTCTCTGAATAAATGAATAAAATCTTTAAAAATCAATAAATAATAAATTTAAAAATTATTTATTTACTTTTAGAGAAAGAGAGGACACAGCAGGGTGAGGGGTAGAAGAGGAAGAGACTCTCAAGCAGATTTCTCACTGAGTGCAGAGCCTGATGTGGGGCTGAAGCCCACAACCCTGAGATCATCACCTGAGCCAAAATCAAGAGTAGCCTTTCACTAACTTAGCCACCCAGACACCCCAAGTGTTGGTTCTTTTTAAGGTAACTTTTCTGACAAAGATATAGGTTAGCAGGATATGCCACTCTCTACCTATTGCAAAATGATCACAGCAAGAGTCATTAAAAGTTATTCAAGTGCTCTAATTTTCCAAGGTGCTCTCTTAATACACTGATATACAAATTTGTCTCCAAAATGTTATATTATGGTACTAGTCTTGTCAATAATTTCTTCTTTGGTTATTAATTGATCTAATTCTACTAAGTACTCATTTGTCAATAGTTTCATCTATAAATTGGAATCTTTTTCCATCACTACTTTCACTGATTTTATTGACTTTATTGTAGATTTCCAATTTCACTTCGCAATCAATATGTATTGTATTTGATTTATATCACATGTTTACAATATCCAAAGAGTAATTAGGAAACTCATTAACAAAAATGTTGATGTGTTGGAGATCTATGCTGATTTAAAGAGAGTGGGTATTTATAGAGACTATACCAGGTTTTGATAACTTTAGCATCCCTATGCAACAATCCTTGTTTTGGAGGGTCAGGTACCAAAAGTAAAAAAATAAGCCCATGCCTATTAAATTAACAAACAACAATATGCAAATATGGAATAAATACTCAAGCTCACACTGATATAGAACATGTGCTATGTAGTTTGTAGAAGTTGGTATATATGGGCTAAGTTGTGAAAAATGTCAAGACTTAATTGTTGAAAGCTCTTTTACATTGAAATTTCATCGTCAACAATATACTCATGAAATACGACCAAAAAGCCTCCTAAAATTGTGTGGGCCTATGGAGAAAGATCATTTTTACTGTAGTTCTTTTTCTATACATTGTATCTTTTAGATACACTTTTAGAACCAGTAGCATTAGTCAAATGAATGCTTTGCTTTTATTATGGCTATTTTCACCCAGTAATTAGTTCATTTTTGCTTTATTCTGAAGAAGATAGAGTCATTAGGATCATTTTGAGTATTTTAATCTCCCAGTAGGGAAGCAGTCTGGGAGTGCCTACTGTTTTAACTCCAACAAATATTTATTCATCTCTGTTTCTCAGAAAGTATTCAAGCTGTCTAGAAATGGATCAAACCATTTGTGTCCTATCCACAGGCCCTCTAAGCATACACAAAACATCAAATTAAATCTTGGAAATCAAATCCTAAAGGAGCATTCCTGATCTATGATGTGCTGTGATTCTAAATGATGGCTATTCTTTGCAAGACAAACAGTGTAACAGAGATCCTATCATAAGGAGGTGCTCTTGGCTAGATCTAAGGATAGAGCATAGTAAAAGATGACTTAAATGATTAGCAAAGAGAATCACCTTTTCTGAACACATTTCTATAGACAGTAAGATCCTGCACTGGGCATTGCAAGAAGGTAGAGACCCTATTTATTGAGGGCCTTTTATGTACCCTCAGGTTTTTTAACGCATCCCGTTTCAATTAATTAGCTAGACAAGTCAAATTATCTTCTACTTTCTAGTTTGTTTTGTTTATATATAGCCCCTATTTCATCTGAAATCTGGGTACATCTCTGTGCCCAGCCTTACTTCTTCCAAATAATATATTAAATTTCCCAGTAACATTTATTAACCTTTGCTCATAGATTTAAGTTATAATGTTAATCATATCTATATATAAATAGGATTGAATTCTGGACTATTCTGTTCATTGATCTTTATGTCCACTTTAACATCAATATCATACTATGCTCATTAGTAAAACCTTATGTTTTCATATATAGTAATGCAAATTCCAGTGATTATGATTCCCCCAATCTTTTATTATTTTTGCATATTTTTCTCTTTGAATTCTAAAATTATTTTCCAGAAGAAATTTAGATTTAAACTTCATTAAAAATTCTGGTAATACTGTAATAGGGGTTGCATTAAACTTATACATTAATTAGGGTAGAATTAAGGTTTTTTTTACAATATTAAATCTTCCCATCTAAGAACATGGCTTATCTCTCCATGTTTTCAATTCTTCTTTGACAACCTTAAGTTTGACTGTATTCTTCATGTGGGTATCATAATTATTATTATTAATTATTATCTTAAAATGTTTCCTTGTTATTGCTATGGTGAGTGGGATTTTTTCTATACCATTTTCTTATCAGTTATTATGATATATAGCACATTATTTATTTTTGTATGTTAATCTTGTATTGGCCACCTTAATGGACTCTTACATGAGATATTATAGTTCATCTGTTTGATTCTTTTCAATTTCCTGTATAGGTAATCACATCTCCGTAAGTCGTAATTTTACCTCTTCCCTTTTAATATTTATATTTCTTAGCAGATTTTTAGGGCCTTTAATACATACTCAATGATAGAACTTTAGCAGAAATTCTTGCTTTGTAGGAATTCTAATATTTCACCTAAGAATGTTGGCTATAGGTTCTTGGTAAAGACCTTGTTTGTTAAAATTTTTATATTTACGAGTTTTTCTTTGCTAGTAAAACTTTTTTTCCATCTATTGAGATAATGATAGGTGTTTTCTCCTTATAGGTTGTTAACACAACTCCCAAAGAACTTTAACACTAACCGTTTTCCTTACTCTACAACTTTTAAGTTCAGGAAAATAATTAGAACAAGATGTATATCTTGAAGAGGCTGACGGTGGGGGGTAAATATACTGAATAAACCACATTATCCTGTACTGTACCAGGTAGTCTAGTATGCACCAGGTCTTCCAAGACTGGTGATACACCTAACCCTGATGACATGGTTTCTCATAAATATCCACTCTAGCCTGTAGGAGAATCGCCACAGCCTTAGGAATATAAAAGCTGGGCCTGGAGAACGTCAGTTGAACTCCCAGAGTTCTCATGTGTCTCTCACACTTTTGGACTTACTATCTGCTATTGTACATCTGCCAGTGTCCTCTGTCTGTTATTGGAAAATGCTGCTGGCCTCTTTGCTGTGTATCCTGATTGCAATGACTTCCTTCTGTAACTTCTAGATAAGTAATTTTTCTTGATTTATCAGGAGGTGTCTCTGGTCTTTTAGTCAATTCAATTTTGCCATTAACATTTATCAACATAATGGGTGTGAGATCTTTTAATCTAATAACTTACATAAAATACTTTTAATATTAAGCAACTTTTGCATTGCTGGAATACGTTTTGCTAGTTCATGAGATTTTAATTTTTTCATATACTCTTAAGCCAAATATACTCAAGAATTTAGTACATGATCAAGGTTACTTTTCAATTGAAAGATGGAATTTTTCAACATATGGTGCTGTGAAAAGTGGGTAGTGTATAAAAATATTAGATGGAATTCATCTTTACACTGTATGCCAAGGTATGCTACACATGTGCCAATGCTTAAATGTAAACTATAAGAAGATAAAGGCACTAGAAGGAAATATCTGTGCATTTCTTTATAACTCTGAAGTAGAAAAAAGTCTTTTTTAAAAAATACTTTATTATTAAGTAATCTCTCTACCCAATGTGGGGCTCAAACAACCCCAAGATCAAGAGTCACATGCTTCACTGACTGAGCCAGTCAGGCACCCTGAAAAAGTCTTTCTAAACTAAGTCGCCAAATGCAGAAGCCAAGAATAAGGAAAAGGTTCATAAACTAGACTATATAAAAATGAGAAAGTTCTAAATAGCAAAAGACAGCATAAGCAAATCTAAAATAAAATGACAAATTGAGGCAAAGCATTTGAAATTCATAGCATGAGCAATACTTTAAAGGTTCTTGGATACTTTCTCTAATCCTTCATTTAAAAGCTTTTAGAAATTGAGAAGTTCAGCAATCTTGAAAGGAAACCTAGTTCACAGAAAAGGAAATACAAAAGGTCCTAACATATGAAGAGATGTTCAATCTTACTCATAATAAGAGCAATGTATCTTAAAACTACCCTAAAATAATATTGTTCACATACTAGATTATCAAACCTCCCAAGAGCAAGTTGGGGAAGAAAGTCTGTTCATGTAATTTAGGTAGGCATGCAAAATAGAGCAAAGCCCATGAAGGGCAATTTGGCTAGGCCAGGCAAAATTGCAATTTGCATTCCACTTCTGCAAGTTTTCCTACAGATATACCTGCTTTATATAAAATGCTGTTATTTCATAGGTTATTCATTGTTAATTTATTATAGAAAAAAATGTTAATGGGGCACTTCAAGCTAACCCAAAAATTAAAAAAAAAAAATTAAAAGGGCAGCCCAGTGTCTATCAGAAGAAAACAGCTAAAATAAATTGTGATAAATCCAGGCAATGGAATACTAGGCAATTAGCAAGTGAAGAAGATATCCTTGTATTCATGTGGAAAGATCTTTAGGATACAATGCTAAGTGAAAGACCAGCAAGGTGAAGATGAAGTGTATAGTCAGCTATCTATAATGCTGTTAATCAGCCATGGAGGTAATCACTGTCACAGCAATGGTTCTCAGAGTGTGGTCTGAGGACCTCAAGACCCTTTCAGGACTCCATAGGAGCAAACTATTTTCATGATAATACTAAAAATGTATTTGCTCAGTTTGGGCCATTTTCTAAAATTTATAAAAACAGATTAATGAAAACTCCAGAAATAAAGGCAGCCTTGGACTTAATGATTCAAATTAATTTGGTTGACATTTTCCTTGTTCTGTCACTTACGCCTGTGCCATTATCAAGGGCACTTAGGTCAGATGGTAAAGAAATGAATAGACACTCCCTGGTAAGTGTAAGAAAACAGACCACAGAAGCAGACCACTTGCTTTTTAAAGCCTGTTCTTTCCAAAAAGAAATTTACAAAGAGAAAAAGAAGATACCGAAATGAATAAATATGTCTGTCAAAATTAAATTCTTATTTCCGTTTCAGGCTTTGGGGAAAGTAGGGCAGATAAACAAGGTTCTAGGTCATAATAAACAAAAATTTAGATTGGCAATTTATTTCTGCTTAACAAATAATTATAGACCTATTAAATACAGGCTTTGTAGTCGTTGCTATATGTAGCTGGGGACCAGATGCTTGGTCATAAGGGACATTAAATGAGGGCAGAAAGCCACTTCTACTGTAAGACAATTCAAAAGTATATGACATTTGTTGAATACAAATGTTTCTCCCTTGTATAAAATGTTTCTGAACCGTGATCTCCAGAGCACAGACTTTGAGCTGTTTTTTCCTGGAGTAGTGTTTCACTTACACAACTAACCCACATTTTCTTCTGTGATTCTCCATATGACTAATGAAGCATAGCTCTGACGTTATGATCTAGGGGAATATGTGGCCATGGAGTGCATAGTTTTGACAGGCCCCACACCCTGATTATAAACACACAACATGGCTGACTAGCCTCCACTCACTTTTCTTTTTTCATCCTGATTTTTAAAGGTGATCTATTAACTGTAATTGCATTCCTTCAACATTGGCTCTTGGCCCTACACCTCCAATAAAAATGTTTAGGTCCTTAATTCTTAAGGTTCTATACACACTTTTCTCCAAGAGAAAGCATTTCATGCCAAGCAATCTGTCAGCTCTTCCACGTCCCAGCTGTCCAAGGTTACAGAATTGAAGAGCTACTATAGTATATGCCCTGACAATGTTTTTCCCCTCCTGCTTACATTCATCTAATTTATCCATCCTTGTATAATAGCTCCTTAAGTAGATACATCTGTACATCTATTTACTCACAAGTACCAGTAAATACCAGTTAAGATGTGTATGTGTATAATTTAGGTTCTGAATATGTTTATTTGCGAAGTAATGAAACAACTTGAATAAATACATTTCAAACTCAGAAACTAATATATAACACTCTTCTAAGGGCCTATCAAAATAATATTTGTATTTCATCTAAAAGACAAGTATGTATAATAAACACAAAAGCTGGTGTTTCTGGGTCACCCAGGTGGCTCAGTAGGTTAAGTGTCTGACCTGTAATTTCAGTTCAGGTTGTGATCTCATGGGTTGTAGGATTGGGGTCCCCTGTCAGTCTCTATGTTCAGCAGGGAGCCGGCTGGGGATCTCTCTCCCTCTTCTTCTGCCCCTCTTGCCGCTTACATTCTCTTTTTTCTCTCACAAATAAAAAAATCTTATATTAAAAAAAAAAAGCTGCTTCCTAAAATTGGAGCTTCAATTAGTTCCTCAAATAGATAGAATAATTATACTACCAGAAGGACCTCAGTTTGATTGCACTGAAGGTCACATGTGATATTTAAGTAATGTTTCAATTTCCAGCAGATTCCATTTTAAGCTTCTCTGTGGAATCCAGGATTTAGTATTCTTTCCAGAGTTTCTCTTTAGACATACTTTTAAAAAAGGTATTCAAACTGCCAACACATCTTGAATACTTATCTGAAGGACTTAGTCAAGGCTAGGTTTAAAATCTGTAACCTAAAGATGGAAGTTTCTGAATGACACTGACACTTGCTAGAGGCAATCTAATTTTCATGATGAATGTGAACATCTCATTTACAAAATGTGTCGATTACAGAGAACCCAAAAAATGCAAGAACTAGTAAAAATAAGCCAAAAATAAAATCATCAACTGTGCTACAGCTTATTTAATATCATATCTTTATAAGAATGATATTATCCTGAAATTTTCATGTCCATAGTTTGCTCCTACTATTATTGGATGTCACCTTCTCCAGGAAGCTTCCATAAATCCTCTATGTTCAGGAAAACATGGGGTGACCCCAAGGTTCCTTTTCTTTTTAGCCCTCCCTTACTCACCAGTAAGCTGAAGGTAGAGAGTGTTGGTAGAATGTATGCATATCAAGAAGTGAAATGAAAACAGTTAATTCTGTGAAACATTTCCACTGTTCTGGTATGTAGTTTTGTATGAACTACAAAATATGAATTGTGTAATTTCAGTAACCCTGCATACGAAGTCATTGCTCTTATATTTGCATTAAGACTGCATAAAATAAGCAGTAAGATTCATACTAATTTCAAAATTCAGTATTTCCTTGCTTAAAATGGCATTAAATATGAAATAAAAAACAAGTGGAGAGACTGTAGAAAAAAAGGAAAAAGGCTTATATGTAGTAATTTTAATGGCACCTTTTTTCTGCCTTTTTAACAAAGGTTTCTGAATTTTCATTTTTTAATAGGTCATACAAATTGTGTGGCTTTGGATATAATGATGCACCAAACAGGCTCTTTGGAAGTCTAAAAAAGTTCAATATCTTCCAGAATGCCTATCTACAGAAAGATGATAGATAGATACTACCTACTCATTTTGTTAAAGCAGCTACTAATGTAGTATTTCTGAAATATGAATACTTGGTACAACACAGATTCCTTAAAATCTGCATACCAATATTCATTGCCTTCATGTTGTTTATAATTTTAAGCCTCGGAGGTTTGAATTTCTTTGCAATACTGCACTGTGCTGGGCTTTCTCAGAGGCTCCGGAGCATTTCATCACTAGCATGCCGTGAGCCTGATGACCTTTAGGCAAAGATCAGGTGGTTCCTCTGTTCTTCACACTAGGGAAGGAAAGACCTACTTGTAAAATGCAACAAATGTTTCCTGGATTAAGGCCAATTTATTTTTGATCTTCATTTGATCTTTATTTTGACTAATCCTTTTCTTTGTGTGATTTCCTTTTGTTGATATGCCAAAATTCTGCCAACTTGTTTCCTTTCTGAAAAAGCCCCTCATTTCTGTTAAGTTTAGTCTAGTATTCAGACTTGCTTGCCAAAAGCAAATTAAATCCCCTCTGCCCTGGCACCAACCCCTAACCAGGTCAGAAGCGTATCTTGTAAAACGTCTTGGTGATTGGCTCATTTATATGCTTGTTGTGGCTTAACCTTTTAAGGACTGCTATATATTGGTCTTTTTGAATATGTTTAATGGGGGTAAGGGAGAACCCAGGGTATTCTTTCCACTTACTCATTCTCCCGAGAGAATATTTTCATCTCACTGTGGTCCAACCTATATAGCACCAACTATCTAGGTAATGCAGACCCATTCAGCTTTAATTTGAATCGATCGGGTAAACTGAATTGCTCAAGATGCCTGTAATCCCACTGCAGGAATGCGATACAGGACGTGATCAATCCATTCAATTGATCCATTGGAGACTGTGCTTGGAAATCTGGCATTGGGGCAGTTTGTGCATTTGCCCTGCTACAGGTAATCTCTCAGCAAGACCAACGTCTTCTTGCTAGGCTCTGCTAAACTATATGCTAAGAGAAACCTTCTTTTTCCAGATGAAACTATTCAGAGGCTTAGGCAAAGCAAACTGATGCACCAATTAGCACTGTCAGATCAGCATTTTCAACATGCAAGTTTGCTTCCAAAAACCTCCCTCTGAGCCTGATTTTGCAAGAGGTTCAGATCTCCTGAGTTTCACTTTGAGTGTCAAGTTCAAGCAGAACCCAAAAGAAAACTCAAATCAAAACCCACTGTGGACCCTTCGAGTTTCACCTGGTTTCTACCTGAAAGAAGTACCTAGTGTTCCCTTGAAACTTGACCAAAGTTTGCATGCAATTCAAATGAAATCCAATTCAGCACTGCAGAAAGGTTTGCAAACCTCCAGAAAATAGGCTGTGAACCTGGGATGACCTTTGGGTATCCAAGGAGGTTTACCAAAGTCTTTCAAAAACTTGACTTCAGGAGCGCCTGGGTGGCTCAGTGGTTGAGCATCTGTCTTTGGCTCAGGTGTGATCCCACAGTTCCGGGATCGAGTCCCACACCGGGCCCCCTGCATGGAGCCTGCTTCTCCCTCCGCCTGTGTCTCTGCCTTAACTCCAACATACTTCAACTGATAACTCACCTCCAGGAAATCTATGTATCACATACAATTGGCTTCAAGAGATGCGTTATTTCTGCTTTCTACAATCGTTTTTCAGGTCTTTATGTCCTGAGGGAGGAGGTATTCTGGCTAACTGGTGAGAAAGTCGGTGGCAGGGATCCCTGGGTGGCGCAGCGGTTTGGCGCCTGCCTTTGGCCCAGGGCGCGATCCTGGAGACCCGGGATCGAGTCCCGCGTCGGGCTCCCGGCATGGAGCCTGCTTCTCCCTCTGCCTGTGTCTCTGCCTCTGCCTCTCTCTCTGTCTCTGTGACGATCATAAATAAATAAAAATCAAAAAAATAAAAAAAAAGAAAGTCGGTGGCTACCACGACGTGCCCCTTGCACCTCGCTGACGCGTGCGGCAGGATCCACGAGCTCGGCGCGTGTTATCCCGCATTGATTATAAAGTAGCCCCGGGAATCGACATATTTCTAATGGCGAACAGTTAAGATAATCCAGTATCTTAGCACAACACAATGGGTTGGAACAACCTGCCACAGAAGACAAACTTCCACTTTTTCTAATGAAGATAAAACAGCGCTTACTCTTTTCTTTGTTCTGAGGCAAAATTTCTTCCCGTTCCAACTCTGCCTTGCCCCCACCCACTCCTCTCGCCACAAAGCCCTACTTGTGTTCTCCTGATAATCCGCACTCGCTCTCCCTTCTCTAACCAGTCACCCCTCGCCTCTTCTCCATTCGGCGTCGCCGGGCCCTCAGCCTTCCTCCACCTCCATTCTTCGCCAAGCTCCTTCCTCGACGGCACCTCGAGGCCGGCTGTCGGCAGCCGCCGCTTTAGGCTTTACGACAGTGTTGTAAACGGGCCCCGGGGGCGCCTTCCGCGCTCCTGAGGCCACGCTGGCGCCGGCGCTGGCGTCGACGTCGGTGCTTCTCCCCCTGCGCTTCTCGCCCGCCCGTGGAGCTCGCGTTTCGGAAACACCTCAGGGGGGAGGGCGCGTGACCGTTCTGGGGGCCTGACCGTAAACAACATTTCGCAGCAACTGCGGGTGACGGGGTAGCTGTATTCCCTACCCCTAATGCAAACAGGAGGGGAGAAAACAAAACACGATGTGTAGTAGAAAAAAGCCCGGATATTGAAGTCAAACGGATGACTTGAGGCTTGAGTAGCGTCTTTGCCGTGGCGATGCTCTTAGAGTTGTCTCCCTGCCAGCGAAGTGAGGAAGCTGACGCCTACCTCGAAATGCTAAGGGACTAAATGAAATAAAACACGTTGTAAGACCCAGTTCACGTTGGTTCTTTATCCTTAATGGTTCCTTAAGAGAGAATACCGCATCTGACATCTTCGGCTTAAACAAGGGTGGTTTCCTGGGAAACTAGAAAACTGCTTATTTTCAGCCTTCTCATGCCGTGTAACTTCTCTGTTTGGTGTCCTAAAGCAACGTAGCATCTTTGCATGGAGGCACAAACACCAGACTCCAAGAGGTCTCCTACTTTCTCATTGGGCTGCTGCTTCCAAAACGCTCATCTTGCTAGGGCCAGGGTGATCTCATGCCACTGGCTTGATTTAGAGCACTTGCCTAGCTAAGGAGAATGATGCTAAAAATAATATATCCACCACCCACCTCTGTATATTACTTTGCAAATGAAAACATTCATTGATAAGTATTACTAGAAATGGAAACCAAATTAAAACTTAACAGTGCTTATAATAGTAAACATACTTTATTTAGTGACATTATGGCTATTATTGATACACAGATACTGAAATTAAACGGATTTGGCTCAGTTCTTGAAGGTTAAAGTCATAAAGACACATAAGAATGTTAAGCATCAGGGCTCCTGGGGCTTGGTTGGTTAAGCCTCTAACTCTTGATTTCAGCTCAGGTCATGATCTTAGGGTCCTAGGATGGAGCCCAGGACAGGCTGTATACCCAATGTGGAGTCTGCTTGAGATTCTCTCTCTCTCTCTCTCTCTCTCTCCTCTGCCCCTCCCTCCCCGTCCATACGCTTGCTCTCTCTCTCTCAAAAACAAAACAAAACAAAATCTTAAAAAAAGAATGTTGAGCATCGTTTTTGACTGTGTCAAATGAAGAGCTATTTTTATTTATTTGTACTGATCTATAGTTGACATACAATGCTACATTAGTTTTAGGTGTATGACATAGTGATTCCACCCTCTATGCACCCTGCTAAGCGCACCATAGGTGTAGCTGCCATCTGTCACCATACAATGCTATTAGAATATCACCAACTATATTTCCTGTTCTATACCTTTTATCCCCCTGACTCATTCATTCCATAATTGAAATCCTTTTACCTCCTGCTCTCCTTTATTTTGCCTATCCCTTCACCCCTCTCCTCTCTGGCAACCATTGAAGTATTCTCTGTGTTTATGGGTCTGATTGTGCTTTTGTTTGTTTGAAAAGCTATTCTTTTATTGTTTTTAATTTTTAAAAGATTTTTATTTAGTCATCATGAGAGACAGAGAGAGAGAGAGAGAGGCAGAGACACAGGCAGAGGAAGAAGCAGACTCCATGCAGGGAGCCCGACGTGGGACTCGACCCCGGGTCTCCAGGATCATGCCCGGGCCGAAGGCAGGAGCCAAACTACCAAGCCACCCAGGGATCCCCAAAAGCTATTCTTTCTATCTAAAGATCTTAATCTCTGTTCACTTCAATGCACACAAGTTTTGAAACTTAATTGTTCTGCAACTATATGTACTTAGAGATAAGTCAGATTCCTCATGGACTTCTCAGTATTTATCATGTAGTTTTTTCCCATTTTTAGTAAACACATACAACAACCAAGTAATAATTAGGGGAATTATTACTACATTCTTATTGCATCTATCTAAGGCTTAGACTCCAAGCAAGAGCAAAATGTCTGAATCAAAAATGAAGAATTCTGTCAATCACCCGGTTTTCTTTGTTTAATTTTATAAGGACATCATATTTAGAGCCAATGAAACAAGATGATTTAGTGTTTGGTGCTGTGAGAATGCATCTTACATCTTAGGCTTAAACATACTTTAATTTAAAATGTCTGTTGGATTTAATTTTGTGTAAAAATTATCTATTATTGTTTGAAGGATGCTAGGTGAAATTAATAATATTTGCTTTCTTGGATTCAGTAGAATTCATAGTAAAAAACTTGCCTCCAGAAAAAAATGCCATATGTGAAAAAAGGAAATGTCTGTTGCACTCAACTTTATTTTTTGTATACCTGATAAATATGTATTGAATGAATGAAAAGCATAATAAATTAATAGCTGAACCATTCAGTCTAGGACAGGAGGCTGACCAAGCAATTATCAGGGAAGCAGTGAGCTGGAGAGATGACGGTGCCTATCTTGAAGGTGGTTGGGCAGGCCCACTATAGGGCTCACCACAGGACAGCTAGATAGAAGCATAACATTGAAGGTGATGCAGACCAGAGCCCAGCTGTCTATAGGATACAGAGATCTAAAAGTAAGAAAGACAGAGATCACATTCAGATGCACAGTATAAATGGGGAGGGCTAGGAGCAGGATAGCAAATGCTAGAGTAAATCAAGAGCTAAGCTATGCTGGAATTGAATCTTTCTAGAAATAGGGCAAGCAAGCAAGAACAGAGAGATTACCCAAATAAATGTTTTAGCCTTAGTCACTTAGTCTTATAAACAGCACTTTGCATTCTGTTTTTTGTTTTTCCTTTTAAGTTTTTATTTTAATTCCAGTCTGCTACCATACAGTGTTGTATTAGTTTCAGGGGTACAATATAGTGATTCAACAATTCCATATGGCAGTTTGCATTTTGAATTTACAAGCTGCCATGAAAGTAAATAATGGAAGAAATCCAGGTGTAAGAGTGAAGGGAAGAGAGGAACGAAGAGATGAAAACAGGAAAACAAATGAGAAAGTAAGGGGCACCTGTGTGGCTCAGTCAACTAAGCATCTGCCTCTGACTCAGGTCATGATCCCAGAGTCCTGGGATCAAGCCCTACATCGCACACCCCACATAGGGCTCCTTGCTCAGCAGGGAGCCTGATTCTCCCTCTCCTGTCTGCTCATGCTCCCTCTTGCTGTCTTTCTCTCTTAAATAAATAAATAAAATCTTTAAAAAAAATAAAAGAGAAAGTAAAGAAAGATAACAATATGAAAAGGAAAACAAAAAGAAGAGGGAAGATAAAAATGGAAGAAGGAGCAAGGGCAGGGAGGTGAGAAGGAAGGAAGTTCCCAAGGATTAGGAGCAACCTTAACTATTTTTCTACTGCTCTGAGGGACACAATAGTTCATTGGCTCATTTATTGACACCAGTTTCCCAGCATACATAGCCAGGCATCTTTGAGATGTGTAGCTTTGGCATAGAAATGGCTCCAGTCTCAGAAGATAACTCTGAAATAGATATGAGGGATGTTTCATTATAACCACAAATCTGTAAGAGTAAAATTCAAAGAGAAAGAAAAATGAAAATATTATATTTTGTTTGAACATTTGTACTGAGGTCATTACCCAGTTATGATTCATTTTACCCAACAAGGAAAGTTAGGGGTATCCCTTTCATGAGTCAAAATCTTTTTCTTGTGGATTTCTGTGTTTAGAATATTTTATTTCCTGATTTGTTAAACAATATTAAGGTCAAGTGTAATAACATATGGAAAATAGTTAAAACCATCACTATAATATAAGGTTAAACATAGGAGCATTAATCCTGCAGGGTATACTTGATAAGGGTGACTAACATTTTTGTCTTCCCTATTTAATAAGTGTTAACCAATAGCCAGGAACAGTAAAATGCTTTTTTTTTTTTTGTACTCTAACTAGTTCCTTATTTGTTCTAGACTTGAGCTTAGAGTACTGAGTTTCCAGATGCCACCCAGAACATGCACTTTGGGGAAAAATACTACTGTTGTGTAACAGAGAATTAGATCAGGGACACCATCAGCCCTAGCAGTGGCCTGGGATAATATAAGTGAGCTCAGCAAGGAGGAAAGAGAAAATAATGGATTGGAGATCTCAAGTGAGATCTCAGACATAGTTGGGTACAAAGCTCCCTGTCTTCCATAAAACCGCTCTGGGTGCCATTTTCATGAGAAGCCACTATCAATGAGAAGATCATTATTCTAAGCCATTAGTACTTATGCTACAAATAATAAAGACAGAAAAAACAGTTTATATTTACTGCATATGGCCAAGAGCTGTTCTAACCATGTACAAATTAATAGTTAATTCTGAGAACAACTCTGAGTGATGGATACTTATTGTTATTCTTCCCCATTTTGGTGAATTGATGAACTCAGACTGATTCCTAGTAAATTAATTATTCAAAATCAGGTCCCCAAATCACAACGATTAATAGCAATAATAACTACTGGTAATTCAGCAAGGCAGTAAAGAGGTATGGTATGCTCTTGTTGAAAGAGTTTGGGTCAGACACCCAATCACCAGTGCTGTGGACTAGTAACCGAAGCCCTGACCTCTACCCCTCCAGCACTGGCTGTATCACCCTCTTCCTAAAAATGGAGGATAATAATGATTATCTATTCACTACATGACTTATTGTAAGAATCAAATGAGTTATAGATGTAAAAGAACTACTTAAACTTTTATTATTTTAATGATGTAAAGTATGAGTATATCAGATGATGGAAGAAATGGAAGGACATATATTTGCTCAAAGTTGTAACATGAAAAAGTTTTAGCATTTAATCATGTATTCACTTTTGACAGATAGGATAACTACTTACCTTGTAACTACAATAATAAATGGATCCTGAGTTACCTATAAGATGCTGCAGGTGTGATAGTTAAGTATATATTAAAGTTAAAGTTATATATTAGAGTTAAAGTATATATTAAAGTTAAGTTATATTAAAGGTGTGATAGTTAAGTATATATTAAAGCCAGACTTGCCCAGGTCCAAATCCAAATTAGCTGTGCAACTTTAAAAAATATCCTTAACCTCCTCAGTGTCCTCATCTATAATAATAGTATCTGTTGGGCAGCCCGGGTGGCTCAGCGGTTTAGCGCCGCCTTCGGCCCAGGGCATGCTCCTGGAGACCTGGGATCAAGTCCCACGTCAGGCTCCCTGCATGGAGCCTGCTTCTCCCTCTGCCTGTGTCGCTGCCTCTCTCTCTCTCTTTCTCTCTCTGTCTCTTTCACTCTCTGTAATAAATAAATAAAATTTAAGAAAATAATAATAGTATCTGTCTCATAAGGTTTATCTTATAGGGTTATTGAGGATTAAATGAGTCAATAGAAGTAAAGCACTTAGAATTAATATTTATTTTTATTTTTTTTAGAATTAATATTTATTATATAAAATATACTATGTAACTGTTTGTAATTATTATGAACTGTAACACAGATTCAGGTAGAGGAAATTAGATTATTGTATTTCTAAATCACTCCATACTCGTAATCATAAATTTCAAAGGCATCATTATATGATTGTTTTCAAATCCTTTAAACAAATTAGTATCACACACATACTACTCACCCGGCACTATGCTAGCTCCTGGACTGTAACAGCAATAACAACAGTAAAAAATATGATATTCTCCCAGTTGTTAAGGGCTTTATAATCCCCTTGGGATCCAGAGAGGAGAACATATGAAAGTTTTGAATATTAAAATAAGTTATTTGAGTACCAAAATAAAAATCACTATCTGCTCTGAGATGCAGTAGAAGGTCACTACAGATCCTTTATCAGGAGAAATTCATGATGAAAATGGTAACTAAGAAGAATAATCTGGAAGGATTATGCTCAAAGACCTGAAGATTTTTTTCCTGTTATTCCCAGACTCAGTTGGTGACATGTATCTGGTCACCCAGCCAGAAAATTGGGAGTCCAGTCAATTTCCAAATCCTGTGACTGTGAGAGCCTAAAGATCTTTGCAAGGCACTTTCTACTCTGAATAAAGTGCCATCTTTCCTGTAAACCAGAAGCGTGGCTCTCCATTTTATCCCTCTACCCCATGACTAACAACACCACCACCAAACTACTTCATCTCTTATCTGGGCTACTAAAATGATGCTTTTGAACTCCTCAAATCAGACTAATTGTTACCTAGCATCTATCTAAGTGTGTATCTGACCAATCATTCAGCCATTCTCAAGTATTTATTTAGTGCTTACTCTATATCAGGTCGCGTATAGGCAATTGTGACAAAGTGGATGGTCTCTGAATATCATAGAGACACCAGTGACAGACAGTAACCAAACTGTTCTCACAAACTAATGTTGGGTTTAAGATAATACTGAATATAACTTTCTATGCTTCGGTTGCCCCGTATTTGAACAGGAGTAACAGAACCTACTCTACAAGGTTGTTATAGGACTAAAGTAAGATGGCTGTCATGAAAGGACCACAGAGGAGATGTTTGATAAGCATTTACTTTGTTTTTGAAATTAAATGGCAGCCCAGTTGGCCCAGGGGACAGAGGTAGAGCTATAGATCAGGAAGTCATTAGTAGAAGAAAAGTGGGGATAAAGCCACAAAAGTGAAGGAATTCTCCAAAGAAGAGAGAGAGCTAGGCAGGGAAGGCTAAGGACTCAGCACCAACTTTAAGTGAAAGGGGAAGGGAAAAGAGGAGTCACAGGAAGAAGACTAAGAATTTGTAAGAGAGGGAGCAAAAAACCTAGGGTCTACTGTTATTAAATATTAAATGACTTTATGGGAAAGATTTACAAACTGTTTTGCATCTGTCTTCTTTTTATAAATACTTGCTCACACAGATAGTAACACAGGTTACAGTATGAAGGACAAAGATGTCAACATTTTAAATTATGTGAAGAAAGTTATCAACCCTTTGCTAGTCTACCAAATGTTACACGTAGTCAACCATTATTCAACTCAGACAAGCTGGGAAGACCAGTTAAACTTGAAAATTCTGAATTATATTATTTAAATAAATGCAATTTTATTATTTCATGTCTACACAATGATGCCCTATGATACTTTTATAGGCTTAATTTCATAAATGACAGAAATTGTTGATATATATTTATGTATACATATAATTTGAGAGAACATACAGATAATATCAGACTTCATACAGGTATCCCTTGCTTTTTTGGAAGTTCATGCTATGCCACTTCCCTTTTAGAGAAGATCTACATTAGTGCCTATTTTCACTAACCAAAAGATATCCAAGGAGGATTTTTGCTTTTAGGAAAAAAGGCAAAAAGTGAAAATACCATTCAGTATTTGCTTTGCAGTGAGAGTTAGAGAGGCAATGTACACTCCCATCAGCAAGAGGGGCCCATCGAGCTCCTTCCCCAGGAGCTACACTCAGCAACTCAGCATCAAAAATGCTCAAAAGTGTTCCCTGTAAATTAATGGTAACTGTCTTTTCATTTTACACCATTTTGGCTTGAGGAAATGTTCTTCATTTTTTTTAAGATTTATTTATTTATTCATGAGAGACACACAGAGAGAGAATGGCAGAGACACAAGCAGAGGGTAGAAGCAGGCTCCATGCAAGGAGCCCGACACAGGACTCGATCCCGGGTCTCCAGGATCACACCCTGGGCTGTGTGAAGGCAGCGCCAAAACGCTGAGCCACTGGGGCTGCCCGTTGAGGAAATTTTCATAGGAAAGCTCTACTTTCGGATAGTGGGAGAAATCTGTACTTGAAAAATATGTTCTATCAAGTAAGTTCTTTGATATCTTATACCATTTTTTGTTTACTGAGTCCATTAAGCATAGTTAGACCAAAGGCCATCTTTATCTTAACCCCATGCCAACTACCAAAACTTCCTTATTGCCAGTCCAAAGTAATAATGTTTTGCCATACACTCAAGCGAACACATGAATATTCTTCTCTTTGAAAATGTGCATTTATGCTTAAGCTGTTTCTTTCTAGACCAAATTTTCAATGGCTCACTGAAGTTATTGAATGAAATAAATGTGTTTAATTCATGGTTTCTCATATCAAATACAGTATCTGGGCTAAGGAATTGGTCCTTTCATCTTGTTCTACCTCCTGTCAGAGCACAGCTGGAGCATGATTTTCAGAGCACAGCTGGAGCACAGCTGGAGCATGATTTTCAGTTCTTATATTCAGTTCTGGCCATCACATTTTAGGACAATCTCTAATGAAATGAAACATAGTTCGAAGAGAATGAGACTCAGAACCATCACACATGAGGGACAATTGAAAAAACTGGAACACCTGGTCCAGAGAAGATTTGATACAGAGAGACAGAAAATAATACCTATCTCCAGCTCTCTGAAGGGCTAGGTGTATAAGTGGCATTGACCTTGGTATTCTCTTTGGCTTCAGAACAGTGGTCTTCAAACATGAGCATGCAGGGGGAGCTTATTAAAGCTTCTGAAAGCAGGAATCCGGGCTCTCCAGCCACCAACTGCCATTCAAATGGTTCTATGTGAGAGAGTCAAGAACTAGCATTTCAACAAGAACCGCAGGTGACCATGATGCAGATGGTCCACAGAGCACACTTTGTGAGGCATTGCTATATAGACTGTACAAGAATCAGTGGGACAATGTCACAAGGGATAGTTTGCAGCTCAATATACAAAAAAAAAAAAAAGCCCCTCCTAATGATTAAAGCTTCTCTAAAATGCAAAACCTTAGCTTGTTGTACATTCCTATTATTGATAGGTTCCAACAGGACCTTTGGTGACCATGGTCAAGGTGTCATAGAAATGAGTGTTCAGTAGGCGAATAGTTGTACTACATGCAAGCTTAGGTATTCAATTGGCAATGAGAGTGTTTATTTCTGGGTTTATTAAATAAACATGTTGGTTCTGATCATTATACTTTGTATAGAAGTTACTTGACAGTGGGACAGATGAAAAAGCAGAGACTGTAAAGACTTCTGTTAATTTTGAAATAGGGACAACTGATCAATTAATCTTTTTCCTTGAAGGACCCTAAATTAAATTAAGCAATGATTATGGGGGAAATATTAGTATATTTTATTTTCCTTCTCCTGCATTAGTTTTGCTACAAGATGAATTTTTTTTTAAGTAATCTCTACACCCAACATGGGGCTTGAACTCATAACCCTGAGTGAAGAGTCACATGTTTTACCAACTGAGCCAGCCAGGCACCCCAAGAGATGAATTCTTGAGCCTCGTAACTTAGCATATGTTAACCAAAAATGATAAGACATCATGAGTGACATAAATATTGGAATAAAGGACAGAGGCTGTGGTAGCATGGGATCTGCCAGACACATGTTCCATGGGGTGTGGGGAACAGAGAGATGAGGGGAAAAGGAAAAAATGTAAAAAGTATCTTTTATATTTGCATTTCACTGATTTTCTCCTCAAATTTCAGTTGTCAGCCTTACATTTACTATAAGCCAAAAGTTTAAACTCAAAATTAATTGTTCTGAATGTTTTTGAATGAAAAAGAAGCAGGGGGAGAGATGACATCTTTTCACTTCCTGAACAAGCCAATTTTGATATTGACAGGGAAAGGGGGCTGATTCATAATAGGTCAGATGTGATGGGAAGACAATAATGAGACATTAGTTCCATTTGTGGTTTGGCTGTGTGAACTGCCAGGCTCAGGGTGTGAGAGCAAGCCGAGGGCCTATTCATGCCCTTTCTCTTTACAACATAAAATGTTCTTCATTTGTGAGGCAAAAGTATATGTTTTTTAAAAATAAGGATACAAGTTAAGAGAAGAAGGATATCAATGCATCTCTTTATCTGAGAATGAGAAAAGCAGTAGTGGTCATTGGGAGGCCTTTCTGAGGAAGTAACACTTTAGCTGAGCTCCAAATGAACAAAAGAATCCTGATAGTTAAAGATCACAAAGAACAGTTTACAAGGCAGAGGGACCAGTCAAAAACAAGCACTTGCTTCAAATGTACAAAAGATTACTTTGCTGAGGGAGCAGGAGCTAGTTTCCAGGGTTAGGGATACTGGGAAGAATCCAGAGTCCAATAATATGGCTCCTATAGTCCTTGTGACTGTAAAGCCATAGTCACAGTGGCCACTATAGATGGGGAACCTCCATGTTAGGCTCTGACTGACATGAAGAGACCACAGGGCCTGCACAATGACTGGACAGGAACCACAGAGATTCTTGCTTTCCTAGCAGTTACCTGGAGGATACAATTTAGACACATGGTGGACTCGCAACCCCATGGGTCTACTTGGACCAATGAGAGATCAGAGATGTTTTTATACAGCCTTTTGGCAAGCCCTGTGATACCATGCAACCAACAAACTGTGGCCACCCCAGTAGCATGTCTTCTTGCATTTAGTCTTCCTTCCTCTTACTAAATTCCTGTTTTTTTCTCTCTCCTGTTTCCTGGGATTGCCCTCCATAATAGAGATAACACATAAGCTTTTGCCTCAGGCAGTTTTCTGGAGAACTTACTTGAAGATGCATATATTAATTTAATCCTCACAGAAATCTCATAAGGCAGGTACCATTAATATTCCTATGCTTTAGAGAAAGAAACTGAGCACAGAATTATGCAACTTGCCCAGAGTTGTACAGCCTGTGGGTGGGCGAGCTAGCCTGTGAACCTAGGCGATCTGAGTCCACAATCTCTGTTGTATACTCATGGAGACACCAGCCATGTTCATGGAGCATGGACTGCATTCACGATAAGCTTGCAAATGCTCATATGCTGTGAATGAGCCTATTCTCAGGGAGTAGTACCCCTCTTTCCCCACTTCCCAGGAGAGGTTATAAAGCATATTATTAGGATCCCTTGGCCCACATGGCTTAGACTCCCCATATTGGAAGACACCAAGCTACACAATCAGCTAGTCTTCATCAGAAACAGCATTAATCACTTATCAAACAGTGCTGAGGACTCTTCCAGGTACTCATTCCAGAGACCTGGGGAAACAGCAAAAATAGAAAAGCAGGGGATAAGGCAAGTGAGGTACTAGCCTGAGGCACAAAATTTAAGGAGGTCCCAAATATGCAGGAGTCTAGAGAAACCATATTGTAATGGAATGATTTTAAAAATATAAATTAATGCAAAAAGTGTAATGATGAACAAAATAAATAAAAGGCTATTTCTCAATCCCAGAGTAGAATCAAGACTCCCTGAATAACTTTGGTATATAGACCTACCTAACACACACATTTGAATGCCTTGTGCAAAGACTCATGAAAACAGTTACAATCCATGCCCAATATCGCACTCTCCTCCAGCCAACCTAGGGGCATTAAATAATATTAAATTATATTATTCAGAATGAAAGTTACCTTTAATTATCCCTACCTTTGAAAATGAAAAAGAAATCTCTATTTTCTTCCTGATGATTTTTTGAATCTTAGAGTTAAATAAGAACTATGACTACAGGTGACAGAAAATGTCAATATTCGATAAATATTCAATAATGTTCAGTAAATGAGGAAACCAAAAATAGATTATAAACGTATGTTACAATGTTCATATTTTGACTCTATTCTAACAAATGATAATCATGAGATAATTTAAAATTGCAAAACCAATTTAAATTTATGAAGCTCTGAAGTCTTAACTTAAAATTATCAAACTATACATTTTGGGACACCTGGGTGGCTCAGTCAGTTAGGTGCCAGCCTTGAACTTAGGTCGTGATCCCAACATCCTGGGATGGAGCCCCCTGGCCGAGCTCCCTGCTCTGCTGCTTCTCCCTCCCTCTGCTCTTGTGCTCTTGCTCATTCTCTCTCTCTCTCTCTATCTCTCTCAAATAAATAAAATCTTTTTAAAAAACCCCAATATATGTCTTTATATGCTACCTTCAAGGTTATTGGGTGAAAAAGATGTGTGTGCCTAGGAAGAGTTATCTTCTGTGTTGGAGAAAAGGAGATTCTTTGAAGAGTAAAACTCCATTTGAATTGTTGTACTGTATTCAGATACATTAAGCACTGCCCATTTGGGCATGGATTTCATAAAAGGAGGCAGATCTAGGAAAGGCTTCTAAGTGAGCTGCTCCCCCGAACTGCTGGGGGTGGCGACAACGGGGATTTCCCAGCTCTGCAGAAGCACTAAAGGAAATACCCACCAGAATCAGTGATAACTTGGCATAGATTGAACTTCCTCTTCCTAAACTTGCTGAAACACTTCTTAAAATCAAAACAAAACATAGCAACAACAACAACAACAACAGAAACCCTCTTTCTTTTACACCTGAACACCAGCAATGATTGTGAGGGTGGTAAATCGTGCTTTCCCAGTGGGTCAGGCTAGAACTTGACTCCGCTCTGGGACAAGCGGAGAGAATGCAGCTACCCTTTCCATGCCACCCAGTTTCAGTCTGCTCTTCACCAAACACACCACACTACTGGCACTTTCTTATAACTCTTATAGCCTACAGTCATTCTGGCAGGTTTTTGTCATGTATTTATTTATATTTCATATGCCATGTAGCTGATAGGAGCCTTGAATGCAACACAAAGATAAACTCTCCTCCAGTATTAGTAACGGTTAGGGGGAAAGGGCTTCTTAATGATCATTCAACATCAGCTGAGCAGGAAAATTTCTCTCACTGGGTTCTTATGTGCATATTATCAAGGTTTGCTGGTCAAAGGTCTATAGCACAAAAAATGAAATAAATGACCTTCAGTGCCTTTAGCTACTATGTCTTTGATTAGGGGTTAGTCAGTGTAACCATTCTCTTAGGTAATAGCCAGTGTGCATACACCCACGTGCACACACACACACACACACACACACACACACACACAGTTTTCACATTCAAGAAAACCTCCAAAGTTCAAGGCAGAATAACACTTGAATATTTAGTTAAACATGCTTAGTCTGAGGAGAATGGACTGGAAACTTCACAAGCATGAATTTAGTTGTAAACTTGCAAATTTTTTTTTCCTGTTAAGAGACAAAATTCTATGCTTTTGCTCCAGTACTTTCAGTATCCTGAAATGAAATGGTACAAAAACCACCAAAATAAATCTTATTACTCAAAAGAGGATATGTTTTAAAAACTCTGTCTAGAGATACCATAATGTCTCTCTCTCTCTCTCTCTCTGGTTCTTTATGCCTCTGCTTTGGACACAGGGGTTCTTCTGGAATTCATACTTCAGCCAAACTTCTGCTTACAGGCTGATAGCAGTGCTGTGTATTCAAGCTCCTGAAAGTTCTGCTCTGGGAAAAGTCTCAAATATGATTTGACAAAACCAAAAACATGGGTTTTTGAAACACATACAGTAAGTAATTTTCTAACTATTTCAAGCCAAATAGAAAAATGAAAGCATTCGTTCAGATGCTGTGTACCTACCTGGCAGACACCGAACAATTCAGTTTTGAATACTGTCATTAGCCTCATTTTATCCCCAAGGGAAAACTTTCTCATGCTGTAAAAACAACAAATTGTCAATGAATCTCATTTTAGAATCTGTAAATTTCCTATCTCCAGATGTGAGATTGGATATAGAACAGATGGAATGGATAAGAACAAAGAGGGAAAAAATACTTCGGATAATTTACCCTCTCAAAAAAAAAGATGTACATCAATAGAATGTAGACTTCCCAACTATAAATGAGACATTGGTTGGCCTAAGAAATGTTATAATCTCTGAAACTTTAACTGTGTGTGGTCAGCAAATATTTCTTTTTTATTTTCATTCTCCTTTGTTTGAAGGGGGAGGGATAGCTACTATAAACTGGAAAACGACTCCTATATGAAACAAAGTCAATTAAGTCCAGGGGCTCCTAGGATTTCAGAAAATGTTGAATAAAAAGCTAACCTTAAAATTACATTTATATTTAACTTCGACTTAATTTTTTTCACTCTACAGTTAGCTCTATGGGAAAATGGAGAAGGATGTTTGTATTCAATCCGCAGTTTGGGCATGTCTATTATTCTAGATGGTTTGCCCACCACCAATGTTTACATGACAGTCTGAGGTGCCTCCTGGGATAAAACCCTTCCCTAAAAAAAAAAAAAAAAAAAAAAACCTTCCCTAAGGCAAAAACAAAAAACAACAAAAAAACAATTTCCAGACTAGCATCACAGTTATGATTCAGTTTTGTTTCATTTAAAAGCCTTAGTGGTCAGAAGAGAAGGGGTTCTAAGTATAGCACCGTAATTGTGTTTCAGTTGTCTTCACGATCCAGACCCCAAGTGCTGTATTGGCATTTAAGCTGTTATCCTAAATGTTGTGACATCAAGACACAGAAGGAAGAGACACCGGGAAGGGTGTAACCCAACCAAGGTAGACAGAGCCTCCCTCCTGCTCACGACACAGATTGGCTGTGGTACTTTGAAACTCCAGAGAACACAGTGCCCTTTGGGCTCCACAAGGAACCCAGCAAGCCTGCTTCATTGGTGGCCATCCCCAATGAACATTTACTGAATCTGGTGGGGATCGGTTCCTACAGGCACCCCAGTGAGCTACAGGGACACAAACAAGTGAGGAGAAAAGCTTGGGAAGGAAGAAAGTACACACTCATGTGGTACCTGGTGGGTCTTATTTTGTTACAAGCACAGATGAGCCTATCTGAGTGAGGGTCATGAAATAAGAAGCGAAAGAAAAAAATCAAAGACATAGCAATTTATGCACACCTTCACCACATTAAAATCATATAAAATCTACAGTACATGTAATGATGAACAATTGTGATTGCAACTGTACATTTTGAAATGAACTGAGATAATAAAGCAGATATATGTATCAACTTTCATGTTTGTGTTTATGAAATTCAACCTCATGGTTTACCCTCTGGGATGTTAATGTAATTGGACTATTTCATCATATTCCATAACTGGAAAATGCATTTCATCCAATCCAGCAGCCTGTGGGGCACATACTTCTAATAGCCCTGTTTTAAAGAAGAACTAATTCCAAAGGACCAATGACTGGCCTCTGGCTTAGAATCCTGCACCCCTTTCACAACCGGGTCTGCCCTGCTAGTGTTCTCATGGCTGCTTGGTGATCTCAGAGTCAGCAGGTGAAAGCTCTAGGCTGACAATTGGGAAACCCCAAATGGAATCCTTCTGGCTCTTGTTCAGCTTCTTTTTGACCTTGGGGGAGTCGTGTAACTTTCTATTTTCTTTCCCCATCTGCAGAATGGGTTGGTAATAACATCTGCCCCACCCAACTTTATATGAATGTTATGAGGAAGAATTAGATAATGTCTGCACCGAGTTTTGCTCTCCTTAGAAGAAAGTCCCTATAAAACTCAAGGTAAAAATTCATTATGAGGACCGATGAGATCAAAGCTTGCAGCCGTAAGCTGGGGAAGCTTTCCCCCGGCACAGAGAGCATTTACTGCTCCACACTCTAATAACATTCCTCCCGTAAGATTCTAAAATGATTTGCAGATAGTCATTAAGTAAATCTTGCTGCCCTTAAGCAAGATGCAATTTGCACTGTAACAGCCTAAAGCTTTATGGAAATAAATTCTTAGGAGGAGCAAAAGCAATGCTTAAAAAAATAATCTGGGAATTAGGATCCTTAGGTCTGTTTTTCTAGCCGCCTACTATCTATATCCACAAATAGAAGATTTTATTTAACTCTTTCATTTTCCATTCACAGCAGCTAAGTAGTACCATCACCAACAGATCTTGTGGTAAGAGACCTTACTACACAAAAATAAAGGGGAACGGATACCTCTAAATATCAGTAACTTTAGGAGCTCTGGAGAACTCTGAAACTTCATACGAATCTTTAGTTTTTAATGTTCACCTGAACCCAAAATGCCACCTTTTCTCCTTGTTGTGCAGGTCTTCTCCTTCAGAAAAGGGATAAGGCCATCAAGCCACAAAAGAACGCACTGTTGGGTTTTAGGGACTCCATCTTCCCAAAACGTTAGGATCCATTAACCAGGTCTTGATGTTTGCATAATATTGCCCAACATCATTTTCTAATGTCTCAACTTGACTGCATTTCATTTTAATTTATTAAACTCTACTGGCAAAGTCTCAGAGTAAAATGCTGTGCTATCTTATTTTTGAATCTACATGTTAATCATGTCTAATTGGCCTTCATTTCCATTTGCACAGATCTCGAGTCCTCATTTCTGGAATTAGTAGAACAGCCAACCCAGTCATGACCTCATGACTTCATTTGACTTTGCCTCAATATTCTATCAAAGCCTCAAAATGTAAATTACCAGCATGAGGGATTAGAAGATGATATTTATAATATTTCTTGTTTGGATTAGATCTATCAAAAGGCAAGAATTAAAAATACTAGGAACCCCTTATCCTCAGGGCAAGACAGGACACAGGCTATAAGCATTCTTTCTTTTCTAGACCTGTTGTACAGTTTCTTAAGATGACCACTGGGGCCAGTGTGGATGGGCAATCCACATTTATAAGGGATTGAATAGAAACCACCAACCGTGTCAACCTAAAGAGTTTTTCTCTTAAAAAAGAGGGACCTATTCAGTCTAGATCTACAAAGGGGGGATTGATTTTACATATTAGTGCTGAATTAATTATAATCTTAATTAGTATAACAGGGACCTGTCCATCAAAAAATAAATAAAAATAAGCCTTCCAAATCTGCTCATATTTAGTCTCAAGGAATAATCTTTAAACTGAGGGGAATAATTTTGAAAGTGTCAAAAAGGAATCTTTTTGCAATAAATAATTGTATCCATTCAAACTGTGTTTCCTTTGATTGCTTTTCCCCTTATGAAATGTTAATAGCTTTAAAAACCATAATATACTAAGTTTTATCAGTCATGTATCCTTCAGCATGAAAGAATTTCCTATTTCCTGTAGGAATAGGAAAGAGACTGGAAAGGAAAGCCTCCAGGAACTCAGGGAAAATTCCACCAAATTTTACCTGCCCAAATATTTTCTGAATAATAATGTCACCTTCTTTCTATTTTATAGCAGCTTCTCTCTTCTCTGGCTGAAATGTCACATAGAACCTTTTCTTTAAAGTCTGCACAGGAATTCTGGGTAAGTTAGTAAGAAGATGAAGAGGTGGAGGAGACAGACCCCGGGGTTATATCCTCCCTCTGTGCCCAGGAAGGCATTCTACTAATAGCATGCAAGCTGGCTAAGACAGCAAAGGAAACGTGCAGGAACACGCCAGCGTCCAGAGTTCCAGACCAAGGGAGCGGGAGGCAGTGCAGAACATTTCATTCTAATTATGCCAGAAGTTTGAACTAAAAAAAATAAAATAAAATCTCGATAACACTAGAAAATTGTATACTGCAGTCTAAAATAAACAAGAACCACTCAAATTTAGAGAAGGGATGGTGTTTCCAGTTCTCCAGCTATAATAAACTCATGACTGTGAAGGAAAACCAGTGTTTCTGTAAAATGAAGAATGGAAACCCAAGAGCTTTGGTTAATGGAGAAGTCAACTCTGCTTAAAGACGTTCTCCTGCCGAAGGTAAAGAGCAATGATCCTTTCAAACATATTGTTAGCTATTCTTACTGCTGAGGGTCACACTGGTTGTCTGCCTTTGGTTTAGCAGACAATCTGAGGATCTTTCTGGATATGCAAGGATGCACATTGAACCTAATCTGGAATAAAGGTTGTGAACTAAAATTTTCCAAGTAATATCATAAGAGCAGGAGGAAAGGGAGAAGAAAAGGAGAGATACGTCAGGGCTTTGGGAGCCCTGAGAGTAGACCACCCAAGTAAGGAGTTTTAGAGCAGGAAGATCTATCCTGAAGTTCAAGGTGGTCTCTTTTGCGTGCCTGGTATTGGTGCTGCTCTGGGGAGCTAGGAGAGAATTCAGCAAGAACTCAATGTGCAAGGTGGTCATGGGGAAGAAGGTAGTGAGCTTGGGAATCCTTACTAATCTCAGGAAAGGCCTAGGCTCCCCACAGTACTCAGTATGGATGCTTGAGCTGTTTTATTTGAAAACAGAAAGAGGGACGCCTGGGTGGCTCAATGGTTGAGCATCTGCCTTTGGCTCAGGGTGTGATCTCATGGTCCCAGGATGGAGCCTGCTTCTCCTTCTGCTTACATCTCTGCCTCTCTCTGTGTGTCTCTCATGAATAAATAAATAAAATCTTTAAAAAGAAAGAAAGAAAGAAAGAAAGAAAGAAAGAAAGAAAGAAAGAAAGAAAGAAAGAAAGAAAGAAAGAAAGAAAGAAAAGGAAGGAAAGAAAGAAAGAAAGAAAGAAAGAAAGAAAGAAAGAAAGAAAGAAAGAAAGAAAGGGGTAAAGCTAGAATGCCAGAGGACATTTTTCCTATCTAATTAGTTTGCTCTTGCTGCATAAGGGATGAAAGTACCTGGAAGTCACAATCTCCTCTCTCCCAAGACACGTGTCTTCACTGCTTATATTAACCTCAGATTAAGAACCGTATGGAATGGATGGCTTCTAAATCTGTGTATGGCTCCCTGTAATTTCATCCAATGGTGTGCTGGTAAACCGGCTCTCTGGGGAGAATAAAGAGTTGGCCAATTTTTATGATATAAAAACACCCACCTTGGCTGATTTCAGGCTACTAACCTTATATCCCTGGAGTTAGGGAGAGACATGAAACCAGCTCTCAGAAGCTGGTCTGAGCCGGCACCAGCACACTGCTGGCTTAATCCATGTAAGAGTAATTCATTGCTCTGTGTCACGTGGCCAGCCACCTGGTCTTCTTTCAATTCTCTTTCCTTAGACCGCTTCTGCCTGCCACAGGACTCTGCATTCTCTGTTCCTTCTGTCTAGGATGCACTCTCCTTCCTTTTCTTCTAGTCAATGTCCACTCGTCCATCTGTTCTCAGCACAACTGTGGCTTCTTTAGACAAGCTTTCTCTGGCCTCCCTGGTCAGGGTAAGTACCTTAAGTCTAGCCTCTCCTTGAGCCACACACCTTTCCTTCCTAGAATAGCTTACAGGTGTAATTTTATGCTTGTTCGATTGATCATTTAATTGATATCTGTCTGCCCTCCTTGATGGTAAACCTCAGGAGGTCAGGCCCCATCTGCTTTTGTCTGCATCGCAAAGTCTGGCAAGTAACTGGCGTGCAGTGACAGTTCACTGAATGAATGAGCATCCCAAATCGTCTCCCAATCCTAGTAAATCTCCAGCTGGTTGCTTTTCTCTTTAAGATAGAAAGTGTAGAACACAAGGACTAAAGCTTATCTCTCTTCTCATCAACACCATACCTGGAGGCACCTGGGATGAAGAAGCACTCACTAGATCAGACTCACTTGAGTATCAGTCTATAGTTACTCCTTCCTATCTGAAGAACCACATAATAAACCAGCAGAGGTTTAGAAATCATTTTGTGTAATCTTGAGATACTTAACAATGTCTCGTGTGGTTGCCTGAGAGTGCCCTCATCAAATAACCTATTGTTTCATTCTTTTCTATCTACGCATACCTGCTCAATTACATGCCAATATAGTCAATTTAAATCAATTTAAGTTGGAAATAAGAAGAGAAACTGGAACTTTTAAGGATCGATGTAGTTTCCAGTCCTCAAAATATTAATGTTTCATCAATGAAAAATTACATGAACATTTAAATAATAGAAACATTTAAATTGTGTAAGATAAGGACTCTGACACTGGAGCCCACAGTTCTGGTTACTAAGCCCTGTAGCCTAAGGGGAAAAGATCAAATGCAAAACAGATACAGTGACCCTTCAGTCAGGAAAGACGGGATATGAATAAGTACATGCAAATAGACTTGGGAGAAGGCAAGAAGAAATGTACACAGCCATGCTAGGTAAAAGGAGATAATAATAGGTAGACTTTTTTTTTTGCCTTTAAAATTTCATTTTAAGATTGTCGTACAGCAGTTGTTGAGGGATAAATGCCAAAGATTGCATTTTTTGACCTATGGAGCATACCCACACACTATCATTAGTATCCTACTAAGGATTCTAGGAAGAAAAGAGTAGATTTCAGTTTATTCCTCTATAGTCCTATGAGTTGTGCTCTCACCTAGTCATAGTAGTAGGAACATATTTTGACAGTAAAATCATAGTTAAATTTAGTTGAACTGCTTAGCTATGCATCAAAAGTCAAGTTGCCTATATGCAGTTTAATATAACTTTCCATTAGGGGCTAAAGCCAGGCTTAAGTAAAAATTTAAAAGTTAAAAGTTAAAAAGACACTTAGAGACCAAGATACATTGCTCACTACAGTACAATTCCCTTGACCAATAATTCCAACTTTCACTGAGAACTTCATTCTTGCCAGGCACTAGGCTCCATGCTGTGGGAGGCCATGCAGTATTTCATTTAATTCTCCCAAACCCCTGGGAGCTACCTACTATGACTATCTTCATTTAAGAGTTGAAAGGTGAGATAATAAGCTCAAATTGACACATTCAGTGAAAGGGGAGCCTTTCACTGTACACATTTCATCGATAAATACAAGATGTTAAAAAGGAAATGTTCATTTGAAAGCTCTGATTGGCCATTCATGGGATTCGATCATTTGGCTTATCAATTCATGACAGTTTCTTTCTGGAAAACTTTTAGAAAAATATTCCATGAAGGAGCTTCTGCTTTATAAGAAGCCTGACAAAGCAGACCCTTTGCCTCTTGGGGAAAAAAAAAAAAAAACCCGCATCAAGAAATAAGTAGTAGCAAAATCCTGTATCTGTAGTTTTAACTCTGGCATATTCAAATCATCTGAGAAGTTTTGAAAAAAATACTGATGTTTGGGCTCATCCCAGACCAATTAAATCAGAATTTCTTGGGGTGCCTGGACAGCTCAGTCAGAAGAGTATGTGAGTTCAACCTCCACATTGGGCATACAGCCTACTTTTTAAAAATATCAGAATTTCTTAGGGGTGGAGCCTGGGCCTTGGTGATTTTTAAATGCTTCCTAAGTTCTTTATCCTCCTTCTCTACCTCTCCTACCAACCATGCAATTGATGGGTGACGGGCACTGAGGGGGACACTTGACGGGATGAGCACTGGGTGTTATTCTGTATGTTGGTAAATTGAACACCAATAAAAAATAAATTTATTATTAAAAAAAAGAAGTTACTGTGGAAAAAAATGACAAATACACACCATTTGCTTCGATGTGGATGGAACTGGAGGGTATTATGCTGAGTGAAATAAGTCAGTCGGAGAAGGACATTTTATGGTCTCATTCATTTGGGGAATATAAAAATATTGAAAGGGAATAAAGGGGAAAGGAGAAAAAAATGAGTGGGAAATATCATAAAGGGAGACAGAACATGAGAGACTCCTAACTCTGGGAAATGAACTAGGGGTGGTAGAAGGGGAGGTGGGCAGGGGGTGGGGGTGACTGGGTGATGGGCCCTGAGGGGGGCACTTGATGGGATGAGCACTGGGTGTTATTCTGTATGTTGGTAAATTGAACACCAATAAAAATTAATTTATTTTAAAAAAAAGAAAACAATGCTCACTGAATAATGAATACAACAGCAAAAAAAATTGATGTTTTAAAATTCTTATGCTAATAGGTCTAATTTGTAAATTTATACAACTGCTTGTAATTGTAATTTCTAAATTTACCTAATTTCTGCCACCAGAATTTTCTGGTTTCAAAAGTCATACCAAAAGGCAACAGTAGATGGCCCACCTCTCTCAGAAAGAAAGATCAAAGGCCTGACCTTGCATCCTAAATGGAAGAACCCAAACTTCCCTCCCAAATTAGCTTGAAGTAGAGAGTAAGTAGGAAGATAAAAATATGACGAGGAAAAATAGGAATTCAGTCTTTTCTCGAATAATTGAAGGGTGGGCTAAAAGAATCATACACAAATCTCTAGGGATGGAAATGAGCAAAAGTGATTCCAGAGTGTGTAGTCTCTGACACTGATAATGAAAGTAGTGAAAGTTTGAACAGGGAAATTGGCAAACCATAAAAGTCGAGTCCCAAAGTACCCCCTATTTGTGGACATGTTTTTCCTCCTTTTTGGGTGAAAGTAAGAATAGAAGATTTGGTTTTATATGGACAACATCTGTGAGGAAACTTGATCATCTTTCCTTTGACTGTCAATATGTACTATACAGAAGTGCCAAAAAAGCCAGGAAGTTTCCAGTGCATCATCTATTCTTCAAACTGTTTTTTATTTTCACTTTGGCCATTTATATTATACTTCAGAGACACGAAATAAACATTAGAAATTAATGAAAATTAAAGTCTAGTTAAAAGCTGACTTCTATGTGGTTAGTCTTCTAATACAAAGTATTTGTTATAATCAAAATAGAGTATCTTCTCTTTTTATACAAGTGTAATTTTTCACTAATGAAATAATATACTCTATCAAAAACTTTTCTCTGACAGAATTCTGTGCATACTCAAAGGATCCCCATTTCTAATAAGTAGAAAAGAATAAATTATTATCCCCATTTTACAATCAGACCAACTGAGAGACAGAAGAAAAAATGATGTTACAAACATCCTTAAGTGAAACTAATCTCATCTCTCCCACTCCAGAGTCTTACTCTTAAATGGCTTTTCAAACCTTAGTATCTCTGGGCTGACAGAATTTTGGGGTTACATTTTCACTGTTAAGGACAGTTGTGTCCTGGTTCTAGGACCTCTCACAGCTAGAAGCTCAGAGCTCAACGTTAGTCATTAGTTTCAACTTATCACCCCAAATTCATGCTGGACCCATGTAAACCAGAGACTCCACTTAAAGCTGTAGCAGGGGACCAAAGGAAACCTATCTTTCCCACAGTACTTGTAACCCAAGCCAGGACTAGATACCAGGGACATTAAACCCCATTAGCAGTCAGATTTCTCCATACTCATGATTTTGCATCATCAGAGTCCCATTTCAGTACACCTTAAAAAGGGTTGAACTTTAATTAAGGTCCAGAATCTGGCAGTGTGTACAGCTCTTGTGTGCAACACATTGACTTTGCCCTGAAGCACTGATAGAAAACAGATATTTTTCCTTTAAGTCCATTCATTACCAGGTCTCAGTGAGCAGAGAAAGGGTATAGTGGTGGGGGGGAGAGGGGAGAGGGGTCTAGGGTAGACAGCAGTGGCTAAAACAATGCCAGTAGCCATGGCTGTGAGGGCAGGTAAACAGTGGGTTACAGCTTAACCACATCCTTCTGGCATGAGGTCACCCCAACTTGGCCCAGCTCTGCATATAACTAGGTAAAGGTCTGAGGATGTGCTCCGATTTGTTGACTCTACCTGTGCATGTCAAGTTATTTTTAGTGAAACTGATTCCTATTTAATTCTCTGAATGGGAAGCCAGTGACAAACTTTTTTTTTTTTAACAGTGCAGAAAGTTCCAGCCCAGTCCCCAATTTACACAATTATATCTGCAAACATATGCGGTGGTGGTGGTAATAGAGTTGTCCTATGGTTCATTTAATTCCTGAGTACTTGATTAACCTTAATTGTAACTACAAATAAATACTGGATCTGCTTCTTTGCACACTACTTCTGTGAAAAGATCTATGTTCAGAATTTGTTTTGAATTTTTTAAAAATTAAGGGTGATGAAATAGCTCAGTCAGTTAAGGGTCTGACTCTCGGTTTCAGCTCAGTTCATTATCTCAGGGTCCTGAGATCAAGCCCCACATCAGTCTCTGCTCAGACTGGAGTCCACTCAAGATTCTCTCTATCCCTCTGCCCCTCCTGCTTGTCCTCTCTCTGTCTCAAATAAATAAATAAATAGATAAAACCTTTACATTTTTTAAAAATTAAATTATTATAAATATTTTCAAGAAATTTAAATAAATCTAATAATCAGGGCATTTTTCTACATAAAAGTTGTTCTATTGTTCTCTGTTATCTTTAGAATGGAGCCCAAATGGCCGAGATACCTTGAGACCTTTTATAAACTATCTTTAACCTGTCTGTCCCTCTGTATCTTTTACGACTCTCTACCATCTCATCCAGCTCCCAAAACATCCCCCTGCTCTTGTTACCCAGAACTAACCATCTTTGGAGTGTGTTATTTGCCATACAGATTGTTAGCTGGAAGTCTGTGGAGCCATCTATTCTACAGACATGTTTTATTTGGGCCTTACAGTACCTAAAAGAATTTTTTTTTTTTGGACATTTTGCAGGACTTGTATCTTCTTGTGAAAAATGTAGAATCTGTCAACTTTGGGCCCACATTCCTGCATATGGGCAATGACTAGCTGATGTAAGTAATGGCTGTCTGCTTTAGATGTGGCACATAGTCCTGAATTCTCCACAGTCCTCACCCTTTTCATTGAATCACTCCTAGCCCACTCACTCATTTTCTTTATCTGCCTGGTCTGAGCCATGCACTTTATACTTCCACATTCTTCCCTTATCCCTGTTCCTCTTTGGGAGATGTTCTTCTGTTTCTCTCTGTAGACTTCTACCAGTCCCAACTTAGTATTTCCTCCACTGTGAAGTCTTCCTGTTGTCTGTGAAGTCTTTCATCTCTGATCCCTTATACACATTGCTCTCTTAGGACTCATCACAATATGCTAACATCCATCACAAGCATCAACTCCCTGACTACCTATCCCCTCAAGTCCAAGAGTCTGTATCCATTTACTTCTTCATTGCCAGTATTTTGCCCAGGCGCCAATAAATGAATAAGTATCCAAGAGAGTCATGACATGATATAGGAAAGAGTCAACTAACTGCCATGACATTGAAATTAACAGTGACTTTTTTTCTGAGTCAGGCATTGGTTGTGTTAACAGTGGCTGAAAGTGGGGCAAAAAAGTAGGGTAGCTAGAAAGTTAAGAACACAAGCAAAATCCTTACTTACAAACAAATTCAGAAAGCAGGACATGTAATTGGACATGCTCTGAAAATACAGATAGGTGATGAACAATAATAATAGTAATAGTTTAATTGAGGGAAATTGTAAAGGGTGCACATAGACACAAAAGTATCTGTATTTATAGTCTCTAATCATATTGTTCTTCCAGTTAAGGAAGGACAATTTCTGTAATTGTTTATAAAATTATTGTTCTACATTACAGAGGTAAGAGGTTCTATATTCTTAAATATGTGTTGTGGAAGAAAAGACAAAAACAAGGAAAAAGTAACACATTTTTTTTGAAACTTTCATTAAAGAATGAAAAGAAAGGGAGAAAAATACTGAATTTGTTAACATCTTAAAGATTTGATCAGTAGATAGACCAGAGGTCAGCTCCTTTTTTGCAGCATTTACCATTACCTTGGTAATGGTAAGAGTTTTTATGCTTGAATCTTAAATTAATTCCAGTAAGCAACAAAAACACGGGGAAGCAGTTGAGCAGTCATTGCCTGAATGAGGCATATGAAAAATAAAAATTATTTGTACACATCATAACAAGACCAATACCCCTTACTAATAAATAACCATAGTCTGGTTTGTGTAATGGAGTCTTCTTTATTACTCTGAGGAGTACACATGCTCTCTTGTAGAATTCTAGAGCACTTCCTTTAGCTTCTAGCTGAAGTACTCTAACCAATGTGTGCTTGCACACATTTAAAGTTATCTGTTCTATTACCTACTATTAATCTACTCCTACTTCTTTTCCATTAGCTGCTTTAAAAGGAAGAAAAACGAATAATATAGTAAAGTAATTGACCTAGAAAGACAAGTTGCCAATTTTTTAGACAAAAGAAAGGAAGTGTAGTGTCTGTAAGGTGACAAGTTTATGTGGGAGTGTTATTTTTAATGACTTCAAGGAACCTCATATTTTTCTGATATAACATCAAGTTAGTGGTATGTTCCAACTTGTAAAAAGTGTTCTCTGTCTTACAAAATCCTGTTGAAGAAATAAAACATCCACATCTAAGTATAAGATACTAATTTCCTCAAGTATCTTCTATGAAGTTACAAAACTCATGATGAAATAACAGCCTCTTTAAACACTGCATTCAAACTCTCTGACTTCAGTTTATGCCGTTAAGAGGTCCCTGGTATCAGAGCTTCTCTTCTCAATCCCATGCCCCCCTTGCTCTATAAGCAAATAAGGGGTAGAAATGTCAAGAGGGGAAAAACTGCAATGTCTTATTCTGGGAGGAGGAAAGTATGCTTCCACGTTATCATTCTAAAACATCTATTATCTTGGTCAAATCCTTTCCTGTCACCAGTTTTCTAAATTAAATGTTTTATTTTATTTGAATGAACAGCAAAATGTGTCAGCCTCACAATCTGTGAATACAGGGGGGAAAAAAAAGAGCTGGCTTCTTAAATTCATTTGCTTGATTTAGGGAGCCAAATGACTTCCATTGGAAAACTGACAAAAATTTCACCAGGATATTTAAGACAAAATGACATTAGTTATAGTCGTTTGCTTCTATTTCTGTTTTTTACCCTAGAAGAAATTGACCTTTGACTTTTTAAGAAAAATGCAAAGTTAATTATCTCTTTTTCAATAAATTAGTCAGCATGAGATCTTGCCTATCATATTTCATTGAAATAAACAACCTTCTGAGTCCAGCAGTGCCTACTATAATTCAAATTACTTAATTGAGCATGCTTTTTTAAAAGAATGCTTTTTGTTTCTGTAGCGTTAGTCTATACTTGGGCTCATTGTATTGCCTGTTAATATGTGGCCTAAACCATTTGCAAATTGCCCCCATTTTTACATATATACTAAATATAAAAAATATAGATTTAAGGAAATTAGGGATGAGAGCCATCTGAGACTTTTGGCTCTACCACTTATAAGCTGTATGACCTTGAGCAAATTTCTTAACCTCTTTAACTCTTCATTTCTTCATCTCTAAAAGGAGGATAATATCTTACTTCTAGTGTTGCTGTAAAGATTAGATGGAATAGGGATGCCTGGGTGGCTCAGTGGTTGAGCATCTGCCTTTGGCTCAGGACATGATTCTGGAATCCCAGGATTGAGTTCCATATCAGGCTCCCTGCATGGAGCCTGCTTCTCCCTCTGCTTGTGTCTCTGTCTCTGTCTCTCTGTCTCTCATCAATAAGTAAATAAAATCTTTTTTAAAAAAGATTAGATGGAATAATATATGTCAAGCTCTTGCTTTAGTCCCTGGAACATAAAAGCAGAGTCAACAAGTGATGATGACATCATGATGATGATCAGAAAAAAAGAGAAGAGTTTGGGTTATTCCATACCCAGCCCATGTGTACCAGATAGAATTTATGAATTCTTTAATGCAGGAAATGTTGGGAAGGAAGTGGTGTTATTGAAGTTGATCAAATGGTATGGAGGGATGAGAGATAGTTTATGACAAGTTGTGCAAAAATAACTGTGTCCTCCTTATTCCCTCACTCATTCATTAAATATTCGCTGTGTGCCCAATATTGCCAGGCACTTTTTCAGGCAAAGGCAATACAGCTGTGAAGAAGCTAAAAGAAACAAGTTGTTCCCTCTTGAGCTTATATTCTAGTGCAAGAAGAGACAATTACAAAGATAAGTTTGAACGTATTGTACATCAAATGTATTTAACTGCTAAAGAAAAAAATTCAGCAAGGAAGGGGCATTGGGAACTTGAGGATGGGGAACTGAAATATTAGATAAAGTACATGGGAAAGTCTCACTGAGAAGGGAAATTTTAATGAAGACCTAAGTGAAGGGAGGGAGCAAGTTATATGGATGGAAGGAAGAACATCCAGACAGAATAAAAAGCAGGCCCTGATGTGGTAGCATGCCTAGCATGTTCCGAGATCAGCCAAGTCAGAGTGGTCACAGTAATGGGAGTGCCCTGAGCAAGAACAATAGGAGGATACGGGGTACAAAGTTGGTACAGGGGGCAAGAAGGTGGTGAATCATACTATGTCATTACAGCATCTTGGGCTTTTACTCTAAACTGGAAAACTTCAGGTTTTGAACAGAAGAATGGCATGGTCTGATTTATCTTTTAAAAGGATTCTTGGGCACCTTGATGTTTATAGCAGCACTATCAACAATAGCCAGATTATTAAAAGAGCCCAAATATCCATCAACTGATGAATGGATGAAGATGTGGTGTATATATGTGCAATGGAATATCACTCAGCCATCTAAAAGAATGAAATCTTGCCACTTGCAAAGACATGGATAGAGCTAGAGTCTGTCATGCTAAGCAAAATAAGTCAGAGAAAGACAAGTACCATGTGATTTCACTCATGTGTGGAATTTAAGAAACAAACAGATAAAAATAGGGGAAGGGGAAAAAAGAGAGAAGCAAAGCATAAGAGACTCTTAATGGTAGAGAACAAACAGGGTTGATGGAGGGAAGTGGGTGGGGGATGGGCTAAATGGGTGATGGGTATCAAGGAGGGCACTTGTGATGAGCACTGGGTGTTAAATGTAAGTGATGGATCACTGAATTCTATATCTGAAACCAATTTTACCATATATGGTAACTAACTAGAATTTACATTAAAGATTGAAATTAAAAATTTGGTTTATCACTTAATTAAGCAGTGTGCAAAAAATTCTCTCTATAAGCCACAAAAATGTATTAAAGGAATACTCAATATCTAACTAAAGGGGCTCTTGTGCTGAAATCAGACTGAAGGCAGCCCATTAGCATAGTGTAATATTGTAGGTGAGAGATGATATGATAGTAACCTTTCATAGAGCTGTAGCAATTAAAATAGTGAGATGTGGTCACATTCTGTTTTCAAGATAGAGCCAGGAGGATTTCTTGATGGATTATGAGGAAAGAAATCAAGGATAACTTCCAACTTCTATAATTGGAAGAATAAAGTTGTCATTTACTAAAAAAGGAAAGACTTGGAAGAATCCAGAGATGAGAACCAGGCACTTAGCTACATGAGTCTGGGGTTCAAGAGACAGATCCAGACCAGAAATAAAATTTCAGAATATAATTATATAGAAGGTATTTAAAGCCATTTGTGAGAAATTCTAAAGCAACAATGGGATAAACACTTAAAACAGACTTTGATCAAGCAGAACAGAAGATAGTGGAGGGAAAAAAACCCTATAAAAATGGAAAGGGGTGAGTTTTCTGTAAGAGGCTTCAGGACCAAGGGTGCCACGCACAGCTCACTGTAACAGGAAACTGGCCATGGGGGCAGGGCTGTGAATAAGATGAGCAATTCAGTCTCCTCCTTGCCCACCAAAGGACCCTGATGATCTCACCTTACTGTCAGTTCTTACACCTCAACCTACTCTCCATATTCAGTTAAGGGACATCTGTTTCATCATATCATCCTAATCTAATTTTCCTCTTAGGTAACAACTTACCAAAGGACTTACTCTACACATAAATAATGTAAAAAAAAAAGTCTAGAAAAGGGATGTTTTACCCATTCACTTCATATGTAAAGATAATACCATGACTGACATGGTATTAGACTGACATTCAGTTGTGCTTGTTAGAATCACCCCTGTTGATTGCTTAAGGCAAGAGCTTGGAATGGGCTAGCCTCAGTTCTCATAAGTTGGCCTGTGGCACCTTGAGTTCCTGGGTCTCTTCTCCCCATACTCTGCTCTTGGCATTTCCTCCCTCCCCCTCGTGACTCTCCTCTTGGCCTCTTCTCTTTCTTGTCCTGTATTGTCTCTCTCTCTGGAAGCTAAACACCCTACACAAGCACATCCATGTGCAGATGATGTGAATGCTTGTCATTTTTCCAGTTTCCCAGTATTAAGTCAATGATACTTCACTGGGAAGCCCCCATCTTTCACAGGCATTCCCAAGGCCACACACCCCCAGCTCTTCTTTTCTCCTCAAATCCCATCCTCCTTATCCAGAATTACCTCCCTCACAAGATGCATCATCATTTATGAAGTCTCCAGAGGCAAAACCAAAGAGTGACCTATACCTCCTTTTCCACCCCCTTCTCAGCCCAACATTCAGTTAGTCTTGTTACTTCTACAACTTAAATGTTACTTCCTTCCCTACACCACTTCTGTAATTCCTGCATACCTTTTTTTTACTAGAATGCATGATTTTATTTTATTTTGTTTTATTTTTTCTAATGTTTCAAGTTTTTATCTAAATTCTAGTTAGTGAAAATATAATATAATATTAGTTCAGGAGTAGAGTTTAGTGATTCATCACTTACATATCACATCCAGTGTTCATCACCACAAGTGTCCTCCTCAATACCTATCACCCATTTAGCCCACCCTCTACTCTTCTCCCTCCAGCAACCCTCACTGTGTTCTCTAGAGTTAAGGGTCTCTATGGTTTGCTGATCTCTATTTTTTTTTAGTTTCCCTATGTTCATCTGTTTTGATTCCTAAATTCCACATATGAGTGAAATCATATGATAATTGTCTTTCTCTGACTGACTTATTTCACTTAGCATAATACACTCCAGCTCTGCCCATGCTGCAGCAAATGGCAAGATTTCATTCTTTTTGACAGCTGAGTAATATTCCATCACGTATATATATGCATATATGCCACATCTTCTTTATCAATTCTGCATACTTTGATCATTTATCTCTATGTCTGCATCCTCTGTAAGCCTGTGAATTCCTCCAGGAAGGATACTGGACCTTATCGTGGAGAAGAGTTGACTGATTGCAGATCCAGCAGAGTAAGGCTAACTGGCTTACTAAGGGTAAAGCTAGAGACATCAGGGTAAAGCTAGTGGTATCAGTGACTACAGCAAGCAGCACTGAAAAGAAAGGGCCTGGCATAACAGTAAAATGTATTTGCAAAGCTGATGTTCATTGGTGTACCCTAGAGTTGTGCCCAGCCTGCACAGCCACATGCAGATTAAATACACTTGATTACGACACTTGAATCCATGAATGGGAATTTATTAAATGTCTGCTGTGTAACCAACACTGTTAGGCACTGGTGGGGAATAAAGAAGTATCAGATACAAGCCTCCTTCCTTCAAGAGCCTTCCATCTAGCTGGATGCGTGGTGCATGACAGTACAGAACTGATGTACACAGTGTAGACTGTGTCCTGGAAGAGAAAAAAAATGAGACTAACAGTGAAGGGCTTCATGGAGAAAGTGAACTTGAGAAGGACTTCCAAAAGGGGTCAAATCCAACAGAAAAAGAGACTGAAAAGGAAAAAAACACCTAGATTCTGGAACGTGTTCACAGGACACTAAGGAGACTGGCAGGACCGTGGGAGACGCTTTCTGCACTGAGACGGTGGGAATGAGGGAGGGCAGGTAAAAGTCTGAAAACAGGCAAAGGGTAAATGAGCAAAGCACGCAAGACTCACTCACCAGAGCGAATTGCAATAAAATTTGACCCTGTACACTACTCAAGGTTGATATTTCTTTTGGCCCAATTGAATTTCCTTAAGTCTTCTTACCCAAGAAGGACAAGGATGGGGATCCAGCGGGCTGCCAAAGTAAAGGCAGGGAGAGGGCGGGCCTGATGTCAATCAAAGGAAACACACCAGCTGATTAAGGAGGGGCTTTACTTCACTTTAAAAGGAGGCTCTTGCTTCCTCTCAGGGACTAACAGGCTGATCACTTCAATAGGAAAGGCAACATCAAAAGGAATGGAGCACTGGGCAAACCAGAATTAAAACTGCACAGTAGAGCATCAATTACAGACTCTCCAAGGATGTGTTTAACTACAGACCACTTAGAGCCTGATCCAGAGAAACAGCTTTGCGCGTGAGTGTGATTGATGAAAACAGAAGATACCAGTTAAAGGACAAGAAAGGAAATGAAAAAGATCGGTGAGATGTGTCAACCTTTTCCCTGAGTACCCTTCCCATTCTCAGCGAGTGCAGTACACGACCCAGCACGACCGAAAACTCATCGTGAAACTCGAACCAGTGGCAGAGCAGAATGAGCAACCTCATAGAACAACGGACATGAGGTCTGCAACAGAACTACAAAAGGAAGAAAAGTTAACTGTTAAACCTCCAACAGTTATGCTCTGCCTGGTTTGGGAGTAACAACAGTTAGAGGCCATGTAGTCTTAACTCCGATCCCCAGGTGTAAATGTTTTCCTCTTCTAAGCTTGCTCAGAAAATGAACATGCTATATTCTAGGAGACTTTTTTTCTGTAATTTGTTGTGCATTATCAGCTATTTACATAATTAGTCTCATTAAGCTCATTACAGCAGTTCCTGTAAATATGTGAAAGATCACTGAAACATGTAATTACGTCCTTATATCATTAATTAAACTGTATCAGCTGAGAAAATTACTGTATCTATGTCTGGAGGTGTTATTAGTATGTGTATTGGAGACATAGAATTCTTTATTGAACTACAATAACGTGCTCTGCACTAATAATACATTTAAAATGCCACTGGTGATTTTTAAGGTCTAAGATATCAGGTATAAAAGAAAAATGTATCTTTCATACCCACAAGCGTTTGAAGAGCTGATGCAGGTTTTTAGATTTCCCTTATGACCAACTCGGGTAGAATGCAAATGGACAGGTGGGACCGAGGCCCCAGTGGGCATTCGTGGAATTGCAAGGCGAGTGGGCACCGCCTGAGCCCTGAGCTCTTCTCCCAGAAGAGGCCCAGCCGAGACCCAGCCAAGATTCCGGACCCCGCGCTGCCTTTCATGCTGGACCAGCCCCCAGTTGGTCCCTCCTGGATTCTCATGAACCTACCAAGCAACCTCTTTCCTTAGTGTTTTGGGTAAATAGCTGTCCCAGTGCCCCTAGCCAAAATATTAGATTGGTAATAGGAGGACGCCCAGGTAAAACTGCATTTTAAAGGGCACATACACCAGAAGAGTGAAAATCTCAAGATTCTACCTTTCAAAAGATAAAATTTCAGACATTTTGAGTATGAATTGTGAGGTTGAGAATCCAGCCTTTCATCTCCTTCAAATCAGACAGCTTCTGCTCCTCCTGAGGCAGGCCCCTGCAGTCAGCATTTGGAGGTACCTCAGGCCCAGTGTCAGGAAACAGCATCCTTATTCAGTTCAGAAAAACTGCAGAGAGCTCTGCCAGGGGCTGGCAAAAGATGGCCACGGGAGTCCTTATTGGTTCAAGGACGCTTGCTGTAAAGGAAAAGGTAGCTAGGACTAAAAAGATGAGGGGATCCCCAGAGCTTCAGAAAGACAGACAGGAAACCCCCTCCCTCAGAAAATAACAAACAGAGAAAGCTTTCAGTTCTTCAAGTGCAAAAAATAAAAGCTTGTGACTAGTAGAATTCTGACTCTCTTTAGTTTAATGTTTATTTCTGGGGAGAGGAAAAGGTTAACTTGGTTCTTATACCAAAATGTTACACAAGTTTTCATCTTTTTTGGAAGTAAAAAAAAAGCCCAGTTCTTTAAGACAGAAATTTCTAAGTTGTGGAAGAAAGTACATGAGTTTATTTTTAATAATCATAAAAATAATATTTCCATTTATCTCTAATCTTTGCATGTAGCACATGATGAATATACTTGATTATAGTTTCCCCAAATTCACCCTTATGGACTAAAGAGTCATGTAAAACTAGATTTGGATTAGGATTTCTGCCTGCTTTCAACTCCATACCCTGAGATAGAATTAAACTCATTCTGTAAAAAAAACACATATCACATATCTCATTTTTGGTATCCACCAATGACTTCATGACTCAAATGACTGTGGGAAGTCTCTCCTTAAAAATTAAATGAGGGACGCCTGGGTGGCTCAGCGGTTGAGAGTCTGGCTTTGGCTCCGGGCGTGATCCCCTGGAGTCCTGGGATCCAGTCCTATATGGGCTCCCTGCATGGAGCCTGTTTCTCCTCACTCTGCCTATGTCTCTCCTCTCTGTCTCTCATGAATAAATAAATAAAATCTTTTTTTAAAAAAAATTAAATGAAATGAATATATTCATTATAACTTACATGCAGTTTAAAGTGTCCCCTGGGGGCGCCTAGGTGGTTCAGTCAGTTAAGTCTTGTCCCTCTTTGGCTCAGGTCGTGATCCTGGAGTCCCTGGATGGGACCCTAGCCCGGCAACAGGCACCCCGCGGCCTGCTGAGCAGGGCGTCTGCTTCTCCCTGCACCTCTCCTGCCTGTGCACCCACGCATGCACACGCACGCGCGCTCCCTCTCACTCTCTCAAATAAAAAAATAAAATCGTTTAAACAAAGTACCCTCGAACGTCTACCCCGGGGTCCAGATTGGGAGCCGCTAAAATACACTTTGAATTTTTAGTACTTATTGGATCACGAGTGTTCTCCATTAGGAGCTCTGGAGTAAAATCAACCAAAAATCTTTAAAATCTTTAATGAAACAAAATCATGGCTAATAAAAATGAGTAATACAGAATACTGGCAGGATTTTAATATAAACACTGGTCAGGCAATTAGATCAACTTTCAGTACACAAACACTACAAATACTGCTAGTTCCACTCTCCGATCTTTCCTTCCTTCAATATAGGCTCAGAATACTTTACACGGATAAACTCTTTTCCTGCATGCTCCTAAGATAACATTGTCTTTGCAACCATGCAGTGATGTCATATCTGGCCCCCAAAGAGAAGCAGTGATGTCATATCTGGCCCCCAAAGAGAAGCAGTGATGTCATATCTGGCCCCCAAAGAGAAGCAGCCTCCACAGATTTTTCAGTATGTTCCAGGTTGTCAGCTTCTGTCTTTACCTCAGGATTCACCTACCTTCAGATCAACCTGGTTTTCTCACAGGGAAACATGGCTCCGAAGGCAACTTCCTTTCCAAATAAACCCCAGTCAAAAGACCGGGGCTAGGGAATGTGAAGAGAAAATAGGGCACAGGCTAGATCTTACTAGGTTTCTGGACCCCTATGAGCACCATCCCCAAAGTTGTAACTTGCTAACCAGAGCAGTTCAGCAGGAGAGATGCAGCACCAGCCACGGAGATGAGACCAGAGTCTCCTAGAAATACTTCTCTTTCACTTGGTGACAGCCAAGCCATGATCTCGTCTGAAAGCCCTCAGTTGAGCTGTGCAAGGCCACCTCCAACATCCAGGTTCTTTTAGAGTTCTATTAGGATGGAAAAGCAATGCAAGAATGGCATTTTTCATATTGACCCAAAGTTTTATTCCTACTGGGAAGTAATTGCAGAAGCTAATCTCTTGGTCAGCCAAAATAAATAATCCTTTGGCATCACATGCCTGGCCATGGAGTTCAGCCCAGGGTAGGGAACAACATACACATGGAGGCCCTGATATCATCAATGGATTAGTGAACTTCACTCAGGTAGGCAGTTGCTCTCACAAGTGGCATCAGCACAACTTCACAAAAGGTAAACAAGAATCTGTTACATAATTTTAAAAACTTCAAGGGTATCCAAAAAAGTATGTCTCTGAAGAAAATAGGTTTTAAAATTTATGTTATTTATTTTATTGGGTTTTTTTTTCCCAAGGTTTTATTTTTTTGAGAGAGAGAGAGAGCATGAGGGGGAGAGGGAGATAGAGAATCTTGAAGCAGATGCCATACTGAGCACGGAGCCCGACTCAGGGCTCAATCTCATGACCTGGAAATCTGAACTAGAGCTGAAACCAAGAGTCAGTCCCTCAACCAACTGTGCCACCCAGGCATCCCTGAAGAAATTTTTTTTAAAACACTTCACAATGTGCTATCATGTGCACATTCTGGGTGCTGCATTTATTAGAGGCAGACTAGGACCTAAGCAAACCTAAAAAGGCCAGTTTACCTCTAGGTTTTTTCCCACGTCCACTGAGTGGGAGACACTCACTAGGATTTCTCTCCTACTGCATGAGGTTTTTCACTCCAGTGTCTCATGTGGGCCTATTCTTCACCAAACTCTCAACCCAAGAATGAAAGCACGCTAAAGCACACTGAGTTATACACGGATCGATCTGCTCGTTTCTTCACGGCAATAGTTTGAACAGGAGGCTGCTATCACCCTAGGGTTCTGATGTGCATGTAGACAGGGACAGCACCTGGACAGGCCAGTGGACTGAAAAAACACACAACTGGGCTATACAGGGCAAGTCCTCTTCAACAGCTTCTCTGCTTGTTTTAGAACTTTGGATAACCTAAGCTCTCTCTCAGGGACTTCATGCACATGGTATGGTAATTACTACGTGCTGATCTCAGAACAGAACTTGTCCCGTTTATCTTTGTCACCAATGCTGAAGGATTTGCTGGTGGCTGTGCTGGTCTTCATCTGTGTCACTCTGCTTCTGATGTTTGTTCTTGCCCACAACGTTGTTCTCCAAGGCCTTCCAGCTATACTGCCTTCTTGGCTGCCTGGGGGACATGCTGAGGGTTGGGGGAGGAGAGGGCATGGAGCTAGTAGCCAGGGCAATGGGGAGACTCTCTTCTGAGGCACTAATTCATAGGCTGACCCCTTCACCATGGCCATCACAGCGTAAGCCTTGATTGAATGTTTGTTGGCCTTCAAAGAAGTGATAGGATGTTCTGTGGCCAACATGACACTATGCTTGCTGTGAAACCTGAAAATTTTTTTTCTAAATCCTAGAAGAAAAAATAGACAAACAAAATTTGTATCTACTATACAAATATAATTTATGTCTACTATACAAAAGCAACACAAATTTTGTAGTCACATGACTACAGCTGCCTTATGTCTTTTTGGGTACAAATAGGGGCTTAAGCGGGTATCTAACCATGTGAATACAGAGCCTTGCCTTTCTGATTTTTGGAAGTAGCTCTCAGCACTGGCCACTTCCGGTGGTTTGAGTGTTTACTGTTGACTCCCTTTCTTCTCTCAACATCATGTTAGGTATTCCATAAAAGACAAGTTTTTAGATTCACATGAAACCTGACTGTGATACTTTTGAAGCCGGTTGGTTTTTTTCATGAGCATATGTCTAATCACTACCAACAAATTCCTATGACATCGGGTTTGGCTCAAAGCCAGAAATGCCAGTAATTACCAACCTCAGAAGGTTATGTACTCCTTCTTTGGGAAATAATCTGGAGTAAAATCGTTATTAAAAAATCTCTGTGGAAAAAAAAAATCTCTGTGGAGTTATTCTTCATTCTGTTTGCTGCAATGGGTTAACCCTCCCATAGGCCTAGAATTCTACAACCCCTCTCAAAAGGAGTTATAGTCTCAGCTCATTCATTATTTCCAAAAATCCTAATTGGATTATCTCATTCCATCAACTGAAAAGAAATTTAGGAACCTCACCTTTTTTTATTGGGGGCAAGGGGAGGGAGGGTGGTAGAGATAAAGTTTCTAGGAAAGCCCACACCTTCGGAATCCAAAAGGCCTGGGCTAAAACTCTGGCTCTGAACATTAAAGGTCATGTAAATTTGCACATGTACTTAAACTCTAAACTGCTTTGTTTCTTTCTCAGTCAAATGGAGATCATATCACCTACCCGACAAGGATGCTTTGAGAATTAAGGGGTAGCCCACAAAGTGCCTGCCATATAGCAATCGCTTAATAAAATGGTAGCTAGTGTTTCAATTAAATGGTTGTGAACCATACTTGTGTTCTTAAAAATGAAATACTTTGAAATATATTATCCACTTGATTCTCACTTTGATTCTGTAGGGTCATGCACAAAATAGGTATCATCTTCATTATATAGATGAAGATATATAGCAATTTTATATTCTACAACCATTAGCTACATATGGCCATTGAACAGTTGAACAGTGGCTTGTGTGACCAAAAAATTGCATTTTAAATTTTAGTTGTTTTTAATTAATTTAATATTAAATTTAAAATCTGACTTTTGCTTCAGTTACTAAAAAACTTTTAGGTATGTTTGAAACAACTTGCATGTAATTTACTTTTTTAATTGTACATTTTATGAAATCTGGAAGCAGAACAAATATTTCTGATGAAAATTAGCATTTGAGTTGAGATGTGCTGTAAACATAATATGCAAACCAGATTTCAAAGACTTAGTACCAAAACTGGATGCAAAATACCTTCTTAATAATTTTTAATAATGATTATGCATTGAAGTGATAATGTTCTGGATATATTAGGTTAAATAAGATATATTATTACAATTAGGGATATCAGTTTCTGGTTGCTTTTTTATTTATTCATGAGAGACACAAGGAGTCAGAGACATAGGCAGAGGGAGAAGCAGGCTCCCCGTGGGGGATCACGCCCAGAGCCAAAAGCAGACAATCATTGAGCCACCCAGGCATCCCTCTGTTTACTTTTTTAAAACATGGCCACAAAAATCTTTTTAAAGCAGATATATGTCTGGCATCAAATTTTATTTGGTGGCACCATTCCACAGGAAACCCAATTATGTCAGTGTGGAAAATCACCGATAATACCACATTTCATTTTATTGATAAATTTTAATTTTTGACTGGCCAGAGTCTCAGTTTTTCATTACTAAGATCTTTCACTGTGCAACTTTCTCTGAGAAAGCCAGAAGGCAAGAATGTGTATTTTTTTTTGGTACAGAGGCAAGCAAAGGCCTAAAAAAATCCTGAAATCGACATAACTATTGAATTAAAAGCTAAATTCACTCTAATTCAGTGAACTATTTCTAATTCATAGAAATCAATTAAAATTCATAATTGTAGAAATTCCATAAGTATTTTATGGAATGTCTATGAAATGAAAATGACCTGTTACACAAAGGTTAATAGAACCCAAAACGCGGTCTCTGAAGTGCCTTCATCATAAACCATAGCATCAGCACCACCTGATTCTGCCTATTAAAAATGCAGATTCCTGGATCCCAGAGAGGCCTATTGAGTTCGACTCTGAACAATGATGATCTAGGAGTCTGTGCACTGAAGGGCAGTTCTCATACTTCTAAAATATGAGACCCACTGGTGCAGCAGACAAAAGAGACATGAAACAAAGTTAAACATAATGTAAGTACTCTGCTAAAGGCCAGTGTGTCATGGAAGCCTTTCTCCAGCAGAAAGCATCTAAACTAGGCTGGAATGGCAAGCAGGAATTAGTCATTAAAGACAGACAGGGAGGGGGCGGCAAGCAGAGGATCAGAATGAGCAAGATACTTGAGCTGAGATCCTCATGGTACCTGTGATGGCATATGAACAGTGGACTCTTACTAGGGCTTCAACATGATAGGGGGCTATGAAGAGTCTCAGATGCAATGCTAAGGATTTTGATTCCTAACCTGTAGGTAGGTTGTTTTCTAGGATGAAGGGAGAGGTGGTAGAGAAGGCATGTGTCCTCTGAAAACAGTTTCCAGATGGCCCTTATGGTCTGGTCCACACTACAAGCAGGATTTTAAGGCAAGGATCATTATGACCAGGTCTGTGTTTACAAATTTTTCTGTCTGACAGCTTAAGGAAGTTAATTAAGCTTTAGGGAGTTGGTAAATCTCTAAACTGAAGTGTTGGTACGAGGGATAAAAAGGAGAGAAATCGCTGGATAAATGTTAAAGCAGTAAACTCAGCAGGAATTTGTGCTTGATTGGATCTTAGGGCAGAGAAAATTTAGGGTGACTTCCAAGTCCCTGCTTTGACTCATCAAATGGGTGGCTATGCCATTCGCTGAGAGAGAACACCAACAACCCAACCTAGTCTAATTTCAAAACTTTGTCTGGCATGTTCTTCTGAATGAGTCATTCTATGCAAAACCTGTTGACAGTCTTCAAAAGGATCCAATAAATCCATCACATGGCACAAGACTATATACCAGCACACAGGAACTATACCAGGTTTTGCATTAGGAAAAGCTGTTCCCATGTCACATTTTCCAAAAAACCTATTTACTATTTGGGATTTGAATCGACATTACTATCATGAAAGTTCTCATACTGGGGGAACCTGGGTGGCTCAGTGGTTGACATTCTGCCTTTGGCTCAGGTTGTGATCCCAGCATCCTGGGATCGAGTCCCGCATCAGGCTCCCCACAGGGAGCCTGCTTCTCCATCTGCCTGTGTCTCTATATCTGTGTCTCTCATGAACAAATAAATAAAATCTTTTTTTAAAAAGGAAAGTTCTAATATTCACATACTTAAAAGTCCCCCTAAGTATGTTGTAATGAGATTTTTTTTTAATTTTAAACATTAGTAACACCTACTTCATATACCCTTATATATCTAATTGTTAAATAAAAAGTGTAATAGTCTAAAGACAAAAAGTAACTTGTTTGTCAAAGTTTGCATGTGTATTGCTCTTTAATTGTTTTATGAAGATATCATTAACTCTCAGGTATTTAAAAGAAAGAAAAAGCACCAACAGGGCTTTAAGAAAAGAAACTACATATAATCTCAACTAAACAGAAATTAAAATTTTTATAGGAAAATTTTGACAGATCTGATATTTTTCAACAAAATATTGCCTTTCGTTACAAAAGTCCTCTCAGTTAGGCTGTACCCTAAAACAGGATCAGATGAGTCTTCCCACAGAGCTATCATTTTGAAAGTTTTTTAAAACTTTAATCCAGAGGATTAGAAACAATTCAACATAATTTTGCTAAAGGATATTTTCTTTACAAAAAGTAAAATGTTTTGCTTAACACAACTATTTAAACCAAATTAGGATAATTCTGAGAATGATTTTTTTTCATAGGCAAGTTAACAATTTTTATTTATTCCCTAGAACAAACACTGAAAAGTAAATCAAAATATGTAATCTTTGCCAAACATTGTAGTATTGGTTTTACACTTTTATAAGCTTTTTATATTTCTAGCGATGTACTTAAATGGAAAGACAAGAGTTATGGTATACTTTATCCTAACAGGTTGACATTTTAAATTACGTAGTCCACTTGATGTGAAGGGCCAAAGAACAGTTATAACTATCCTAAAGCTATTCCTTTCTTCCTGCTCTGATAGAGGTAAGAACTTCATTCCCTTAGACTGCAGGTTCAGATGAGAGAGAGAGAGAGAGAGAGAGAGAGAGAGAGAGAGAGAGAGAGAGATGGAGGGAGGAAGGGAAGGAGAGGAAGAGAGAGGGAAGTAGGGAGAAAGAGACGAAGGAAGTAGGAAAGAATGGGAGAAAGAAATAGGAAAGATGTACTACCGGTTAGAAAAGATGTTCAGTTTTTACCAAATGGTTTTTACAAAGTCTAAGAAAGCTTTTCATATTTGCTGGAATTAAGCACTCATTGATTTTACGACTAGTTTCAAAATGGATGGCTACTTGAGGTACAGAAATAGAATTTAATATTGTAGAAAGTTATATTCAAGTAAATAAGTGGAGATAAATTTATGATAGAGCAGGAGAGGAAGGAACAAAATTCAGAAAAATGACATATGGAGGGAAAAAACAGGCTTTGAAAGAAAACAGCTCCAGCGTCAATTTGCCAGAAGGATACCAATCTTTACAAATATTAGAAATAAAGCACTACGACTGGGATTAAAATTATGGTGTAGACATAATTTGTATCAACCTTTGCCTGAGGACAGAATTGAATCCATGGGAAGGTATTCATAACTCAAAAAAATTACAAGAACATCAAAGTGTAAGAATTAAAGTTGGAGGCTACCATAGAGCAGTGGAAAGCATTCAGGATTTGAAATAAAACCCTGGGTTTAAACAATCCCAGCTCTTAATTTATTATCTGTGTGGCCCTGGGTAAATTACTTTACCTCTCTCAACTTTAGTTTCTCCCACTCAAAAAATGAAAAAATAATATCTAGAGGGAACCCCCCCCCCAAAAAAAAAAAAAACATAGGCAGAAAGACAAGAACTGCTATAAGGATTGATACGGCAAAGCCTATCGCAAATCCTAAAACCCAAATGTAAGACATTATCAAGTATATTTGAAACACACACACACACACACACACACACACACACACACACCAGCTCCAACTAATTTCTCATCAATTGTGATCAGCATCACAAACATTCATGTGTACACTTGTGCTCAAGACCCTGTTCTAGAATGAAGCATATAAAAAGACAGAGAAGGTACTGTCTCTCCCCTCTAGTTTATAATCAAGACCCAAAATGAGACAAAGCATGTTATAAAAATTAAAGACAGAGATAAATGAAGTAAATAAACAACGTGGAAGGTAATATTGGCCACCTGCTTGATAAAAGGCAGAGAGGTTGGGCATTAACACAGCTCACGGGTGGGCAGTGATTGTGGAGCAGGCAGGCCTCCGGAGAACTTGAGAAGGACGTCTGGGCTTCAGCGGAGTCTGAAAGATGGGGAGCACTGACCTGACAGAAGCAAAGAGGAGGAAGGAAGGCATTGCAGGCAGCAGGCATGGTGTAAGGAAAGGCCCTGAGATTGCCAATGGGTTTCTGGGGAGGAAGCAGAATGATCGGGGTTTGGTGGAAGATGGGCTGCAAAGGAACTCATGCTGAACAGCAGAAAGCCCGGAGCCAGCTCCCCAGCCAAGCTGCCCAGGTTGCCTGTGGCCACGCCCATCCTGATCAGTTGGCACAGGAGCCACGTAGTCAAGTCATTAAATACTATCACCCCTGGGGGTGAGGTTGTGTAGGCACAGAGGCCAAAACCAGCTCAAGGCAGAAAATGCCAAGTTAAGGAGTTCAGATCTTATCTCCCCCACATTAGGGACCAGTTAAGGAGTTTTAACCAGATGATTAAACTGCCAAAAGGGGTTACAGTGAGTTTGTGCCAGTAAGGAGGTGATAATAGGTCGGGGAGAATGAGCTCAGACGGGAGAATATCAGTGAGGGGGTGTTGTGCTAGTGTAGGCTGAATAATGGTGATCTAGAAGGAGGTGGTGACAATGGGTGCAGGAAAGAGGCCCCGAAAGTGCCAGGATCCTCGAGCAAAGGCCCTCTTCTGTCTGCAAGCCCACACCTCACACAGTGCCCAGTAAACACTCTCTGTATGTTTACCAATGAAAAGAAACTAGAAACACTGTGAAGTATGTAGAGGCAAAATGGGCAGCCGGGGTATTTTAGGGAGAAACAGAGAATTAAGGGCTGGAAGCACCTTTAAACCTCTTTACTGCAATCTCCACATTTTGAAATGTTGTAATATGAGGCTCAGAATTGTGTCCCTGCCTGCACATGACAAGAACCTGGCTTGGATACTTTGTTACTTAGTTACCCCAGTAAGCCTGGAGGTGTTACTGTTGTTGTTGTTGTTAAAGATCACTATTAATAAAAGCTTGCTACTTTGTGGACTGACTTTAAAATCTGCTATTTTACTGTTATAACACATGTGGAGGGAGTAGACAGAGGGAGGAGGAGTTGGCTCGAACAGTTGTGAGAAGAAATGGGAGAAAAATGACTTCTGTAAACTGGTTTTTGGACGTTTCCTCAAAGCTTTGAAAAGAAAGGACTATTCCTAATTTCCTAAAGCAGAAAGAGATAAGGCCTTCTTCCTCTCAGCAGCATTTTCCAAACTATGGTTCACCACCCATAAGCAGGGCATAAAAACAAGGTAGGGTTCATGACCAAGATATATTTAAAATAGGATGGGATGGAATGAGATGGATAAGATGGGATGGGATGGGATGGGATGGGATGGGATAGAATAGAATAGAATAGAATAGAATAGAATAGAATAGAATAGAATAGAATAGAATAGAATAGAATAGAATAAACTGTATGGTTAGTAGTAGGAGGTGCATATTGGTTTAGAAAACATTTTTTAGCTGTGTGTGTGTGTGTGTGTGTGTGTGTGCATGTGTGTTGAGATAGGATATAAAATGGATTTGTTATTATGAGTCACAGGCAAAGATGTTTGAAAGCCACTGTCCAATAAATATTTTTCTCAAAGTAAATTAAACCTTTCAAAATCAATTGATAAAATACAGAATTCTATCAAAAGAAGAAAAGACAAAAAATATTTATTTATGCATGTCTAGAAAACTTTTTTACTCTCCAACAGATCTCTTCAACTAGCCCCTACACTCATTTTCACAAACTCATTTTTTTAACTTCTTATTCTCCAAAGACTTTCCCTTGACCATATCTCTATACAAATGCATGTTAGTGAACCCGCAGTATACTGCAACTATTGCCTTCATGCAGATAGCTCTTAAATATAGTATTTCTCCAGCATTGCCCTGGTAAATGTTTAGCAATGGGTTTTCTGGGGTCTGGGGAGCCCCTATTTGTAGCATTTGCCACTTTTTGTGGTCTAAGTACTACAACCATAGCCAAGCCTAGCTACCCGAATGACTTCACTGAACACCAGACTGGGAAGATATGCACATTAGCCTACATTACATAGTATTTCCATCATGCACATGTATTGGGGAAATTACCCCAAGAGTATACATACTAGTAAAATATAATAAAACAATTAGAGGATTATGAGTTTTGAATGTTTATTACCTTTTGAAATACAATATATTTAATTGTAGGTTTATAACATTTAATTTTTAATCATGTCTGTGTCTAACAACTGGCTCACAAAATTTTGCCTGACCTCTCCAGTAGTCTGGGATCCCACACTCCCCACCACCTGCTGAACAACTGTACCCGGATCCCTCCCATAAGAAACCACAAACTTAACATACTGAAATCTAAACTCACTTTCCTCTTTGAATCTCCATAGGGCACACTTCTCTTCCCCTCTTGACTTCCCTATTTCTATGAATGATGCCTCCAATAGCCATCCAATCAGTTGCTAAGTCTCGAAGGTTCGGCCTGGACAGTGTCCTGATCTACCCCCTCCTTTTCATTTCTAGTTCGGGTCACTATCCCAATCCAGACCAATTAACCGAACTCTTCCCCTTCATCTTCTTCTGACTACAGTCTTTCTGACACACTGTTAATCTTTCAAACACACAGCTCTGAAAATGTAGCTCTTTCATTTAACGCATGTACACGCTAATCCTCTAATGTGGCCTTCAAAGATCTCCTTGCCCCAGACAATCTGGACAGCTCCTTGTTTCCTATGCTCAGAATATGCCTTGGGATTCCTGATTGTGTGCTTTTGCTCAGTTTTCTCTTCCTCTGGAATGTCCTTCCCTTTTCATGGAAAAACTCATATTTTTTAATCAAGACTCAGTTCAAATGGTGATGAAAATATGCAGGGTTTTTTTTTTTGTCAGAGGAATATATAATTTGGAAGGTGGAAATTCCACATGAAATGCCAAACCCAAAAATCACTTAAAGATAAAAATGTATTTAGTCACTATCTAATATAGACACTCAATAAAACATACTGCACCAAAGTAGCACTTTCCCCATTGGTGTTACGAAAAGCTTTTCAGTGAGCTGACCTGAGGTTTATCTCAAACATATGGATTTCAATTCTATATGCTACAGCGGTCATTCATTAGCTGAAATGATCAAGAATTGTCTGTACTGTAACCATTGGTGTTTACTGTAATTATTTCCTTTTTAATAATGCTCTGAACTGAAATGTGTTGAGAAGGGGAGGAGTGGTGGGACGGAGAGACATGGAGCCCCAGAAGCCTGGTCTGTCACCACCACTGATAAACCTCATTTGTCTTTGAGACACTGACTACAGGTACTGAAGATCCACCACATGCTCTGGATTTCTGAGTGGTCAGAAGCAAAAAAGCTGACATTTGTACCCTTTACACATCTTTTTTCCTTCAGCCATTCCTTGATGTTTAGCGTAAAACAAAATGCTCGAAACATTTGCTTTCTCAAGGAGGAAAATCATAATGATGATCAGCAAGTGATGTGATTCCTCTCAAGTTCAGATCTAAGGCTGAAGTTTAGCAGCAAAGGACGAAAGAATAGGTTGCCACAGCCTTGTGGTCACTGGCACCAACTTTCTCTCATGAACTTATGTATTTTGGGTTGGAGAGACTGAATTCTAAGCACAAGAGAAATGAACTTACGTATTTTGGGTTGGAGAAACTGAATCTGAAGCAAAAGAGAATGAGGTGGGAGAAGGTGATGAGAAACAACTGGCAAAGGTAAAAGTGTAGTGAACCCTTCTGTCCTCTTCCTTATAACGAGACCGTCAATGAGTGGTCTAGAAACCACTTCTATGAAAACTACTTGGGTACTTGTTTAAAATGCAGATTCCTAGGCCCTGTATCAGACCTACTGAATCACAGTCTCCAGGGGCACTGCCTGGGACTGTGTTTTCTCATGGGAACCCTCAGTGTTTGTGATACACAGTAAAGATTAAAGACTACTGTTTTAGTGTCGGCCAGCTCTGGCCTGCAGGCTGGATATGGCCCTCAAACTAAACCTTTTACATTTTCAAAAAATATTAAAAAAAAGAAGAAGAAGAAGAAAAGAAAAGAACACACAATATAGCTCACAAAGTTTAACACATTTACTATCTGGCCCTTTACAGAAAAGTTGCTGATCCCTATGTAATGCAACTCAATGCAAATAAAAGGCTGTATCTGAACTTAGCCCTATCCCAACCCAGCCACAGCTAAAATGATTGATGTGGCAGATCTTAAAAAAAAAAAATTTAAGAGTGATGAAATATATAAAGTTCTCATCAAAAAATGCAATTTTAGGGATGCCTGGGTGGCTCAGCGGTTGAACATCTGCCTTCTGCTCAGGGCATGATCCCGGTCCTGGGACCGAGTCCCGCATCGGGCTTCCTATATGGAGCCTGCTTCTCCCTCTGCCTGTGTTTCTGCCTCTCTCTGTGTATCTCATGAATAAATAAATAAAATCTTTTTTAAAAAAAAATGCAGTTGTAATCATTTTAAGTACAGGGGAGAAATGCATAGTGATAGCAAACATTCTGTAATGGCTTTGAAAATTTATTTTCATCTATACAGGAATTTATGATAATTCCATTTGATTCTATCCTTCCATATACTTATCAGGTGGCAATATATCTCAAATTAGCCTCGTAAGAATCACTGCATGTATACTCTTTTTTGGACCATGCTTGACTAACGTTACACATAGGAGGAAAAATATAAAACTATATCCCAGAATGTCTGGGGAATGAAATCATAATAAATTCTCAAAACACACAGAAAAATGATGCACAAAGTGAACAAAGGGAATAAAATTGCTTTTGATATCTTTCTACTAAAAAGGAGTTTAAGAATCATAGAGCAGTTGTAGGTCCTAAGAATCTTGGGAAACAGGTTATGAACTCATTTTCAGAAGGGTCTGTGCCAAAGAGGCTCAGTCTGGGAATCGCAACAGTTAGATTCATAAAGTAATCCGAAAGACAGAATGTAATTCCTTTCAGAGTAATTTCTTACATGTTTGTTCTTTATAATCATTATTTATTTATTTTTGATGTGTAGAAAAAAAAATCTTTATTATAGAATCTAGAAATAAATACTGGCTTTAAAAATGTATTAACGTCAGGATACCTGGGTGGCTCAGTGGTTGAGCGTCAGCCTTCCACTCACATCATGGTCCTGGAGTCTTGGGATTCAGTCCTGCATCCAGCTCCCCCATGGAGCCTGCTTCTCCCTCTGCCTGTGTCTCTGCCTCTCTCTGTGTCCCTCATGAATAAATAAAATGTATTTTTTTTTTAAAAAAAAAAGTATTACCTTGCAAGTGACTAGTCCTTCAGAATTGTGAACCGAAATATCTCACAATAATTTTTGTCTCAGTGTTATTCTTTTCTCACGAAGAAAGTAATGTTCAAACCTTGCTAGCAACTAACATTTTTGATAAGGCTTTAAACTATATTACAATTTTTAAGAAACAAAAAGTTTGAAACACCAGATAAAGCCTTGAAACCTACCATGCTTCACCATTTAATAAAATTATGACTCATTTCTGTAAGAAAATGCTTTTTTAGTAAGAAAAATGCTTTCTGAGCTAAGTTTAAACTGCCGGGGCACATGGGACACCCACAAACCCAGTCAGCAGAAGTCTCGAACTTATAAGATTAAAGGAAAAATAAATTAGTGTGTACAGAGAATGAAAAAAAAAATCCCCAATGCTACGAGTCTATAAACGGAAGTAAAACCAAAACTCCCCTAAAATCCCCCAATCATCAATCCTTATAAATTCAGCACTTATCTTCTCCCTCTATTTCTTCGGGAGCCCCTGGTTAAATGAACACAAAAGTCTTCAAGATTTTTATCTCGTAAAACGAGAGTCCCCAAACTACGCCAAGGCTGGAAACCGACCTCCGTATCACACACAAACTGCTTAACTTTTAGAACCGTCGCAAGCACACGTGGGGTGTCCTAGCTCTGCTGGGGGCGGGCTGCTCGGAAGCCCTGGATTCTGCAGGTGTGTGATCCCGGGCGCGCCGCCGCGGGAGTGGCGCGGGGGCAGCGGGGTGCGGTGGGCGCCGCCGGGGCCAGGCCGCGCGCGGTGGGTGGGGCCGGGCGTGTGCCCGGGGGACAGTGAAGCGCTGGTGACAATGCGGAGGTGGCGCCGGGGCTGTGTGGGCTCCGGGATCCGGGAGAGGCGTGAGAGCTCCGCCCGGACACCCCGTGTGGAGCGGCGCTAGCTGCAGCCCCCCGGTCTTCAGGTGTCCTTTGTCATTAACGAGTTAAGTCAGAGATCCTAGACACAAGACCCAAACACAGCCAGACGTCCCATGAAAACACAAGCTCCGGTCCCCTGCTCCCCCACCCCGCCCCCCCTGCAGGGAGCTGCCTTTACCCCCCGCCTGAACTCCAACCCCAGACGCGCGCGTTGCCCCCGGCCCCCGGCCGCCGCGCCCCCACGACAGCGCGTCGGAGCCCGGCGAGCTCGGGCGCCGGTGCCGGGGGCTCGCCGGGCGTGGGGCGCGGGTGGCGGCCGCCCCACAGGGGAGGCGGCACCGCGGGACCTGGCGCGAGCCCGCGCGGCCGCGGCCCGAAAGCGGGGTTTGCGCCCGAAAAGGCGCCTCCGCGGCCCCCGGCCGCCCCCCCGGCCCCCCCCGGCCCCGGGCTCCCCGCCCGCGCGCCGTCCGGGCCTCGCTGCGCGCCAGACACTGCGCGGCGGCGCGAGAGCCCGGGGGAGCGGCGGCCCGGCCGGCCCGGCAGCGCGGCGGGCGGCAGCCGCGGCGACCGCGGAGGCGGCGGGCAGGGCGCGTGCGCACTGCAGGGGCGCCAGATTTGGCGGGAGGGGGAGTGTCCAAAGCTCTTTGTTTGATGGCATCTCTGTTTACAGAGTTTACATTTTAATATCAACCTGTTTCCTCCTCCTCCTTCTCCTCCTCCTCCGCCACCTCCTCCTCCTCCTTCTCCTCTTTCTCCCGAGAAACTTCGCCCGGGCGGTGCGGAACGCCGCGGCGCAGCCGGGGACGGACGCAGGCAGGCGGCGGGCAGCGGGAGGCGGCAGCCCCGTGCGGTCCCGGCGGCTCCCAGCTGAGCCCCGCGCCCGCCGCGCCATGGCCCGGAGACCCCGACACAGGTAGCGGGGAGCGGGGAGCGGGGAGCGGGCACGGGCGGCCGCGGGCGGGGGCGCGCGGGGGCGCGCGGGGCAGCAGGCGCGCGGGGCACAGGTGGGAACGCGTCCCCGGATCTCCTGTGGGGCTGTCAGATGCTGCGAGGACCCGGAGCCTCTGCCTCGGCTACTGATGAAAGGAAGCGCCGGTGCGGGAAATAGTCTCGGACGTCGGGAAGCGTGCGCCGAGGCCCGTCCCGCAGGCTGCACGGGGAGACGTTCCTCTCCAGGGCGCAAACCAGCCGCGCGTCCCCGCGGGGCCAGAGCGGTGCCCACCAGCCCGGGGGAGCCCACCGGGTGCCTGGCTCGAGGCCGCGGGCGCCGGCGAGGGAGTCGCGGCGTGACCGCTGGACGTCCTGCGACGAGCTCGGACTTGGGAGCGCGGAGCATATGGCAGCTGGAGGGGGAATGCCGGATTGTCTAGTGGCTGCAGGTAGCTCCCTTGAATTTCATTCATTCTTTATGGAGGCGGAGAAGAGAAGAGCGGCGGCTGACAGGCGGCCGCAAAGAAGGTTTTAGGGAAGAAAAGGGTCTCTCCGCCTTTGCAGGTGGTCTTGGCCCAGGTTTTGAGGGCTCTGGTCCTAGTACCCCGGAGGCTTTTATTTCTCTTGCAAGCGCTTCACACGCCTTCGCACGCGTCCGCGCCGCACATGTCCTCGCGCCCGGGGAGGCCGCCGGGACCGGGGCTGAGGTCCCCGCACGTCGCGGCCGCGCGAGGGGAGGACGCACAGGAGGAGCGAAGTGCTCGTCCCGACTGTCAGCCGCTGGCGCTCGCGCTGCCCCCGGCCTCGGGACTGCGCGGACCGGCCGCGCCCGAGCGCCCTGCGAGCCGCGGGGTGCGGGGACCCGCTCGGCGGCCGCCACCGCTGCCCCTCAACGGAGAAGGACGCGGGCGAGCAGCACCCAGGCCGCCGCCGCGCACCGGGACGCGGTCCTCGAGGCCCCTCGCGGCCGCAGAGGTCCGGGCGCGGCGCGCACACGTGGACGCGGCTGAGGTTGCGGCGCCTCCCCACGCCCTGCTCCCGCCGCCTAAGGTCGCCCGGGCGGGCGGGGGACCGGGGACGCGCCGCCCCTCGCTCGGGGGCCTTGGCATAAGCCCGCGGGGGCCGAGCACGCCCGACCTCTTTGCCTTCGGGCTGTCTGCCTGCCGCGTGCGTATTTGTTTTTGAACCGGCTGTCGCCTGCCGCGGCGCAAGCGCTGGGAAGTTGCGAGGCGCGTGGGTGTGGGCCCCGCGGCGGCCCCCCGGGCCCGGGCCTGGCCAGGCGGGCGGGCAGCAGCGCCCCGGCAGGGCTGGGCCCCGGGGCCACGGAGAAGGCGACCTGCGGGGCTCCTGGGCTCCCTACGCCACGCCCGGGCCCGGCCACGCGGGGCGGCGGTGCTGCCCCTGAAGTGGTTTCACCTTCGCCTTTGAGACTTAACAGCAGAGGCCACTTTTTTTTTTTTTTTTTTTTTTTTTTGAGAGCAGCAACTGGGAGGGAGGAGGAGAAGAAGGAAGCTGGGAAGGGGTGCTGGGAGGAGGCGCGGCGGAGCACCGGCGCCCCGCGACCTCTGCGGGCTGGGCGGGGCGGGGCCGCGCAGGTTCGCTGCAGCTCCAGGTAGCGGAGAAGGGCGGCGGCGGCCGGGAGGGGCGGGAGCCTTGAACCTGCCTCAGGGGGAAGAGAAACCCGGCTGCGGGTTCAAAGCCGTTTCTTGCCAGGCGAGCGTCAGTTCGGCAGGGATTATTAACCAGGTCAGCGAAATGAGTCTGAACCCCTTTTCTAGAATCACAGTAGCGGCCACAAGGCACTTCCTCCCGCTCCCCTCCCTCTTCCCACCCCCCACCGTCTCTTTTCTTTTTCGTTTCTTTGCACGGTGTGTTTCCTTGACAGAATGTAATATTCATAGTTGTACTCTTGTGACCGCACCAGGTCTGGCAGGTGGGGAGGCGAGTGCATCAAGCCTGAACTCAGCCTTTCTAAGTCCTCTGACTGTTGAGTCCGAGAGCCTGTCAGAGCAGATAAAGGAAAAGTTATTTCGGGTCCTCGGTAAAAATTAGTCGCGCTTTGGCTACCGGGACGGCTTCGAGCAGGGGCATCGCATGCAAAGCTCACAAGCTAGCCCTGGCGCCGCACCTGCTGATGGCCCCAGGGGCACCTGGGAGCAGCCCTGAGCTCACCCTCCTCCCCTGACGCTTTCTTCAGGACCTGCGGAAGTCCCACACCACGTTTTCCCCCAAGCCTCTGGTTCTGCGCATCTCTGCTTCTGTGCTGGATTTTGAAGGAGCACAGAAGACATGAGATCATCATTTATTTGCACCGGAAAGTACCTTACTAATAGAATCCAAGCCCTTAGGTATAGGTGAGGAACTGAGGTCCGGAGAGACGGGAAGGGATTTGTCCAATTCAAGCAGGGAACTGGAGGCAGAATTAGGACTGGCACCTTTGCCTCCAGAGCTCTAGCCCTTTTGATGCCTACCCTTTCTCACCTGAAGTTGGCTGCCCCCTATGGGCGGCCGTATTTGTTGCCTGTTCCTGAGAGGTGAGCTGCTGTTTCCAGGAGAAAGATGCCCAGTTACCAGTTTGGAAAATGCAGTTCTCACTTCTGAAAATGTGATCTCCAGACCTAACCAAACCTAAAACGTTAAAGCAAATTGAATCTGTTATTCTTTTTCCAGATTACTCTGGTTTGCTTGGTATTCCTGATACTTAATATGGGTGTCACTTCATTTGGGGGCTTTCCAAGGAGTTCCCTATGAACCTTTTGAAATATGCTGACCGTGGGGTGCCTGGGTGGCTCAGCGGTTGAGCGTCTGCCTTTGGCTCAGGGCGTGATCCTGTGCTCCTGGGATGGATCCCACATCTGGCTCCCTCCATAGAGCCTACTTCTCCCTCTGCCTGTGTCTGTGTCTCTCATGAATAAATAAATAAAATCTTAAAAAAAAAAAAAAGAAAAGAAAAAAGAAAGATGCTGACCTACAGCCTCGGGATTGATTATATTTTATTAAATCTCTGATGCTCGTGTTTTTTTTATGAAAGGGAAACTGCTGTATTTATTAATCAGAAGTTGTTTAGAGCCTCTTGTTGACATTGGGGAACAGGATTAGATTCTTGTTGAAAAGAACAGACACTAAATCAAAAATCATTATAGATTATAAATACAGCTTAGGGATCTCTTTTGTGGTGGCATTTGGAGTTTGGATCACATCCTACTTGTCACCATCCATCGTGGGCCTTCAAATTGTTGCCCAGAATAATAATTTAAAATTTTAAGAACCTCAAATTCAGTATTTTTGGAAAGCTTGCTTGACTTGTAAGGGATGAGTAATATAAGTTAGTTTGGGAAGACAAAATCTGATATAAATATAAATTTCCTTCTTAAAAATAACAATTTGCATTATATATCATTATTTTTATTGTTCTCAGTTTGGTAGACTTCTCAATATTACAGTGAAAAATTTTAGTGGGATTTCTAAGAGGGTGTAATTTAAGGTATATTTATATTACATTTATATCTTATATTAAAATATAATTTAAGACAGCATATTATGTTTTATAAGTAAAGTTATAACTAAAAGTAAATTGTAAATTTTACTGGCTGTAACATTACTGTCATCTATTTAGTATATGATTAATAAACACTAAATGTAGTTACTTGAAGAGTCATCAAAATTCATAGTTGTTGGTCTACTAGGTAAAAGAAAAAGCTCTCTTCAAAACACTAATGCATTCTTTTTAGACTCATCTGGGGGAATCCCTCAGTTCTGAATTAGGAACATTTTCAGAGATGTCAAATACCATTCAGTCATAAATAGAAAAACAAAAAAAACAAAAAATAAGTAAGAGTGTGGCTACCAAGTGGCCTAATTATTCACTAAGTTACTTAGGAAACTGAGTATTGTCACCTCTGCCACAAGTTGGGTCAACTGACCTGGAGTTTCGAGCTGTTGGATATTAATGTTGTGTACAAAGCAGTCTGATCACTCAGTCTTCTCCTTCCTCAGGTTTTTTTAAAATCCTTTTGTCTTACATTCTCTTAGTCTTCTAATCTTTAAGGAATGACTCTATTTGTATTGTCAGTTGTATTACTTCTTGAAGAAATTTTTTCTTTCTCAATAAAACACCAGCCTCATTGGAGTAACATAATTGAGTTGCTTATTGTATTGGAGAAATATTATTTAAATGACATGACTTCTTCCAAAGATTTTGAGTGTGTACTTATAAAAGGACATAGGCTCTTGTTTCTTTTATTGTCCTTAACATTAAGTTTTCAACTTAGACCTTCATTGGTGGGAAGGTTGCCAAGTGTGTAACTTGTCACTGGCCTAACAATCTCAGCAGGTTTAAACATGCAGAGCAATAAGAAAGTGCCAGGTCCTTGGCGGTATCTGTGGATACCACTAACAGCAGAACCAGTTTACAATACTAGAGCAACAGAAGGCAGAAAACAATCTTGTGCAAGTATTCAAACTTTTATCTTTATGATCTCTGCAAAGATTGAGTTTTCATGTAAATTTTGTAATCTAGTAGTTTAAGTCTTCTGCTTTCAGTCCACGTCTGCCCATCTTTTATTTCTGCAGCATATACAGTAGTGACGAGGATGATGAAGACATTGAGATGTGTGATCATGACTATGATGGGCTGCTGCCTAAGTCTGGAAAGCGTCACTTGGGGAAAACTAGGTGGACCAGGGAAGAGGTAACTAATTGTGTCATCAAAACATGGAACAAACCTAGAGTGTATCAATTTATGAAAAAAAAAATGTTTCAGCTGAACTACGGGTGCTCAAACTCATTAGCAGGCTCTTTGAAATCTTATCCTAGCCTGCTATGCAACGTGCTGACCTCTCACCACTCCCCTGAGTGTACACTATCCCATTCACTTCCAAACTCTTCCTAGCTCTTTGAATGTCCCCTTCTTCTCAATTTAGATTTCATCTGTGTTTCTCTCTGCCTATTCTGTTCTTGTCCTTCAGCTGCACTCCTTCTTACTACTTCTTCGACACCTGTGAAGGTATTGCCTCTTCTGTGAGGCTATCCCTGGCTTTCAGGCAGATTGGATGCCTCCTCCAAGCACTGGATACACATTCTTATTTATTACTGCTGTAACAGGCATGCCTCCCCCAGTAGACCGACTACAGATCTACTGACGGCAGAGCTAACTGTTCATTTTTACGTTCCCTGAGCCCAGAATCACTTGTTACAAAGGGAGATATTAGTAAGTATTCTCTGTACAGATGAATTAATTGCTACTTCCCAAAACAAAAGTATGAAACAAAATATAGAACTCATCTTGTCATAACGTATTGATTTAACATTCGTGATATATAATATTTCACAGAGCCATATTCATGTTCTAACAGCATTCAGTGATAGAGATGTGTCTTCTTCCCACCTTTCTTTTCCTGCTAGCCTATCAAAAGCTTGATCTTTGTAGAAATGGAAAAATACTTAAGGAACAAAATTATTTATTAATGAATGGAGGGAAATGCTTTTTCTTTAAAGTTTTCAAAATTTTTTGCAAATGATTTTAGAGGATTTTAGGTTAGAATAAATAGTATTGACTCTTCCTCAGTTTCATTCTATCTTACTTCACTTAAACCAGAGCCCCTATCCCCCTGTGGATAGGCAAGTGGGATTGCCAGTGAGGTCCATAAGTTGTGATCTTCGATGATCCTGAGAGATACAGAAGTTCTGTTTCTTAACACTGGTTTCCTAATTTCTGTGTCTGTGTCCTACAAGGACCCACATTGTCTGTGAAAGTTACCTTTGCAAAAACATAGTGGTTCTTTTTCACTTGAAGGTACATGTTTAGAAAGACACCTGTCAACTGAAAGATTTCTGCCTGATGTACGTGTCTTCTGTGTTTTAATAAGTTTGGCCTCATTTAAATTGTGAATATATTGATGCAAAAATGAAATTATTTTCTTACGTTATCCATGCCTTCAGATTCAATTAAAAAAAGTGATCTTCCATTTTTTACATGAAAGAGGTTGAACTAACTAAATGTTAAAATAGAGGTTGAGCTGTTGCTTACTCAAGATCCTATTTATTGCCATAAATGTCTATTAACTCTAACATTGGAGTACATCATTTTTTTCCCATCAAGCAAAACTTTTAATAGTTATTATATATTAAGCATTCAGGATCCCTGGGTGGCGCAGCGGTTTAGCGCCTGCCTTTGGCCCAGGGCGCGATCCTGAGGGCTTCTCCCTCTGCCTGTGTCTCTGCCTCTGTGTGTGTGTGTGTGTGTGTGTGTGTGTGTGTGTGTGACTATCATGAATAAATAAATAAAATCTTTTTAAAAAAATAAATAAAATAAACATTCAGTAAGCCAGGCATTATGCTAAATGTTTTGCATAGCAACTTCAGGTAATCCCCAAATAACTACATTGACGTCAGCAGTCCCACCACATAGATGACAACATTAAGGCCCAGAAAAGCAACATGATATACCTGAGCCTATCTAACTCGTTAATAGCTGAGTCGAGTTTCAAACTCTGGTCTGTCAGGTTCTATATAAATCTATGTTCTAAACCAGTAGATTACATTAATATCTGTTGTATTTAAATATTTTTGAGGGTTTTTTCCTGGATTGGATTATTGGATTTGTTCCCTTTTACTCTAACTTGAATAAAATTATACAGTAAATGACTGATATCCTAGGACTAACTTTAAATGTCTTAGGATGAAAAACTAAAGAAGCTGGTGGAACAGAATGGAACAGATGACTGGAAAGTTATTGCCAATTATCTTCCGGTAAGTTCATAATATTTTCTTTCTATAAAATGAAATCTCCCCAACAACTTAAGTAAGATATTCTGGGAGAGGATATTAAGACATTACACATTTTGCTCATATATAAGAAGTAGGGGGAGAAATGCCTCATCCACAACTTCTAGTTTATATTGTAATGCATATAATTAGGGGTTCTAAACAGATTGTTAAAAGATTTTTACAACATTTAAGATTTTTTTTCCTCTTGTTTTATCTTTTTATTAGGATAATATAAATTAGCATTTTGATGACTTGTTATATGGTAGGATGACTAAAATCATGCTATATCCAAGGTAACTTCTTTTAAATTTCCTGTTTATTAGTTCAAAGCCATACTTGTGTACCCTGGCTGAAAATTTTGGTTCATCCTTTTTTATTTACCCCATTTCTCATACCCTACATCCAAGCAGTGACTAAGGAATCTGGAATTCCTTTGTCAGTCAGCCCCTTCTTTCCATCCTCCTTGATGTTTCACAGATTCAGCCTCCATCCTTTTTCTCTGGACAATTACCGTGGCTTCCTAACTGGCTTCCCTACTTGTAGCTTTCCACTCTTCCATCCCCCCAAACATTGTTGGTACACGGAGCGTCCTAAAATGCAGCTGTACCTTAACTTTTCAAAAACAACAGCAATGACATAAGAGTCTCACAAATTAAGTGTACTGCCTTGAGCTGGCAAACAAAGGTGCTTTCACATGGCCCCAACATACAACTCCGATTCTCTTTCCTACTTCCTCTCTGTCAGCACGTTTGGTTGAATTCATTTCTGCTTTCCCTCCTTTGGGCTTTTGTCTCTGGTGATGTCACCTCCTAGAATGTTCCATTCAGCCTTCCAAGGGGCTATCAAGAGCTTTTCCAGACTCCTCCTAAGGAAACATAATTTCTCCTCCTAAGGAGATGCTTCTGTTCTCAGCCCAATATCGTTTTGCTTTGGTTTCTTCTTGCTTATGAATCAAATTCTGCCTTCTGTTAGTTAATTATATATTTGTCTTTTTTTTTCTTATAAGATTACACTCTTTTATAAGTTAGGGCCTATCTTTATTCATCTTTATTCTGCAATTTTAATATTTGAGGCCCTAAATTGAAGTATATCTCTTGGTTTGAATGGGAAGCAAACTTCAATCATTTAGAGTAGATTTCCAGGAAACTCTGACCGTCATGTGGAATCACTAACAAGTATCAGTCTCAGTCCATAGAGGTACTGCCGCATGCGGAGGATAAGGTTAAACTGATAGCCATGTGTACAATATGAAGGTCCTTCAGTTCATAAGGCAGGACTATTTCACTAAGAAGACAGAGCTTCTAATTTTAGATGCAGTTTTGATATATTCTTTGTATGTTCATTAGCTGTAAGTAATGAGTGATGGGTAGGCTCTCCAAACATGCCCTAAAATGTTCCTGAATGTGTTTATTGTGCTTATCATATCTTATCTATATGACAGCGCATATTTTATTATTTGTCTAGAATCGAACAGATGTGCAATGCCAGCACCGATGGCAGAAGGTACTAAACCCTGAACTCATCAAGGGTCCTTGGACCAAAGAAGAAGATCAGAGAGTAAGTTCTTCTCTCTATGGTGTGTGAATCATAAATAAGAATATTTCCCCAGACACCTTTATTGAATGTTTCCCAACTTGAGGAAACAGGTAAAGTGTCAGGAAGCAGAGGACTCTATTTCCATATTTCCAGTGAATGAAAGCAGATTCTTAGACATTTTCTAAAGATCTTGTAACACTGAAGAATGATTACGCTGAGTCATTACATAACATTAAAACATAGGTTATTTTTGTGTGTTTATCTGAAGGTGATAGAACTTGTACAGAAATACGGTCCGAAACGTTGGTCTGTTATTGCCAAGCACTTAAAGGGGAGAATTGGAAAACAATGTAGGGAGAGGTGGCATAACCACTTGAATCCAGAAGTTAAGAAAACCTCCTGGACAGAAGAGGAAGACAGAATTATTTACCAGGCACACAAGAGACTGGGGAACAGATGGGCAGAAATCGCAAAGCTACTGCCTGGACGGTAATAATATGTCAAAAAATATATTGATTGGGAAGAATGAGGGAGTGGGTATTGACCATTTTGTTTTAAATGAATGGTGAGTGAGTGAATTACATTGCAGTGATCGTGTTTCATTAGATACACCAGATCCGTAGATTTTGAAACTGGAGGAGCTCTTAGTGTGTATCTGGTTGAGGACTTCCAGAATCCACCCAACAGTGAGCTCTGAGCCAAGTCATTGAACTTTCCCCAGCTTCAATCACTCTGTTTAAAAAATGAGTAATAGCTTGCTTCACAGAGCCAATGTTAGTATCAAATAAAATGAATGTCGAAATAGTTGGTAAACTATAAAACTCTAAACACATAGAAGGAAACTGAGGATAGACATTTTGTCTCTAGTCTGAGCTCATGCAGCTGGTTCAGTGACCAGAAGTAGCTTAGCTATCATTTTCCTGTTACCAGCGTTCATTTCATTATACCACTTGGCTTAGTTTTTCTTCCTTTGAAGAAGTGGAGTATTTCTAGAATTATCATACTGCTTCCAGTTTTTAAATAATGTCAGTGTTATGCTTTCTTTTAATGAACAAGGCACAAAAATGGCCTCATAATGAGGGATATCTAGAAAAGCTCATTTTTGTCCCACTTACCCCACTTGAACAGTTTATAAACATGCTTTCTTTAATTTGGAAGATACTTTTCATTATAAATCTTATGTAACTAATGTAAAATAGAAAATATTTGATACGTTTTATTCTTGAGCTTCGAAATTGGAGAAAGGGTCCTTTAAAAGAAGGCCATGGCTCTGATGGCTTATGTCATGTTCTCGTGTGGTGTTCCCGAGCATTTCCTCCCTATGGATGTATCAGCCTAGAGAATCCAAGAAGTTGACAAATGGAGGCCTTTTCTCCCATTTGGCCTGAGAGGATATGCTGTTGATTCTTGTAAAAATTTAAGGGGCGATTGAACTTCCTCTTTCTTTAGCATACATTCCCCCACCCCCATCAGAATAGTCAAAGGGAGGCTTAAAACGTTTTTGTTTTGTTTTGTTTTGTTTTTTGAATTGAGAAACTGTTTTCCTGAGAATTTAAAGACTTTAGTAAAAAATGTTTTGCAGTTTGAAAATATATCGGGACTTAGCATCTTTCCCCTCTGGATCCCATTTTCTATTCTCACCTCCAGTTCTAGAACAATTTGAGGTGAATGTCTAAAGACGGGAGTTTCTTTTTTTCTTTAATCTTTTTTTTTTTTTTACTCCAAATTTCTGGCCATTGCTATTTGAGATAAAGAGCAGACAGTGAGGCAGTGGCGACATCATTATCATTCACCAAACTTTACTGTGCGCCTGTTGTGGTGTGTAGGCCCTGCTAAGCCACACTCAAAGGAGTAATTTTCTAGAACAGCTGGATCTCTAAGTTGTATGAGAGTCTTGAACAGTCAGAATAAACATGAAAAGTGGTTGTACTGAAAATACTCTTTTATCAAGGAAACAAAGTGGTTAAGGAATTTAAAGATTTCTAAAAATCCACATATGTCCCATATGGGGTAATGAGAAAAAAATCTATGGATTTTCAATTAGGTAAAGAGGGAAGCACGATTTTCAGAGGTTCACGACTAAAACAATGAAAACAACCACAACCACAAAAAAAAAAAAAAGAAAAAAAAGAAAAAGTCTCTGTTCGAAACAGTTTTCTGTCAATTAACTCTAATCTGAATTGAAATTTTTGTTTGTAAAATTCTTATGTGATATATTTCTGTGCAGAACTGATAATGCTATCAAGAACCACTGGAATTCTACAATGCGTCGAAAGGTCGAGCAGGAAGGTTATCTGCAGGAGTCTTCTAAAGCCAGCCCACCAGCAGTGGCCACAAGTTTTCAGAAGAACAGTCATTTGATGGGTTTTGCTCATGCTCCCCCTTCAGCTCATCTCCCTCCAGCTGGCCAGCCCTCAGTTAACAATGACTATTCCTATTACCACATTTCTGAAGCACAAAATGTAAGCCATTTCTGAGAATTTAGTTTACTGAGAGAGATGGTGGTTTTAAGTCCAGGTAGCAATAATATCATCACAAGTTCATACTTTTCAGAGAACTTCCATAAATATGATCACCTTCGATCCCCTCCTGCATACAGCCTTCCAGGTAGAGGGGGTATTGTTATCCATGCGTCCATACGCAGAAGCCAGGATGTGAAGTGATCTGCCAAGAGTCGCAGAGCTCACAGTGCAGACTGGAGTCCAGGTTGTTGGAGTCTAACTTCAATGCCTTAGATCAGATTAGCTTTTGAATGTCAATTTACTTAAGCTCTTGCAGAAGAAGAAAGGGGGAATGGAGATGCATTTGTGGCTGTTGTCTTCCTCTTCCAAAATGAAAAGTGAATGTAGTATTACATTTACAGAGGAGATCGTTTGACATTGAAATTCAACAGGTGTGATTCTATAAGTTTGATTCTGGTAGTGATCTAGCAGAAATGTGTTAATTAATTCCTTCTGGGAATGTTTCCCTTCTTACTCTGAGTCAGGAGCAGGCTTGTGACACCATTTTCTGATGTCTCCTTTCATCCTGCTTTGGATCAGTGTGATTTCTTCCTAATTGCCAGATATTTCTATTCAGGGAAAGAAATTTCCATCATGGTTGGAAAAAGAAAAATAAGGAGAATAAAGACAAAATCAATAAACTTTAATCTTATCACTAACAATAACAGATGGTGAAACTTAGCCAAGAATATGGAGTTCATACACAAATTATATTCAAAATGTATTCCTAGTTTTTAGTCTTCTCTGTTCCATTCATCTGATATAGCCTTTCCAGAAAAGTCTCAGATGAATGAAGTATCATAGGCGCTACTGTGCTCTTTACTAAAACTCTTAATTATTCCAAGAAAAATATTGCTATTACCACCAGCTAGAGCCATCCAGTTTTTCCCATTATGACTTCTTTCATACATTCACAAATATTTTTTAGGTTGTATTTTTTATTGTGTTTTTCTCTAATTAAGGAATACTTCTCATCAAGATCAATGAGCACTCTCAATCTCTTTATGTTGCTTGAGCTATTTATTTTGCCATAAGGCCTAGCTAAAATTTCAAATTCAAGGGGTGTTTTGTTTTGTTTTTCCTCTGTGCGTGTGTGAATTTTATCAGTAGAGTTTGGGTTTTTTTTTTCCCTCAGTCAGAGCAAAACCTCAGGAAGCCACGTCCCCTAAAGCCTATGTGACCATGAATGACTCGGCCTTTGTTTGTCTGCCTTTTTTGATCTAGGTCTCCAGTCATGTCCCGTATCCTGTAGCGTTACATGTAAATATAGTCAATGTCCCTCAGCCAGCTGCTGCAGCCATTCAGGTAAGATCATTTGAAGACCATTTTGTAAAGAAATTCATTGACTGTTCAAAGCAAACTTTTTAAAGACATGCTTCATTTCTTTCATCTAAACAGTTATTTTCACTTGACCAACTGAAGTTAAAAAAAAAAAAAAAGGAATAGTGGAGCGGTGGGTGAAGTTCTAGCCAGCAAGCTACCAATCTTCACTTCTAGAGTAAACTTGCTCAGGAGTTCTCTGATTCTCTCTGATTGATAAATTGAACCAGTGGCTCGAGTGGCTCAGTCATCAGCAGCCTCTTGAGCCTCAGACTTCACATCACTCCCTTAGGTCTGGACTAACACTCCCAAAGCGTTGTATGGGGGCCAGATTCAGTTGGCGTTGGTTTCACACTGAGGCTTATTGGGCTGAATGGTCCCTCAGGACTACGGGCCATGGCAGCTTCCATTCAAGCCCTTGTCTTTTTTTTCTCCCTGCATTTTTCATTTCAGAGACACTATAATGATGAAGATCCTGAGAAAGAAAAGCGAATAAAGGAATTAGAATTGCTCCTCATGTCAACTGAGAATGAGCTGAAAGGACAGCAGGCATCACCGGTAAGAACAGACTGTGTGCTTGAATGGGGGGCCAGCAGCTTCACCCCAGGGCCCTCTGTCTATTTTACCTTCTCTTCTAACTATTACACTAATCAAGACTATAGATCCATTAACAGTGTTTGAACACAAGTTGTCTCTACTAAAATGGAGTTGGTATCACAGTGAATGCTGACCAATTGAAAGCAGCCCTTTTGTGCAGCAGCAGAAACTCAGAATCTGCTAGTGGCCACCATCAATTTTCTTGTTTTCTCGGGACTGTTATCAACTCAAAGACTAACTAACAGATATAAATGAAGGAAAAATCAGCATTTTTGACAAAGCTCTGTATCTGTATGGTACCTATCCATTTGATGCTTCTCTTTTTCTTTTTTTTCTTAACCTAGATTTTCATACTTCATAGTTTCACATATGATTTGACGCATGTTCAACCTACACATGTGAATAAGATATATAAAAAAGTAAATAACATGGCCGCTCTCTTTTGTTTGCATTATGAAAGTTGTGCAGACCATTACTGAATTTTGACATCTTTTTTTGGTGGTTGGGCTGCAGACAGAGAAAGTGGAATGTACTTTGTAACCTATGGAGTTAAGCAATAAAAAGGATAAAAGAGATGTGATACCCAGTAGGGATCCTTAGGAGTGAATTCCTTTGGGGTTAAATAATAAGATGATTAGGTGCCTATGTTTGCTCGACCACTTTTTAACTTTAGTTAATGTTTTGCAATTTCTCCTGTTGCGCGGTCATGCTGAAAGGAGACTTCTGTTAATGTGCTCTTCTGCTTTCCTAACCACGTTGATTTGGCAGCCCTTCAGTGCATCAGTGCAATCTGTAACATTAAGAAGGCTTAGAAGCAACAAGAATATATGCAGATTAAGCAACTCTGACTTGAGTCCTTTGGCCTTTTCATAGATTAGAAGAACAGGGTAATTCTTAGTCTGCAGCAACCACGTATGGCCTTTTTTGTAGTTACATGAAAGTAGATCTTTTGGATGGTCCATGTGAGGCTTATACTTTGTGACATAGTCCCTCTGTTTGCAGTTTTAGCAAAATGATGACAGTGAGGGTATTCAATAGGTGACAGACAGTACCACTCTTAAAAAGGGTCTTGCATCGATAAAAGGAAACATCTTGACAACTGTTTCATGGGTGCAAGTTTTGGATGATGCAACTGCTTTTATCTTTCCTCCAACAGCATCTGATACCTTGTGCAACTTCATTGCTAAGTTCCTTCTCCCTTTCTTCTCCCTGCTCTTTCTTTATTCCCCCTGCCCCCGCCTCAGAGCCAGAACCACACGTGCAGCTATCCCGGGTGGCACAGCACCACCATCGCTGACCACACCAGACCTCATGGGGACAGTGCACCTGTTTCCTGTTTGGAAGAACACCACTCCACTCCATCTCTGCCTGTGGATCCTGGCTCCCTACCTGAAGAAAGTGCCTCGCCAGCGAGGTGCATGATCGTCCACCAAGGCACCATTCTGGATAATGTTAAGAACCTCTTAGAATTTGCAGAAACACTTCAATTTATAGATTCTGTAAGTAGAATTGTTAAGGCGAGTTAATGTTTTTGAAGGTGAATGAGGAAACCCATTTCTCAAATGATTGCCATTTTTCTATACAAATATCATTTTATTTGCATATATTACTATAAAAGTGTGATTTTAGCCTTTGCATATATATGTTTTGTCAAAGATCTGACTTTATAGGCTACTCAGATAAAAGATGGCCTTTCATGCATTTCCTTCAAAATGCATATTTTTTAAAAATAAAGTTAATGACCTACAAGTAGATCCTGGGTTGTGGAATGATGTTTGAGTTATTTTTTAGCTTATTTTACTTTGTTACTTCTTTACATTTCTCTAGAATTGTGCTTTGCTTTTGGATAGCACATTAAGAATTGTATTTACTCATAATTTAACACAGTCTTTCAGTGTATTTGAAGCAGTCATGAGTTCATTGGTTGTACATGGCTCTTGCCAAAGAACATCGATTATGGATTGCCAGTCCCGATTGGTTCACTGAGATAAACCATCAGTGAAACAAATGTTGAGTTCAGCACCTAGGACATAGATACTCAGTTCATTTCCTTTGTTGCTAAAAAGTATTTATTGTGTATCCATCTAGTGGGAAGAACCTTGCCAAAATGTGCCATCTCAAAAAGCTTTTCTTTTGGCTTTGGATTGCTTGCAAAGGAGAGAGTACCAGGATGTCCCTGTGGCACATATGTAGGGCCAATCTGGAGGCGGCATGATAGAGCTGCCAGGCAGCGTAGCAGAGCAGTTGTTAATCCTGAAGCTATTTCTCAAGAGGGCCAGGTGTTTTCTCTGCCTTTCTCAGTGCTGTGTTTCAGGTGATGGCACACATCATGCACACACTGTCTCAAAGTTCTGTGCCTCCCACATTGTTTCAGGATTCTTCATCATGGTGTGATCTCAGCAGTTTTGAATTCTGTGAAGAAGCAGATTTTTCACCTAGCCAACATCACGCAGGCAAAGCCCTTCAGCTTCTGCAAAGAGAGGGCAGTGTGAATAGAGCTGCGGGAGAGCCTAGCACAAGGGTGAACAAACTCAAGTTGAGGGAGGGTTCGCTTGACCTGCTCAAGCCCTTACCTCCTTCGAGGCACAGCACATTTCCACTGGTCATCCTACGAAAAAAGCGGGGCCAGGCAAGCCCCTTGGCCACTGGAGACTCTAGCTCCTTCGTATTTGCTGACGTCAGCAGCTCAACTCCCAAGCGCTCCCCTGTCAAAAGCCTACCTTTCTCCCCTTCGCAGGTAGAGCATGATTTCTGCACAGCTATTACTAATTTTTCAACAGACACTAAAGCCTTAATAATCTAGAAACTAATCCTTTGGAACAAATGACTAATTAGTGCTGCCCTCGCTGATTTCATTCCGTCGTTGAATCTAGCTAAGTCATACTGCCTCCCCAAGTTTGAACTGTCTGTAGGCTGACTGATGATTTTGTCATAATTCTCTTTTTTTCTTTTTGGTGATTTGAAATGCTGTTAGTTGCATGGGATGTGCTTTTATTTCCTCCAATGCTGGAGTTTAACATTTCTCTCCCTTCCTTTTCTCCCATTCTTTCCTGCTCCTTAAAAACTTTAGCAAACTTTTTGCCTATTTGTTCACTTATTATTTTGTGATTCACTGACCCAGGGAAGGAGGGGACCAAACTATGTTTGGAGAGCATTTGGGTTGCAACCAGAAACTTTAGAGGGTCCAATCCATCCTTAAGTGGAAAAGTTTTGGAAAAGCATAAGGAACAGATGCTTAAGAAAAACCACTTATTTTTAAATTTTAATTTCTTAACATTGGCTTTTTTGAGTTGTGCCATACTATTTTATCAACACGGTCTTTGCCATGAATATTCTCATCTCATGAATTTTTTTAAGGCATGGAAATTATAATTTTTATCAGAGATTCGTATTCCTTAATTATTAAACTAATGGAAGTTAGTAGGTAACTTGACACTTTAAAACATTTTCCAGTTATGTCTGTTGAGTTTATTTTAAGAACAGCTTTAAGTATGAACAAATGAAGCACCCACCAAAAAAAATTATCTTGTTCTTTTTATTTGTATCTTCCAAATTGTGTTCTGGAGAATATTAGGTCTACAAGACCTTAGTAGATGTTCAAGAAAAAATCTAAATATATAAAAATATAAGTTTGGGAAACACTAAGTCAGAGTTAAAATTGGTTTCTTTACTGCAGGACCTCTCAGAGTTTTTAATACACTGATACACATTATGAATTTCCAGGAGGAGATTATGATATGTATGTTTCCCAAACTTATTTGACCTTGGAACTTTTTAAGGAACACCTGTTATTTCCCCAGAACAATGACATTCTGAGAAACACAGTTTATTATTCAAGAATGTTCTACATAATACAAACCTTCTATCACAGTCATTCATAGATCATTAGAGAAAAAATTGCATAAAAATACAATAATTACTTTCCCAAAAATATCACTTTGATGCTTATAATCTTAATAAAGATTACATCCCGTTCTCTTTAATGGCATTTATTGAGAATATTTTCGTAGGATTTTGTGAGTTTTTCAGCAGTGACCCTGGATTTTATTTCTTGGAAATTACACTCCAAATTGCACTCCAACCGAAATAAGATAATACCCTGTCCAATACTATGTGCTTGTTAGCATCTTTATTATTTTACAAGAAGGGTCAGTAAAACATACTTACTTGTATGTATCATGGTGTGATTTTTAAGTTGGGCTGAATAACGAATCACTGTTTAAGTATTTTTTTTCTTTCTTCCCGTATTTAGTTCTTAAACACTTCTGGTAACCATGAAAACTTAGACTTGGAAATGGCTTCTTTGACTTCTACTCCTCTCAATGGTCACAAATTGACTGTTACAACACCATTTCATAGAGACCAGACTGTGAAAACTCAAAAGGAAAATACTATGTAAGTCCTTACTTCAAGAATAAAATTATTTATCCTTATTTACGGATATTTAATTAATGGAATATAGCCTCCAAATGTCTGACCCATTGGTATATAATCATGTATAGTCTCACATTGCCTGTACCTGTCCTGAGCATGACACAACTACCTAGACGTGGCAAGTCAGTAGATATACTAAATAACTTTTTGTAAAATCTCCTATTTTGAAGGACTATGTAGGACTACAGGCGGAGATAGTCCTCACATAACTTTTCTATTCAGTTTTTCCATTTGCTTGATAAGGCCTTTTCTTCACTGAAGACAAGATTTTCAACCCCCTCTCCTCTCTGATAATAAAATTTAGAGTAACAATGGTATGGCTCTTTACTTAGTTCATATTTTTTTAATCTTGTTTCTTTTATGAAATTTATGTATAAATTTATGAAATTTATATATTTATAACTTATTTTAAAATCCCAAAGAATATTATAGGATCAGAAGCCAAGGAGTGATTAAGCAATGTTTATATTAAAAAAAAAAGTCTTACCCAATTCGAAGAAATGGCAGAAAACATCAATATGAATTAGAGAAAACCTTTTAAAAATTATATCTTACTATTTCCAGTTACAATAAGTCCATTTCAAAAGGTTAACATGTGTTTTCTATTGTGGGCTTGTTTTAATGAATAGATCAAATTGATTTATAAATGACAACAGATCTTTACAGTGTTTATGATTATTATAAAGACCTACAAGTACTATATGTGTCTTCAGAATGATCAAAGAAAGATGAAAAAATATTTTAATGCTCTTAGGAGTATAATATTTTGAAGTACTTGGGAATATGAAATGTGTATATTATCTTTTTCTTAATAACACATATAGGATTAATTCACATATCAATAACAGAGCTTATTCACTAAAAAAATATTACATACTGAATATTTCAGTACTTGTTTTCTTTTTAAAGTTTTAGAACTCCAGCTATCAAAAGGTCAATCCTAGAAAGCTCTCCAAGAACTCCTACACCCTTCAAACATGCCCTTGCAGCTCAAGAAATTAAATATGGTCCTCTGAAGATGCTAGTAAGTTTGGGCTAAGTTCTTGAGGTTAGCTGGTTTATTAGCACAGAAAGAAATTGTTCTCTGATGTGAACATACCCACTCTTCCTTTCAGCCTCAGACACCATCTCATCTAGTAGAAGATCTACAGGATGTGATCAAGCAGGAATCAGATGAACCAGGAATTGTTGCTGAGTTTCAAGAAAATGGACCACCTTTACTGAAAAAGATCAAACAAGAGGTAAACACATGAGATCCTTTGGAAGGAGTAAGATGTGAATTGTGCTGCCTCTGTTCCTTGTGGGCAGCTTTATATGTCTGGCATCAGAACTATGTAACAACACCACTTTTTATACAAGATTTTCCTACAAGATGCAGCTAAGAGGTACTGCCAAACTGTATAGGAGGCATGTGACCTTACATTTGGGAAGCCAGGCCACTTCTACCTACTTCATGTTTGAACAGAAAATATATCAGAAAGGAAAAAAGAGCATGGCTGTTTACTGTACTTTTTGTTTTGTTTGTTTTTAAGTAGGCTCCACGCCCACTATGGAGTCCAATACAAGGCTTGAACTCACAACCCTGAGATCAAGACATCAGATGAGATCAAAGGACAGATGCTCAACCATTTGAGCCATGCAGGCGCCCCTTTACTGTACTTTTTTTATCACTAATACACAAATGGATAGATTTTTAATTTTCAGATTTCATGGAGAATTAAAATTTAAATTAAAATAATAGTATCTAACTTATAAAAGAAAAAGACTGACTTGCAAGGATCAAAATTCTAGCTTGAGTGGCAAGAAGCATTTCCAAAAAGTAGATAGAGTGCCTCTGGAATTTTTTTTTCATATAAGGATAAATGTTTAACAGACTGACCAGAAATTTACTCTTTTTCTCCAGCTTTATTGAGATATTATTGACAAAATTGTAAGGTATTTAAAGTGTACAGCATGATGATTTGATATACATATATATTGTGGAGGGATTCTCCCTCACTAAGTTTAATGGATGCATCCAATACTTCATATGTTGGCCTTTTTAAAATTTTTTGTGAGAACATTTAAGTTCTGCTCTCTTAGCAAATTTCAGTTATACAATACAGTGTTACCAACTATAGTTATCATGTTATACATTAAATCCTTAGATATTACTCATAGAAATTTACTCTATATATATAAGTGTTGGTGTTCCATGGGAAGTTCTAATTCTAGAAACAACAGCGCACTTTCTGTTTGCTTTTAGGTGGAATCTCCAACGGATAAAGCAGGAAACTTCTTCTGCTCCAACCACTGGGAAGGGGAGAGTCTGAACACTCAGCTGTTCACACAGGCATCACCTGTGGCAGATGTGCCAGTAAGTACATGCCCATGTTATGAGGTCTTAGTGCCTCACAGAATTTTCTGCATGGTATGTGAGGCTAAAGGGGTTTTAGCACTATTTAATGCATCGTATTTCTAAATATTCTGTTACATGACTATTTCCTTATGATTAATGTTGAATATAGAAATTTTATGTATTAGAAATAGATTATTTTCCATGCAGATTTTTTTTGTTATTTATTTTCTTATGATTTGAGAGTCCTTACCACTTAAAAAATCTGCTGCATGAAAATATGTACTTCCATGAAAGAAGAATGTTAATTTTACATTTTCTTTTAATTTTCTTGTCTTCCAAAAGTAGTTATTTCTTCCTTGCTATATTGTCTCCTGTTTGGTTTTATGCAGCATCTAGCATAATGCCAGTCCCTGTCTATGGTAGATGCCCTTTATCATTCCTGTTACGCATTACTTTGGTTGCCACCATTTTTTTAAAATAACCTTATTTTTTAGAGCAGTTTTGGGTTCACAGAAAAGTTAAGCAGAAGATACAGAGATTTTCCACATACTCCTGCCCCCACATATGTGTAGCCCTCCCATTGTCCACATTCCCCACTCGAGTGGGACATTTGTTAAAATGGATGAGCTAACAGTGCTGACACTTCATCACCCAAAGTCCATAGTTTATATTAGGGTATGCTGTTGAGGCTGTACATTTTATGGGCTTGGACAAATTTATGACATAAGTCCACCATTGTAGTATCACACAGAGTAGTTTCACTGTCCTAAAAATTCTCTGTGGTCCACCTTGTCATCCCTCCACCGCCATCTCTACCCCTGCCAACCCCTGGCAGCCAGTGATCTTTTTACTCTCTCTATAGTTTTGCTTTTTCCCAGATTTCATATAATTAAAATCATACAGTGTGTAGCCTTCTTTCACTTAGTAATATGTACTTATGTTTCCGTGATGTCTTGTCATGGCTTGATAGCTCCTTTCTCTTTAGCACTTAGTGACCACCATTTTTAAAGTTTGCAATTGATGAATGGTTGTCCTTTATGGAGAATCAGAGCTAATAACAATTGTTAATTTTTATTCAATATGTACTAAGTGGTAAGTACTATTTTAAGAGCTTTAGATGCATTACCTCATTGAATCCTCACAACAGCTGTGCAAGGTTGGTAACATTATCATTGCCATTATACCAACTGGGAAACAGGCATAGTGAGGCATACTCACTTGGTTAATATTATATACCTAATAAGTAGTGACTCTGGGTTAAAACTCAGAAAGTCTAGTTCTAAATTCCATTCTTTTAACCATTATACTATGCTGCCATGGATTTGTAGCTCTAGAATATTTTGATACCAATATACAAAATAAATAGTTCTCCAACTAGAGTTAAGTAAGTCTTTCATTTTCATTTTTTTTAAAGATTTATTTATCTACTTTAGAGAGAGCATGAATGGAGAGAAGGGTAGAGGGAAAGGGAGAGAGAAAATCCCAAGCAGACTCCCTACTGAGCTTCAGAGCCCAAATCAGGGCTTGATCTCATGACCTGAGCTGAAATCAAGAGTAAGATGCTTAACTGACTGAGCCACCCAGGCACCCCAATCTCTTGTTCTTAAAAGCATGGATTTATTAATCCCTTTAACAGATGTTTTTTTGAGTGCCCATCTCCTACCTAGAACTGTGTCAGGCCCCAAAGCTTTTTGTTTTAGTGATGTTTGCCACAATGGGATTAGGGTTGGTGCATAGGTAAGGTCTTTCGTAAGCTCAGCAAGAAGAGTTTCTGGCAGATCCCTGCGTTGTTCCTGCTCATGTGTATCACTTCATAATAATCTCCTGTCTATGGTATCAAAATTGTGTCAGCTCTCATATTCTCCAGGCTCATTTAAATTTCAAATTGTTCTTACCCTTTAGAATATTCTTACAAGTTCCGTTTTAATGACGCCAGTATCAGAAGATGAAGACAATGTTCTCAAAGCATTTACGGTACCTAAAAACAGGTCCCTGGCGAGTCCCTTACAGGTAATTACTATTCCAACATTGGTGTCTTAAGAGCCATTCGCAAAACACTGTCATCTGGAGGGTTTTGTTTTTTTTTTTTTTTTTTTTTTTTTTTTAAGACTTGAGTTATAGAGGAGTTTAGCAACTCTTGATGTCTGAAAATCTGCTAACTTTCCTTATTGCTGCTCACATGAGATGCACCAGAAGTTTTCATTAGAGCAGGTTTTCAAAGCATGATGAAGTGAAACATTTCCTGCTGTGACTGGGGGCAAGATCATGGATTACACATGGCAGTATCTCCCTCTTTTGCTCTTAAATATTTTATAAAAAGTTTATTGGTATAGTTCTTTTTTTGTTTTAAAATTTTTGTTTTTTACACTTAATTAGTAAGCCATCAAAACTGAGGTGCTGTTCGGATTTTAGATGATGTTTCAAATGAGCTAGTTGGAAAATGATTACAATATATTTAACTATCAGAATAAGAAATTCAGCTGCCAGTGTGGTGTGGCTAAGCCATAGTTGACCATCTGCTACTGGGTTTTATATCAAGAGAGATTTCCCTTATAACTCTGAGTAGGTGTATGTTGATGAAATACAGCAAATTTCAGATTAATCCTGAGCCAAATGTATAAATAAGAATGCAAATTTACTCCCCTAAATTATTTAAAGCAGTTCCCTATGTTAAATAGCCCAATACCCAGCCATCTGTAGAGCCCTCCCCTCCATCCCTCTGAGGCACACTGAGGGAGACTTCATAAACTCCAGATCATATAGAGAACCTGGACTCAGAACAGCAAGTTGCTATTTGTACTGAGAGTTAAAGGCCCTGTGACAGGATGGTGTGCTTTGAGAACTTGTCTTTTTTCTCTCTCTCTTAAGGGCTTCCCCATCATTGTGGTAGGCTTTCTCCCCCCAAATTGTGAGAATCTTAAAACTTCCCCTTTTTAAGTATTTGTGATACCTAGTATTATTTTTTAGATAATACAAATACAGCTAGAAGGGCTGTAGGCACATTTTGTTTTGTTTTGTTTTGTTTTAATTTTATTTATTTATTCATGAGAGACACAGAGAGAGAGGCAGAGACACAGCCAAAGGGAGAAGCAGGGAGCTCGACGTGGGACTTGATCCTGGGTCACTAGGATCACGCCCTAGGTCAAAAGCGGAGCTAAACCACTGAGCCACCCAGGCCGCCCCGTAGGCACATTTTGTTTCTTGATCCAATTCCTTTCCTGTGGCCTCTATCGGATCCAACTGCTTTGGTGTGAGATTGACGGTTGCCTGGAGTGTAGAACATGGAAGAGGAAAAAGCTGGTGTTTGGGGGGTATTTTGGAGTGTTCTTGAGTCCGTCAGGCCTGGGTAGGTGGCCTGTGCATCACCAAGAATTGGGACAGGAGAATAAACTCGCATCGAGGCAGAAGGGGGACACAGGATGCAGGTTAGACAGATGTCAAGGCAAAGATCAGCCTTTTCAAAGTTTTATCTAGCTCTGATCTTGGGTCCAGAAGGGCAGTGCTTTCTTTGTTTTTCTTTCCCTCTTCCTTCCTAAATACTTGGCCCCGGGTTTCTAGAGCATAGAACTTGACTATCGCTGATAGTACAGTAAACTAGAGTAGACCTTACATATATTTTATAACCTAGTCTGGAATTCAACCTATATTTACAGTAGTATAGAAAAAAGGCATTCTGAATTTCAAAGAGCAAACATATAAGTATATTTGAGGACAGTTTTCATGGTGTAAGTAGTTGTCATTACATGAGTTGAAAACCCCTAATTACTTTGCTAAAACTGAATCCTAAAAGCTTTTGGCGTAACCAAATAGTGTTTGGCCAAAACCATTAGAGCTGAACATGGTACTGATATAAAATGTACGTTACATGAAATTGGCAAGTTGTCAGTGCATTTTTTAAAAAATGATGGAACTTTATTGTCAACATACTTACTTAAACATTATTTAATGGAAATATTAGTTATCTTTGAAACTCAGAATTAAGTAGTAACCCTCTTTTTTATTAATCTATATTTTCTACTATATAAAGGAGTTATATATGGCACTCTACAGATTCTAATGTCTGCATATTGGGATTAAAGCCATAACATCATGTGGTGAAGGCAGGATTTGTCAATTCCATTAAATGAAATAACTAAGATCCAAAAATTTATTTTAGAGTCAGTGTTTCTATCTGCACTAAATGGTTAACTGACTTATACTGCTTAAATATGTCTTAATAACCTTCTATAATAGGTAACTAATTCATTTTAAGAAATATTCATTAAATTAATGAAAAGTACACACCAAGTATTTCCACTATGTGATTTCTAAAATCTTTTAAACTTCTGTGGTAAATACTGGAAAATGCATCAAATGAATCTAAATATTTTTAATCTAAATATTTAAACATTCTGTTTATATTTCATATAATCCTGATTCAACAATATTTACACAGGTTTTTATGCAGTTTGGTAATTTTGTTTAGAACATAATACTTTATCATGTATTTCCACTGATAATTCAATTTCACTGACTTAGGCAGATCGTTCATGAATAGTATTACTGAATAAATGCATTTCTTACATAATCCGGCTTTTCAATTTAAGAGTATTTTATATAACCTCTAACTTTTATACTTTGTACTTATATGAAATCAAATATTGAATGGGATTTTAGCCAAACAATCTAGATATTTTTATCATAGTGCTTTTAATTAAAACAACTAAATATGGTTCCTAAAATATTTCAGAATTTTGACACTTCTAAAATATAAAATATCTCCCACTTGTATAGGGCAATTAATTGTCTATCCATCCAGGTGTCTAAATAACTTAGGTACAAGAACAGTTTATTTTTATTTTTTTAAGATTTTATTTATTCATGAAAGACACACACAGAGAGAGAGAGAGAGAGAGAGGCAAAGACACAGGCAGAGGGAGAAAGCAGGCTCCATGCAGGGAGCGCGCCATGGGACTCGATCCTGGGTCTCCAGGATCACACCCTAGGCCAAAGGCGGTGCTAAACCGCCGAGCCACCTGGGCTGCCCACAAGAACAGTTTATTGAAGACTATGGTAATTCTATGTTCTCTCATTTCAATTTTAATCAACCTGACTTAATTATGACAATGACACTTTAGACAGAGCCCCAATTACTATTTTTGAGGACCTTTATGGTTCTAGCTTCTGATGTACATAGAAAAGAACATGCATATATGTAAATATGTGTAAATTACATTTGATATTCTAAAACTAGAAATGCAAGAATCTATGAGTTTAAGATTTTATTATGACAAATTTCAAACAGACATAGAAGTATAGAAAATATTCCACGATTTAGATTTAAGTTATTAACATTTTGCCATATATACTTCATCTGTTTTTTATGAAGTGTGTTAAAATTCCAGACACAATTATATTTATTCATCTATGTACTTTCAGATGTATCTCTAAAAATAAAGGTGCTTTTATATATGACCTAATACTGTCATCACACATTGTTATTTACAGTAATTCCTTAATATTCTAATTCTCAGGCTGCATTTAAGTTTCCCCATCAATCCAAAAAAGAATCTTTTTGTTTGATCAGAAATGAAACACAATGCATTTTGTTGTTCAGTCTCTTAAATCTCTTTTAATCCTAGACCAGTGTTGTCCAATAGAACTACCGTTATGGAAAAGCCCAGTATGCTGCTGTCTAATGTGATGACCACTGGTCGTATGTGGCTAGAGCACTTGAAATGTGGCTGTGCCACTGAGGAACAAAATTTTCAAATTCATTTGAATTTGCATTGCTTTAACTTAATGTCACATTTCCCTCCTCTCGTCCTGGAATTAACCTCTTCCCCAAAGATCTCTGACCCTTTCAATGGGAAACAGTATGTAGAGACCAAAACCAGGGTGCTAAGTATGTCCATGTGTTTGTTATGTGGGGTGTCATTGAGAAGCAGTGAGTTTTAACAACTCAGAACTCTGAATTACAGTCCATAAACTATAACACTTACATAGAGGCTATATGAGCCATTATGCATAAATAATGCTCTATTTGTTTTTAAAATTATTTATGCTCTGTCTTCTTCCAAAAGGAATTTGTGACAGCTGCACAATCTTAAAATTGTTGGATTTCTTTTTTCTTTTTAAAGGTGCCTTAATTATAAGTTGTAACATTAAACAGAGACTCCTATAATAAAAATGTTCTGAGACATTTTTGATATTTGTGTCTTTCATGTAGCTCAGAATATGTGATTTTCACGTTGGACAATTTTGTACCATTTTGTCCCATGTTGTGTGGGGTAGTGGATGGAGTCTAGAAAAATATAAAATTATCAAATTTAGGGAAATAAAATTTAGCTTAGAAAGCTTGCAGTTTGGGACAGGAAAGAGATTCATGGTGGAACACTATTCAAAAATTACCCTAATAGAGGCTGAGGCAGACACACACACACCCATATAGACGCAAAGCTCCCTTCTCAGCAAGGAGGAAAGAGCTGCCTGTTTCCCTCAATGTGTATTTCAAAGGAAATAAACATATTATGCTAATACACATTTCTGGAGGTAGACATTTTCATTGGCAGATCCGAAACTGTCCATAAGTTATAAGCCTTCTGAACTTCTGTATTTTTCTCTTAAATTATAATTTCCATTCATTCCTATTTAAAACCCAAATGTAAAAGATGTGTTCATATGCTTTTTTACTCACTCACTTTCCTCTTTTTTTTCTAACCACAGAATGACAGCCTTAAATTTTAATTTCCTGACTTGGCTTGTCATGGCCTTACTTTTGTAAAACAGTGAATTTAATTTAAGTGAATTTCCCAGGCCCTTATTATTGAAACATATTTGCACAACATTGAAGAATCTTAAAATATTATTGCAAGAAGATGAGACTCACTTTTTCAGTTCTATGCGTTTTTGATTGCTTCTATCTTTCTATAAATTGTTAATGAATTTTTTTAAAAAAAATAGGATAAACGCTTTTTGTATGATCGGCATCTGAAAAGCACAATAAACCAGCATGCAGACAATAGGAACCTGGGTTCTAGTCTAGACTCCACCATTTTTTGATTGTGTGATCTCAATCCATTAACCTCTTCAGACCAAAATGCTCTCATCCATGAATTGAGGAGTATAGTATGTCTTCCCCTCATCATACAGGTTTGGTAGGAAGATGAAACAGGCATAATATTGCTCTCAAAATGGCAGCACAGGTGCCCATGTCCATTGGTGGTATCTAGTATGAGGCAAAGGCTGTGCATAGTCTCTGTCAGAAAGACAGGCAAGGAGGCCTCACCTACAGCCAGGGCATTTTGCCCTGTGGTGTACTATTTCCTCTAGCACGCTCTCATTCCCTGTTCCACTCTTGCAGAACTGTGTCAGTGGGTCACCCAAAGAGATAGCTGACTCAACTGATTCCTGAAATAAAGGTAGTCAGATCTACCTTTGGCGTGATGGAGATGAAACAACTGATTGACTAGTTTTCTCTATTTTTCTACTGCTTGTGTTGGCATGTCAACAGACCTGGAAAACAATCTGTCTACATGTGCCTTAGGTCTTTCAGGGCATTTCCTAATGTCATGTGCTGTTTTTGACATGCTCCCTGGGATACCTCTGTACTCATTTGCTTCTCCCTTGGGTCACTTTTTTCCACTTGCCCCAGCAAGAATTCACATGGCCGTTGGTCATATTTCAGCGACCTGCTTTTATATATATGTTCTAAATTAAGCAAGTTTGCTGTGCACAGCTTTTGGGTTGACACAGGAAAGACCAAATTGGAAGGAAGAAAGGATATCAAGCTCAAATTTAGAGGGCTCTGCCCCAGACATTACATGATGTGGATTTTTTGTTTGGTTCGCCTTGACAAACACTAAGATACTGACTCTTCCTTGGGTCAGCAAAGAATAGAATTGCTTGAGAGCAGTTTGGCACTTGTCTTAATCTTAATAGTCTGAAATAATACGTGACTAAGAAAAGGGCTATTCTTCCAAAAATTGTGACACCCTAGGTTACAGAATATCAACTCTTTGTAAAATCTATAAACATGTAAGGTGGAGAGTGACTTCTGGAAACATCTAGGACAAACTCCAAGCTGAGGAGAAGTCTATCCACATAATCAATAGTTAACTTAAGCTTGGGTGCGCAGTGGAGGCCCTGGTGGGTGAGGCAACTTCCAACCACTGTCCGGACCTATAATTCCCTAACTTTGAAGGCTCTTTCTATGAGAACTTAAAAACTCTGAAGTTGGGGTCACTTCACTGTTTTGTGCAGACAGAAAGAGACATTCATGAGTGAGAGAAGTTGGCTATTGACCTTACCTAAGTGACATTTTATCTCAGGTCTATCCCTGACTTTCAAGATTTAACAGTTTTCAAGATTTTTACCTTCTCTCTTGTAAAATTGATACATCTTTAAAAGAGATGGCCTTTTGGGAAGGAATTCTGACTTTTAGAATTTTAGTCCAGAGCAAGTATTTTCTTCACATGGGTTAAATAGAAAAATCATTCTTACTCGTTAGGACACCATTCATTTATATTTATTATTTAAAAACAGAACAAAAGAAAAATACAGTTCTATCTCATGAGCTGTTTTGGTTTTACAAAATCATTATTTTTGTGACTGATACAAATTTTTTTATTAGGTCTACAACTTGGGAAGCACATACTTTGCCACGGTTTTTGACATCAGCTATTGTGTGAAGTTGCAGTATGACAATAGTGATAATAGCAGTTGTTCAGCATGATGAAAAAAACGATATTCTAAATGAAAATGTGAAAATAATCTAATTCTGACAGAAAACCACCTGTGGACATGATCTTGTCTCATTTTAGTTCTTCTGTTTTCCACAAAGGATCCAAGTATTTATTTAAAATGCCTTAGCAGGATATCCCAGTTAAAGCTTTGACAGTCTGTTTACAGTTCACTTCTGCCTGGGGCCAGTTACAGGCATATTACAGGATAAACAAGGTGACTCTCAGGCAAGAGAAGGAGGATGTGCAGTAGGATTATTAATGTTGAAATGAATTAGGCTCAAGTGACAGGTCTGCATTAGCACAAGAATTCTTGTGCAGAAATACATAATTCTTATCAGTTCTTGAGTGTAAATGAAACTAAAATTTAAGAAGGAATAAGAAGGCACAAAGATCCATATGACAGTATTAAAAAATATTTGCCTAGCACAGGGACATTTAATCCCCCTTTGTCAAAACTATTCTGTCTGCTTGAAAAGTTGCCCAAAGGCTCCAGGGCTTCAAGGTAAAGAGAGAGAAGGAACTAGCAAAAAAGGAGGCCGCTGTCATTTCAGCTGTTGGACCTGAGCACCTCTTCTCTTATCTGAGTACTTGACCTTCTGCTCTTCCCTAACTAACCCTGTAGGTCTGTGTCTGCTCTGATCAGGTTTTTCATTTATTGTTGCAAGAAGTACTCACACCGTGCACCGTGCACCATTCATGCTCACCTGCTGCCCTTTTTGTTCTATACACAGTGGTTTTTACTGGCATTTGTCTGCACTTGGGGGATTCAGGTGTTCCAAATGTCTTGCCCTTCCTAGGCTCTGAGCTTCGGGGCTTATAGGCCTTTGAGATGCTCTGTTTCCTAGAAAATTGAGATGCATCTGTTTCCTAGATGTTTCAATCTGTTTCCTAGAAAATTCTGTTTTGACTTAGGAAAAGCTGATTGTTTGAAGAGTTTACTAAAAATACTAATTAAAAATATATGGTATCTTTTTTATATTGATCTTGTTTTCAATATCTGCCCTGGAGAAAAAGCCAGGCATGAATCTAGTGGTGAGCCATGTGGGAGATCCAATGAGAACACAGCCGAATTTCAAATTAAGAATATGTGAAACTGGGATCCCTGGGTGGCGCAGCGGTTTGGCGCCTGCCTTTGGCCCAGGGCGCGATCCTGGAGATGCGGGATCGAGTCCCACGTCGGGCTCCCGGTGCATGGAGCCTGCTTCTCCCTCTGCCTGTGTGTGTCTCTGCCTCTGTGTGTGTGTGTGTGTGTGTGTGTGTGAGTGTGACTATCATAAATAGATTAAAAAAAAAAGAAGAAGAAGAATATGTGAAACTGATAATACTCAGTATTCTCTCCTGAACAGACTTTGGGAATCCTGAATTAACTTAAGTACTGTGTGGCCAAAGGGGCAGAACTTGACATTTACCAAGAGATGTGCTAAAAGCAGGCAGGAGATTGTTTCTACATAGCATTTTAAGCAATTTGCACTTTTAGAAAATTAAGCCAATATTAATTGACGTACAGCTAAGTAGGGAAAGTCTTAACCAGAGAAGAATAGAAACATTTGTCCCTGCTTCACGCTTTTATCTCCAACCTCGCTCCCCTCATTCCCCTTTCCCCTCCGTTTGTATGGATTTTCTCAAAATAGGTATCCTTGGGTTTTCTATGTATCTTTTATGTGATTTGGGATTTACCTAGAAGATATTAGTGTACGAAGGGATTTCCTTCTGCTACCTCTTTAGTCACTTGTTTTTAAGATCTGTGCACTTTGACCCACGTGCACCATGGGTTCTGAGCACTGGCACGGTCCTTTGTAGGCGGGTGCGGCACAGATATCCCACAGCTGCCTCCTCACTCTCGAGTAGTCATAGGTCACACTGCTACAGTGACAACGGGTGCCAGCTCAGCAATTGAAATGGCAACATCAACTTTTGTTTCTTTAATTGGGTTTCACGCATCAATTTGGTGTTTCAGTGCAGCACTGAAAACTTCAGCAACAACATGCAAGCAACCAACTTAACTGAAATACAGAATCTGTATGGACAGAGATACACCAGAGAAATATGCATATTTAACCTGCTTGCTTAAACCCGGAGAAACATCGTTGATTCCGAATGATCTCCAAGAATACTGTAACCACCCTGGTGATTTTGTTTAGGAAATGATTCAGTGTGACCCGGTGGCAGAAGTCGGCCCCAAACAAGTGCCTGTCATCTTTGTGATACACGGCTCCAGGAAAATACGATGACAGTCCATCTTGCTGTGTAGTATTTCGCGTCGCGGGTTGAGCCTCTGAGCCTTCAGAGCAAACGTGCGCGCTTGGACAGTGGCCCCTGCGTTAGCGTGAGGCGCCCGGCGGATGGAGGCCGGAGACCCGCTCTGTGTCCTGTGAAAGCGCCCGAGTTAGAAACGGCCCCGTGAGCCTTCTGCCCCGGAAACGTGGCCCCGGCCAGCGGGCTGGGACACCCCATCACCATACAAACGCCACGTTCCCTCAGAACGATTCCTCTCTGCTAGCGGCCTGATGACTTTGGCCTCGCCGCCCGAACGCTCCTTCCTGCAATCCAGCACCTCGCTGGGGAGCCCTCCGAGCTCCCTGTGAAGGACACCAAGGAAGGGAGCGGCCTGCACTCACGAGGGCCTGCGCGCAGCCCGGCCCCCTCACTCCTTGGCTGGAGACCTCGAGGGTGTTCCGCCCCCGCCGGCCAGCCCAGCCCGTGAGACAGGGCCCCAGGCTCGGTGCCCCAGGCTCGGTGCCTCAGGTGCGGAGCGAGAATCCCACCAGACCAGAGACGTGCGGCCGCTGACCGCTGAAAGCGCGGCTGGCACCTGCTGACGCCGCTAGAGTCCCAGCAGCTCTCTTCCTGTCTCGCAGTCCCTCCTGCAAGTGGTGGACACGTTGCGGCTCGCTGGTTCTCTTGTGCTCCTTCTCCACCCCGGGTACACTCCCCCTTTCTCGGCTGCCCACTTGAATCCACCTTTCCTTCCCTTTCCCTGGCAATGCCTCGGTGGGCCACCCCCCCACACTCCCCCCCCCCCCCCCGCACCTGGGTAGGCCCCACTAACCTCCCACACTGTCTGTTGTCACCCCACCTGCTTCGTGTGTCTTCACTTTGTCCCCTACAGGACATTGGAGGCTCTAGAAAGCAGAGGCCCTTCCCGGCTTCTTTTGTCCCGTGGAAAAAATCTCTCTTGGGTTTACCCAACTATTACGAGGAATAGTTGTGGTTTTACTAAACCACTGGTTTGGTTTTGAGCTTACAGACCCCACATCTTCCATCTGTTTGTGTTTCTGTGTCCCCCTTTATACCAGTTGCTAGAGAGTTTCTGGATAGGCTTGTGGCTTACACTTAGCTGGCACGCTGTACTTCGTGACAAACTTTTTACAGACAAATATCACCCCTTGAGCATGTTATTTATTTTTCCCATATTTACCCATGACCCTGACTCGTCCACTGTTTCATCCCTGTTACCTCGTGTTTATTTTGTGAGCATCATAAATCCTTTGGGAATGAGGTAGAGCAAAACAGTACATATTTCCGCTGGAAGCAAGGCAGGGCCTCGGATGGTGCAGAAGACAGACGTGGGTTGAAAGCCACTCCGCTCCTCGCCCTCAGAGTGGCTGTGAGCAGGTTATGGCCACTCTCCAAATCTCTGTTGAAGAGAGAGGGAACCTCCCCCTCAGGGTGTGCTGTGTCAGTGAGGTGGTGACTGTGATGTGTCAAACCCCGGGCCCAGACAGCAATGCCACCTGGCAGGTATTAGCTCATCCATATCTTCCAGCATGGCGATCCCAGTCAACAGGATTTCTACATTAATCGACGCTTCATTGAGAATACAGAATATATACCATAGCGTGTTTGGTAGGTGTGAGTCAATCCCAGCACCCGGGAGAGCTTCTCCCAATCAGAGGACCAAAGCGCTCACCAGTTTGCAGAGTGAATAAATGGCCTGGGACGCCTTAGCTATTGGCAGGATCATGCCCATTCCTGTCTCCAATTTTGTAAAAATCACCCTAATCTACAAAAGGTACTCAAGGGTGAAGATGCAGCTGTAGCTTGTGATCTTATTTGAAGTGGGTTTTCCTCTCTCGGCAATAGATGATTTCTGGTTGTTAATATGACTTCAGAACGCTGGAGTCCAGGGTGTCAGAGAACTCAGACGTTATCTGACACAAGCTCCCTGGCATCTACCCCCGCCATCCGAACATCAGAATTCCCTCTGCTGGCTTTGCTGGGATTGGGAATCCTTTGGGGGCTGAAGTAGGGGTCTCCTGTTCTAACCTCAGTGTTGGCCTCTTGTTCCCCATTAGCCTTGTGGAGGCGCCTGGGAAGCTGCATCCTGTGGAAAGATGGAAGATCAGATGACGGCCTCTGGTCAGGCTCGGAAATATGTGAATGCCTTCTCAACCCGGACTCTGGTCATGTGAGACGTTTCTCAACAAGCATTATGGTTTTCAGAACACTTCAGATTGACTTGGGATATATCATTCCTCTACATGAAACTTTTCATGAATGGGAGAAGAGCCTATTTTTGTTGTGGTACAACAGTTGAGAGCAGCACCAAGTGCATTTAGGTGGATGAAATCCCGGATTTCACCCAACTAAAAGGATTTTTTAAAAATAAATAAATAAAAACAGTCTTACCTAAATTATTAGGTAATGAATTGTAGTCAGTTGTTAATATCCTAATGCAGATTTTTTTAAACATAAAATGAATTATCTGTATTTTAGAGGATCCAACGGACCAGTATTTTTTTCCTGTGATGAGGTTTTTGAAATTTTACACACAAAAAGGTACTCCAATATTTCACTTTTCTCAACCACTAAACACAATGCATTACTGTAAATGTTGGCTTAATACCATGGGATCATTAATCAAGATTGTAAATGCTCATTTATGGTTAATAACATTGGAGGTACATTTATTGTACTAAGCCATTTTATGAGTTTTTTTGTTAGCTTGCTTTAAAAATTATTACTGTATGAAATAGTTTTATAAAAATTATATTTTTATTCAGTAATTTAATTTTGTAAATGCCAAATGAAAAATGTGTTTTGCTGCTATGGTTTTAGCCTGTAGACATGCTGCTAGTATCAGAGGGGCAGTAGAGCTTTGGATGGAAAGAAAAGAAACTTGGTGTTAGGTAATTGACTATGCACTAGTATTTCAAACTTTTTTATTTTTTATATATATATATGTACTTTTTTTTCCCCTTTTGTAATACATTGGAAAAGTTGTTTGGGAGATTTTGCATTTGTTGTTGTTACTGGTTTTTTGTTGTTGTTATCGTTGGTTTATAAGAGCATGCATTGCACTTCTTTTTTGGGAGATCTGTGTTGTTGATGTCCTGTGTTTTGTTTTGAGTTCACTCTCACTGTTCTTTAATTCAGAGGTTATGTGTTTGATCAGCGTCCCCCGGTTTCTGGGTGTATGGTCTTAGAACTGCCATACAGCCTGTGTTTGCAGCTGGAGTCAAGAGACTAGGGTCGATAGCCAGTGGCTGCCTTACGAATATTTGGTGCAAGATGGTCGGCACTGAACTTTGATATGACAGTGTACTTACTGCCTTGTAGAGAAATAAAGCTGTGTCCTTATTTTACTTACTTTTGGCTTCTCTCTTGTGATTGTGGATGATAGTTACACTTCTAAGAAAATGGAGTGAATTCAGAACCCTTTTCTTGTGATAGTAATTTGTGCCCCACTTGAGTTTCATGTGAAGGAGCCAAGGATCCTTACTTTAGAGAAAGAAGAACCAGCAAACCAGGTTCAATAATTTACGAGGTAACCACGAGCAGAGTGACAACTGGGAGGAATCCTGCGAACGTATTAGGGTTCCAGCAGCACTGGAACTGGGATAATGTGTACTGCTATTACGGATGTGGGGCGGAGTAGGAGGACCACAGGGCTAGTGCACACACATGGGTACAGGCCTGAGGTACACGGTCATATGGAGATGGAGAGCCGTGGGCAGGAGGGGCCTTGACCTTTGGGGACCCCACAGGGAGAAGGCCAAGGGTAATGACTGACTTGACTTCTATCCCTCCCATCTCTGGCAAGGGCCCTCATTCGCAGAACCAACCAGAAGCTAGAGGGCAAAGGAACACCCAGATGTAAGGCCAGTCAGCCTGTGAGGGCAGAGCCAGAGGACATTTATCTGTTGAGGCAAGAGTAGGGCATCCCAGTAGAGTCACCCATGAGATTTACCTTCCTGTTTTACAGATGGCCTCCACTGCTCTGCCATCTCTCTGCTCACGGATCTTTGCCCTGGGTTACAGTCGCCCTTTCACATAGATTCCTTACAATTTTCTCTAGTCACTGGGGTCCAACTCAGCCTTTGTATTCTCACATGCATGATGCACCCGGTGGTTCTAGAGCCAAGGATTTTTTACCCCCAACACTAGGCTCTAGGACTGTCTAGGAAAAAAAGAATGAATTAAAAAACTGTTTAATATTCTCTGATTATCTTTTTGAGAGGTAGTAATACATCATCCCTAAGACAGTTTTTATTTTTTTTTTAAGATTTTATTTATTTATTCATGAGAGACACACAGAGAGAGGCAGAGACACAGGCAGAGGGAGAAGCAGGCTGCCTGCAGGGAGCCTGTTGTGAGACTTGATCCTGGACCCCAGGATCACTCCCTGAGCCAAAGGCAGACGCTCAACCACTAAGCCATCCAGGTGACCCAAGACAGTGTTTTTGTATTCATGAACTCTCCAATGTACGTGCTAGGTGCTGACTCTGCCCCTTACCAGCAGTTTGAATTCTGACAGGTCACTGACCTTTCTGAGACCTTTTTTGCATCTGTGCAATGAGTTCATTCCTATAATGAAATCTTGTGAAGTAACGCACTATCCCAGTGTTTGCTATTACATATGCTTTCCATAATTAAGTAATGCATGCCATGTCGTGTGCCAGATGTTCATCTAATGATGTGCTTTGCTGATTACAGAGTTAAACGTAGAGGTCAGATTATAGCTCATAAAATAAATTAATGGCAAGAGTGAATCCAGCATTATACAGAACTGAAATAAATATTTACTTCTCCAACAAGCATGTGACCTAATAACTGGAAGCTAAATGAAAAATAGTGCAGATTTAGGTTATATGTACAAATACACTCATTTGACACCCATTTCCTAAGCATCTCTAAGACATTTATTTGTCCTGGTCTTTTGTTTTTAGGCATTCTCCTCTCCGTAGCAGAGATTAAGCTAGTAAAGTAAATGGAAAGAGCATTTCTTACTACTCAAAGGAAAGGTTGTCCTTTTGCGTTCCTCTTTGTAAGGCTTTTGTCCGCATGTGCACATCTGGAGAATAGAAGAGATACCAAGATGACTCTGATTTGTCTCCCAGTTGATAATGGGATTAAAAATTCAAGAGGAGAAAGAAGTGCAGGGAGAAATTTCTTTGTTTCTTTTGAAATTATATATAACTGGAAGGGACTGCAGAGATCACAAGGGGCTTCTCCTGTTTAGTCACTCCTGGAGCCCAACCAACTGGTCTGAATTGAATTCAGACTCTGCCCTTTCCCAGCTCTATGACTTAATGTAAGTTGTACTGAATCTCTCCAAGCTTCATATTACTTATAGTATGTTTTCACTTATATTGGACATAAAGGTACATCTCAAGGTTGTAGGATATTTTGAAGATTACGTGACAGAGTAAACGCATTCTGGCATCTTTGTAAAATGTTGCAGTGCCTACTGATTAGCACTGACTTATGATCAGTCAGAGAAAAAAATCATGTCTATTACCTAGCAATGGAGACGGGAATAACACTGAGACCCCTGTCCCTGGTTGTGTTAAATCTTTACCTTGTATTCAAACTAACTTTAAATCTAAATTATATCTTCTCAAAATATTTCTAATCACTCTCAGATGTCATTATTTCATGGGTTTTCCCTTCTCATACAAATGTTTGTGGGAAATACAGGGCATATTTCCCCTCAAACTCGTTAGTTTCTAATCTGAAAAATAAAAACAGTAGATAAAATATGATGTGCAGGCCTCTCATACCACACTTAAAATATTTTCAAGCTTATTACTTGTTTTTCTTCTCTAACTCCACTATTATAATTTTTCCCCCTTATTTGCTGTTTTTAAAGAGCAGAGTGGAAAGGAAGTCAGCTAAAATGCAAACCTCTTTTTAGGGGCCCCTGGCAGGCTCAGTCAGTAGAGCATGAGATTTTTTATCTCAGGGCTGAGTTCAAGCTTTATGTTGGGTGTAAGGATTACTTAAAAATAAAATCTTTAAAAAAAATAAAAGATAAAATGCAAACCTCTTTTTAAAAACAAAATTGCCCTTGGGGTGCCTGGGTGGCTCAGTCGGTTAAGCATCTGCTTTCAGCTCAGGTCATGATCCTGGAGTCCCAGGATGGAGCCCTACATCAGGCTCCCTGTTCAATGGGGAGTCGGCTTCTCCCTTTCCCTCTGCCCCTCACCTTGCTTGTATTCTCTCTCTCTCTCTCTCAATAGGAAATTAAAGTTGCCTTGTATATAATTATATATAGTAACTTTGAGAACTGCAGCAAGATGAGGCTGAACTATAAATCTTAAAGAAGCTTAATATTTTGGTAATAAATAAGCAATAATTATTTTTCATTAACATTCAATGGAAAAATTCTTGATGTAAGTGAGAAAATTGGAAAGACTGCTATCTGCCTTATGGACCATATTTATCAATTAGCACCTATTGTGTGCTAAGGGCTGTGTTTGAGGTTGGGGTTAGAGTTCTCAGAACATCAGAGCTGAAAATCCCTGCCAAATGGGAGCTTACATTCTGGAGGGAGATACAGATGAAGTCAGTGGACAATGACAGTAGAGTCAGTCATATCTGAGGTCAGAGAGACAAGAGAGCACTAGATCTAGACTTGGAGGAGCAGCACAGCCTTCCTGCAGAATTGGCCTGTAGCAGGACTGACAAAGCCAAACTAGAGCAGGGCTGGAGTTGGAGGGGCCATCGGGATGAGGGAAATATCTGAAATTTCCTGGAGAAAAATACCCAAATATAATGACTTGTCTTACTTTAAATTCATGATGACAAACTGCAAGAGGGCACTCAGGCAATTCCACTTGATGATATTCTCTAGTATATTCTTGATGTCCTGGCTTAGGACAGAGACAGAGAGAAGATAAAAGCATCCACCTCCCCACCCCAACCCTGTTCCTAGAAAACCCAAGTGCCAAGGTCCTTGCACTCTTAACGTGGATAAGCACTCCCAGTTGCAATCAGAGGCCAGCCCTTCTGTTTGGCCTCTGCAAGCTTATATCCTTGTACCCTCCAGGGCCTCATCCTGCAGATAGGATCTTTCTCCTGTATCATAATGTCTTCCTCTCTCCTGAATCATTCTTATCACATTAATATGGTCTACATCTCCCAGCAGTAATATCACCATCATACAGCCCCATTTATCTGCTCTTCTCAGCAAAACTACTTATGGGATCTTCTATGGTCTTGGCCACCACTTCCTCATGTTGCCTTCTCCTGCAGTCCACGTTGTGTGAACTTTCATTGCCCCTGCTCCACCAAGCTCACCCGTGTCAATGTCTCTGATGGCCTCCATGTTGCAAACTCTGCTCTTGCTCATAGGCCTCATTTTACTTCAGCTATTGGCAGCCATCAACAGAATTGACACTCCCACTTTCTTAAACTCCTTTCTCCTCTTAGCTCTAGGGCACCACCCTCTCAGTTTCCCTCCTTCCTTACTGGTTTCCTCTAGTTAAAGACCAAAAATTCAACCAAGCAAATTTAAAGATCTAACTGACATTCTTCAAACAAATAGAAGGGAGCTCCAAGGAATTGTGCCAAATAGACCACTTTTATAGGCATATATGGGCCGGGGTGGGGAGTGGGTGATGGGAGTGGTGACAGGACAAGGAAGTTATTAGTGAAAATTGTTTCAGGCAAGGTTATCTTACCTTAGGAGGAGAGGCAGGAGGTCTCTTCATGCAGATGATGCAGATGACCTCCCTGGTGCTAATCAAGAAATTCCAGACTGAGTGGTTTAAAATTTCACCCCTGGGAGAAGCTGAAACTGCAATGAGGTTTACTAAGTCTTGGTGGTACTTAGCATAAGTGACTCCATGTTGGACCTGTTGTTTCTTTTTAACACAGTTTGATACTCTTCTCCTCTTGGCCTCCAAGTGGCCCTTTCTTCCTTCCTCTCCATCATTCTTCCCAAGGGACTTTATTACTGCTGTGGCTTTAATTATCATCTGTATCTTTAGCCCTGACCCCCTTCCAGAACTCCAGACTCCTGTACCCTATTCCATGTTAACATCTTCCCCACATAAACTTCTTAAATTTAATATGATGAAGCTCATAATCACTCAAAGCTTCTATTTTTCTCATTTGTCCTCATTCTCATTTGCATCAGTTAGCCCTCATTTCTTCATTTCCCAAGCCAAAAATGGTCATCTTTGATTTTTCCCTTTACCTTGTCAGCCTTCCTTACAGCCTATTGCTCAGAGTGATCTGAGGACTCTACCTTGAGAATATACCACCTTAAACGTGTCACATTTCTGCACTGTCAGTAATTAAGATTTTATTTATTTATTCATGAGAGATACACAGAGAGAGATGCAGAGACATAGGCAAAGGGAGAAGCGGGCTCCCTACAGGGAGCCCAATGCAGGACTCAATCCCAGGACCCCAGGATCACGCCCTGGGCCAAAGGCAGATGTTCAACCACTGAGCCACCCAGGCGTCCCATTAATGACATTATTAGTAATGATACAATATATATTAAGTGCTCATGATATGCTAGGGAAGAAGGGAGAGGAAGGGAAGGGTCCTGGCAGAGGGAAGAAGAATGGTGATGTCTGTGAGATCAGAGTGAGGGGAAAATGAAAGGGAAACCTAGGGACCCAGGAAAAATATAGGGCCAGCAAGTGAAGTCTGTAACCACCCTCAAAGAGTTTGAACTGGGGGGATCCCTGAGTTGCTCAGCGGTTTAGTGCCTGCCTTTGGCCTCGGGCATGAACCTGGAGTCCTGGGATCGAGTCCCACGTCAGGCTCCCTGCATGGAGCCTGCTTCTCCCTCTGCCTATGTCTCTGCCTCTCTCTCTCTCTCTCTCTCTCTCTCTCTCTCTCTGTGTGTGTGTGTGTGGGGGGTGTGCCTCATGAATGAATAAATAAATAAAATCTTAAAAAAAAAAAAGAGTTTGAACTGTGTCCTTACAGACATAGGAAGCCAGTGAATGTTGAATTTCTCTGGTTTAGGCAGGGAAATAAAATGATTAATTTATACCTGACTTACATAAATAATTCTGTTCAAATCCCTCTTTATAAAGATACCATAAAATGAAACCTCAGGTTAACAGAGCCAAACAATTGCAGGAACTAAATTTTATACTCAGTTCATTGGGGTTTACACAGTACATTTCCTGCTGTGTCTTAATTTTGAAGGAATGTGCTTTAATCCCAGAAAATCTTATTGAAAAATACCTTTTGCTATGAAGTTCATCAAGGCTATTTTCACATTTTATAGTATATAAATAATTAGTATAGGAAAATTTGTTTGCATAAAAGACCTTTTACCTTTAAGAGTGGTATATTTTTGGGATCCCTGGGTGGCGCAGCGGTTTGGCGCCTGCCTTTGGCCCAGGGCGCGATCCTGGAGACCCGGGATCGAATCCCACGTCAGGCTCCCAGTGCATGGAGCCTGCTTCTCCCTCTGCCTATGTCTCTGCCCCTCTCTCTCTCTCTCTCTCTGTGACTATCATAAATAAATTTTTTAATTTATTAAAAAAAAGACAGGTATATTTTCAACCAATAACCAGTAATTTATCCATATCTTTCCCTGTCATTTTCAAAAGCCAAATCTTCCACTGTATTTTTAAAATATGGTGTAATTCTTGCTCATTAAGGAATCCTGACAATATTTGTTCTTGAAGGTATCTTCAGCTTACTTTTATATTTATTTTCTTTTACTCTTTAATCTAGAACACATTCATATAGTCCAGTGATTTTCAAACTTTTTTGGGCATCAGAAACATACTGGGAACTTGTTTAAAACGGAGATTCTTGACCTCACTCTCAGGGATTCTGATTCATATGTCAGGTGTTGAAGTAGGAATGTTTCACAAGCTTCCAGGTGATTCTAATGCAGCTGATCTCAGGGGACCACACTAGAAACCCTGCCTTAGGAAAAACCTTTTATTCCCCCAAACCTTGCGCTTTCCTTATTATAATCCTCATAGATTTCAATTCCTGTGGAGCCCATAATTCTTCATGAAAATGTCCACTGATCTACAGAATATTAGAAAAATATTAAGCCCATCACTATAAATAGAATTTCTTAAATCCAGAAAATCATTGTATTACAGATATTGGTAATTAAAGCTAAACTTAGCTATCAGATCTATCTTTTGTTTGATTTTTACAATATGTGGAAAGGATAATTTTACAGTATGTCCGAATCTCTTCAATAATATGGCTCTATTACACACAACTTATCAAAAGGGAATTTATAGCTAAAAAAGATTAGCTCATAAACAAAATACAAAACACCATTTCCATCCAGAAGTCCCTTGTTCTAAACCAGTCTCTGATCAACTTGCTGAAAGCTTATTCAAGTCACTTTACACCTCTGTACTTTGGGATTTCTATTTAGATGGAGGAAGTATTTAATCCTGTATATAGTTACAAAGCACATGGAGGTTGTCAGATCAAAGACAAATAAAATTCCAAGAGAGTCGTGAGTATCCCAAAGACACTGGAATACGAAAGATAGAATAGTGAGGTTTTCCTGCTGGAAAGCATTCTCTGAAATGAATTTGCAAGTTAACAAATTATCTTTAGCCTGTGTTTGGGGACAGATGTTAAGAAACATGTATCCTGGTTAAACGTAGTGAATGAAAGTCATAAATAAATGCCACTTCGTTGGGAAATTCCACAAAATGACAGTGAAGGGCAAAGTAAGGAGCACAAATATATAAGTCAAAGAGAATAGAAAACAAGTAAGAGATTTTTGGCCAAAAGTCTAAATTATTCATTTATTCTACAAACATTTATGGAGCACTTTCAAAGCAATGCAGAATCAAAAATTCTATAAATTTGATATAGATCAAATTTATGGAATATAAATTATATATAATTAATTATAATTGATATATAATATATATTATAATTAACTATTATACATATATATAATTTTCATATTACTGACAGAGCAACACTGTCTTGGATACCCCCAAAAAGTACTAAGAAAATGGTCTGTTTCAGATTTGCTATTTTATAAGCCAAATTTTTTTAAGACTAAATGTCCTTTTTCATGTTTTAGCATATCTGACATCAGGTGTGTCTTTAACATAGCCTGATTTATCTTGTTTTGAAAATTGTTATTAACTCCATAGAGTCTTTTAAGGAAAAGCTTAGAACTTACAAGCAGAAATTTCTGAAAAGATTCCCAAACTTTTTTAAAAAGATTTTATTTATTTATTTATTTAAGAGAGAGAGTGAGCAAGAGAGAAAGAATACAAGTGGAGGGAGGGGCAGAGAGAGTGAGTGAAGCAGACTCCCCATGGAGCAGAGAGCCAGATGCAGGGCTGAATCCTGGGACTCCAGGATCAGGATCTGAGCCTAAGTCAGATGCTTAACTGACTGAGCCACCCAGACCCCATGACTCCCTAACATTTTAGGGGTACATGGGTGCCCCAATCAGGGGAGCATATGAATCTGGATCTCATGGGTGGTGACTTTAAGTCCCATGTTGGGCATAGAACTTATTTAAAAAAAAAAAGACTCCCCTTTAGTTACAAATTTTTAGTAATAAAACCACAAGTGTTCAGCCCCCACAAATTTTGTCCACTTTTCACAAGCACATCAGAGCCACATACTTACCTGTGGCTCATGGGTTGGAGCATGTCTAAACCACTCCAGGGCAGGATTCCCCTTTTATCTTCAGTGTCTAACCCAATGCCCAACATGTAGAAGGTGCTTACTACATATTTGGAAAATCCATGAAAGAATGTGAGTTAGCAGCCCTGCATGGTCTCATGACCTACCTATGAAAATAGTCAAATAATTCATCTTGCAGGGTCTGTGTTTGCTTAGCAATAAAATGAGTATGGATGAGTTCAGCTATAGACTCCTTCCCATTCTACCCATCTCCAAGTAGGTGAAGTTGTTAAGATGCTACACATGAGATACTACAGTCATTGTAGAGGATTTATTGGGTGGGTGTATTGTTCATGAAAGTAATGCATTTGATAACTGCTGGCTAACCTATGCCTCCCTCTGCATTCCTATGCTGAAGTCCTAACCTCCAGCATTTCACAATGTGACTGTATGTACAATAAAGACTTTTGAATGGGGGTAATTAAGGTAAAATGAGTTCATATACTGATGTCCTTATAAGAAGAGGAGATTAGGACACAGATACACACAGAATGCCCATGTGAAGACACAGGAAGAAGATAGCCACCTACGGAACAAGGAGAGAGGTCCTAGAAGAAAACAACCCTGCCCGACACCTGGATCTCAAACTTCTAGATTCTAGAATTATGAAAAAATAAATTGCTGTTGGTTAAGACGCCACTCTATGGCACTTTGGTATGATAGCCTTAGCAAAATATACAATAACATTTGCTAATCACCAATTGTATAAGAAGAGGAAAGGAGTTTCTATACTTTGGGGGTCCTCCCATCTCTGTTTGCAAGCCTGGAATTGCTGCTTAAATGGGAGTCCTTTATTCCAAGGGAACTCAACAATAATCTGTTGTGTCACCTAAATGCTACTGATATATGGAAGCTCTCCGTGTGTTTTATAGCTAATTTGTATAACTTTACTAGAATCAATTAACCAGCTGTTTCCATCATGCAAAAATATTAAGTCTACTCTAGCACTTGTGTGAAAAATGCTTGTCATAGAATGGAGGTTGGCAAATTATGACCCCTGCCAAATCTGGCCCACTGCCTGTTTTAGTAAATGCAATTTCATTGGGACACAGCCACACCCTTTTATTAACATGTTGTCTGTGGCTGGTTTCCCACTACAGTAGCAGAGATGAGTAGTTGCGATAGAGAACACATGGCCTGCAAAGTCTAGAGTATTTATTATCAGGCCCTTTATAGGAAAAGTTTGTGAACCTAGCCCTTGAGGAAAAACAATTGAAAATCACAGTAGCAGGGCACCTGGATGGCTCAGTCAAACATCCGACTCTTGATTTCAGCTTAGGTCATGATCTCAGGGTGTGTGGTGAGACTGAGCCCTGCATCAGGCTCCATGCTCAGCTGGGAGTCCACTTGAGATTCTCCCTCTCTCCATCCCTGTCCCTCTCCCCTGACTCCATCACTACATGCACATGCTCACTCACTCGCTCTCCCTCAAATAATAAATAAATAAATCTTTAAAACAAAAGGAAAAATCACAGCAGCAGTTCTATTATTAGTGTTGGAGATAATGGATTCTGCTTCAGTTAGACTGACCTGATTTCTCCTGGGTCCTTTTGTTGGCTACCTGCCATGACTGCTTTTGTTTGGGAGTTGAGAACATCTAACAGGTTAAACCACTACCAACATTTGACAGATTTTGACTACAAATATGGCGACCTCATGTGACTCAACCTAGTACTTCAGGCTCCTTCACTTTGCTCAGTTTCAATTCCCCATTCCCTTTGTAGACTTCCAACTATTTTAGTGATTCTCAACCTTGGCTACATATCAGAATCACCTGGAAAGCTTTTAAAACGTTAATGCCTAGGTCACACACAGAACCAGTTGAAGCAGACTCTCTAGGGGAAGAGCCCAGCATTTGGTATTTTGGATGTACCCCAGGTGATTCTAATGAGCAGTCAGGCTTGAACACTCCTGAGCTATGAAGAGCTTTTGGCAATACCTAGTTGCTGGGTATTATGAACACCTTCTACCTAGATAGAAGAATGTGGGCAATTATAAGGAATGATGGGGATAACCACTCCTCCATATAAGTCTGCATCAATCACCTGAAGGGCTTTGTGAAATCACAGATTATGGATCCCACCCCCAATTTCTGATTCTGTAGGCCTAGGGTAGGGCTGAGGAATTTGCATTTCTAACAAGGTCCCAGGTCATGTTACCAACACTCCCTTAGGCTACACACTGTGAGAACCACTGTTCAATTAGTATCTTCCCTGGGCACAGTGCCTAGCTCAGAGTAAGGTGTTCATGAATGTTTGTTGAACAGAAATTAGAGAATTGTGGCTGAAGGAAAAGCTAGTGACTTCTCTATGCTAGATGCTAGGGATATGGCAGTGAACAAGACAAGCAGCCTCTGTCCTCATGGAATTTATGCTTTAGGGAAAAGCACAAAACTTCAGGGGTGACAAAGAATACAAAAATACTAATTCAAAAAGATACATGCACCCCTGTTTATTGCAGCATTATTTACAATAGCCAAATTATGGAGGCAACTCAAGTGTCCATCAACAGATGAATGGATACAAATATTTATCCATTCATCTGTTGATGGATATATATATAGGAATATTACTCTCCCATGAAAAGAATGAAATCTTACCATTTGCAGCAACATCTGGAGAGTATAATACTAAGCAAAATAAGTCAGAGAAAGACAAATATCATATGATTTCACTCATGTGGAATTTAAGAAGCAAAACAAATGAACAAAAAAAAAGACAAACATAAAAGGAGGCTCTTTAAAAAAAAGATTTATTTATTTATTTGAGAGAGAGAGAGACCTAGAGAGAGCACAAGTGGGAAGTGAAGAGAAGAGGGAGAAGAAAAAGACTCCCTGCTGAGCAGGGAGCCCAATGCAGGGCTTGGTCCCAGGACCCTGAGATCATGACACTTAACTAACTGAGCCACCCAGGCACCCCAGGAGACTCTTAACTATAGAAAATCTGATGATTTATTTAGGGGAGAGGGGAGTGAGGAGATGGGTGAAATAGGTGAAAAAAAAAACCCTCAAAAAAAAAAAAGAGATATTCAAGGGTGAATATAAATATCACAAAAGAAAAATGTGGAATGCTATTGCAGCACATAGAACTCCCCTGGCCTAATGGTTCCTGGCCCTCTGAGAAGCTTCTTTTAAATTCCATGTTGCTAAGGTTTATCATCACTAGGTCAACTGGAATCTAAGAACAGAACACTGATTTGGGAAAACACATGGGTGGGGGGGCGGTGAGGAGGAGGGAGGGAGAGAATGGGAATGAAAGCAAGCTGGTGGATAGATTTAAAAAAAGTGCAAAACGTATGTTTGGCCAGAAGTCAGAACTGTTCCTACTTTGGTCTTATTACCACCTCTATTAGTCAGCTTGAGCTGCCATAACGAAATACCACAGACTGGGTGGCTTAACAGAAATTTGTTTTCTCACAATCTGGAGACTAGAGGTCTGAGATCAGGGTGCTACCATGGTCAGGATCTGATGAAAGTTCCCTTCCTAGCTTGTAAATGGCCACCTTCTCACTGTATCCTTACATGGCCTTTTTGTAGTGTGTGCGTGTGAAGAGAGCAAGAGACTCATCTTCCCCTTCCTCTTCTCTCATAAGGCCACCAGTCCTATCAGATTGGGACCCCATCCTTATGACCTCACTTAACCTTAATTACCTTCTAAAAACCCTGTCTCCAGTTGAGTCACATTGAGGGTTAGGGCTTCATATAGGAAATTTGAGGGAACATACTTCAGTTCATAGCAACCATATAAACATAGGCTTATTTCATCAAATAAATATTATATTGCCTTTAATATATCTAAGCTCCTAAAACAGTAGGAGGAAAGATATGGAGGGATGATTGAAGACGATGTAGCTCATTCCTCTGTTCCTCTCACATACATATAGCTTTTGAAATGCCAGGATGTCTTAGAATGAGAGAGGTCTCCATTTTCATTTATCTAAGCTGCTCAAGATTGCAAAGCCAAGGACACATTTAGACCCAGGCCTTATGGAGAACAAGACGGTTGTCCAGGATATCAAGGCAGCTGTGGATGGCCCAGTTGCTCCAAATGGTCTTCCACTCCCATGGCTCAGTTGCAGTTCTCTTCCAGCCACTCTGGTTCTAAAGCGCTTCCCATGACATGTGCTCCCTCCAGCCCCTATCCACGTTCCTTGCAACAGTTATAGCCTTTTTTATCTCCAGAACCAGTTAGGATGACATGATGGTTTTCATCCTGGGCTTCACTTTTTAATCGTTTTCTACAGACTCTATCATCAGAGACCCTCACTTCTCAAGCCAAAATCCAGATAATCCTTTCCGTAAGGAAATCCATGAATAATTTACTACTTTGGGTCACCTGACTGGCCCAGTCGGTGGAGCATAGGACTCTTGATCCCGGTCTTGTGAGTCCGTGCCCCATGTTGGGGGTGGAGTTTCCTTAAAAAGAAATTATAATGTACTACACCAATAATAGAGTTAGGTGGGGTAAAATATTTCCTTACTCTTTACTCAGCAGGGCAGTTGCCTAAATTCCTCCAAAATTCCTTCTTTCCAATCCTCTAAACACACCCCTCTGAGTGCTCTCTGGGTGGGTGGTAACAGTGTGCAAACATCTGCTAATTCCCAAACTGAGTGGTTGTGGTTTTAGCAATGAGAGGAAGAGTCACTGGGGTTTTACTTACTGGAGAAACTCCCAGCAGCCAGTCAAGCAGCCATAGAATTTCCCCCACCCAATTTACACACACACACACAAAAACAAAAACTAGTAGCCTGCATTGGAATTTGTGGGGTTCCCAATGCCATAAATTTTGAATTCATTTGTAAGACTGAAATTTTCCTTTGGTTCGACACTTTTATCAAGTGAGTGGCATGGCATGAAGTAGTATGTTCCAGGGACAGAATATCAGTTATTGGGCTATGTGGGCATTATGGTTTTAAAGCAATAGAATATTTCTGGGGCCTCTTTTCCTGGCTCCCAAAGCACATATTGACTGCTCTCCCTCCTGATACCCAGCTGTATCACTCTTCAAGAGTTGCCTTGTCTCTTCTTTCATCACTGTACATGTTTTTTAGTGTTTTGTGCTCGTGGAGCATTACCCTTCATCTTGGACATCTGGGCCCTTTGGCAGAGCCACAACGTGGTCTGGTCTCCTGTCCTACATTCCACAATTCCATGATTCCTTTCCATGTCTTTCATTTTTGTTTGTATCACTATTGAGAGGGTAGTCAAGAAAGAAGAAAGAAAGAAAGAAAGAAAGAAAGAAAGAAAGAAAGAAAGAAAAGAAAAAGAAGCAAGCCCAAAATATGACTCAGAGCTGCAGTAAAGGAACATTCTCTGGGCCAGCAGGCAGAAGTTGCATTCTCGCCAACCCTTCCTATCAGCAGGCAAGCAATGCCTCCATTCAGACTATGTGAGTCATTTTGAAACTGATTGCAGTTGGCGCTTTTATTGGCATCCTTCCTTTGAAGTTGACTTTCAGATCATCAGTGGTTTGTCTGCAGACCCTGGTGCCAAGGTGAAGTGACAAACTTTGCTCACAAAGCAATGTTCTTAACAATGTTTTATTCTGGGCTACAAAACTGGTTAAAAGAATATAGAGGGATTGATTGGTACATGGATAGGAATAGGTAGATGGGTATGATAGAGCAAGTGTTACAAAATATTAATTATAGAATTCAAGCAGTGAGCATACGGGTATTACTTTAAAATTCTTTCAACTTTTCTGGATGTTTAAATATTCACAAGGAAAATGTATGAGGGAAAGAACTACAACTTCAGCAGTGAGGTTAGTAGTAGATTAAGGACGCTTGAAAGCTGAACATGCAACTAAGACTGGAGGCATTTTTTTTAATTAAATGACTTATTGATAGTTATTATTTCCCTACTCAGTATCTTCCAAGTTAAAGACATGGATGTCATATTTAAAAAGAAGGAATTAACATTTTGAACACCTTACATGTAACATACTAGAAAATTCTGAACCACTAATTTATTAACACATGGATAAAAGCATAGCTTTTGGTGTCAGATGATAATGGTAACATACCATGCCTTCCAATAGGCCAAGTTATTTAATCACTCGGAGCCTTAGTTTTCTCAAGTATAAAATGGGCTGGGGGGTGGTGGTGCTGGTGAGGATTCACACATCCTCAAGTTATAAGGTTCAAAGAGCATTTGCTCTTTAAAGAATTAATTAGTCTGTAGAAGATAAAGTTACGTATTAAAAGAAATCAACCATAAGAATTAAAAAGAATATGTTATTCTAATGTTTCAGACTAGCCCCTGAAAATTTGGCCAATGCTCTGTGAATAGCACCACTGCTGCATTTTGAAAGGTCAGAAGTCCAGAGGTGCATGGGTGGCTCAGTTGGTTGGCTGGTGGACTCTCAATTTCGGTTCAAGTCATGATCCTGGGTCGTAGGATTGGGCCCTGTGGTGGGCTCCGTGCTCAGCAGGGAGTCTGCTTGAGGATTCTCTCTCTCCCTCTGAATCCTCCCCCTTCTCTTTCTCTCTCTCTCTCAAATAAAGAAAGAAATCTTAAAAAAAAAAAAGGTTGGAGGTTCAGGAGATTCTCAAACTCACCATTTTTCTTCTGATGCACCTGAAACCCATCATACATTTAATGTTTCTTTTCACTCTTAGAGGGAAAAAAGATGGAAATAAAATGTTGTGACCTTTAACTGTAAAAGTAAATTACACAAAATCTGTATTACCACAGAAAGATGACTTGCACATTATTGAAACTAATTAAATATGTCATGCTTGCAAAATTCCTGTGAGAAATCCTTGTCCCAGGTCACTGTTTGATGTTGCTACTAAGGATCAGAGAGGGACTTGCCCTTCTACCCTGCCTCAGAAGAGAAGTGGAACTAAGATAGTATAGCAAAGCAACACAAAACTTAGTGCCTTAAAATAACAGCCATTAATTATTTGTGAACCTATGCTTCTGCTCTTCTCAGCTGGGTCTCCTCAAGCACCTAGAATCCAGATCTGCTTCTGGAATTAGCCCCATGGGGTACTGGGCTTGTTCACATGGTGGTTCAGCAGAGTTCCAAAAGAGCTGGCAGGTGGGCACAGTCTCTGGGGACCCAGGCTCAGAATGGGCATGATATCACCTCTTTCGAATTCTATTGGTCAAAGCAAGTTACATGCTCAGCCTAGAGTCAAGCAGAAGGAAAAAAGACTCCATCTCTTGATGGGAAGAACTACAAAGTCACATCACAAAGGGAGCAGAATAATTATAGCCATGTTTGCAAATAGTTTATCAAAATAATCACCACCTGGATCACTTTTGCCCTGGAAGATGCTACTAAAAGTGTCAGCACATCTTCCCTTTTGAGGCAGATATGCGAATGTGGATCAAATCCTCTGTTTCTGGATTGCCCATGAAAAGATAAGAGACCAATAACAAAGATATCTTGTGAGCTGTGAAAAACAAATGCAATGATATCTGAATATTTTACAATTTTATTTTGGATGGAGAATAAAATAGCAACAGATAATCTCTTAGTCTCTGAGTCTTTTGATGTCATGACATTGATGTCTTGGTGTCATGGTTTATTTTTAAATAATCAAAATTAAATCTAGCTCAGAAAAACAGTTACTCCTACATTAGGAAAGTATCTTCTACAGTTTAGAAGCAGCACAGAAACAGGCAAGTATAGAGGGCTCTCCAACAGGATCTTGATAAATGGCTTTTCTCCGGATGGAATTATGAAAGGCCTCAGATATCTGGTCTCCACAGGCTCACTTCATTAGCCGTATTCCCATCAGATCCTCTAGATTCCTTAGCTGAAAATTAGATTTCTCCCCTCTGACCTTACAGAACATTTTATTTGTATCTCCCTTTGACACCTATACATTTCTTCATGTTATTTTATGTACATACATAGCTCATCTTCCTCACAAGATTTTTTGGTCCCATCTTGCTTTCGTATCCATCTTTGTATCTCCCTTAGCATGTTACAAGTACCTCTTAGATAGTAGGGCTGCTCTTTAGTTCCACTGGACATTCATGGTTGGTATCCATCTTGATTGCTTAGTAACCAACATGTGCCATTGGTAAGCACACACACAAGAATCAGTGGACATTGATTCATTGTTATAGCAGATTATATACTCTAAAATATCCTCCTATTATCATTTTTAAAGATTTTATTTATTTATTCATGAGAGACACAGAGAGAGAGGCAGAGACCTAGGCAAAGGGAGAAGCAGGCTCCCTGCAGGGATCCCAATGCGGGATGCGATCCCAGGACCCCGAGGATCACAACCTGAGCCGAAGGCACTCTCAACCACTAAGCTACCCAGGCACCCCAAATATCCTCCTATTAGAACATAACTAGATTTTGTATATATTTTAAGGCACATTTTTAAAAGAATGTTTTAGAATTTAACCAAAAGCTTGAGTTACCTAGGAGAAAATAATTCATATCAGCTCTGGAATGTGGAGGCTGCCACATTAACCCAAGACCCTCAACGCAGTCTAAAGTGCTTCTAAGCCAGTAGTCATGGTAGGCAGAACTCTAAAGATGCTCCCACCCCCAAGATTCCTGTGCCCTAGCTATTCAATCAATTGCTAATCTAGGGGCTGCTATGAAAGATTTTTAAAGACCTAACTAAAGTCCCAAATCAGTCAGTCTTAATAAATATGTGACTGAGGGCTTGACTCAGGTTGGTAAACCCTTTATTTAAAAGAAGATGGAGGGCAGCCCAGGTGGCTCAGCAGTTTAGCGCTGCCTTCAGCCCAGGACGTGATCCTGGAGACCTGGGATCGAGTCCCACGTCAGGCTCCCTGCATGGAGCCTGCTTCTCCCTCTGCTTGTGTCTCTGCCCCCCTCTCTCTCTCATAAATAAATAAGTAAAATCTTTTTTAAAAAAATAAAAGTAGATGGAGTGCTTGGTGGGGGGCAAGTCTCAGTCAGTTAAGCATCCAACTCTTGATCTCAGCCCAGGTCTTGATCTCAGGGTTGTGAGTTCAAGCCCCGCGTTGGGCTCCACGCTGGATGGGGAACCTACCTAAGGTAAGCGAGTAAGTAGTAAATAAATAAATAAATAGGCAGAGAAATTTCTCCAGAAAGTAGCCAAAGAGTAAGTAAGAGAGATTCCAAGCGTGAGGGGGATTCAGACCCATTGTTGGCTTTGAAGACGTAGGGGGCCTCACAGAAGAGAGAAGCCTCTAGAAGCTGAAAATTGTCCCTATCTAACAGCCAGCAAGGAAATGAGGTCCTCAGTCCTAACCGATGATGAGGATCTGAATTCTGCCCATAGCCCAGGTGAGCTGGGAAGCAGGTTCTTCTCCAGACCCTCTGGATCAGAGCTCAGTCCAGCCAACACCTTGACTTGTGCCTGCCAGGCCCTCAGCAGAGAACACAGGCCCTCCTGGAGCTGCTGGCCACACAACTGTGAGTGGATAAATGGGTGTTGTTTGAAGTTGCTATGATTGTGGTAATGTGTCCTGCAGCTGCATGAGCCTATGCAGTTGGAAGGTGTGACGTCTGAAAAAAGCAGAGGGGGATATGAGTGGTCTATTCTTGAGAACTGGCTCGAAGGAAAACTGTCATCAGGCAAAATCAAGTTTCAGTTAGGCACAGAGATGGAGGCAGCATTCAAGTTTAACGCCACTGTCAAAATGAGAAGATGATATGATTAAGAGAAAGCTGCTGACAAATACCATTATTAAATGTAGGGCTTGCTCTCTTTCTTCTCTTTTCTTTCCTTCTTTCTTTCTCCCCTCTCTTTCTTTTTTCTTCCTTCTTTCTCTTATTTCATAAAATCAAGGGATATGTAAATACATTTACATTTTATAAGAACAGCTTTTCAGAAAGCAGAAGATAACCTGGGTAAAACTTCCCAGGCCCCCAAAAATTCCCCAAAGGGACAAAGACTACAACTGTGGAAGCTACTGGCATCTTGGCCTGAGGATCCCGCCAGGCAGAGCCATCTCCTCTGCCTCCTCGTGGCACCCTCCCCGGCCCGGCACCGTGGAAACACTGCCTTCCTGCCTGCTTACCTGGGGCAGAAGAGTCCCAGATGGGCAGCCCGGTGGCTCAGCGGTTTAGCGCCACCTTCAGCCCAGGGCTGAAGATCCTGGAGACCCGGGATCAAGTCCCATGTTGGGCTCCCTGCATGGAGCCTGCTTCTCCCTCTGCCTGTGTCTTTGCCCCCCTCTCTCTTTCTGTGTCTCTCATGAATAAATAAATAAAATCTTAAAAAAAAAAAAAAAAAAAAAAGAAGAAGAGTCCCAGGAAGTTCTTGAGTGCTCGCTGTGAGATGAAGGGATGGGGAGGCCATGTGCCATAAGCACCTGCCAGCAGGCCCCGCTTCACGCTGGCCTCGGGTCCACACACACAGCTGTACCTTGATGGCCAGAGGAAGGTAGGAGAGGACTTAGAGAAAAGTGGTGCATGTAAGCACAGGTCCAGGACTAAAACAGGAAATGTGGGTCCTGTCCATGGCACTGCCACTATGGGCCTGGTGGCATTAGGCCCCTTCATCTTTCCTATGTACTGGTCTGTGTGTAGGGAGGGGCACAGGGCAGCAAGAAGACAGGTGCTCTCTTAGCTGTCCTGAGGGAAATGTGTTTTGTTTTGTTCTGTTTCCATCTGGACACACTGTTAGTCAGGAGAGAACTGACTAAACGTACATAAAATCAGGTCGATGAGTTGTGGAACTTAGGACAGCATTCTACTGATCTGGCAACAGTATAAACACTTTTCCCCAATCAAGGAAGTACCGCAGTCACGTAGGTATTTCTCAGTGTAAGATGATAGTTCAATAATACCATCTCTCCCTGTCCTGTCCACTTGATTTCATGAACTTTCTGTTCATGGGGACATTTGCACAGCTTTGAATATGTACTTGGCTAGGTGCACTTTTTTTTTTTTAACTTCCTTATTTATCGGCTTGATCATTTGTAATTTCTATATTGCTAACTGTTTATCTGGTGGAAAAAATCCAAGGCAAAGGTCGTAGTTACTATTTTTCTCCAAAATTACCCAGAGATTACCCAGCAAGGCAAATACTCTTGCCAGGAGGAGTAAGAGAACGTTTAATCCTCATAAAATCAGAGGTGTGCATGTGCTGCGAGTGAACCATAGCTGAGGCTGAACCATAAAGAATCCATAAATGTGAACCCCTGAGATTATGTAACCAGGTTTGGGTAATGTGCTATTTTCCATGGAGAGGGTCTTCAGCATTTGAGAACACTCCAATCTCAGCAATATTAGTTGGGAATTTGGGGCGTGCAAATGACAAGAACTGAACACATTTTTTCTTTCTTTCTTTCTTTCTTTCTTTCTTTCTTTCTTTCTTTCTTTCTTAGACACAGAGAGAGAGGCAGAGACACAGGCAGAAGGAGAAGTCAGCTCCCTCCGTGGAGCCCGATGTGGAACTCGATCTCGGGACCCAGGATGATGCCCTGAGACGAAGGCAGATGCTCAACAGCTGAGCCACCCAGGTGCCCCACCTTTTTTTTTTTTTTTAAACCTTCCCTTTTCCAGCCACATTTCCACACACATTCTGAACTCTAGCCAGGTGTCCCTGAACACATTTTCTATCTCAGCTACACCTTGCGGGGGGCCTGAGATGCCCTCCGGATGGTTGGAGGCAGGAAGACCCACTACAGGTTGTCTCTCCGGCCTCCTGTTGGTCAGCTGCATTCTCTCCAGACCACAGCAGCTGTAGACTCTTCTTGCCAAGCTTCTAGGTCCCAGCTCCAGGTGCGAAAATCTCAGGGAGAGACGCTCACTGACCCGGCGGGAGTCCGTGCCTGAGTGGGTCAGGCTTTCTAGGAGCAGCGTCTGTGAAGAGACTGTGCTCCAGTCATTTATAACGCAAGTGCTCTCAGGAGAACAGGAACAGGGGCAAGACAGAAAAGAAAAAAGAAACCAAATGGAAGTGTGATTTTAGGACAAGTTCTAGTTTCAGCCTGATCCTGCCAGAAGCTCTGAGGTGCAAATGGTGCTCAGAGTTCGTCCAGACACAGGATAAGCTTGCAGCACTCTCAAGCTCCCGCACCAGCTAGCCGCTATGTCACCCCAAGAGGCATAAATTCCAGATGCTTCTGACTCCCTGCACTTGCTTGCAGGTGAAACGTGAAAGCAAAGCATCTCCACTAGCTGCAGACAGGCCTCAGAAGAGAGTCACAAATGTGAGCTCTTAAATGCAAAATGCATCAAAGCCAGGGCACAGGCACACAGATAAAAGTACCTGAAGGGATTGGTACAAAGAACCAGAAGTGTCTATTACACGAGGCTTTCCCGGGAGCAAGCGCTGTTATCAGAGCCTTGAGATTCTATGTACCTTTAGCTGGTTCAGGGACTCTCCCTCCTGACTAGTCACCATGGCCGAAATATGGGATTACACAAATGATGGCTGTTAGCATTTAGACTTCATAATTAGAATTAGGGAAAGCAGAAGCTCTCTCAAAGGAATAGGATAGATGGATAAATAGAATTGTCTTCGATAGCTACTCCCCAATATTAAACAACAGTGAAGCATTTTCAACCAGAATTCTGTAGATAACTTCCAAGCTTCAAGGAATCTTGGTACTGAGATCTAAACTGGAATATAGTATCATAAAGGATGCAACATTCTGTTCTTTATGATCTTTTCTCCTTCAATGATATTTACTCATGGAGATGCCATTTATAAAGAAGTCTCTAATAAAAAGAAAATTTCAGAAAACATTTATAAATAAAATGTATTTGAACTCATAGCAATGTTTGAGTAAAGATATGTTTATGGGGAACTGATCTGGCATCTTAGTATCTGTTATCCTAACCTGAATTTCAGGAAATAGATTCTACCTAAAATTTGTTGCTGAAAGTATTTTATTTCCTGGAAAACAACGCTTATAGCTAAGAGGGTATCATAGGTCTTTCTGATTTAAAAAAAATTTTTTTAGGTGGAAGATAGTTAAAGGTAAATATTATGACTTACAGTTTATTCCAAAAGAGTACACATTTCCAAAACAAAATATCACAGGATATCACAAAGTAAATGTTTCTTTAGCTTATTCAGAAATCTGCAGTGAGGTAATTGTGATGAAGGATTCCCTGATAATTTGGGTTAAGATTCCTGCAGAACACATCAAACACTATGGAAATCTGACAGATGCTTGGATTTCACTGAGACCGTTTCCCCAGGGTTACAAAAGTGTCTTTCTAGTTTACAAAATGCATGGCCAGATACACTGCGAACACAAAGGAAAATGCGATCCATTTGTGGAAAAATATCAAGAGGAAGAACCAAGGATTTGGTTATTCCTCACTGATCAAATAATGTCTGTTTTCTGATTTATTCTTGCTCTCCTGGGTTCTAGATTTCTTAATACCCTTTCTACCTTTTAAGACTTTCTCCCCTTGGACCTAATTCTTGACATTTTACTCAGATATAGACCTGGACTCCTTTCCTTGGCTATAATTTATCTTGGCCTCTCAGTTCATATCTGTTTCAGGCTGTTTTGAGCAATAAGTCATGGAATCCTGTTTAGCTCCAGATAAATTTTGCTAAAATATCTCAGTTATCATATGCTATCTTATCCCAAGTAATAGAAGAAATAATTTGGGATCCCTGGGTGGCGCAGCGGTTTGGCGCCTGCCTTTGGCCCAGGGCGCGATCCTGGAGACCCGGGATCAAATCCCACGTCGGGCTCCCGGTGCATGGAGCCTGCTTCTCCCTCTGCTTCTCCCTCTGCCTGTGTCTCTGCGCCTCTCTCTCTCTGTGACTATCATAAGCAAATAAAAAAAAAAAAAAGAAGAAGAAGAAATAATTTTTCAGGTTTAAAGAAACTACCATCAAATCCAAAATGATGTTTTTAAATCTGATAATACCATTTTAAATTTTATTTCAAAGAAGAAATAGGTTAAAAAAATCAAAGAGCATTCTAGAAAAGAAAAAGACTAGGAAAGGGAGCCAGCAACAACAATACATATGTAGCACTGAGTTGGGATAGCTTCATAATAATAAGAATTTAATATATCACAAAGAAGGCCTCATAAAATGACCAAGAAGGAAAGGGACAGAGGTCAGTGGTTAGTGATTGGAGCAGAAAATCCATTTATACCTGTATCACACACTAAATAATACAATTTTAAAAAACCAAATATAGAAAAAGAGTTGAATATCTAATATCTAAATTCTGGATTATTTTATTAACCTTAGAAGTAAAATATTGGCTCACAAAACTAGAAGTCAATAGATTTAGTTAAAGAGACTTTGAAAACATTTACATCTCCAAAAATACCTTCTTTAACTAAAATAGATATACAAAGGCTGTGAAAGGACATATACAGCAAATATGATAAATACAGCAAATTCTTTTGTTTTTTAATTAGGCTCCATGCCCAGCATGGGACTTGGCTCATGACCCTGAGATCAAGAGTAGTGTGCTCTCCTGACTGAGCCAACCAGGTGCCAAATACAGCAAATTCTTTATTATTTAAAGAATTAATAAAAAAAAATTCAGTGGACAAATGAAAGATTTGAAAAGGAGGAAACATAGTTAACAAAAGATTTAAAATTAGTAACCTTGCTAAAAAATACATACATAAAAACAGCATCAAGGATTTTTTTTGGCAATTCAAACATACTTCACGCTGTTAGAAAAGACCTGTGGGATTGGATATACTTGTCTTTCCTGCTAACAGTGGGAATGGCTACAAACATTTTGGAAAGCAATTTAGTACCACATATAAAGAGTAATAAAAGTCATTGTTTGCCTCGACACAGTAATCCCAGGTCTGAAAACTTGGTGTAAAAAAAGCCAAAATAGACAAGAAGCAATAGTATTTATGATAGGAACAAAGGGAGAAAGGGAAGTGGGTAGGAAGTTAAGAAGTTGGAAGGAAGAAAGAAAAGAAAAAAATAAGGCATTAATTAAATTATGGCATAATGCAGCCATTTGAAATAACATGTAGCCCACAAAAAGCAAGGAAAATGCTTACCATATGATGTTCAGTAAAAGAAAGCAGGATGTGTCATTTTGCACATATTAAATTAACTATCAGGCAAAAATGAGCATGCATATCATTAGGATTAGAAGAGAAATTTCCAATGTGAAAATAGTTGGGATTTATTCTCCATCTTCCACATGTTCTTCCTGTTACTTTGTATCCTTACCACCAGTAATAAAGAACAGCTAATCGTCAGGAGAAAGGTTGTCAGTCATGAACACTTCCAGGCTGGCAGGTAGCCCCATTCTTCATTGTTCACAGACGGGAGACAGCAGCTTTGAATTGACCCTAGAAGTTTCTGGAAGAGAAATAACAAAGAAAAGAGTAGGAAAAAAACGGAAAGAGACTGCTTTATTTGCTTCTTTTTTTAAGCCAGGTGATACGTAAGAGCATCCACTTTGTGTATACACACAAGAAAAGATTATTCAGGTAAATGATTGTTCATATTTTCATGCAAGCTTCAAAAAAAAGCACTGATAAAATCTGCTGAATTGGGATTGCGTATTGAGTTACTTATTGGCACTTTGTTGCATTAATCACCACCAAATAATAAACTATTCATTAGTCTTTCCCTTGAGCATGCTGCTATACCAGCCTTTATTTGATAGCAATGTACATCACCCTAGCCACAAAGATACTTTTTCTAAGAAAATGGGAACATCTGGCCTTTGGACTGGTTTTCTCCCCCTTCCCAGCCCTCTCCCACTTGTCTGATTGCTTTGGTTCCTGAGTTTGGTCAGAGGATAGGGAAGCAAAGGAACGGATGCCCCTGCTGTTGGTTTGCCCTACTGGTATAAGGGCACAGCCTTTCCTTTTTTGTGATTAATAACATGATAGAACCTGTCTATTGTTCACTTGTCATTTCTAAGCTTTCCATGGCTGTCAGCCTGGCAGACAAAAAAACCCCTCAAACAACCCAAGAAACCACTGCTCTGGCTTGGGATCAATGGGCAGCAGTGTCTGTGAGCTGACAACATCAGGCGGAAGAGATGTCAGATTTACAGCCATACCCGCTTTGCGTCCTCAGCTGTGAAAAGCTACAAGTGCCTGTTTCCTTTCAATACTTAAGCCCCAAACTACAACATAAGAAAAAGATCTCTATTTCCTGCCTCCTACTCCTCCAGTTGCAAAACTGTCTTTTTGGCAGGTTATTAAAAATCTTTAAAGTTGAGATGCGGTGGTGTGTGTTTGGGGGGGGGTGTTCTTTTTTTAAGCGCTCACATCTATGGTTTTAGAATATCTTGCAAGGTGAGGTTTGACTTAGCTTTCTGGAGACAACATTTGATGGCCATGACCGCCCAGAAGGCAGTGCCACCGCCCCTGGAAAGGAGCCCTGGAGAGAGCAGTGGCTGATAGTTAGCAAAGTGTTACAACACTAAGAATCCTATATAAATAACGAGGGGCCCTAAACATGCTGTGAGGGCCGATCTGGCTTAATCCTACGGGGTCACTGGCTATTCTGTATTGTGCAGCCGATGTGATTTGGTGCGGGGCAAAGAATGCATTCTCCTACAGAAACTGATATGAGCGATAAACTGGAACAGGGCAAGGATCCTGTCAGCTGAGTTCTGTGGCCAGGATTGTTTAAAATTCATATACATCATCTGTCGACAAGATAAAAAATTGTGTTTTATATACAGAACATCGGATGGGACTCCTTGCCTGCTTCACTGAGGCAGTATTTTGTGTAATAGTAGGTTTTTTTGTTATTTTAGTTCTTTTCCTTATCCCACACGTAAACATGTCACAACATGCCAGGTACTGCTAGGAGGGAGTGCAGGATGTGCCCACGACAGAGCATCTTGGTAGCTTTTACTGGTGGCTTTTCCAGCAAGAGCTGAGAAGTCTTCATCTTCAGTTAGAATCCCAACAGTTGATATTCCGGCTTCATGGACTGTAAACGTGTGTCCGTGGAGTCACTGAGGCCAAGCTCTCCACGAGGGAGAATCAGAGAAGAGGCCATGAAAGGCAGGGGGCCCTAGGATCCGCTCCACCTTTGGGCCTCATTCTGATGGATTCATTTCCTTTCTCGTTTATGTTTCTTCCTTGATCTAGCTGGCCCTCAGTTTCCTCTTCTGTAAAATGGAGATAACTCCTAGCTCATGTGATTATTTAAAGAATGAAGATGTTCAAATGAATAAAGTACTTGCCACAGCATATTGCCAGTGGAAAGGACTAAACAGATCACAGCTAAAAACAATGATGAATTCAAACTATCATAATTTGGATGTGATTAAACATTTTAGTTAGAGAACTTAGTTTATATTTCCTACCTGTGATATAGGTATGTACTTTTTGGCAAATCTTGAATATAGTTTTAATAGGTTCAAATACATGAATTTGTTCCTATTTCTTATACCTAAACCTAGGATACGTTAGGTTTCTATGGACGATTATGCAAAACTGTTTTATGACCAGAGCCCTGATCTTTTTTCTTTTTTTTTTAAATGGAACTGGGTGGCTCAGTGGTTGAGTGTCTGCCTTTGGTTCAGTGTGTGATCCCAGTGTCCTGGAATCAAGTCCTGCATCAGGCCCCCTGCATGGAGCCTGCTTCTCCTTGTGCCTGTGTCTTTGCCTCTCTCTTTGCCTCTCTTTCTGTCTCTCATGAATAAATAAAAAAAAAATCTTAAACAAACAAACAAAGGAACTGCAGGATACCAAAAACCTTAAAAATACACAGAACCCTATTCACTTACCCCCACATAGCTTTCTTCTTCCCACTGCCTGCCACAGTAGTTATACAGCTTTTGTGTGACAGAAGGGACAAGCAAATGTCCTCCCTCCTAATTTCCCTCATGCCTGGTCTTGCCCTGAATTATGAGTTCTCGTCCACTAAATTTGACCCTTCTCCTTCTGCTAACCCAAATTCAGTCTCATACACTTAATGACAGTTTTACATATTTTACAGAGACTCCGGGATTTAAAATATCTCATTCTTTGAAGATCACCTTTGAGGATTTTATGGTCAAGTTAAGTTTATTTATTAAAGATTTTATTTATTTATTTGAGAGAGAGAGAGTACAACCAGGGAAAGCAGCAGAGGGAGAGAGAAAGGAAGAAGTAGGCTTCTCACTGATTAGGGAGCCTGACGTAGGGCTGGATCCCAGGACCCTGAGATCATGACCCGAGCCAAAGGCAGACACCCAACTGACTGAGCTACTCAGGTGCTCCGTCAACTTAAGTTTAAAGTAAATACATTTTGGGAGCACCTGGGTGGCTCAGTCAGTTAAGCCTCTGACTCTTGATCCCAGCTCAGTTCTTGATCTCATGGTCATAAGTTCAAGCCTAGTGTTGGGCTCCACATTGGGCATGGAGCCTACTTAAAAAAAAGTAAAGTAAATATATTTTGTAATTAGTGGATCCACATTTTAAAACTCCTTTAGATGTCCAGAAAAATCATTATTTGGTTCACTGTTATTCTATTTTACTTGACATTCATTCTCTTATCAATAATTACTACTCAGCAGGGAGCACAACAAACAGAATGTTGAGAAATGAAATATTGCTCATTAATATATGATAATTAAACCAACATTCTTATTTCATTGAACTAGTTCTAGAAAGTAAACAGAGGTTAGTTTCAGCTTGGTGGGATCCACTTATAGGCAGCGTTCTATTTTGGTGATGGTGGGAAATCACCAAAAAATGTGGGAAAAATGACCCCTGCACTCTGAGTGACTCATGTAAATTTAAAAAGGTGAGGACTTTCGAGAGATCTTTTTGTCCAGGTTCCCTATTTCTAGGTATGTCTACAGTTGTGTTAATAAATAAGCAATATAGCTCAGCTTTCTCTTGTCTGTGGATTGGGGAAGCTAGTGTTCTGGGGTGAATGAAGAGTAACCATATGTGTGTGTGTGTTGTATAACACCTGACCATGTGTCCACATAACTCCCATCATCTGTAGCAAAGGACCTTATCCTACCTTATCTTACCTTTCTCACCCCTGGCATTAGAATTGCCTGTGTGCAGACCTGCCTTACCTGCCTTGACTGGGGGGTAAACATGCCTTGGGGAATTAAAGGTATGTTTTTCAATATTTGGCTCATGTGAAGAAATGTGTCAGTTGATGGAAAGGATCTGGTCTTCTGGTGAGCTCCTGAGTGGGCCTAGAAGGCCTGTGGGGGCAGGGCCAGTGGCAGGTTCTCTCTGGCCATCAGGCCTAAAATTGTGGGGAGGATACCCAGCAAACAAGTGAGGCCTCCCATAATGAAATGTGACAGTGTTCCCACTGGTGGGAGGCCACCGGGGAGAGAGCCAAGAGAGTGCTGGTAGTTAGGGAAGGATTTGCATAATTACATTCACCTGAGGGACTCCATTTACCCAACAATGGGTCTCATTGTGGTAAAGCCAGCTGCTGGCCACACTGTTAGAACAATAAGAGCTGTGGCCTTGTTCTCCCAAAACAAATGCTTGGACTCTGAAAAATGACAATTAGCATTTTGAATGCTATATAGTTATTATGAGTACTAATGTTAGCATGATATGTAACACTCAAATAATGAGGCATGTATTTATATGTAATACACGTCTTACCTTGTATGGGAGCAGAGGATTATATACTATTAAGGATACCACGTTTATATATGCACTGCCTGTACTGTACTGTATACAGCTTCATACTATATATGAAGTGTTAAAGTGATCATGACCAGAGTGGGATGAGCCTTTACATTTGAGTCGCCTGATGTTTGGAAAGGAATGATGTATTAATGGTTTTTCCCAGGTAAGGCACTTACTGTTTAAAGTTCCGGTACAGTGTCTTTTGTTCTTGAACGCCACAACCTTACAGTGGATTTGAGAGATGCTAATCAGAACATAGGGAGGAGGCACTTGGTACAAGAGGCTGCAGCACTCACATGTGGCCGTGCTCCGTGGCTGGGGGCATATTTACCTAAGACTCCAAATAGACAGACTGGAGATACCGGACAGCGCAAATACTGTGTCCTGCGCATTTCCTGGTATTGCCCACATTTACATTAAAAAGGGTCATGCAGGGGGTGGAGGCTGCGTGGATCAGGAGACAATTGTATTATGCTCAGTAATTGTTACATTTTGTCCCTCAAATTAAAAGCACAAGACACACTTCTAAGGGGAGAAAATCCCCTAAAGCAGTTTGCCTGTTCTCAGCTGTAATTAAGTACACATCTTAAACGTCATTTTGTAAGCATAGCAATATCCAATTTTTTTTTTCAGCTTTTTACTGTTAAGTAGGGAAATATTGGAGTACTTGCCTGGGGAAGAAGCCAGGCTTCTCTTTTGAAACTCAAGTTACGCCTAGCCTAATGCAAAAAGGGGGTGTTTATTTTAGCAATTTCCTGATGTTCTGATAAGATATAAAAGGTAGAAGCTAGCAGGATTCCAAAGCTGGGACTCAGATATTAGGCCCATGTGGCCTTGGCTCTGTCCTTGTCTCCCAGAGGTGGCACGCTGATGAAAGACGAACATGCTGGGTTTTACTTTCCTTCAGCAAAAAACAGTGGGAATTATAAATGAAAGACACTTCGATGCCAAGGAGAATGCTCACTAGGAGGAAGGAAGTGGTAAGACAAAATGGCAGGACAAATGACAGGTGCCCTGAGAGTGTGCACCGCAGGAAGCCTGGGGAGGGCCCAGGGTCAGGTGGCCTTGCGTTCTCCTGACTGAGCCTCCCACTCCAACCTCTGCCCTGTCAGCCCACCATCATCCAGCTCCACGGTGAGCTTTCTAAGGCAAAATACGCCTCCTTGAAACTCTACTGGTCTCCAAAGCTGATGGCCATCGCCCCTGAGTCTAGTAACCCATCAGAGCCATCTTGGCATGACCCTACCACTAACCTTCGGAATCAGAATTTTTTGGAGCCAGTAGACACAGAAAGGAAATCGGTATTTATGTTTCACTTTTCAAGTCCTCCAGCTTTTTGGATTCAGAGAAATAACTACAACCACAGGAAAGAACTCAAGCTTCCATGATGTATTATTTTTACAGGAATTTAATTTCCCTCCTAGATGGCTCTGAGGTATCCTGAGTTGAAGGGAAGAAGGTTTCAAGATTTTCCTTGTTTAGTCTTTTTCTCATTACCCCAACTCTAGAGCTCCTGCCCTTGACATTTTCCTTGATCTGTTTGGTCTCTGCCTATCCTTTCTTTGTTCCAATGGACCCTTTCTCTCCTTCCCCCAGGGCACCACCACCACCAGCTTGCACTTCATTAGGGATTAATAAACCTAAATTGGAGGAAGACTAAAGAGTGTGCAAAATAGGAAAGCAGATAATGTTCACCATCACACACTATGGCTCCTAAAATGACATGACCTTTCTCACCATTAGAGAAGTAACTGGATGCTTATCACTAGGTATGTCATATCCTTATTCCCTGACCTTATCCATGCCCTGACCTTACCCATGTCCTGCCCCAGAGGGCCTTCTTCCCATCTTCTCTCACCTTCTCTACCCCAGTTTCAAGTTCCTTCCTGCTATCAACAGGATGTTTGTGTTCCCTTCAAATGTCTATGTTGAGGCTCTAACCCCTAATGTGACAAATACATATATGGGAGTTGGATCTTGAGAATTGATTAGATTTAGATGAGGTCAGGAACGTGGAGCCACATGATGGGATTAATGTCCTTCCAAGTGTCAAGTGAGGATACAGAAAGAAGGTGGCCATCTCCACACAGGAAGCAGGCCCTCACCAGAACCAAAAGAATTGGCATCTTATTTTCAGTCTTGCTGGCCTCAAGAACTGTGAGGAATAAATGGTTGTTGTTTAAGCCACCCACTCTCTGCTAATTTGTTACAGCAGCCCAAACTGATAAGACAATTTTCCTCCTCTCCAACCCTCCAAAACATCTGTTATTGGGGGGTCTTCCTCTGGGAACAATCCAGAAGGTGCCCGAATTAGAGGCATCTTCCTCTGTAACCCTTCATTGCAGAGTGGTTTAGCCCTTTGCATCAGTCTCCCCCTCTAACTAAGCTCCTGGGTCTTGTATTTCAAAAATTATAGAGAATGTCCTTAAAAGAAAAAAGTGGTATTCTCCAAGGATAAATTCTGTGATTTTCCTTCCCTTGTCAGATTTTTTTATATTGCAAAGATCCCCATTGTTGGGGCCCTAAAAAGCTTTATGAGTGGTTCTGATGGAGCCCATCCCCTGACTGTGTCTGGCAACCACAGGCTTCCCCTCAGTGGAAGATCCTTCAGGGAACCCTGTCCATCTTGGAGATTTCCTTTTACCCTGGAAAAGTCGCTGAAGCTTTCCATACCTCCATCCGAAGTATCTTTTATTTTTGTCACACTGCTATACTTTGTACCTATTGGCATGGCAGCATTCATCTTGTATTAATGGGATTTGGAGGTTGTCCCTTCAGATTTCCCTATTGGTTCAAGAATATCTTAAGGGCAAGTCTTGCTCTTTACAGTGTCTCTGACATCCACGTGCTTGTCATTGAGTGGAATGTTGCGTGTTTACTGAATGAAGTAAGATGTGGAATGACAAATATTGGTTAGATTAGGCAATTAAGAGGTCATTGGTGGCCATGGTCACTCTGGAAGAATATTCACTAGGGACAGGCTACCTTTAGGGCTTCTCCTATAAATGTGCAGGATGGGACTTGCACACAAGTGCTTGACCGGGGGTGGCACCATGGAATCCTACTCACAGTCTATTGTCCTAGCCATGCCTTCTGGCATGTGTGCCTCAACCCAGTGGAAAGATACCATCTACTTCTGATCTACCCAGAGGGTCACATTTTGCAGTTTTCCAGCTGGAGGAGGCCCTTTGTGAATTCACTCAGAGGCACTGAGTGTGGTAGTAGAGTCCCTGCTGCTGCATAGCTCCCATCTCCTGACACTGGACTCTGTGGTTGGAACCCTACTGAGTCATTTCATTCCTTTTTCTCTGTGAAGGGGGAAAACCAATCACAGAGTTAAATGAAGTACTTTAGGAGGGTCATCATTGTCATGTATTTGGAAAATGTTCAAAAAGCCCAAGATGTTTCCATAGGCATCTCAAACTTAGCATGTACAAAACTGAAGTGGTCACCTCTCCTCGGCAGGTCTGCCTCCCTTGTGTTTCCGTCAAGGGGTGTCTTTGATTGCCCAAGCTAAAAGCCCTCTTGGACTGACACACCTTCAGTCTACCCACAGGTCCTACTGGGGTCACCTCAAAAAGGATAATTCCTATCCTCTGCCCTCCATTCTCTGGCCACTGCCTTGCCTCAGGCCATCACCCTCTTTTGACTAGATTATGTCAGTTGCTTCTTGTCATCTACTGTTCTCTGATCTTTCCTCACAAATTCATCCGCAGGTGCTCTCCAAACATCTTTCAGAAAACAGGATCCATTCTCTTGCTTAAAACCCTTACACATTCCCCCTTTCCTCCTAGCCTACTAGTTGAACCCAGATTAGCTTGATATACAAGTCCATTCACTTTGGTGCCAGCCAACCATTCTGCCCCTTTCCAGCTGCACCACACTGTGCATTAATTAGCCTGTTCCCCTGTGGGTGCCATGCTCCTTCAAGCTTCCCTGGCTTTGCACATGCTGTTCCCTAAGCCTGGGCCTTCCCCCCTTATCTGTTGCTTTTATCTCCAGAATATTTTGAATCTCCCTCCAAGTTGTCTGTTCCATCTCTGTATGACTATACACTCCTCTATTGTAGCACTTCATGTTCACATGCAATGTTTAATCTCCCAGATGGGAACTTGACTTTCCCACCAAAGATGATATGTTGTTCATTTTCCTCTCTCCAGCATTTATCAAAGGGTCTGGCATTTATTTTGTGCAAAGTAAATGTTTGTTGAATCGAAAGTCTATTTCCCAAGACATCAATAGTTCTACAATGGAATATCATGCAACTACTAAGAAGAATGAGTTAGATCCACACGTATCAGAGTGATATGCCTCTACTTTTTGTGGAAGTTAGAAAAAACAGCTTCTTATATTTGTTTTCATCTATCTGAATGTAGCAAACTGGATGGAGGAAATCCTAAATTCAATCTTTAGTTAACCAAGCGAGCAGGACTGGAGGAAGGAGAGAAGAGTGATTTTCTTTATAACTCTCTTGTTGGACTTGTCAAAAAGAGCTTACAGTGCCTTTGTAAAATCAATTAAGAAAAATTAAGTAAATGGTGATTGAACAAATAGGCTTTGGGAGAGAAGTTTTCAGAGAAGAGGGAATATTATTACTGAGGTGCAAACCCTAAGAAAATCTGAACAAGAAAATCAGAATGCCCAGAACATATAATTAGGGTATTATTATTCACTCTATAAAGGAATTTATTCTCTCCTCTGAAAGAATCCTTAAAAAGGCAACTCCTTGGGATCCCTGGGTGGCTTGGCGGTTTGGTGCCTGCCTTGGGCCCAGGGCATGATCCTGGAGACCTGGGATTGAGTCCCGCATCAGGCTCTCTGCACGGAGTCTGCTTCTCCTCCCTCTGCCTGTGTCTCTGCCTCTCTCTCATTGTGTCTCTCGTGAATAAATAAATAAAATCTTTTAAAAATAATAAATAAATAAATAAATAAATAGGCAACTCCGTTCAAGCTCTTACACATTTAACAGATGATTAACCACGCACTGGATGGGGGCGGGGGGGGGGCAAGAAAAAGTTTCAGGAGTCAGTGACAGTTGAAGAGCTATCAGAAATGAAGATAAGCCCCATTGGTATTATAATGTAATTATCAGGGAAATGATTACATTGAAAAAATTCAAAGTTCACACAATTTTTCTGAGGAAAGGGCACCCAGTATTTTAGGGGGAAGGGGAAGGTGCCTACCCTCTGGGGACAGGGAAGATGTGCAAGGCCATAGACATGAGAACAATGTACCCATCGCAGCTACTGCAGCCAAGTGCTAGATCTTACTGAGAAAGCAAATCCTTTTCAGGTGTCTGCAATTAGTCAGAGAGGAGGGGTGGGTGTAGTGAGCAGATAAGAAATCTTTTTTTGCTGTTGTTATTTTGTTTAAGAAAAAAAATAAAAGCTAGGTAAGGTAGACCTGGCAGTCACCAGGAAAATAGAAGAAACACTGAGAGGCTCACATGAGAATGATGTGGTTCTACTTGATCCTTTAGTCATTAAAGCAGAGAAGGATGAGAGCTACTAACTTATTTTTAGCATTTGATAAAAGAAAAAAAAGTCAATCGGGCTTGCAGTATTGACTTACCACCTACTTGTCACTAAGGGGACAATTTAAAAAAGAAATTTTCTACCAAAAGAAAGGAAATCAAGCCATAGGCCTCTTGGGCTCCCACCCACCATTTCTATGTGATAAAACCAAGTGAAAAACAATAACTACAGCCTTGAGAGGGAGTGGGGGAAGGCACAGTGTAGCAATATTTTGGACTCCTCTGGATTATGTAAAACAGGGTGACAGATTTTTTCTGTAAAGGGCCAGATAGCAAATATTTTACTTGGCTTTCTGGGCCAAGTGATAAAATCTAGAATGTTATGTAGGCACTCTAATAACAAAAGTGAAAGAGTATTTTTCCACTTTTTAAATTAACCAAATCCAAAACTTTAAGAACACTGAAATTTGAATTTTGTGCCATTTTCATGTGCCATGAAATATTCTTTTATAAAATGTCTCAACCATCTGAAAATATAAAAAGTATTCTCAGCTCATGGGTCATATAAAAACAAGTGGTGGATTGGATTTGGCTCATGGACTTTAGTTTGCAGACTCTAGACATGGATGGAACATCTTCAGGTCCTTAATCAGTCAAGGTCCTACAAGCTCAGGTTGAGGTTAGGCAACTCTTCAAAATTCTTCTCAACACAGAAGCGCTGCAAGTGACAACCACAAGTGTCAGAGGACAGCCTGGGTGGCCAGGCATCTCTGTAGTGACTGCTCAAAGCACAGTTAACTCAGGTGACAGCCGGGATGTCCTTGCCCTTTCAGATCTGGTGCAGTTGACCCCTCCCTCCCTCCCCAGCCTTAGGAAAGTCAACTCCCAAGCTTTGGTTACTTCCCCAGGAGCTTGCGTGTTTGTGTCCAGGAGCAATTGATTCTGCTTGCATTCAGCCAGTTTATGGATTTTCCTGCCCATATTTTCATGACTGCTTCAACCAGAATGGGGAATTCAGTTGTTTTAATATTCTGGAACAAACTCACAGACTTTTAGTTGAAGATTCAGGGAGATCATGTCAATTTACATGGCAGCAATAATAACATCTGCTCAGTGTTGTTTATGTCATCATCAGAGCCAGCATTTCCAGACAACTGGCTTGTTTTGTCAGATGGTTTTCATATATTATCTTATTTAATCCTTCAATAATCATAGGAAATAGACTTAAAAAAAATTATTACCTTCATTTTATTAAAAAGGAAAGGAAGGTAAAAGAAATTGAGGGATTTACCAGTCACAGAGCTAGTTAGTGGTAGAGTTGAATTCTGAGTATGGTCAGAGACTCAGAGCCTGTACTCATAAATGCTACATAATCTCCATCTGTGGGGCTTTAGTTGAACACCAGACTTTTTGTTCTTGGAAGTTCTTTCTCCACCTCCCTTCCCCATTTTCACAGGCCAGACCACCTTATGGAGTGTTCTGGCTTCTAGCCATTTTCCTGGTCCTTCCTCTTCTCACCTGCGTCTTTCTTGCCTCTTTTCCCAGGAGGCTCCCATGAACTCCTAGCACCTTAATACAATTATCTGCAGTAATTTAGCTCTCACCAACTCATATTCCCAAACTAAGCGCTAGAGGAAGTTTTCCTTGAGAAGTAATGGCACTTTACAGGAAGAAAATGTTGATTGGCCAACTGAATGTAGAACAATAGGACCAAATCTATACAGAGAGGGGAAAAGAAATGAAGTGTTCTAGAAAATTGGAAAAATAAAGAATTTTGCTTTCTTTCTTGGGGAGATGTAGCAAATAGACAAGAAAAGATGAAATCTGGAATTGCTGAGCAGCATGGCAGAGAAGATATAGGACTTTTTATTTTTATTTATTTTTTTATTTTTTAAATTTTATTTATTTATGATAGGCACACAGTGAGAGAGAGAGAGAGAGGCAGAGACACAGGCAGAGGGAGAAGCAGGCTCCATGCACCGGGAGCCCGACGTGGGATTCGATCCCGGGTCTCCAGGATCGTGCCCTGGGCCAAAGGCAGGTGCTAAACCGCTGCGCCACCCAGGGATCCCGATATAGTACTTTTTAAAAAGAGTTTGCTTTGCATGTAAGTGTTCAGTAAGACCTTCTATGCATAAAAAAACTTTGTGAGAGGATACGGAATGTGCAAAATCAAGAAATGAAGAATTCAGTGGAGACTGTAGATAAGAGATGAATGTAAGCTCCTTGAGAATCTAAAGAAATTCTATAGACCTTCCATATTGGATTTTTGACACCAGACTTCCCATAAGATGTGCTAATGTTACTTAAATTTTTAGCAACAGGGTGAATCTACATGGTAAAGTGTGACCCTCAGGGAAGAGGACAATTCTGAATGGGGAGTAGAGAATGCAGAAAAAGAAATGTGTAAAGGGGGTGAGTTGAAGGTCAAATGAAAACCATATTAGAGGGGTGGGGGAGATTAGAAAGGGGATCTGAATAAGGGCAGGATGGTGGGGCTGGGAGGGATGGAATGGATCCAAGAGAGGTGATGGCATTGGTTGGGGTTCAGGCACAGGAAACAGCAGCCTTTCTAGGTGTTTCAACCGGAAAGGAACATGATGTAGGGAACTGGGTTCTTTCTAACATTTCTGGAAAGGTGGAAGAAGCAGACTCCAGGTCAACCTCTAGGAATGAATAACATTGCAAAATGGCCTGCCTGGGAATTTTATCCCCATCTCAATAAGAAAAGAGAGGAGTGAGAAGGCCACATGCAGCACTCTCAGTTTCAGCAAGAGCTAACCCTAGCTGTAATAGGAGCTGCTGTCACAAGCAGTGGTTCTAGAGCCATGCTACATCCTCTCCATCTGCACAGCAAAACATACAGGCCTCAGCCCAGTCTCAATTGCAGCGAGTGCCTGGGTGTTGGAGCATAATTGTGTTTGCCAACAGAAACTAGCATAGCAAGATATCTTCCATGTCATTTCTGCTTTCCAGATTTCATATGAGTGCATCCTATTGGTGAAACAAATTAAGGTTAAGAAGCCTGTGACATGCCAAGCCATGTTGGAGCCAAAGGCAAAAAGAAACATAATAATATTATAATACATAATGTAATAGTGCATCACATTTTAATTTTTAGAAACATCACATTAGCATTATTTGTCTGGAATAAGTTTTTTGATGTCACCTGAAATTTTGTGAGTGAGGTGCCTTTCTTGGATCCCTCTAGTTTCAGCCCTGTTAAGAACCCTAGCTGCAAGGGAGTCTTAGAAATAGTTTTTAGCTTTTCATTCACTATAATACTGAAGGCACACTGGGGGAGATTGGTTGGAGGCACAGAGTCATCTGTGACAGTTCATTTTATGTATCAGCTTGGCTGGGCTATGGTGCCAATATTTGGTCAAACACCATTCTGGATGTTGCTGTGGAGATATTTTTTAGACGTGATTAACTTTTAAATCTTTGACTGAAACAGATTACCCTCCATCACGTGGGTGGCCTCATCCAATCAGTAGAAGGCTTTAAGAGAAAAGACTAAGGTCCCCAGTGAAAGTGGTCAAAAGATGTAAACTTCCAGATAGAAGATATATAAGTCCTGGGAATGTAATCCACAAGACAGTGATTATAGTTAACGCTGCTGTATATCTTTGTACATTGCCATGAGAGTAAATCCCAAAAGTTCTCAACACAAGGAAAAAATAACTTTCTCTTCTTCTTCTTCTTCTTCTTCTTCTTCTTCTTCTTCTTCTTCTTCTTCTTTTTTTTGGTATCTATATAAGGTGATAGATGTTAACTAAACTTATTGTGGCATCATTTCACAACATACATAAATCAAGAGATTATGCTCCATGCTTTAAACTTATACAGTGCTGAATGCCAATTATATGGCAATAAAACTGGGAGTGGGGTGAGTGGAGGTGACCTCTCTAGGGTTTTCAATTAGAAGGGGACATAATGTAGGGTATTGGGTTCTCTCAAAAATTTTGGGGAGGGCAAGTGAAGCAGGCTCACATCTATACACATACATCCTATTGACCTTGTTAGTTCTATTTCTCTGGAGAACCCTGGCTAGTATACATGGAGGAGGTGGGGATGGAGATAGAAAGGTCATTTTCTAGGTCCTCACAACTGAGTAGAAAAAACAATACTGCTTATAGTTTCGAAGTACAGGGAAGAAAATAGAAAAGGAGGTGACTAGGCTGATTCCCAGGCTCCCCCTGCAGGTGTCCAGCTGGTGACCCTGACCTCAATAAGGAGGACAGACACAGTGCCAGATGTGCCCCTGAGGAAACTGAGCATGTGTTCATCATCCTTACAAGACACAGTTAACATCCTCCAAGTGCAGCCAGGTTCTAGTGCATTAGATCCACCCCATGCATGTCACGGATTGCCTGGAATAAGCGATATGATGGATCCCTCATTTATTCAATGATTCTTTTTTTTTTTTTAAGATTTTATTTATTTGGGCAGCCCTGGTGGCTCAGCGGTTTAGCGCCTCCTTCAGCCCAGGGTGTGATCCCGAGAACGAGTCCCACGTCGGGCTCCCTGCATGGAGCCTGCTTCTCCCTCTTCCTGTGTCTCTGCCCTTCTCTCTCTCTCTCTCTCTAATAAATAAATAAAATCTTAAAAAAGATTTTATTTATTCATGAGAGACACACACAGAGAGAGGTAGAGACACAGGCAGAGGGAGAAGCAGGCTCCATGCAGGGAGCCTGATGCAGGACTTGATCCTGGGACCCCAGGATCACGCCCTGGGCCGAAGGCAGACACTCAACCACTGAGCCACCCAGGTACCCTCATTCAGATTCTTATCCATTAAATAAACTGTTGTTAAGTGCCTACCAATGTCAAGTCCTATTCTAGGCTCTGGAGGTCCAATGGTGAATGAATGATGTGTTCACTTCTTTTATGATGCTTTCATTCTAATTTAGGAAGATATAATAAGCAAACATACAAACCAACAAAGGAAATAATTGCAGATAGTCATATAATGCAGTGAGGAGCATGAAGTAGGGCAATGTGATAGCGACAGGGAGTGGGGCTACTCTGGACATGGTTATTCAATTCATATATACCTGGAACGCATGGCATTGTGGGAATGAACTGGATGGCCTTCCGGTGAGAGGCAGGGTGAGCTCCTGGGTGAACAAGCTGGGATGAAAGTAAAGAACTCTGGGCTTATGTGAATTATTAAAGGGAATCCAAGCACAATATGAGTGTCTGTAATGCGTTCCTTGGTTCCCCCACACCGAAGGGCAATAGATAGGAACTGAATGAGCCTCTTTGAGGTCAGGCAGATGGTGGGCTGGACAGTCCAGGCCGGGCTGAGTCTAAGAGTAGCATGGGGATCCCTGTGAGGCCAGAAGCTCTCTGTGGTGCAGGCAACGCCTGAGGCTGTTAAATCCCCAGATTGAAACTGTGCTTGGCCCATGGTGGGTTCTCTCTAAATGTCAGTTGACTAATTGAGAAATCCTTTGACTGGAGATGGAAGGAGTAGCTACAACAGAACCAGGGAGCCTCTGCCTTCTGTGTGATTTCTTCACACTTGGGGAAGCAAATGCTACAGCCTCCCAGGTAGGAAGGGGAAGCTGGCCAAATGGCTCCAATTTTTGTCTCCTTGATTTCATCACTTGTTGTCCCCTGGGGGACTAGGATGTGCTTTTACCACTTCTGCTGTAGTATGGCTCAAATCCTTTCCTTAGGTTTGTCCCCTTAGCAGCTGCGACAGCCTAGAATTCTAGAATACTTCATTTGATGCTAAGAGAGTAGAAAAGTCTAGAACGCCAAGAGAGCTCAAGAAGGATAAGCTATCGGGTTTATACTGTTTGGTTTCTTGATCTTTCTAGACCTGCTGTGCTTCTCGTACCACATACCATGTAGAGAGATGGTTCAGACCGAACCCCAAAAGATGAGTACAGTTTCACAGATGACATGAACCAGCTCTAGGCCCATCACCACAAACAGGGAACAAATGTTACTTCCTTTCTGCAAGGAAGCTGGTATTTGCCATTAAGATTGCATTGCCAGGTCTCGCAAATAAAAACACAGGAGCAAAAAACAAACAAACAAAGAATACAGGACACCCAGTTAAATTTGAATCCCAGATACATATCAAAGAATTTTTCAGTGTAGTACATCCCAAATATTGCATGTTCCAGAAGTTGCATGGATATATTTATAACTAAAAAATTGCTTATCTAACATTCAGACTTGACTGGGAAGCTCCAATTTTACCTGGCAACTGTACTTAAGACCAAAAAAGAGATTTTACCTTGTCATCTGCATCAGGCCCTTTCACCCAGTCCTCTTTCTGGGTTCTAGTCTTGGGTCTCCACACCTCCCTAAGTGGTGTGGTGAAACTTTTATAGGAGTCTAGGTTTTAAGTCATGACTTCTTCCTTTATCTGAGACCCTACCCATTTCCATTTCTATACAACAGGGGCTCTTGTCTGTTTGGGCGGAATCACAATATCCAAACATAGAGTGAGCGTGTTATCCGCACGACAGGAATTCCACGTTCTGTCACAGTTTTATCCAATCAGCATACAACAACCTTATTCTCGCCCTTGGGAATACTGAACTCCATCCCCCCCGGTGACCATGCTCAAAGATCCCTCGAACAGGAGAGCTTCTTGGACAGTTGGTAGATGTTCAGACTAGATCATTTCCATTTCTCTCACATATCACAGGATTAAATAGTCAGCCAACCATATGACATGCCTAGGGGCTATTTTCAGCTCTCTTTTAACCTGTTGAACTCCGGATAGCAACTTCTGTATTTTTATCTTATGTTATGCTTCCTTTGAGGCAGTAAGTATGGGCCAGTGAGGTTAAAAAGAAATAACTAACAACTTTCAAGAAAACAATCTAAAATAAGTAACTGTGTAGTGATTACAAAAATATACAGATTTCCTCTCCTTCTACTGGTAATGCTTAAGCCCACATATTTGTGATATGTCTGCACGTGATGTGTATTTGGCCACACAGTTCTTTTGCATTGAACCTTTTAGGTCAGATGTGTTAGACTTCCTCCCTCCCCCACTGCACGATCAGATCAGGACTTTCTCATGTTGAAGCAGAGCGATAATACTGTTTAACTCTTAATTTAGAAATAAAGGATAATGGCCACGTGTGCCATAACAAAATCCATCCAAATGTTAGCTGGAATTCTTGGTCTTGGTTCTTTAACGGACTCTGGCTGCCTAGGCAAGGTTTAAAAGTCACCTCTCTTTTTCCTTTGCTTGCATGGGCATGAGACTGTGAGATCTTCAATAGAGTGCAAGCTCGGTGAGGGTGAGGCCCTCGTCTTGGTCACCACTGTAATGGTCGGCTCAGGTGGCCATCTTCTTCTCAGAAAGGCACCGGTCAGACTGGATGAGCATCCACCTCAATGGCCTCATTTTAACTGGCTTGTCTCCTTGAAGGCCCCATCTCCAGCTGTAGTCACATTCCCATGTATTAGGGGTTAGGAATTCAATGTATGAATTTTTAAAAAGATTTTATTTATTTTTTCATAAGAGACCCACAGAGAGAGGCAGAGACACAGGCAGAGGGAGAAGCAGGCTCCCTGCCGGGGGCCTGATGTGAGACTTGATCCCAGGACCCCAGGACCGTGCCCTGAGCCGAAGGCAGATGCTCAACCACTGAGCCACCCAGGTGTCCCTCAACGTATGAATGTTGGGGAGACACGATTCAGTCCATAAGAACTTCCCCTGTACATCCAATAGCTAGTTCTGTGCCTGGCACCTGGTAGGCAGTAAATATTGAATTAACACAGCAACTTTGACAGTGTCATCAGTGAGGCATGCCATTCGGAGTTTCTTGTAGTAGCCAATCCAGAGTGTCTGCCTTTGAAGCTTCTTTTCTACCTACACATTTTATCGGCCATTGATCCTGTCTTGGCCAGTCACCTGACCAGATATTAGACTTGTGACACCCCACTTCCAGGAGATGAGGCCCTGTGTCTGTCAGGGCATCCCTCCTGCTCCCAGGCACAGAGCCTGTCGCTTCCACGTGGTCTCCACCGGCTCCTGATGGTGGCCCCGAGGAAACGCAGTGCAGTGATGAGGTTCCCAGCTGCGTCGCTGGCCCTCCTTCCAGCAGATGCTTCACTCCACCCCGGGGAGGCAGACATCTCCCTGCTCCCGTTACTTCCTTCAAATTGGGGAGAAAACCTATGACTCACGAAGGAGCTCCTGCCACTTTTCTGGGGAGAATGGGCATCTGGACAACATCCCCATTGTGGGCACCGAGCTTCGCTCTACTAGTCGTTCAGGGCAAGGAAGAAAAAAAAGCCCCAAAACTTTGATCCCTGGGGAGGTGAAGCGGAAGTTGATCTTCACCATTAAATTTTTTTATAGACAGCAAAGTCCATGCTTCCACCTGCATCCAAAGCGCAGAGGCAGCTGGCAGAACAAAGCACCAGAGAAAAATAGCTGCCCAGAGTCTCCTCAATTGCCGTGTACAGGTGCAGCCTGTTTTTCATCTGGTGGCAGTCACCAGGGATTGACAATGTTTTACCCAGAGGAGTTAACCCTTTCGTCCCCTCCAGGAGCCAGAGGCACGCTCCAAGGCTTAGGACAGAGGTCCCGGCCCTCGCCCGCCCCGGGGTGCCCCGAAGGGGAGAGCGCGCCAGCCGCGCGGGCGGCTGTCCTGGGCCTGCGCCGGGTCGGCCCGGGGTCCTGCGAGGGGCGCCCCACTGCCCCCAGCTTTTCTCCTTCACCACCAGACGAGCCGCTGACCCGCAGCCGCCGTCGGGCCGCCCGGGGAGCCCCACGGAGGGGCTGGGGCCTGCGGAGCGCGACGGGTCAGCGGCTGCGGCCGGAGGGGGCCGGAGGGGGCCGGAGGGGGCCGGAGGGGGCCCGGGGCCTGCAGGCCTCAACGCACGCATGACCCAACCCCAGGGGGTGGCACCAGCAGCTCCCAGAACCTCCACCAGATTGGAACGTTTGGAACGAGGCCAAGGGCAAGGGAGGCTCCTAAACCGCGAGCCTTCCCAGTGAGCAGTGAGCAGGGACGGCTGTTACGCCACATGGCAAGTTGCCCTGAGCCCCGGGGGGACCCCTCAGCAGTCCAGAGCCAAGGGAAAGAGAATGTCAATGAAGGGATGGGTTTGTGGGCCAGATGGCTTCATGTTCTGAGAGGTGTATCATAAATCACCTGTCTCAACACCAGAAACCTCACAGATGATGGACCTTCTTAATCCTTTGAATGCCTAGAGCACACCATGATATGGGCACAAAGCATGACTTCCTTGCCCCTCATGGTCATAGAGCAGTGTTTGACCCCCGGGTGGAAAAAATGATGTGCAGACAACTCTGACGCTTCAGGAGTCTTAGTAAATTTCCAGTCATCACACAGGCCCCAGAAGCTTCCTACTCTGGGTCTTTGGCTTCGACATGGGCTTTGAAACGAAGCCATGCTAGGTTGAGGGCATCTGTCCAGATGTTCAGGTCTCCACCCTCAAACCAGTTAATCTGGAAGTAAAATAATCAAAGGAACTCTGTGGCCTAGAAGCCAGACTCTCTCATTCACATACCAAGACTTCTGTATGAGTCTTGGTCTACTGTGTGGCCAAAAGCAATTGCATTTTAAAATTTGAATTTTCAGTAATTGTTTTGATCTCGAAGATGGACCGCAGCTGCTAGTGATCGCGTATGAAATAAAATACCAAGATTGTGCAGAAATTATAGCCTCAGCACCATGGTGATAATCTAATGAGGCAAAAGCTTGGATGTCTGTCAACTTAACAGAACAATGGGTGCTGTCAAGCAGAGATACTGTAGGAAGTAATGCCTCAGAAATCACACAGTTTGGACATTCCGGCGGCAAAACTCTTCTCCACAGGGGTTTCTAAGCAGGCATATGGAATGTGCTTTTGCTTCAGTCCAATTCATAAAATCTTCTGTGGGAGTAGCAAGAACAAATCCTAAATTTTACTTCAATATTTACTCCTTTTATTTGGACTTCCGTCACCACGACAGTGGAAGCAGAGAACACCCCGGCCCAGAGCAATCCGTGGGCAGCTGAGCGCTGGTGGTTTTCTTGTCCTTTTGGTCAATCCACAAGGAAGGTCCTCTTTTTAGTTATCATGCTCATGCTAACAGATTTTCCGCACAAGAGGTTATATAGAATGCTCTAGACTTTGGGTATTCTTGGCCTTGGGCAAAAAAAAAATTTAAGTTTGTAAAGGTAATTACCATTATTTACAGTTCTGAGGGCAAAGCCCCACCCCGGGCTCCGGGCCAGGGGATCTCAGGCTGGAGTGTAGAGGGGTGAGCCAACTCCAAGACAAAAGCACAATTATGCTCACATAAAAACCAACACTGGTGGTAGTGGGACGAAGGAAACACCCACGCAAGGGGGGAGGGGTGTGTAGGGAGGGGTTTTCTTTGAAGTTTTGCATAGTCCCCTCCCCCCCATCATCCTGGGAATGAAGACTGGAGTTTTTATCCTGGGTCTCTTATTAAGCTGTGCCATAAGGAAATGGACTTCCTTCTTAATTGATTTGCCAATTTTAAAAACTGAACCTTAAAGAAAAGAATTTTAGAAGAATTAAGAAAACGGGAAGTGTTGTGTAAGGTGTTATGGAGCTTTCTTCATGTCTTGGCAGAAAGGAACTCAAGTAAAACACCAAAAGAAGACCTCTCTGTTTTAAGCCCACTTCATCTTTTAGGTAGCTCAATTAACCCTTCCTCCTCTTTGATTCACATCCATTTCCACTTAGGAAAGTTTGAAAGCAGTGGGGCTAGAGACAGTGTGGCCACAGTGTATCTGGTTCTCCCAGTCAGAAAACAATTAGCGAATACGTAACTACCCGCACACATTACCTTCTTGTTAACTATGCTACTGGGATCTTTTCTTCCTGCCAGGATGAAGCCAGGTGATTATTTGTGCTGATGTTATGAATCAGTGGCAGGAGAGCCTGTAATGGAAGTGTTGACATGCCTTGACATACGTGGGTGCTCCAAGGTAACCCTGAGCAGTGACAGGGGCAGTCCGAACCCCCACCTGGCCCACAAGGACTGAGTACATTGGTTCTTAGAGGGTTGGCTCCATACATAGACGGTCCCTAGCACGGGAGTTCAGGAGAAAAACCATAGGCAATTGGATTTCCCCTGTCAGTCCAGGAGGAGAATGCTCTTTGGGAAACAGTGGTAGACACGTGAAGTCCTCTGGCTGTGACCTCAGTGAAGCCAAGGCTGGGCACACTTTGGAAAACCAGCCCCCCCCTCACTGCTGCCCTCCCAATAGAACTTCAATGATCTGTTCTGCACACTGCCCCGCAGCAAAGAGGAAAGGGGAATTACAGGTGGGCTGGACTTGAAACACTGCTAAGGCCCCACCTGAATTTCAGGTGCCCCAGGGAGTCCTTTCAACCACCTGGAGTTGAGGCTGTTTCAAGGTACAGATGCAATATGTGTTTGTCTTGCTTTTGTTTGCACCTGAATACAAGTACCAGCTGGAAGCCAGAAGGTGTGGAGTATTGCAAACAATTTTGACTGTAAATAAAGAGAATGTAAGAGTTTAAAAGGCAGTGCTGAGAGCTGAGTCCTGCAGTGGGGGAAAAGGAGAGAAGAAACAAATTTACTAGAGGAAATAGAAAAATACACAGGCATTTGTGATGGTGTGATACCGCTGCGTATTTTCCATGATATGGTAACATCCCTACATACATACAATTCACCCTCAAATTATTAATGTACAGAAAATAAGCCTTTGGACCTGTGATTTGCCTACCATGTGCCAGGCACTGAGGTAAGCCCTCAGAATCAATCAATCATCAACGCGACATGCAGACAGCAAATTCATGCGTACAGTGAGACGGCCCCATGGAAGAGCTGTGCCCTGGGCCATGAGGACGCAGTGGGCCAGCCCTGTCTCCCCAGGGTCATGAAGGGAGACCAGAGAGAGGATGCACCAAGGAGGAATATCATTTGTTTCTTTTACCCTCAAAGCAACCCCAAAGGACACAATTCCCATAAGGGTGTGAAATGTATCGGGGGTGGTCTTTTATGAGTCATGCCCTTGGACTAGGATAATGTCTGTGTCGCATATGAAATTTGGAAGTACATTTTACTTAAATGCTAAGGGTTGATGTGAATATTTCCAAGGCAACACACATAGAGATTCCTTTTTGAGCAACCTATTTTATTGAAGATTGTTTTGCAAAGGGCATTAGATATTTGGAAAGTATTAAATGTTTAACTTTCTTATCTAATCCTGATACCCTAGTTTACAAGCTGTGTGATCTGAGATACAGAGCATTACCTTTTGGAGCTTTAGGGTTTTTGTTTTGTTTTAAATGGGAGTATTAATAACGATATCTACCTTTTAAGTTTATTTTGAAAATTCAATGAGTTAATGCATACAAGGATTGTTGTACCTTGCCTCTGAGCAGCAAATGGTATTATTAATATTAGTCTATCATCATGAATAATTATAATAAAAAATACTTTTCTTTTTCCAGATAAATTACGACTGCACATAGAACAAAGTGAATGGGAGTAATGACAATTATCTTGTGAATTTAATGGATGCAGCTTACTAAAATGGTTCCAAATTTTTTGATCGAAATAACCGAGTAGTGCTGAAGAGTAATTTATTTAATAGGATCAATGTCAAAATCACATTTTCCTGGCTGTGTAGACAGACTGTCACAGTGAGGTCACCCACAATGGCCCACATTCTCAAGAAGCTGACCAGACTCTTGTTTACACTCAGGAGTACTTACACTAATCCTAAGGAGAATGAAAAGATCCAAAGTTGAAAGCACATCAAGAGTAAAAGTCAAAGGTGTTCAGCAACATCCTGAACACCAGTCACATAGAAATCCAAGTGCACAGTGTCATGACCACAAGCAGACCTGCCTTAGCTGGACCCATGCCAAAAGATGTGCCCCCACCCCACATTCCAGGCAGCCGGGTCTGTGTGTGACTCCTGCCCCCCTGCCCTAGGTCTTCTGGCAGCTCCTGAGATTTTTTAGGTAAACATGGCTGGGCTGGGTATCAGGCTTGCTTGTCGAACAAAGCGTTTTTTGAAGCACTTAGGGATTTTTACATGATAAAAATGTGGGTGATGAAAATGACTGGATTCACTTAGAGGCATGAAAACAGATAACACGAAGCTGTGAGTACTTAAGGGAAGTTGCTCAGACTTAGCAACATCGTGTGGACTTTTATGAATTGAGGAGTCGTTTCTCTCAGAAAACTACTGAAATTTTAAGAAAAGAGTGGTCGAGTTATCAGATTTACAGGCCACAAGGTTCAGATATATTCAAATTTTAGGAGCTTTCCGAAGGGTTTTTACCCTCAGATGAATGGGAATGCAAAATATTATGCAAATCAGATTTAATCTTCTGGATGATTTGCCTCAATAAAAAATGTTAAAGACATAAAAGGAAGGCTCTATCTACATTTTAAGATTGTGTTTTGATGTAAATAAAGTGTTGCTGGGAATGCCCCTGGGAGCTTGAGTCAAAGTCCTTGCCTGGATGGGTCCTCCATCTCGGAGTCCCTGGCTTTGGGAGCACACTTAGTGATCAGTCATGGTTTTAATGTTTATTTATTTATTTATTTATTTTTTAAATTTTATTTATGATAGTCACACACAGAGAGACAGAGAGAGGCAGAGACACAAGCAGAGGGAGAAGCAGGCTCCATGCACCGGGAGCCCGACGTGGGATTCGATCCCGGGTCTCCAGGATCGCGCCCTGGGCCAAAGGCAGGCGCCAAACCGCTGCGCCACCCAGGGATCCCGATTTTAATGTTTAATGTTGAATTCAGTGAATGCCACTGGCTAATGTCAGGCAGGGAAGAAGACAAAAATGAGGCAGAAAAAAAGAAAAGAGGGAGTGTGAGAAAGGGAAGACAATGAAAAGAGACAAAAGATGGCTATGACCATGAAGGTGCTATAGAAAGACAAATGACATTTTCTTAGATTCCTTCAATAAATTCCCTACCCCTGCTCACTATTTAGAATTTTTAAAAAGATTATATTCCTTGGGAACATCCTGTGATATTGAGCTTAAGCACAGATTTATAAGTATTATCCAGTCACACAGAAATAGGAGATAATACATTGATCAATAGATTATATAATAGTGAATGTTAAATAACTAGTAAGATAATATAATTAAATACATTGGTCAATAGACTATCAGTTTTAATGTCAGGTGCTAAGTGTTTTGATAGACATTATTTTTAGGACACTATGAGAACACAGTGAGGTGGTCACTAACCCACTGTTAGTAATGAGAAAAGGAATCTTGGGGCATGTGACATTTGAGATGAAACCTGAATGGCAATATTTGGCAAAGGCATGGTGTAGAAGAGAGTGTTTTCAAGTCGAGAGTACAACCCAAGGGCTTGAAGTAGCAATGATGCTTGAAGGGAAGTACTGCAGTCCTGCTGTAATGTGAAAAGGATCTCCACGTGAATTACAAAATGGAGAAGCAGCAGAGGACAGATCATGGAAGTCTGTGCTGTGCTCAGCTGCTTGGACTTTTAGATAACAGCCTTTTTTTTTTTAATGCTTATTATTAGAGAGAGAGAGTGCATGCACGCACAAGGGCGAGGGGCAGAGGGAGAGGGAGAGAATCTCCAGCAGACTCCCTGTCGCAGGGCTCTATCTCACAACCCTGATATCGTGACCTGAGCTGAATGAAACCAAGGGTTGGTTGCTTAACCAACTGAGCTACCCAGACTCCTCAACCAACTTTCTTACTTTTGCTGTCACTTCTAAGGTGACTGAATTTCATTTGAGAGTTTCCTATGATCAGAGCATGGGACTTGATTTATAGTCATTATTCTAAGCAAACAGGAAAAGTTGAATGGATTTAGTGACAGTGGATGGGGATGCCAGTGGAGTTTCTAGGAGGGCATGATATGCCAGGTTTGCATTTTATGAAATATTCTGTGTACCTCCAAGTTGCTCCATTGATTTGACGAAGTTTTAGGTCAAATGGGGGAATTATTGCCCTTTAAAGTGTAACTTATATAAACCATAATCATTTGTCTTAAATATACAATGATTGAAATGATTTTGTTTTACTTGGTTCATGAAAAAGTTTTAGAAAAGAGACTCTGGCATTTTCTGTATATCTTCTGCCTCTTTAAGACAATTAAAAAAATTTTTAAAGATTTTATTTATTCATGAGAGACACACAGAGAGAGGCAGAGAGACACAGGTGGAGGGAGAAGCAGGCTCCCCACAGGGAGCCCAATGAGGGACTCGATCCCAGGACCCTGGGATCACTACCTGAGCTGAAGGCAGGAGCTCAACCACTGAGCTACCCAGGCATCTCTAAAAAAATATTTTACATGTTCTTTGGGCTAACTTAATTTTTTAAGTTCTTGCATTTAAAATTTATAGATACAGGAGGCAGCAAAAACATAAACACCTGATAACTGACCACAGAAGGAGATCATCCATCGATTCCAAAAGCTACATCTAAATTAGTCTTGCTAGTTTATAGTTGCCTCTTGTAGAGAATACATTTACTGACTTTTCACATAATTTATTTCCATATTTTTCAGATGTCAGTGAGTTTTCCTGGTTGGAAAGAACACAAAACTTGGAGAAGGAGAGCTGAATCCCGATCAACAGTTGTTGGGCAAATCATTTAACCTCTTTCTGACTGGTTTGAAAAACAAAAGAATCATGCCTTTTCCATGTAAGGAAGGTACAAATTTGGTAATGTTTGTGGAGGTCCTCTGTAAACCCCTGTGGGGTGACAATGGCAATAAACGTGATATTTTCAAGGTGAGAAGAGTTGAGGCTCCTGGTTCAAATGTCCATCCAGCTCTTGTTGAGTAAGTGAAGGTGTGCCTATTGTGCACACACACACACACACTTTGAAGAAACATTAAAAGTGTTAAAATTACTGATGATCCCGAATTAAATAAAATTAATCTATGTATCTAATTGTGAAGAGTAAAAACACACACACACAAACCCCACTCTTCTCATGCATGCATAAAAATGTCACTTCTCCTGACTCCCTTACCTTCTTCCCACCCTCATTCATTCAAATTCATCACTTGTAATAACCTAGTTTTAAAGGGGATTTTTCTGAATGTAGAACGTACTCTACATGGGATGTTTACTTATGTATGAGGTTTAGAAGATTTAGGGCATTTTCAAAATTAGGATTTAGCAACACAGATTAAAAAAAATTTTTTTTTTGAGTAGGCTCCACAGTCCATGTGGGGCTTGAACTCATGACCCTGAAATCAAGAGTTGTGTGCTCTACTGACTGAGCCAGCCAAGCACCCTAGTGATGCGACTTTTAAGTGAAGTAAGAATGTTACCAAGTAAACAGCAGTAGGACTAGTGGAGGAGATCAGCAGAAGGCACAATCCTGCCTTTGGTTTCTGTGATCCTGGACAAGTTACCTAATGGGTGTTGTAAAAGAAGGATCTTTGTTTTATTTTTTGGACACATACATACTCTCCATCCCATTTCCAAAGCTTTCCATAGAAAAGCTCTGGAGGGAGCTTTTCAGGCAGTGGGGGTGGAAGGGTCCACATGCTTTCTTACATTTGCTCTTGTTCACTTTCTCTCAGGTCATTCAGTTTGGGGAATGCCAGTTTGTTGTTGTTGTTGTTGAATATTTTTTAATTTATTTATTCATGAGAGACACGGAGAGGCAGAGACACAGGCAGAGGGTGCCTGTGCAGGGAGCCCGGCGTGGGACTCGATCCTGGGACACCAGGATCACACCCTGTGCCGAAGGTGGTGTTAAACCGCTAAGCCACCTGGGCTGCCCCTGTTTTTTTGTTTTGTTTTGTTTTGTTTTGTTTTTTTTAAACTTAGGCCGAAGCAACAAGCTTCTCAGGTCCTCTGAGATAGGATCCATTTTCTAAAGTAAGGACCAAGAGAAAGACAATCACTAGAGAAAATATAAAGAACATAAATGTTTACAGTTAGCCTTGGGTGACTGGGCTGGAACCTCTATCCTTGCCTGACTTCTTACCTGTTTCTGTTGAGCAACACTCGTACTCTCTACTACCTGGGACCTATTCCCTCTCACTGAGACTTCCAGATTCAAGGAAGACTCACCCCTCGGGTCCACTTGTTTGTGGTCTGAGAACTCTGACCTTCCAAAGGGCATGGGCAAAGCTGTGGACACTGACAGAACGTAGATTTCATTTTTAGGGGTGGTATCTCTCTACTCCTCTAGCAAGGAGCCTTTTTACTAAGATCCCCCCTAAGCATCAACCACGGTAACACTGTATCAGATGACACATCAAGAGGGGATCATTCTTTTACATTGATACAAACTGACAAAGAACTCATTGTTTAAGAGTTTATTATTTCTTAAAGTAAACTCTACACTCAACATGGGCCTCAAACTCACAACCCTGAAATTGAGAGTCACATGCTCTGCTGACTAACCAGCCCCCAGCCAGTTACCCCAGATCTCAGTTTTAGAAGAGAATCTATTTTGGCCAAAAAAAAAAAAAAAAAAAAATCCACCGCATTATTGCATTATTTTCTTTCTCTGGACTGGAGGGGGTTGGAGTAGGGATAAATTCTGAATTTAACCGTGCTCTAAGTTTACAAAATGGCAGCACTGGGGCTTCCAGAAGAGGAGGACACCTGGATGGAAGAGGTGGTCTTGTGAATCTTCCTTCCAGGAAGAGGATGTGTCTGAGAGACCACCAGGAGGGAAATGACCTTCAAAAGTCCCAGGACAGAAACCGATCAGGTCAGCAGCAGGTATGCATGGGAATGGTGGCCCCGACTGCATGTCTCCTACGCAGGGCCTTCCCTCTTCAGGAAAAGACCACAAAGAGCAGAGGACAGACTAAATACCTTATCTCAGCCCAAGATCTGTTCTATATTCTAGATGTTCTTTTTTGAAATTCACAAGTGACAAGTCTGTCCGTGGCTACAAGGCATTCTAAATACAAGTACTATCTTCATGTTTGAAAGAAAAATCTACCTTCACTTTATGTGACTGCAGGGTCTCCAACAACTACGGTGTAACAGACTGTCGCAAGTGTATTGGGTGTTTCAGTTTGCCAGACCTGTCATGATAAATTAATTACAGGATGTTGCAGAAAGGGCAAAGCTCCAGCAGCATCTTGCATGGTTTAATATAGCCTATTTCCCCATTTCAATGTATTTGTGGTTAGATAAATCCTCAGAAATTTACAGCTGCTATGGACTAGTTTATTATGTACTCCGCCTGCACACATGATAAGTATAATAAGAATTTGATGTTCTTAAAGTACATAGATTTTACTGACATTTCTTTACCACCATGGAAATATTTAGTTGCTAAAAGTGGCATCTGCGGACACTTCTGATACTAGTGCCAGTAGAGCAGGCAGGATGGTTAAAAACATTACCATGCTTAACCATCTTCCATTTACTTTAAATTTAAGAACCACAGCTCAGAAAAAATTATGTGCCACATTTATGTAAAATGGCCCTGTGAACAAATTTAATAGGAAAAAAAAATTAACTACTGATTGTCAGTTGAAAATACTGAAAAACCAAACCGAAGCTACCACACTTTTCTCCAGGGAACCTCCCTCTGGTCTTATGATCACTCTTCTCAAGCTTCAGTTAATTTTTATTCTGGCAACAGTTATTTTCCTCACCTTCTTGCTCTTTCCTTCTTCTGGACTTTTTTTCCTTATCTTCATTAGCAAATCATTTTTCATTCCAAGCCAATTTTAAATGACTGGCAATACAAGAGCTTACATGAAGGTTGTACAAACCATTCCTACATTTTCTTCTACCATATTCTTCCACAATTCTTGACAAGGATCAAGTGATGATGAATCAAGAAAACAATGGACCAGAATAAGTAAAATTAGATTCTTCAGGACTCGAAATGACACTGCAGTATATAGATTTTGGCCATTTTGATGTAAATGATGGAAGTGGAACGTGCACTGTGGCTAAATATGTGCTTATCACTCTTCCCTCTCCCTTTTTAGGTTGAGAGTAGAAATTAAAATAGTAGATTCTTAGCAATCTTAACCTCTCTTTCTGAGATGAGAAAAATAACCCATCCATAATGAGAATGAATTTGAGGTGTCAGAAGAGCAACTTTAGTAAGTAGTGTACTGAGAACATATGCTTGATGTAAATTTGAAGAGGATCATTAGAAAAAAGCATCCTTTGTATTTACAAAACAAATGTTTTTATGTTATCCAGTTCCCGCCTTAACTTAAAGTATTTCCTATTCACTTTAATAATTAGAGCAGAAGGATATGATGAATGAAGTGCCTCATTACCAAGTTTGCTTTCTGGGTCTCTACAGAGAGTAGCTGTCTGCTTCTGCCTAGTTGGTCCATTGTTAACCCTAAGTGATGCTGACATCAATTCTCCTGCAGATAATTGGGTCCATCCATAGATTGGGTTTGCCAGTCAAGAGAGCCTTTTGATTGACATGACTCTTGATGTTTTTATTATCTTTTATATGACTGGAATGGCGCCTGTTTCTTGAATAATATGTTACTGTACATGTATTACTTTGCTTCCACAGATTCTATTTCTTAAGAAGATGTAAGAATTAGAGTATGGAGTAAAAGATTTACCGAAATAATTATGGGACAAACAAGTTATCAGCTTAAAATTTTTTTTAACTCAGCTACATTTCATATTTTATTTAGGTGCCTGCTGCATTAAAGACATATTGGATCTTTGTGGTCCGAGTGTGGTGTAGGTACATTTAAACTGCTTCTTTATTCTAGCTGTGATGGAGTCTCCAACAATGAGCATTTACTGGCTTCCTCTATATGGCAACGAGATCCAGCACTTGAGACCTCCCAGTGGAGTCTGACAGCCTTCATTTACAACTGGCGCTGATGGACAAATTACCTTCAAAATCTTGGTTTTCCCATTTGCAGGGCAGGGAAGATTCTAACTACCTCATAGGTCTGATGTGATGAGTAAATGAGATCATATACATAAAGTGAAGATTTGGGGAGTATTTTCTGTTACTAAGTTCAATGAAGCAGAAATCAACAAATATATAGCTTTAAACAGTTGGACTGTTGAAAAATGGTCTCATAATTTACTTAACATATATGGCCCTCAGAGATTATTTAAATATTTATAAATAAAAGTGTAAGGTCTTGGATTTTATAGGTTCTAGAACTTTCTAACTCTCAAAAATATTTGTGAATATTTTTGCTTGTGTGCTCTCTTTCTCAAATAAATAAAATATTAAATAAATGTGAGTTAAATATACAATTAGAGTGACATGGTAAGTTATTTCCCAGATATACTTTTGCTGAACTTCCTAAGGAGAAAATGTCTTCCTTTAATAAAACTTTACTATAACTTAAAAATAAAATTAAGGTCAAGTGTTTGCTTTTCTAGACAAGGTTTAAAAGTACCAAGTATTAGCCATTTAAAAACACGGATTTCATTTAAAATGTGCGTTTTAAACATAAATTTGCATCACGGTGTAAAATGTTTCATATCCTAAATCTTTAAAAACTTGATGTTTTCTCTAGCTTTGCAAGTCTTATTCACTGTACAGTTTTGATACTGAAGAAACTTCAATATCCAAGATAGAGTAGAATCAATTGGGAAATAAATTTCTAAGAATGGTTTAAAAATATTTAGATCTAAAAAAGATGTCAAACTCTTACTCATTTGGAGGAGACTTCATAAAATGGTATACAATTCAGTAATTTCAGAATGAAGATAAAGAAAACTAACTTGTTACTAAGAAGATGTGCAGTATCAGAATCTTCAAATAGATTCTCATGTCTGATTCCTCTACTTGACTATAATTTGGACTTCTACATGGAAGGCACTTCTATGATGTCCTCTACCCCATCCCATGTCTGAGAGTATGATCAAGATGTTTTATTAATCTGCTCATGAACATAACTGGAGTCTTATTTGTCAACTGGACAAAAGAGGAAAGGACTGGGTCTTGAGTAACACCAACTTTTCTTGGTTTTGCCTCAATTATTATTTTTGTCTTCATTAGTTACAATACAAAAAAACCCCTTTATTTTTCATATGAACACTGAGATCTCAGCAAATGTTTAGCTCCTGTGACATATTTCATTTGTCTTAATTTTTTTTAGAGTTATTTAATTAGTTTTGGAAAAGAGAGTGAGAGCATATGAGTGGAGGGTGGGGCAGAGAGAGGGGAAGAGAGAATCTCCAGTAGATGAGCAACTTATTGAAACCTTTGTGATTAAAACCTAAGTCAGAAAATCAATATATATCTCAAAACTATAAGCTAAAACTGCAGAGATGCATATTTTATTTTATAATTATCAAGTACATTCACAACTCAGACAAAACAAGCTCACACAAGGGTCACTCCAGCTGCCTGGGCCCAGCAGACATGCATCCAGGACAACAGGAGCTTGGTGCCACCACAGAAGATTTTGGGGCTGATGGCTGAGGGCTTCTGCTGACATTGGTGCCACTCACCACCTTTGAAAATGCTCTCCCCCCCATTAATTTCTACACAGCAGGGGCATGTTTACCAATTTTCATGCCTCTACAACATGTGCAGGGATAAGAGCCAAATATGTTTTTACTAGAAGAATTTCACATCGGGTATACATCTGGGCAAAATTTACACCTCAATGCCCAACTCTGTTTTTCTCACTTCTTATTTTAATCAATTCAATTTCTAATTTGGTAAATAAGTTTTCTGATACTATATTAGTTTTGACCTTTGTGGGGTTAAATATTTTACTGACAGACTTATAATCACATTGTTGAGAAAAGAGTTAAGAAAAAAACAAAGAAATGAACTTTTATATTATAACATAACACTTTAATAAAACAGTCATATTGTAATGACACCATTAATTAAGGAACTCAAGGAATAAATAATGCAATGTAATAATTTAAGAACAAATGTTAAGACTAAAATAAATATTCAACAATGGAAGTCTACAAATGACTTATATGCTTAAATATGAAATGCTCTTTTTTAAAAGTAAAGATATTTGAAATACTGCTACCAATCAAGTCAAAGGGCATTTAGTTTACATGTAACAAGTTACATATATGATTCATTCAAAACAAACAAATTTGTTCCCTTTTAATGTCTTTCTCACTGGGACCATTTAAAATATACAATATTGTGAAGCTGCTTGTCTCTTAAAGTTAAATTTCAAAAGCATACACTTAATATTCTGAACATAACATCACACAATCACATTACAGATATAACAACATTAAACGACTGCTTAATGGACATCCCAACAGAGTAAACACTTTTCCTTCATGTTGAATAGCAATTATGTTTTTTGTTTTGTTTTTAAGCAATTATTTTTTTTTTCTTTATGGGTTTTCCAACAGTGGTCATGTAATTCTGATGTAATTACTAATAAATACAAGTGCCAGTACTTTGATCAACAACAGTCACAATGGTTTATAACAATGAAGGCCAAAAGGCCACATTCACTTTTCTACTCACACCTTGCTTCTGATTTTTCTAGATTCTCTCATAAGGACAAGACATAGTGGGTCCTTCCTTTCTTCCTTAGGATCTGAAAATTCTTAAGTCTGAAGAGAAACTGGTTTCATTTGCCATTTCATTTCTGTGTATTTGATTGTCTCTTCATTCTCCTTCAATTCTTTACTAGGAGAAAAGTACACAAAATGTGTTCAATGAACTCAAACAAGGTCTTTTGCCCACAACCAAATCTCTGTATGGTCCTGCAGTAGAGCAGGTAATAAACATACTGTGCGACTGACATTGACACACACACACACACACACACACACACACACACACACACACACACACCTAAGACCAGAGTACGAATCACCTAGCTAACTCCTAGTTTGCTTCTTGAACATACTGTTAACATCTCCCAGCACCATCAGCAGATGCACAAGGCTTGCTCTGGCACTGACCAGTGAAAAAGAAATATACTTCTCAAATACAGACACTAATAAGTACCTAAACCCGGGGCAACTTCCAGAAATTAAGAACAGGCAATCAAGGTTCATAAAATTCTTCACTTATTGGGGAAAAAAAGGTTAGTAAATGGAGAGAATATAGACAATCCTATTAAATAGCATTCTTTCTTTTTTAAAAAATATTTATTTATTCATGGAGACACACACACACACACACACACACACAGAGAGAGAGAGAGAGAGAGAGAGAGAGAGAGAGAGAGAGAGAGAAGCAGGCAGAGAGAAGCAGGCTCCATGGAAGCCTGAAGTGGGACTCGATCCCAGGACTCCAGGATCACGCTCTGAGCCGAAGGCAGATGCTTAACTGCTGAGCCACCCAGGCGTCCCGAAATAGCATTCTTCTATTTGATCAATGGTGATCAACTATTTTTACAAGTTGTTTAAATATTATATTTTTTGGATAAATAAAAAAAAATGGTGGGTGTCATTTTTAATGAAGATAGTGATGGTTAATTACGCATCTAAATGCAGCTCTAAAATAAAGAAAATAATATCATTAATAAAACTAAGATCCAATGTGCAGATGAAACAAGGAGCTTCTTAGAGATCATGTGGGAAGTACACAAAAAACTATGTAGTGGTATTGAACCTGACACTCTTTAATGCAATTATTCACGTGCCACTGGTAAGTTACTAGACTTAAATAAAAATGTCCTTTCTCTGAAGAGAAAGGGCTTAATGCTTGACTGTTCTGAAAAAACAAACGCGGTCTAATAATCTGGTTAAGGTGGTGGTCAATTCCACTGAACACTCCTGAGAAAAGTAATGGGTAGGCTGGCCCTTTCCTCAGGTCCTTCCCTGGTAGCACAGGAGGTATAGGCAACATCTGTGCTCTTTGGGGACAGGCTCCATCTTAAATAGTTACACTATCTTTTTTTGACAAGGGGAAAAAATCCTTGGTTAGTCTGTGTTTCCTGACTTTAACTTTGTTGAACAGAGCCAGCACAGACAAGCTGCGATTATATGCAGAAGTTCAAAAATGTTTCAAGTGAGGCTCACCAGAACAACTAGAGTGTAAAATGGTACAGATGTGGTGTGCCAACCTACAATCGCATGAGGAGCCGATAAAGGGTATCCCATTCATTTCTGCCCCTGTGTGTATACATGTAGAGCATACAAACCTTGTCTCAAATTAGGGCCCAATACAAATGGGAAATAAAGAAGCAAAGGCTCACTCAGACAGACGCTGGGCACCAGTACCTGGGAGATCCTACAAACAATGGCAAGGGGCCTCAAGGAAGGTAAATAGGATCTTAGAGTAACAAGGCAAAACAGAGTGGGAGGAGGCGTTCATAAAAGTGGTAACAAAAACAAAGATGAAAAACAGAAAAGGGAAGGAGAGAACAACAGCTGGAAGTGAGTGAGCTGGATCTTGCACGTGCAGAGGACAGAGGATGACACTTATCAGGTGGAGGTTGCCCTCTAAGAAGTAAACAGTGAGGCCAGAGGACCCGCAGGAGAGGGAACCCTCTAGAGAAATGTAACTAGAACATGCAGAAGAAGGCAGTGTAGATAACATCTTTAAGGGAAGTGAATCAGACTAAGAAGAGGAAGGGGCCCGTGACACAGAATGACAAAGATCACCTGGGAGAGGGAGGAAAGGGACAGAATAAAGGGAAAGGAGGACTGACAACCAGTCCACAGCTCTGACAAGAAGGACGTGGGAGTGGTGTGTGAGCACGACAGGTGCTGACAGCATGGGCTAGAGAAGCTGGGGCAGTGGATGGAGATTTGCTGAAAGGGAAGAGATGCCACCCAACCGAAAGACTCCAGAGCAAATCCAAATGAGGTCTCTCTTTGAGGTGTCTCCTCCTGATTCAGCCCCTAAGTGAATGCAGGTAGAGAAATACAAAGTGGGGGCCTTTTTTTTTTCAAGGGAAATCATAAGAAAAGAGAAAGGAAAATGTGTGTAGTGGGCTTTTAGAAAATGAGTAGGAAACCAGGTTCATGTCTGTGTATGTTATGTGTGAAAAGTAAGACTCATAAAAATACCGGGCCCCATCCTGCAAGAAATTCAGCCCAGTAAATATTCCCTGAAGGCTTACTCCTTGGCCAGACAGCAGGGTAAGCACTGGGGAGAGACAAGGAGAGCACAGTAGAGCCCCAGCCTGTAGGCACTTGCCATCTACTCACAGCTGAGTACTGTGGAACAGAAACAGCCCTGAACCTGGGGCCAGAAGATCAAGTCCTAGTTCAGGCACTTCCTACCTGTGACTCTGAAACCCTACTTTCTTCTACTGTACCAAGAATGGGCATATTAGAAATTTACTATAATTATTATTTTTCATTAAAATTTTTTTTAAAAAGATATTATTTATTTATTTGATAGAGAGAGAGAGAGAGACAGCAAGCACAAGCAGGGGGAGAGGCAGAAGGAGAGGGAGAAGTGGGCTCCCCACCGAGCAGGGAACCTGATGCAAGATCACAGCCTGAGCCAAAGGCAGATGCTTAACGTACTGAGCCACCCAGGTGCCCGAAAATACCTTCATTTTAAAAGAAATGACCAAGTGGTGGATGTCAATATATGTTGAGTAGAAAAATTAGAAAATATACAAAGTAAAATGAAAGAAAAAAATCATCACACCACCACCACTCAGAGGGACTACTGACAATTTTTCAATGTATATGGTTCAATATTTCTTGACCCTTGAATAACACAGGTTTGAACTGCACAAGTCCAGTCAGACCCAGATTTTTTTTTTGATAAATATGTTTGAAAAGTTTTTGGAGATTTATGAATTTATGATAATTTGAAAAAAACCTGGAAAACTGGCTTAGAAATATCAAAGAAAAAAAACTAAGATAAAGATATGTCAGGAATACATAAAATATATGTAGATACTAGTGTCTTTTATCATTTACCACCATAAAGTATACAGCAATATATATGTGTGAGCAGTTTATCTCTCTAGTAAATTGCATACTGCAGTAAAAAGTGATCTCTCACAGTTCTCGGGTTATTTTTCTCTGTGTTCAGTGCAATACTGTAAACCTTGAATAACCCAATGGGACCCAAAGTGTCACCATTGATGCTGGAAGTGCTCCCAAGAAGCAGAGGAAAGTCATGACATTTTAAGAAAAATGCAAATTGCTTGATATCTACCATAGATTGAGGTCTGCAGCTGTGGTTGTCTGCCATTTTTCAAAATAAATGAACACAGCATAAGGACCATTGTAAAAAAGGAAAAGGAACTGATGAGGCTGTTACTGGAGCTACACCAAGTATGAAAACCTGCATGTTTTGCAAAATGCCTTTTTTTTAAAAAAAAATTTATTTCTCTATGAGAGAGAGAGAGACAGAGAAAGAAAGAGAGAGAGAAGGCATGGGCAGGGGAAGGGCAGAAGGAGAGGGAGAAGCAGACTCCCCATTGAGCAGGGAGCCTTCCTGTTGGGGAGGCTTAATCCCAGGACTCTGAGATCACAACCTGAGTTAAGGCAGATGTTTAGCTGGCTGAGCCACCCGGGTGCCCTTGCAAAATATCTTTTTCTCTTGTATTGAAAAATGCAGTTTTTAAGTTTGTGTAGGATAGATGCAAGAAAGATGTGCTTACAGACTCTAATATGATTCAAGAAAATTAAAGTCATTATGTGACAACTTAAAGCAAAAGGAAGTTGAAGGATCTAAAGCTGGAGAATTTAATGCCAGCAAAGGATGGTTTGATAAGTTTACAAAGAGGTCTGGCTTAAAAATGACAAGATAATAGAAGCAGTTCTGCCCACCAAGAGTCAGCTGAGGAGTTCTCAGATGCCACTAATAAAATCACTGAGGTGGAAGGATATCTGTCTGAACAGATTTTTAATGCAGATGAAAATGCCTTATTTTGGAAAGAAAATGCCACAAAGGACATTTATTAGTAAGGAAGAGAAGTGAGCACCAGGATTGAAGGGGGGCAAGAAGGGGATAGGCTAATCCTACTGTTTTGTGCAAATGCAGTCGGGATTATGATTAGGATTGCCCTCATCTATATAGCTGCTAACCTCAAGGTCCTGAAGGGAAAGGGTAAAGACTAACTGCCAATGTTTTACTTGTACGACAAAAAGGCCTGAACACTGAGAACCCTTTTCCTAGGCTGATTCCATTGATGCTTTGTCCCTGAAGTCAGAAAGTACCTTGCCAGTGAAGGACTGCCTTTTAAAGTTCTTTTGATATTGGACAATGCCCCTGGCCATCCAGAACCCCATGGGTTCAACACTGAAGAGACTGAAATGCTCTATCTGCCCCCAAACACAATGTCTCTAATTTAGCCTCTGGGTCAGTGGGGCCATAAGGACCCTTAAGCTCATTACACACATTACTCAAGGGAAGACTGTCAACACTATGGAAGAGAACCCCAACATGGAGAACATCATGAAAATCTAGGAGGTTACACCACTGAAGATGCCATCATTGTTAGAGAAGAAACCGTGAGGGCCATCAAAGCCTAAATGATAGATTCCTGCTGGAGAAAACTGTATCCAGATGCTGTGCATGCCTTCACAGGATTTATAGCAAAGCCAATTAAGGAAATCATGAAAGAGAGTGTAGATATGGCAAAGAAGTTAGGGGGGTGTGAAGAGGTTTCTAGATATGGATCTTGGAGCAATTCAAGAATTGATAGATACCACACCAGAGGAATAAACAGAAGACAACTTGATAGAAATGAATGCCTCTGAACCAGTGCCAGGAGATGAGGAAAGATGTAAAAACCAGTCCCAGAAGACAACTGACACTGGACAGTAGACAGTCCAGCAGAAGGATTCCAGCAGAAGTCAAGATGACTTTGACTTCTTTTACAACTGGGATTCTTCTATGATATAGGTAATGAAACTACGGCAAATGGTGGAAAAAGCATTGTACCATATAGAAACATTTTTTAAAAAGATTTATTTTAGAGAGAGAGAGAGAGAGAGAGAGAGAGAGAGAGAGAGAGAGAGAGAGAGAGGGGAGAGGGGCAGAGAGAGAGACAGAATCTCAAGCAGACTCCCTGTTGAGTGCAGAACCTGCCAACCCTAATGATCTGAGCCGAAATCAAAAGCTGGCAGCTCAGGTGCCCCCTATATAGAAACATTTTTGGAGAAATGAAAAAGCAAAAAAGTCAGAAATTACAATGTATTTCTGTAAAGTTCTACTGAGTGTGCCTGCCTCTCCTGCCTCTTCTTCTACCTATGGCACCCCTGACACAGCACCAGTTGCTCCTTCTCTGCCTCCTCCAGGTGAAGATGACAAGCACAAAGACCTTTATGATGATCCATTTCTACTTAATGAATAGTAGATAATCATGCCATACAACCAATAAACATCTAGTGTGTGTGTGTGTGTGTGTGTATGTATATATATATACATACATACATACATACATATATATATATATCTGTGTGAAAATCTGTGTCATCATCTCATCATTGCATAGTATTCACTGTAGAACATTACGTGTAACACTTGTACGGAAGCGGACAGACTATCCTTAGGTAGGCAGTGATAGGCAATAAAATTAATAATGTGTTAGTTTTCTTCCTGTTTCATAACTTTGCTTTTGAAGAATTATAGTATAGTATGGCTCTCTCTCCCCCAATCAGAGAAATTGCTTATCAGCCTTTCATCACACATAGGTTGTTTTTTAAAAAATGTAACAATGTTTCTTTCCATCAGTATCATGAAATAGTACTACAACACTGTATGCCACAACAATTCATTCATTATTATATAGGCTAGGTGCCTGGGAAGTGATTACATTGATTACACTAGGCCACCATAAAGCAACCATATTGCTGCTTCTTTGTTATCAGTGCATGAAGAGCTATACCTGCAAATAAATATAAATTTTCACATTATTGGGACGCCTGGGTGGCTCAGTGATTGAGCGTCTGCCTTCGGCTTAGGATGTGATCCCGGGATCCAGGGTCGAGTCCCACATCGGGCTCTCTGCAAGAAGCCTGCTTCTCCCTCTGCTTGTGTCTCTGTCTCTCTCTCTCTCTCTGTGTCTCTTGTGAATAAATATATCTTTAAAAAAAATCTTCACATTATCTTTTCATTTTTGATGTCAGTATTAGTAATACATCTACAGTATTCTATATGACATAGATAATGATGGAGACACAGATGATTCATCTTGTACACAAATACTATAAACTGACAATATTGATAAATATAGTACAGTACTATACATTTTCTCTTCTGTATGGTTTTCTTAGTAATATTTTTGTTTTTCCAGCTTACTTTATTATAAGAGAACAGTTTATAACACATATAACATACAAAACAGTTAATCAACTATTTAGAATTATCAGTAAGGCTTCCAGTCAACAGTAGGCTGTTATTATTAAGTGTTTGGGGCAGTCCAAAGTTATATGTGGATTTTCAACTGTATGGACTGGGGGTTGGCACCCCTAACCCCTGTGTTGTTCAAGAGTCAATTGTATATGTTATATACAAACTATTTTATAATTATCTTTCTTTTACTCATAAATTTATCATACATATTTCCATGTCTATGAAAATACTTCTATAATGTAATGAATAATATCACATAGTGTTCTCTTATATAAATGTTTCATAGCTTAATTCTATATTCATGGAAATTCAATTTTTTCCTTCCTATTTTAAAAAACATTATTTATTTAGTTTAGAGAAAGAGTGTGTGCAAGCATGAGTGGGGGGGGAGGGAGGGAGGAAGAGAAAAGCAGACCCCCTGTTGAGTGCAGAGCCTGACTTGGGGCTTGATCTCATGACCTTGAGATCATGGCCTGAGCTAAAGTCAAAAGGCAGACACTCACTGGCTGAGCCACCCAGGCACCCCTCTATCTTCCTATTTTTTTTTTTAAAGACTATTTATTCATGAGAGAGAGAGAGACAAACAGACAGAGAGACAGAGACAGAGAGACACAGAGAGAGAGAGAGGCAAAGACATTGCAGAGGACAAGGCAGGCTCCTTGCAAAGAGCCTGATGTTGGGACTCCGGGATGATGCCCTGAGCCAAAGGCAGACACTTAACTGCTGAGCCACCCAGGCATCTGGTATCTTCCTATTTTTAAAACATTGCTTGAAGGAACAGCCTTTTAACTGAGTTGGTGCATGCATACTTGACTATTTTCCTACAGATTTCTAGAGGTAAAACTGTCAGATCAAAAGAGACGAACAATTTCAAAACTTAAAAAATAACATCACCAAGCTATCTCCCACAAGAATGGATCAATCTTATATAATTACCAGCAGTGTAGGAAGAACTTATAAACCCCATAGGTTTTATAAGTTTGAAACTTGTTGCCATTTTGTCAAGGGGGACATTCTTTATCATTTATTATTTTAATTTCTATTATCTAATCACTGGAAGGTGGATCACTGGACAATGGACAATGAAATATATGTTCATTGCCATTTACATATATTTAAGAATGGCCTCTGAATGCCCTTTGTCAATTTTCCTTCTTTGCTGATTTTTAAGTTTTTTCTTTTTTTTTATGTATGTTAGGGGTATTACTTCTTTATCTGACACATATTTTGTGACATTCTTCCTCATCCTGGGTTATTACTTGTTTTTAGATTTTGCTTATGGTGTGTTTTTTCTCTTTGACATTTCCCATTTCATAGTTTTTATTATTAAAATTTGTTTCAAAATGTTTTCTGAATCTGTTACCAAGGATAAAAAGTCATTCCTTAACCCATGATTATATATCTATATGCTTTCAGCATAATGAGCATTTGTTTTTATAATTAAAATCTACAAATACTTAAGAAAATTCTGAATCTAGGGGGATCCCTGGGTAGCTCAGCAGTTTAGCGCCTGCCTTCAGCTCAGGGCATGATCCTGGAGACCTGGGATCGAGTCCCACTTCGGGCTCTCTGAATGGAGCCTGCTTCTCCCTCTGTCTGTGTCTCTGCCTCTCTCTCTCTTTCATGAATAAATAAATAAAATCTTTAAAAAAAAAAAAAAAGAAAATTCTGAATCTAGTTCTCCGAAGATGACAGTTCTGTAAGAGTGGCCATGATACAGCTGGAACACTTCACTTCTAGCAAACTTCACTTGTGCCTGACAGGGAAAACAGAGGCCTTCTTATACTCCTTCTTCCACCAGAAACCATTGTCATTTAAACAAATATGCCTCACTGGCCTATATCAGTAGAAAAGTGACCCTTCCTTGTTCCACATTCTAATGTGTGTATTTCCTCCAGTCCCCAGGGATCATTCCCCTTGTTCTGTAACTTGAGTGGCTCCTCTCATAGGGCTCTTTCCTCCTAGTTTGTACCTACTCTCATCATTACTTTCTATAAAGGTCCCTAAATCCTGTGCTCTCCACTGCTTACTGCTCAGCTTTTCCTTTCCTTTGAAGTGCAGCTTCTTGGAGAAGTCATCTATTCTGATCACATCTTTTCTTCTGCAATGGAGACAATTTGATTCATGCTTCCAGGACTCTCATCAGAACTCTCCTCTTGTAGGTCACAAATGGTCTCTTGGCTGCAAATCCCAAAAGGGTACTTTGTAGTCTGTACTTCACTTCTCCTTTTGGCATTTGTCACTGTTTGTCTGGTTAGATTGATTGATTGATTTATAATTGCAGTAAAATTAGCACATAATGTTATATTAATTTCAACTGTACAACACAGTGCTTCGACAGGGCTATACTTTACTCAATGATGGTAAGTGGAGTTATCACCTGTCACCAAAAATGGTGTCACAATATTACTGACTATATCCTCTACGCCGTACTTTTCATCTCCATGACTTATTTGGGATTTGTCACACTTGACCATGCCTTCCCTAAATCTTTCTTTCATGATGTTATGATACAACTTTCTCTTGGTTTTCCTCTTACCTCTATTAGGGTGACTTTTTGGCTGGCTTGCTCATTTTTCTTTGTGCGCATATCCATTATGTGTCCTTGGTCCTCACGGCTCTGCTCTTTGCCCACTTCAGAACTACAGGAGGGAAAGAAGAGAAACAAGACCCCATGAGAAAGCTGCTGTAACAGCTCACATTAGGCTCTGATTTAGGATAAGGACAACAGGAATACAAGGGGAGATTGACAGGAGGGTTTGAAAGAACATTTGATGCACTATATGAGTGATTAGACTAGGGGGTGAGCGGCAGGGAGTAACTTAAAACAATGCAGAGACATGAACCTTCAACTGGTTGGGCTCCTTCTTTACTATGATGAAAGGACAGAATAAAATAAATTTTACTTCTCTCAGAAAAGTATCAGCTGCTTGGTAAAAAACATAAAGAAAGTTTTATCAAAGTAGATGGAAAAATGTGTGTGCATAGAAATAACAGGAGATTCCTTAGGGACAAAAAAGAAGGTAAATGAAATTTATCTATTTATATTTAAAGATTTTATTTATTTATTTATTTATTTATTTATTTATTTATTTGAGACACATACACAGGGAGGCAGAGACATAGGCAGAGGGAGAAGCAGGCTCCTCGCAGGGAGCCCAATGTGGGACTTGATCCCGGGACCTTGGGACCATGACCTGAACCAAAGGTAAATGTTCTACCACTGAGCCACCCAGGTACCCCAGGTGAAGGAAATTTCTACATAGAAAGCTGTGACATGATCTAGGAATTCCACTACTAGGTATCTACCCAAAGAAAATAAAAACACAAATTCAAAGAGATATATACCTCTATGTTTACTGCAGCATTATTTTTACAATAACCAAGATATGCAAGGAACCCAAGTGTCCACTGTTAGATGAATAAAGAAGATGTAGTATGTATGTGTATATATATATATACATATGTATATATATGTATGTATATATGTGTATATATACACACACATATATATACACATACACACACAATGAAATATTAGTCATAAAAAAGAACACGATCTTTCCATTTGTGACAACATGGATAAAGCTACAAGGTACTATGCTAAGTGAAATAAGTCAGACAGAGAAGGACAAATACTACATGATATCACTTACAGGAGGAATATAAAAAACAAATGAAAAACAAAAAGGAGAATCAGACCTATAAATACAGAGAACTGATGGTTTCCAGAGCAGAGGGGAGTGGGGGGCTGAGCAAAATGGAAGAAGGAAAGTGGGAGATAGAGGCTTCCAGTTATGGAATGAATAGTCATAGGAATAAAAGGTACAGAGAGAAATAGTTACTGAGGTTGTAATACTGTTGTATGGCAAAAGACAGTAGCTACACTAGTAGCAAGCACAGACTTATTGAATCACTATGCTGTGTACCTGAACACAATTGCAAGTATAATTGCAAGTCAATTATACTAAAAAAAAAAAAAAAAGCTGTGATAGCCTGACCTGTGGGATGTGGAATGCAGTTTTTTAAACAGTTCAACAGTAGGAGGAAAATATAAACCAAATATTTGTGAATGAGTGCAGAGTAGTGTGATGTTAGCAGAAAGAAAATACAAAAATGATAAAAAAAGGGAAATTTAGAGTGGAATATAGTGTTTCCTTTCTAGAATATCTGGGAATGGTGGAAGAGTTTGACACAGATGCAAGAATTTCAAAATCAAGTCATATGTAGGATTGAATAGAGATTGTTATGAACTCAATTGTGTTCTCTCAAAATGCACAGGTTGAAGCCACCCTAATCCCCAAAGTGGAAGCAGGGCCTTTAAGGAGATTAATTCAAGTTAAATGAGGCCACAAGGGTGAGGTTCTAATTTCTGGAACTGGTAGTCCTTATTATACGAGGAAGAGACATCATGGAGCTCTTTCTCTCCATACATGCACTGGGGAGAGGCCATGTGAGGACACAGAAAGAAGGTGGTCATCTGCAAGCTAGTAAGAGAGGCTTCACCAACAATCAATCCTGCTGGAACCTTGATTTTGAACTTTCAGCCTCCACAACTGTGAAAAAACAAATGTCTGTTGCTTAAGCAACCCAGTCTGTGGTACTGTTATGGCAGCCAGAGAAGATGATGTAGAGATATAAAAGGTAGGTAAAATGAGATCAGATGGCTAAGAAGGACAAGGTCAGAAATTAAAAGATGAAAGAATGAATGGAGTATATATTTCAAAAGGAGGCATATGATGAGAGAAAGGAAAGGCTGAGTTCTAAAAAAGTAAGTACTGATCATTTTAATCTCACTCCAGGGAACCTATCCTTGGCATTAAAGTACAAACTCAGGTCTCTCTGGGGACTGGGGGAGTAACACGGTGAGTGAGAGAAGCATGTGAGGGGTAATACAGTAAACTGGCAAACCAGAGAGTGGATGACCATTGCAGGGGAGGCAATCCACTGCCTCAGCTCCACTCTTGGATGCCATAGGACACTGTGGCATAGGAACTGTGGTCCAAAACTTCAGATTATCTTCAAGAGAAGTCGGAAGTCCGCATTTATGTGAAATCTTTTTGTATTTGGGCGACTGAAAATTGTGCGCGCGCACACACACGCACACACTGAACCCAACCAAGGATACTAGGACTGCATCTTGCTGGTGGGCCCTAGTTCTTGATCTCTGCTCCAGCCACAGAGCATGTGCTGGCCTCAGGGTACCCCAGGTACTTTCACTTTAGTTCACCTAGGCCCTTCTCTTTTTGTTCACCCTGTCTCAATATGGTCTTTAAGACTTAAATGCTGTCTTATATATTTTTTTATTTAAATTTTTATTTTTTTAAGATTTTATTTATTTATTTATTTATGAGAGACACACAGAGAGAAGAAAAGACATAGACAGAGGGAGAAGTAGGCTCTATGCAGGGAGCCCAATGCAGGACTCGATCCCAGGACCCTGGGATCATGCCCTGAGCTGAAGGCAGACACTCAAACACTGAGCCACCCAGGCATCCCACTGTGTTATATATTTGGCTTTCACTGAGCACTGTGGGAAAATCAAACTGTGATCCTCTCCACCTTTGTGGAGATCCTCTCCACCAGTGTCCCATTCTATATAGATTAGAATCTAACAGAAAATTACCTTGAAAACATATACATCTAGACTTTTGGTTGTAGCCAAGATGGAGTAACGGAGACTAGATATACCACTTGCCTAAAACCACCACCACCAAAAGCCCCTCCCAAACACTGAACAAAAATGAAACAACAGTTTTCAAGCCAATGAATCACTGGCAACAAAGGACACTGATACCCAAGAGATGGAGAATAAACGAGATGAACCTGATGGTCACCCATCTTACTACCTTGAGAGTTTCCAGGCCATAACACAGGGAGATGAAGCCTGCATGGGTTCTGGTGGACTCCCTGACAGCTGAGGGTCTGAGGACATGAAAGTGGCTACAGTTCAGAGTGCCAGGGAGGAGAAAGCTTCACAGCGAGAGAATGTGAAGTTCTGCAAAGGGTTCCCTTCAAGTATTCAGCAAGTATTGATGAACGGATGCATCTAAGGAAATTTCCTGAAGCCAGAACAGTGCTTGTTCCTACCAGCCAGGCTGGAAAACCTCACAACTCAGAACACACTGCATAGAGTACCCAGAGGGATTGTGTCTGTAGTGAGGAATAATTATGGCTCTGGTCCCACCTAACAAATCTTAAAAGCAAGACCTCAAAGGATCAAACTGTTCTAAGGTAGCTTAATTATATTCTAGAATAGAGCTCAAGGATACCTATAGAAATACAGAAATATGTAGCAACCCAAAGGTAAAAATTTCAATGTACAGCATCCAATAAAAATTTACTAGGGGGGGGAGTGGCAAAGAAGTACAACCCACGATGAGGATAAAACAAATTGAAATGAACATAGATGTTAGAATTATTAAAACAATGTTAGAAAAAACATTACAGTTATTAAACTATATTCCACCTGCTCAAAAGGTTAAGTAGACACATGGAAGACATCGAGAAGGGCCACAATGAAAACTAAAATGCCTGAGGTGAGAAATATACTGGAAGGGATTAAAGTCAGAACAGATGCTGCAGAAAAAAGATCAGAATCAGATAACTTGAAGACATAGCATTAGAAACTATTAATAGAAATTAAATGGAACACAGAGCAAGAGAAAAGATACTCTGAAAAAAAGAATTAAAAAAAAAAAGTATCAGTGAGCCATGGGACACCTTTATGTGACCTAACAGATGTGTAATTGGAATCCCCAAACAGATGGATGCAGAAACAAAACAAAATAAAACAAAACAAAACTGAAGAAAAAAGGCCCAAATGTCCCATATTTGAGGAAAATATAAACCTACAGATCCAACCAGTCCCTAGCGCAAGAAACATAAAGAAAATTATGATGCTATGTACAGAAGAACAAGATAAGCATAATAGTCTATTTCTTGTTGGAAAAAACTGCAGGTGAGAAGGCAATGAAGCAACATTTTTAAAGTACCAGAAAAAAAGTGCAAATCTTTCAACACGGAATTTTACGCCAAGTGAAAATAGCTTTCAGAAACAAAAGTGATCTAGTTCTTTTCAGACATCTTTTCAGTGAAGGCATTTATATTTAGCTAGCCAAAACTACAAGAAATGTTGAAGGGAGTCTTCCAGGTGTAAGGAAAATGATAGCAGGTGAAGATATGATTTACAGAAAGGAATTACAAAATACCAAAGATGGAAACAAAATGGGCAAATATTAATATTTTTTATTCATTCTCTTTAAAAGATGACAGTTTAAACAAAAATAATAACATCCTGAGGTGTTTATTTTTTATTTTTATTTTTTTCTGAGGTGTTTATAACTTAAATGAATGTATGACTATAGGAGCATGAAGGTCAGGTGGGGAGAAGGGAAATGTACCATCTTAAAGATTCTGAAGATACACTGTGATAAAGATTTGTATTTTAAATCCTAAAAAAAAATCCCTAAAATAGTGAAACACAGCATTACAAATACTAAGCTAATAAGAAAAATAGATAAAACATAATCTAAAAGCAGAAAAAGATGAAAAAAGAACTGATGAGACAACTAGAAAACAAAAGCAGTATAATAGACTAAAACTCATCCATATTAAATAATTGTATTAAATATAGATGTTTGTCTAATTATTCTAATTAAAAGGCAGAAATGGTCATATTGGATAAAAAGAGCACAACTTAGTTATATGCTGCCTATAAGAAACATGCTTTAATTCTCAACCTCTTTGCATCTTTGTATTTAAAGTAGGAAAACACATACACCATTATAATACTATTAAAAGAAAACTAGAGAGACTTTGTTAATATTAAATGAAGTAGATTTCAGAACAACGAATATGATCAGAAAGAGTCATTTAATAATGAGAGTGTCAATCCTTTAAGAGGACATAACAATCCTAAACATATGGACACCTAATACAGAGCTTCAAAATACATGACACAAAAACTAACAGCTACAAGAATGAAAAAAAAAAAAAAACAAGCCCACAATATTAGCTGAAGACTTCAATATTCAACTCTCAATAATAGAACAGGTAAACAGAAAATCAGTAAGGCAGCAAAAGACATAAACAACACTATTAGCCCATGTGATCCAATTAATTTATAAAAGAACACTTCATGTAGAAAAATGCATTATACACATTCTTTTCAAGGGTACTAAATAGTTTTACAAGAGAGACCATGTTAAGAACCGTAAGGCAATTCTCAATAAATTTAAAAAGATTTGGCTCACATAGAGTATGTTCTCTGACCACAATGGAGTGAGAAATCAGTAACAGAAAGATCTCTGGGAAACTTCCTAAATATTGGAAATGAAATAACCCACTTCTAAGTAACCCACAGGTCAGAGAAGAAATCTGAAGGAAAATTAAAAAGTGTTTTGAAAGAAATGAAAATGAAACCTCAACATATCAAACTTTGTGGAATGCCATTCAAGAGTGCTCAGTGGGAAATTTATGGTACTACAATGTTTATATCAGGAGAGAAGAAAGGTGTGAAATCAATGACCACAGTTTCCACCTTAAAAAAATAGGAAAAGGACAGATTACATCCAAAATAAGCAGAAATAAAGACCAGAGTGGAAATCAATGAAATAGAAAATAGATAAATAATAAACAGAAATCAGGGCACCTGAGTGGCTCAGTTGGTTAAATGTCTGCTTTTGGCTCGGGTTGTGGTCTCGTGGTTCTGGGATTGAGCCCCTCATTGGGCTCCCTGCTCAGTGGAGAGTCTGCTTCTCCCTCTCCTTCTGCCTCCTACTCCTGCTCTTTCTCAAATAAATAAATAAAATTAAAAACAAAAACATAAACAGGAATCAATGAAACAAAAAGCTGATTCTCTGAAAAGATCAATAATATTGAAAGACCATAAGCCAGGCTGATTGGAAAAAAAGAAATTATCAACACCAGGGATTAGAGAAATGCAACACTATCACAGATTCTATTAATACTGAAAAGATAATGAGGGAATATTATGAACAACTTTATGTCAATCAATTCAACCACGAGTGAAATACATCCTTGAAAGAAACAAACTATCAAAGTCTATGCTAAAAAAAAAGAAAAAAAAAGATAACCTTAATAGCTCTATTTCTATTAAATAAATTGAGTTTGTTGTTAAAAATCTCCCAAAAAAGAAAATTCCAGGACCAGACAGCTTTATTGGTGAGTTTACCCAATATTCGAAGAAGAAATAAAATGTCTGTGGAAGTGGTAGAGCTAAGGACTTCTGGAGAAAACTGGCAAAAATGGTTAGAATCAATATTTTTCAGAATTCTGGAAATAACCAAAAGCTTGTGGCAACTGCAGAATGTTTATTCAAGAAAAATGGTTTAATCTTGGTAAGATCTTTCAAGCTTTGTGGCATTTTAACCAGAACGAGTCCCATCCCCCACTGTTGGCTCTGTGAGGACCTTGAAACAGAATAGACAGCATTTACGGTGAAAGCAGGTAAGCCTGGCAGCTACTGGAAGGCACAGAACAGGGATGGAGCTCTTTCAAAGCCTCATTTTCAAAGAATTGTCTTCTTGATCTGTCTGGTGGTTCTTTGGAAGATAACACTTGTAAGGCTATCTGTATTTGACCTATCTCAGGGGTTGCCTTTTCTCTGGGAGGCACTTGTTGAAAACAATTACAGTTAACTTCAAGGCTGCCTCAGTGACGGAGAACAGTCAAACAACAGACTAAAAAACTGAAAAGGAAAAGTTGGGGAGATGTCTATAGGGTTTTAAAAAGCTTGGATATAGTCCTGAGTCTAGAAGGTCTCACATGTGTAGTAGGGTTGTGTGCATGCACAGCAGAGGCCTAAGGATGCCTTACACCTTCATTTCTGGCTGATCTTAATGCTCTGTGCTAACAGGAAGGAAAGCTAAGACAGAGTTGTCAATTGTTTGGCTAAACATGGACAGTGTACACGACTGTTTGGCTAAATATTGAAGTTGCACACAATACCCCAAGAGAACCCCTTAGCAAGACTGGGAGACTTACCGGCTTCCAGGTGTTTGGGGAAATCTTTGTCCAATTAGCTGATCACTAATCTAACCAAGCAGAGACTTTAGTGGCCATAAGTTATAGTGTTACAGAATTTATTCAGAGAAGTTATTTAACAAACAAAAACAACTACAATAAGTAGCAGCAACAAATCCCAGGGAAGGGAAGAATTTGATTTCCAGAGTTGTCATACAGTATTTAAAATGTCCAGTTTTCAACAAAAGATTACAAGACACACAAAGAAATCAGAGGTATGGCCCATACAAAGGGTAAAAGAGTCATCAACAGAAACTGTGCCTTAAGAAATCCACACATTGGACTTTGTAGACAACGACTTGGAATCTACCATTGTAAGTATGTTCAAAGAACTAAAAATAAATCATGTCACCAAATCGAGTGTATCAGTGAAGAAATAAAAATTACAAAAGAAAAAATACCAAAGCTACACAGACTTCCAGAAAATGGAAGAGGTGGGAATTCTTCCTAACTCATTCCACGAAGGTGACTTCCTCAGATACCAAACCAGACTAAGACATTACAAGAAAACAACAGACCCTATGCCTCATGAACAAAATGCAAAAAGTTCTAAATTAAATTTTAGAAAATCATGTTCACCAATTTATAAAAATGGTAACATACCATGATTACATAGGGTTTCTCCTAAGAATGAAAGGTTAGTTTAAATTTGAAAACCAGTGTAATTTACCATACTAACAAATTATTAAAAAAAAATCATGTGATTATCTTAATAGATACAGAAAGAGCATCTGACAAAAATCCAACATCCATTCCTGATACAAATTCTCAGCAAACTGGGAAATGAAATTAACCACCTGATAAAAGAGATTTATAAAAAAGATCTATGATAATATCATACTTGATGGTGAGAGACTAAATGTTTTCCCACTCATTACCCATAAGATCATGAAGAAGGTAACACTATGTATTCTCATCATTTCTATTTGATACTGTAACACTGTACTGGAGATTTAGCCTATGCTATAAGGCAAAAATATAAGAATAAAAATAAAAATAAAAGGCATTCAATTTGGAAAGGAAGAAATTAAACTTGTTTTCTATTTGCTTGAATGTCTATGTAGAGAATCTAGTAAAATATACTAAAAAGCTACTAAAACTAAAAAGACATTAAGATGGCATGATACAAGTTCAACATCCAACAGTCAATGGTATTTCTATAAATGAGCAACAAACAATTATAAACTGATACTGGAAAACAGTATCATTTACATATGAAATACTCAGGAATAAATGAGCCAAACGTGTAGAACTTATACCCTAAAAACTGAAAAAAAAAAAAAAAAAAAAGAAAAAGAAAAACAAAACAAAACACAAACCAGGGCTGCAAGAAATTGAAGGAGACCTCAATAAATGAAGAAATATATCACGTTAAATGAGTCAGATTACTGAACACTGTTAACATGTCAGTTCCTCCCCAGACTGATCTGTGGATTCAAGGCAATGCCAATTGGAGCTCTAGAAGGCTGTTATGAAGCTTATTCTAAAATTCATGCAGACTTAAAAAGGACCTTGGATAGCTAAACCAACATTAAAAAATGACAAAGTTGGAGGAACAATAATACCTAATTCCAAAACATACTATAAGGCTGTAGTAATCAAGATGGTGTGTTATTGATGTAAAGACAGAAAAGGAGAGCAATGGGTCAGAACAGAGTGTCTGGAAACAAATCCACACATATACTGACAACTGATTTGACAACAAAAGTGCACAAGGGCCATTCATCTGAGGCAGGATTGTTTTTTCAACAAATGGTACTGGAACAACCAGATACACAAATGTAAAACAAAACAAAATAAACCCTCTGATCCAAACCTCACACCATATAAAAAAATTAACGCAAAACCGATCACAGACTCAAACATAAAACCTGAAATTATAAAACTTTTACAAGAAGACATAGGAGAAAACTCCTGTGACTTTAGGCCAGGTTGCTTAGATACTATAACTAAAGCATGATTCATAAGAAAAAAAGAACTGGTAAGTTGGAATTCATCAAAATAAAGCTTGCTCTTTGAAAGTCACTGTTAAGAGAATGAAAAGAAAAAACAGAACAAAAGGGAAATATCTGCAAATCACAAACAAAAGGGAAATATCTGCATATCTGATGAAGAACATATTTAACATATATAAAGAACATTGTGACATCACACACCTGACAATGGATGGGTCTGATCTCACAAAGGGGAGAAAAGAAAAAGAAAGAAGGAAAAAGGCTGAAAAATGAATAGAGTAAGATCTTAAAAGAAAAATAAAGAGGTTGCAAACAACAGGGTGTTTTAGGGAGAAAAGAAACTACTTCTTTCTTATGGACAGAAAGAGAAACTGAGTGTGTCTGGAATAGAATTACTATAAAGATGGAATCAATACATAGTGGAAGACTGACAGGATACTTAGAATTAACTCTTATGGCTTCACTATATTAACAAGAGATTTCATTCATTCATTCAGTTCACATTTCAGTGTTCCTAAATAAAGGACTTTAATATGACTGACCATCTGAATTAAGTTTTCTTTGATCAAGGCTGTTAATGAAATAAAACATATTATGTTTTTTTAAAAAAAAACCTGAACAAACTCAAGTTAAAAATACATTAATGACAAAGAAATACCAATACTACTTATTAAGGACTGTAACATATTTACAGAAATTTCATTACAAACTCTAACCGAGGCAGTAGATAATAACATCATAGGGGTATGAGGTACAAAAGGTGAAAGTTTGAGACCTTTAAGAATATGCCTTTGTTAAATTAACCTATTGGAATTTCTTCATGATGACCTTAAAAAGGAAGTGTAATACTAAAGTGTGTAAAACTTACTTGCACAGAAGTGATTGACATTTCTAAAAAAATAAAGAAGAAACAAGACAAATTCAAGTGGAAGTGGTAAGAGGTGATCCTATATATCTTATTTATTTATTCTGGTCAACCAACTAAATAAGTAGATGTTGCAAACTGAATGGCAAGATTGCAAAGAAACCAAAAAACTGGTCTGTGTCCATTTACTTGGGTACTATGGACTCATTTGGGTAAATTAAAGAAATAAAGAAATGACTTTTTTGTACATACTGGGCTGTAATATTTCCACCTTGGACTCGCCTACAGTTTTCAGGTCATGAGAAATGTATCTTAATTTATCCTTACTTCTAAGAAATTACTACTATAGGGAAAGCCCAAAGGCTGCAGATGAACTTGAGCATTTAGACATATCTGAACTTCTCATGAAAAATTTATTTTGAGAAGCTTTGTAAGTACTCTATGCTCAAAAAGAAAAGTTGAGCTACTTTAACAGCCTTTAGAAGCTGAGATGTTTTGTGAGTTTTTTTTTTTAAACCTTAATAAGTAGAGTATGATGTGGAATGATCTCTGTATCATTTGAAAATAGGTATCCAATGCAGTCAGAGTGACTACAGTCTCTCATTTTGCATTTTAGGTAAAAGACTGAAATTTTTTTTTATAAAACTCATGTTCAAAAACACCAAGAGCAGTGGTATCATAACATATTAAAGATGGTTATTTTTTTGGGATCCCTGGGTGGCGCAGCGGTTTGGCGCCTGCCTTTGGCCCAGGGCGTGATCCTGGAGACCCGGGATCGAATCCCACATCGGGCTTCCGGTGCATGGAGCCTGCTTCTCCCTCTGCCTGTGTCTCTGCCTCTCTCTCTCTCTCTCTGTGTGACTATCATAAATAAATAAAAAAATTAAAAAAAATTAAAAAAAAAAGATGGTTATTTTTTGGTTGTTGAAACAGTTTGTCCTCACTGGTCCAGAGAACTTTATATATATATATATATATACTCATTAGCATAAAGTCATTGAGTATATATACTCCTTAGGGGCAATGACTGCATTATCAACTATTCTAAAAAATTTCACTTTTCTAGAGAATGAACTGAGAACTCTCCTGGCAGATGTAATAAGAACAAAAACTGGAAAGACCTTGGATGTATGTTTGTATCCTATGAATGGCACAACAGGAAAGCCTGGAAAGAAAAGTAGATTAGGGAACAGAGGAACTGTGTTCTGGAACTGGGTCTGCCACTTAGTACCCACAGTGACTTGAAACAAATCTCAGCCCTGAAGATCTTGTTTTGCCATAGGTAAGACAGGGATCAGGATACTGGTCTGCAGGGAAATGGTGGGAATCAGATGTGATAATGTGAGCATGCCCCAAAGTGATACAAGGCTATAGATAGTTACATCATCATCAGTGGATTTTCTCTCAGAAAAATGTTTAAGCTTCCAACAAGATGTTATTTTAACAAGAAGCCTGACCATACTAAATATAATTTAAAAAGTAAATACCCCAGTAGCCTGGGAACCTTTGGTCTTGGTCTGTGCACTGACGCAGACATGTCCTGTGAAATTTATGCAAGGCCTTTCCCCTTAGTTTTCTTGACTAGAAAACAGATGGGATATATAATTTCTAAGGAATCTTGTTAGGTCATGATTCTGTGACTCTTTAAAACACCATTTAAAAATCATGTTTGTCTTTCATCTGTAGAATTAAACATTATCTTGTGAGACAATGCATGAGTTTATTTGATAATTTCTGTAAGTTAGATTGTCAATGCATCAGAAGTTTTGAACTGATCATGATCTCAGGGTTATGAGTTGAGCCCCGAGTCAGACTTCACACTCAGCAGGCAGTCTGCTTGGGATTCTCTTCCCCTCTTCCTCTGCACCCCCACCCACCTATGTGTGCATATGCAAGAGCCCTTTCTCTCTCAAATAAATGAATAAATCAAATCTTTAAAAAAAAAAATAGGGCAGCCTGGGTGGCTCAGTGGCTTAGCACCACCTTCAGTCCCGGGTGTGGTCCTGGAGACCCGGATCGAGTCCCATGTCAGGCTCCCTGCATGGAATGGAGCCTGCTTCTCCCTCTGCCTGTGTCTGTGCCTCTCTCTCTCACTCTCTCTCTTTCTGTCTCTCATGAATAGATAAAATTAAAAAAAAAGTAAAATGTTACTCAAAAATAAAAGACAAAACAGGCCCACAAAACCAAAAAATTTAGTGTGATATTTTAATTTTATTTACTATCATTTCTTGTAACTTATATATATCTTCAATGTCCAACCATTAAAATATTCTCCTTAATCTAGCTTACCTCTTTCAAAATCAGGGATCTAAAATTTAACTTTTGGTTGGAATGTCTTAAAAAGAGAAATGAAGAAATCATCCTTTAAAAAAAAAAACAAAAACCCAAACCCAACTATTTATCACCACAAATTATTTAGGAGGAGAAGTTGCTTACTGTGTCATGGACTCTGAGCCCAGTCTGAAATCCTGGGACTTGTCCTTAATGACTGGCTGCTGTGAAAGAAGAACAACAATTGGTGAGTCAAGACTTGGAGAAGATAATGCAGGCAATAGTCACAACTTGCTGAATGAGGAGAGAACATGTCTGTTCTGAACATGAATGTCTATCAGAAACATGTATTTACTCCTATGGAAAACCAACTGGTTCTTCACATCATCTGAGCACTTATACCTAAAGTCAGTTTTCAGGTATGTGGCAAAAAAAAAAAGTCAGGTGTGAATCAGTCTAAATTAATCTAGACATACTATGTGGGAGATCGCTTAAGTTCTAAATTTATCTTTCAACACTGCAGCTTTTCTTCCTCATTTTTTCAGTATACTTTATATTTTCACAGTGATGATATCATGCAACTGTTTATATTTTCACAGTGATGTTATCATGTAAATTTTGATCTGAAAACAGTCTTCTACAAAATTTGTTCAGGATATATTTTATTAATGGCACCTTCCTGGGGAAAACAAATTAATAAGCACTTCCAGTGGTGCCAGATTATACTGAGCGTCGTGTTAGATGGTTCATCAGGAATTCAAGCATTAACTCCAGATGAAAGTATACGGTGGGAAAATGGAGTCTAATATGAGATAGTCTTTAATAAATCAGCCCAATGTTGCTATAAAATTGACTACAATTTTTTTTTTAAGATAGTTACATGTTATGGAAAGATTCCTTTAAAATTCACATAGAAGGACGCCTGAGTGGCTCAGTAGTTAAGCGTCTGTCTGCCTTCGGCCCAGGGCACATCGCGCTCCCTGCATGGAGCCTGCTTCTCCCTATGCCTTTGCCTGTCTCTGCCTCTCTGTGTATCTCTCATGAATAAATAAAATCTTAAAAAAATAAATAAAATTCACATAGAAAATATACATTGTTCCTATGTTAAAGTTTTGAGTTATATACAAACGAAAGGGATATACCATATCTATTTAATTACTTAAATTAAAAAAAATCCCAAAAAAAACCAAAATGAAAGAAAAGGAGTACAACCTTTTCTTTCAGGGTTAAGTTGTCTGAGCGACTACTGCTTTCCAAGCCTTATCTTTCCCGAAGTTTATTTCACTTTGTAGATTTCCTCCTTCACAATCAGATTTCTGCAAGATTTGCACTGAATATCTTAAAACAGGTATTACTTATCATCACAAAGATTTCAAGAGGATATTGTTTTCTGGATCATAATTATATCATATTATTGCTATCTCTATAGCTGTAAATCCAGCACAGGATAAAAACAAGAATAAAAGAACAAGAAGACTTTGTGGTGAAAGGTGGATGTTGTAGCAAGTGACTCAATTTCACAAAACAACAAAAGAATCAGTAACACCTTGATTTTTCTCTACAGGTGAAGATGATCGGACTCAGTTAAAATGTGGGGAAAAAATACACACGAAAAATTCAATTTAAGGACTAATTCAGACTACAAACAGTCTATCTGCCCTCAACTTGACAGAGTAAGAAGTAAAGAAAGCCATCAAAATCTAAACTCAGCATCAATTATAACTGAATTTCTTTAGTTTTGCCCTAGACTTATGAAATAAATTCCAAACACAGCAAATTAATTTGATACTAATTTTATTTGTTTATATGGTCTAATAAGTATTACTTCTATCTCTTTGCCCATGGCAAGGCCAGTATCTTATCATAAATGTATGTATAATGTGTGAAACTTTGTAAAACTCTGGATTAAAAAAAAAAAAAACCCTCAACATAACAGCTCTAATAAGAATTGGAACCTACTCCAAAGGTTGAGGGAAAAGAAGACAGATAATAATACATCACTGTTAAGTCAATGTTACTTTTAATTATTTGTGACCCTGACAAATGAGTAACAATGTATTGCCACGTGCAGGTCTTACCAAACCTGCTTTTAATAGACTGTTCATGTAAAATGGGTGCAGTCATGCCCTCAAAAAGTCTTAAGTGGGTTTAACACCGTCCCTGCTCTTTCCTACTGTATACTGTGTTACAGTGACTGGCACACCCAAGTCCTTTTTCATGGCTTGTGTTCAAATCCTATGAATCCCAAGTTAACAGGGTATCCACGTTACAAAGTTTTAATACTTATTTGTTAAAGGACACTTATTTAATTCGGACCAATATTCCACTTCTAAACACCTTTACTCACTCATTCCTTGGTCTCAGCAGCAGCACGTCATATGGGTAGTTACTCATGGAGGCAGAAGGAAGGGGGAAGAAGGAGGTGTCTCTGTGAGCTGTTTTGTTTCATTTTTTTCTTTTAACATAAAAGCCCCCCAAGGCTAGAACACAATCAGCCCGTAAGCACCACCCCCACCATCAACAAGGCCAAGGAGCACCACTACCCTTCTTTCCCTCCTGTCCACGCACACCTCTCAGTTTTTGTGACTCTGTTTCCTCTTCACGGATACCCTTGATTTGGAGAGGAGGGGATGAAGAGGGGAAGATGAGCAAATCAAAGGAGATGAATGAAAGGATCAGAATCCAGAGGCTCCTGCTTCCCAAACCCTCACAGCTTCTCCATGATGCTTTTACATTTAGATGCAGTGAGACTTAAACATGAAAGTAATGATTAATGGCATGATTTTAAGTGCCTCCACTTTCATGGAGATTTACAAAGAAAACAACTCATAAATAGTTCTGTAAAAGAGAAATGAGCCATGCAAACAACTCACCCAAAATTTTCTGTAAACTTGAAGAATGAATGTAAAATTAGGTAAATGTTCAAGCAATGTCTGTTGTAGCTAGCACACTGGTGAGCTTTAAATAAGGCAAATTTAAGATACAGTAGGACTCTATATTTACATGCTGTTTATAATACCTTCTGATAGTTCTCCGTTGCCCATATAATTAATATCTCTAATTTACTTATACTCACTTTAAGGAATTTAAAAAAAGAGGAAAACCACCACCCACCAGAGCTGGTGGTTAAGTTCCAGTCTTGGCTCTGTCATTAATTTTCTCTGTTAATGAGCACAGCCACTTAACTTCTCTTGGGATCTGTTTTTCACTTGAAAATGAACAAGACGGGGCTCAGAATAAAAGCATGAACTCTACGGTAGCACTGTTCTTGTATTTTACAAATGAGGAAATGGAGGCCCAGAGTCACCAAGCTTACAGAAGTAGCTTGAAGGGTACAGTTCTGTTTTCTTCAAACTGATTTAACAACAAAACTATTTTCTTTTTCAGAACAGTTTTGTTTGAGAGCCTTATATATAAACACCTAAATGTAGAATTACTCTAAGTGAAGCTAGGTTTGGTGGTCTAGCATACCCTGTCTTCCCAGCCCAACTCCCCAGAGCCCTAAAGAATAGGATTCTACAAAAGAGAGTTTATAGGCAACTGGACTAGACAAGCTCGCCTAGATTTCCTCTGTTGCTAAAACTCTGTTTCCAGGAGCACAATTTTACAACTTTATATATTCATATGTTTGCTGTTGATTCTTTGGTTTAGGATTCATTATTTGTAATTGATTATGTAAATTATGATGCATTTCCTTAAGGACAAAATATTTCCCTACATGAAGACACAGTTTTGAAACAAAACGCCGGGTGCCTGGGTGGCTCAGTGGTTGAGCGTCTGCCTTTGACTCGGATTATGATCTCGCAGTTCTGGGATTGAGTCCCACATCGGGCTCCCTGTGGGGAGCCTACTTCTCCCTCTGCCTATGTCTCTGCCTCTTTCTCTGTGTCTTTCATGAATAAATAGATGAAATCTTAAAAAAAAAAGAGGGATTGTGAGATTGGATTTAAAAAATATAAAACAAAATGCGAAGGTCTTCACCTTGGTTCATGATTTGTAGTTTTCAGTACTAATTAAAACAACAACAACAACAACAACAACAACAGATATTTATGAAACGCTACGCTGTAAGTGAGGCACTGTGCTACACATCCTGGGGTATAAGCTGAGTAGACTGTAAGAGTTTATAATATAATGGGGAAAGATGTGGATACAACCAACAAAGCAGAGAGGGACAAACATGATAAAGGTAAAAAAGGAAATGTGTGGAAATAAAGGAACAGAAGCCCTGAATTGTAATTTGAGGTTTTTTTTTTTTTTTTTTTTTTTTTTTTTAACTTGAGGTTTTTGAGAAGGATTCACAGAGGAGGGCAGCCCCGGTGGCTCAGGGGTTTAGTGCCGCCTTCAGCTCAGGGCCTGATCCTGGAGATTCGGGATCAAGTCCCATATCGGGCTCCCTGCTTCTCCCTCTGCCTGTATCTCTGCCTCTCTCTCTCTCTGTGTGTGTGTCTCTCATGAATAAATAAATAAAATCTTAAAAAAAAGTATTCACAGAGGATGGAGCATTTAGCAAGATCTTAAGAGATGAATTGCAATTCTGGTAATTGGAGAGGCACAAAAAACTCTACAGTTCAAGAAAACAGGGTGAGCAAAGGTTTGAAGAATGTCTGCAGGGCAGCCTACTCAGGAGGATGAGAAGATGAAAAGTAGGTCAGAATTCAATTCAATTTTCAAGGTGTGGGATCTAGATAAACATTTACGAGATTTGGACCTTATAGACAATGTTGAGCCAACTATGATTTCTGAGCCAGTAGGTCACATGACTTGATTTCTATTTTGGCAAAGTATCTCATCTCCAGTAGGCTGGGAACAGGTGGATCAAAGGTGGGAGAATGGAGGAGTGATGACTGCTAAAGGCAGGGACCAGGGGGCCATTTCATGCCAATATCCCTCCTGTTATCTCTCCTCTCTGTTCACTTTTTAAAAAAGCTGACATCTCTAATTACCTTCTGCCCTTTGTCCTTTCCATTCTCTATATTCCTCTGTTCCCATGTATTTAACCAGTGTGTTTAGGTTAATGACTTCCAAATCAATACCATGAAACCAGATCTCAAGTTTTCTTTAAAATGATTTGGCAATCGCCAGTTTTTAGCAAATTCTGTATACACATTTTTTTTTCTGAAAACTCACTTTGGTTTATCAAAACTACCTAGAAAGTCTGAGTTTTCAGCACATCTCTCCTGAGTTCCATAGATGCTCACAAGATATCTGCAATTGGCTGCCGCAAAGACGCTGTCAACTTTGTGAGTCTCCAATTGAAGTGTTGCTTATATTCTTATGCCCCAAGATGTTCACATCAGAAACCTAGATTCTTCTTTTATTTTCACATGGATTTAGTCACCAGGTCCTAGTTTCTCATTGTGTTTGGCTTGAATTATTGCTTCTCCTGCTCTTACTTCCTTTAGTGCTGCTTTTCCCCTGTTTTTTTCAGAGCTTCTGACGTCAGCTTGCTTTTGTTTTTTTGTTTTTTGTTTTTTTTTTTTCCTTTTTTGAGAGAGAGAGAGAACACGAGCTTGGGGGTGGGAGAGGAGAGGGAAAAAGAGAATCCTAAGTAGGTTCCACACCCAGCACAGAGCCCGATGGGCTTGGTCTCACAACTCAGATCATGACCTGAGCCAAAAGAGTTGGACGCTTACTGACTGAGCCACCCAGGCACCTCTAGAGTGAGCTTTTGAAACAATCAATTTGATCATGCTGTCTTCCATGCTTTAAATCCTCCGGTGGCTCCCTACTTCTTACAGGATAAAATCCAGCTTCTTAACATGCCATATAGGAACCTTCTTAATCCTGTCCACTTGTTCAGGTTCAGCACTTTCTATTTTTAAACTTTGCATCTCAAGCCCAAGCCATGATGAAATACTTGTGGTGGCCCCAGTACACCATGCCTTCGTATGGATCTGTTTGGCCTACCAGGAATGCCCTTCCTCCATGAAACTCAATTTAGAAATCAATTCTTGGAAAAGGTTTCTTGACCTCACCAAGCTTAGGTCAGGGACGATTTCTATTTGTTCTTCTTGCATTTCATGCAGAAGTCTATCATCCTCTTGTGCTGCAAAACCCCCTGATGTTTGACTGCCAGCTCTGTCAAGAGAAAAATCCCTAAAGGAGGAGGCAGATGATGGGCATATCAGATCAGATATTCCAGAAGGATATTTACATAAAAATTTCTAGTAGGCAATTAGAAATACACATTGGGGATTCAGGGAGCCCGAGTTATAGATATAGAATTTGATACATCTGAAATACCAAAGTATTATCTGCAACTATGGGGGTAGAAGAGATAATCTAGAAAAAATATGTTAAAGAAAAATATAAAACAACCACAAAAAAGATGCAGCAGCGTGTATGTTGGAAAAGGCTTGTATTACAGTGGCAGGCCGAGCCAGAGAAGGAGAAAGGGGCAGGAAGGGCAGTGTTACAAAAGGAAAGAGAAGCAGCTGGGAGACAGTGGTGGTAATGACCCACAAGTTTGGGGGTATTTCTTTACTTAGTCTATTAACAGCTGGGTTTGGTCCTTTCCTCCACTCTGCACTTTATCCCTTGTTCCTACCCGCACTGTGACCAGAGTCGACTTTCCAATTTTTCTGGTGAGCATTTCTGGCCACTTTAGGGCTTTTGCACACATGGTTTCTGGTGCCTCAAATGTATCCTCTTTATAAAAACTAACCATCTACCTCTCACCACATGGCCTCATACATACTCAGTGTCCTTTCCCTGCTCATATGCTTCCTTTCATGACTCACTAATTACAATGACTTTCACTCACTAGACTGTAACTTCTATAAGTGGAGGGGCTGTTTCTGTTTAATTTGCTCTTATACCATTCAGACAACACCCCACCACAGTGCCTGGGAAAACAGCAGGCATTCAACACACAGGTGTGAAATGAATAATGAAGATGTCAAAGGAGTGGAGGAATGAGGATGGAGCTCACTGATGGGGTGAGAGCTAGAAGAATGTGGGACGGCAAAATGACCAAAATTACAAGTAGGGGGATGCCTGGGTGGCTCAGCAATTGGGCGTCTGCCTTTGGCTTTCGGCATGATGCTGGAGTCCCGGGGATAGAGTCCCACATTGGGCTTCCTGCATGATGCCTGCTTTTCCTTCTGCCTATGTCTCTGCCTCTCTGTGTAACTCTCATGAATAAATAAGTAAAATCTTAACAAAACAAAACAAAACAAAATTACAAGTGGGGGGTCAACTATAGAAACGTGCTTCTTTCACTGAGATTTGAAAGCAGCTGGAGAAGGAAGGTGAAACTAACAGAAATACAGAGAAAGTAGAGATGAGAAGTATAGAAAATTCATGTCTAATGATTTCTCTTTCAAGAAGAAGAGACAGTCAGGGGCGCCTGGGTAGCTCAAGCAGTTGAGTGTCTGCCTCTGGCTCAGCGTGTGATCCTGGGGTCCTGGGATGGAGTCCTACATTTGGGCTCCCCGTGGGGAGCCTGCTTCTCCCTCTGCCTATGTCTCTGCCTTTCTGTGTCTCTCGTGGATAAATTAAAAAATATATATATATATCTTTTTTTTTTTTTTTTTTTAAAGAAGAGACAAAGTCAACTTGGGAGTAAGAAATTAGGGACTTGACAATATCTTTAAGAGGGTATGGGCACCTGAGTGGCTCAGTCAGTCAAGTGTCTGCCTTCATCTCAGGTCATGATCCCAGGGTCCTGGGATTGAGGCCCACATTGGGCTCCCTGCTCAGGGGGGAGCCTGCTCCACTCTCTTCCTCTGCCCCTTTCTCCTCCCATTCGTGCACATGTGCGCTCTCTTTCATTTTCTCAAAATAAATAAGTAAAATCTTTAAAAAGCGTGCTTAGTCACATGCTCCAAATACTATCCGTGTCCAGCATCAAACTGGTAAATAATTTCTGCTTCCATGCATTTATTTCCTGGTGGCCCAAGAGAGACCGGATTCAAGGAGAATGAAAAATGACTGCAGATAACAGGAAGGGCAGGAAGCATCAGAACACCATTTCCACTTCGCTTTCTTTAATTCCTGCAAACTACAGGATCACCTGGATCTTCCATCCCTTCTGGGACTGCACTGTTCCCTAGCGATGGGAGATTAAGGAAGGAAGCTGGAGAGACTGTCAAAGACCTAACCATTTTATGAAGGCCATCCCAGCCCCCTGTGCACTGCTGAATATCCAGTGCATGCAATGCCAGGCTGTGGGCTTTTATGGGGCTCAGGGTTGACGTGTGAGAGTCGTCGTCACCTCAGCACAGCTGCTCCTATTCGTCTACCTGCTTCTTCTGTTGCTCAACAAACATTCTTCGGCCACCTGCTTTGCACTAGATGCTGGCAATTCAATTCTGAACATGACATAGTCCCTGCCTTCAAGGAAGTTTGAGCCCTTTTATTTCCATCCAGTGAAGAAGAAAGAAATAGGAGAAAAAAGTCAGACACATGAGCTATGCTAGAAGTTGCAGGTTATATTTTTTTTCCTTTTAAACCAACTCCTTTTGCCTGAACTTTTCCTTTTTTTTTTTCCTTCTTCATCTTTATTATAAAGACTTAACAGGTTTTCTGAAACAGCTATGAACTTTTAAGTTTCAAAATGCAACTGATCCTCATTATTTGTGCATTGCCTGTTTGCAAATTCGCCTTCTCACACCACAGCTCTCATTTGTAATCCCAGATCGATACCTGTGGTGTTTTTTTACAGCTACTGCGCAGAGTGCTGAAAATCTGAACTGCCTGATGCACACAATCCTAGTTGAGATTGGAACACTAGAAACTTCTAATGCTTTGGCATGTTTCAAATGTTCTAAATAAATGCTGTATATAAGTATCCTTTCTGTGGCCTATTTATTGCTCTGGTTTTCACATTTTTGTGTTTTACTGGTGATTCTGTGGTTTAAAATGATCCCTAAGCAATGTGCTGAAGTATTGCCTAGTGTGACTACATGCAAGAAGGCTGATGTGCCTTAGATTAAATGTATGTGTCAACTGAGCTTCGTTTAGGCACAAGTTTGAGTACTGCTGGATAGGAGTTCAATTTTAATGAATCAACAATATATATTAAATAAAGTGTCCTTATACTTTATACTAGCTGATGAAAATGTTGTGACCAGAGGCTCACAGGAACCTAATCCTGTATTTTTCCTAGGAGCACTGGTTCACTAGTCACTAATTCAATGTTCATGGCGAATTCAGAGAACATAACTACTATGAACAATGAGAATCTACTCTGTGTTTTTCAGCATGGCTTCCAGGTATTCACCAAATCACTATTTTACTGTTTTTCACTGCTACTTTCTCTGTTCTTCTCAGATCCTGACAGATCTATGAAGTTTTTGGGAGTTCTCTCTCACTCAAATCACAAACATTTATTGAGAATATTCTATATGTAATGTACAAAGGTGAGGAAATTTGGAGGGAATAGAGTTACTGGGAAGTTGATTCCCATTGGTTCACATAGCTGTGCACAATGCTTTAGAAGCTGCTGTAGAGTCAGGTAAACTCAGACTTGATATCCAGCAATCAAGGGATCTAAAGTAGATATGTTATTCATCCAATGAGGCTGGAAGAGCATTCTCTAGCAAAATTCCGTAACTCTCATGTCTACGTGAGAGGCTTTCAGAAAATAAAGGGCTATCTCCTGAAGATTAGTACATTTAGGGTAGGATCTGGCACCAGGATAATTCTGAGGCCTAGCAGTTTGAGAAGTATTAATCAGGCACATATCAAATTGGCAATTTATTGGGGTAGGAGAGCAAAAGACTAATTTTTGACTTGGGTGAATGAAGCTGACTTAGTGAATACAGCTCAGTAGCCAATAAGCACAGACTGTTGCCATCGCCTCCCTCTCTTGTCTTCTTCCCTTTTTCTGGTTTGAATCTCAAATTCTTACCAGACCTACCCATCAAGGTTTCAGTTTCCGTCCTGATAAACAATACTAAACAGACACAGTGAGGCTGTATCTCATAATTTAGAGAGGTCAAATGTATGTACAAATAACTTGGCCCTGAGGCAGCAGATGCTAAGTGTAATAAGACACAAACAATATGCCATGAGATTTGGGGGGAAAAGACTTCTCTGACCAAGTGGAGGTTCTGGCCAGTCTGCAGTCTAAATGAATGATTCCTTATTCCTCATCATTTCAACATGTGTACATATGCATGTAAATCCATATTAGTTTAAACAAAATTGTTCAGTGAGGTTGCTTTTTAACTTCGCTCTTTACATCTTTTTAATAATCTACTACGTATACCTGAGCGAAGTTAAAAAGCAACCTCACTGAACAATTTCTAACATTACGTTCTAACAACATTTATAATGTAAAATTTATTAGTTATAATAGACTGAATATATGTGGTATTTGTGATAATTACAAAAGTTGTAACAGAAAATGTGACCCACATTACAAGATTGTTCATATGGGAAAATTCAATTTGAAATGTAATTTAGACTTATATTTGCCAGTGAATTTAAGGATAGGGCAATATCTGGCCTCATGATCTTGGCCTGGGCATGTTTTTCTACAGCTATCTTGGGAATAATACTGCTTTCTAGTCAGTGACTCTGCAAGTGGTATCACATGAGCAGAGAAGATTTTCTTACAAAAGAGATGTCAACCTCTGGAGGTTTATCAAGCATTCTATATTTTCTCTGTGTAAGACACAGCAGTATATAACGGAGGCTGCTACTTCAAGATATCCACAGTGATGGGGAAGCATAAATAGGAGTAAAAAGAAAGAAGAGGCTCATTAAGCCCAGAAAAGTTCTGCCTATAGAAGAGTGATAAAAGCAAATCTGTTCCAATGTGTGGTATTGTATGCAGGGTTTGTGTGGATAAAAGAGACTTTTAAATTAAAAAAAAGGGGGATCCCTGGGTGGCTCAGTGGTTTGGCGCCTGCCTTTGGCCCAGGGCGCGATCCTGGGGTCCTGCGATCAAGTCCCGCGTCGGGCTCCCGGCATGGAGCCTGCTTCTCCCTCCTCCTGTGTCTCTGCCTCTCTATGTCTATCATAAATAAATAAATCTTTAAAAAAAATTAAAAAAAGTTCATTCCTTTGTATGTTGACTAAAAGAGAACCGTGTTAAAATCAGAGAGCATTATGGCATTATTGAGACTCCTAAGTGATGACAAGAACAGTTAATTTCTAAGGCAAAGGAAATAAATGGTACTCCAGAGCTATCTACATGTAAGTGAGAGACATTTTATATATACCCCTGCTGAGTCTCACATGGTCGGGATATATTTTCATGTGAAGCTATTGTTTTTAGGTAGGACAGTCTATAACTCCAACACCACTACTTAACTACTTCCCAGAAATGGAAAGATGAAGGCAAAATTTCAGTAACCTTAAAATAAGAACTGTAATTTGTACATAACAATATTATACATTTTTAAAGTTAAAACAGAGTAGTAGTTCTCAACTGAACAGGGGAAATCTGACAATGTCTGGAAGACATTATTGATTGTCACAACTAGAGGGGATTAGTGCTTCTGGTATCTAGTGGATAGAGGCCAGGGATGCTGCCAAACATCCTAACAATACACACACAACACATTCCCTCAAACAAAGAATTATCTAGTCCAAAATGCCAGTGTGCCAACGTTAAGAAACCCTGGAGTGCTTGAAGAAACAAGAGAACAGCAGTGTTAGGGTATTAGAGAACTTCAGAAAAAAAAGACATGCTGATAGTAGAGTCAGAAGACAGAGTGACTGATAATAATCAACTCTGCCGCTATCTAAAGGACAATTTACAACTAGGAATGACTGGTGGGAAGTTCTCCCAACAATATCTTACATTATTTTAGATCTGTGATAGATTATTAAAGGGATGTTGCTGATATTTAGGTTAACCTTTGAAAATATCATGAAGAACAAACATATTATTATTCTGTCATACAACTGTAAAAGTTACAGTAAGAGTAATGGGCCAAGTGGAACATAGGTTTGGCCTAGTACAGTATCACTCATTTTACACTTTTTACATACTCAGATACAGTGGAGGCTCCCAAGGGATTCTTTCTAGCCCCCTTATTTTGAAACTGGCAATTTATCTAGGTCCTGGCCCGGGCTAGATAAACTGAGAAGGCAAGTTGTCAGTGTGGTCTCACTGTGCTGAGGGTTAAGAGGGTGCTGGAAACACAGCGGGGAACTGCCCTAAATTGCAAGTAACATAGCTGCTGAGGGGAAGAGACAGAGCAGGGGCTGAGGTACACATGTCAGATACACTAGGAGAAGGAGAGTAAAAGGAGAATGAGTAGTAAAACTGGTCGCTGGACCTGTAAGAAGGTCAAGACTGTGTGGTTTCCTTTCAAGGTAAGAGATTCTGGAGGCTTTTAGCGTTTCTTCATGTAGAACATTTAGGAACATTACTGTTGGGAACATAGTCTGTGGGTGTGAGGTGACTCCCACTCGCTTTGCTGTCACATCATCGGGATTTACTTACTTTCTCTGCAGAATATGTTCTCTCGACTAACAGAAAAATTTTAAATGTAAATAATGATTTTTGAAATTAATATTTTTTTCTCAAAATATTTGTTATTGAAACAAATTAATGAAGAAAAATACATATCAGTATCCTCTGCATTGAGATTCTTCATGGGACACAAATAAGAACCTTTTTAAAATTTACCTTGTAAGTTAAGATTTCGGGTTAGTTCTCTTCAGACAAAGGAAGAAAACTTTAAATATTCCTGAAATCTTTCAAAAAGATTTTATTTGTTTGGGAGAGAGAGTGAGTGAGAGAGAGCATGAGTGGGGAGAGGGGCAGAGGGAGAAGCAGACTCTCTGTCGAGCAGAAAGCCCCAAGTGGAGCTCCATCGCAGAACCCCAGGATCATGACCTGAGCTGAAGGCAGATGCTTAACAAACTGAACCACCCAGGTGCCTCAAATATTCCCGAATTTTTAAAACAAATCCAAACGTAAGTTAATTTTTATCTGTTTCATAAAACAAATCAGAGATAAATCACAGTGTATTTTCTTTGATAAAAAGAATTACTAAAGTTAAAAAAAGACATAAATCAGTATTATTCTTTAGCAATAGGAAGGAGGCAATAAAGTTATGATTGTATTTTCAATGATTTAGTGTACATTTACTAACTTTTGATATTTGGAAAATCTGTTTAAACATACCAAAAAATAAGCACTATGTATTATAAACAGGTTGTTGGATTTAACATAATAAAATTATTTCTGTGGTTAAAAATAATTCACCATGCACTCTTGATACAAGAACCAGTAAATGGATTTTTTTTTCTGTATGAGGTGATTTTTGAAAATAGTGATATACAGCACAATTAATCCAGGCTTAATGAATTATCTGTCTCCTTTTGGAATGAAGAAGGTAACTGAAACTTAGATATTCTGTAGATGAAGACAGACACATGTACCTTGATGGCAACTTATTTACTGCCTACTGTTTTATTTAACAGTAGGTTGACAAAATTACCAACATAAAATTTCCTGTGCATTGTATACTTGGAAGAGGAACTACCATTTAACTGATGCTTCTGCATCTTCTGTTTTGCTTTGGACTACACAAGAAAAAAGCTGTTCCTGCATAAAACTGGAGTCTACACTTTGGTTTGGGGATAGCTCTTTTGAATAAGCCCAGACTACTCTCACGGATTCTCGAAGCTAATACTAGAAATAATTAAAACACTCTTTTCCTCCGGGGAGGAGGAGCTGAGGTATAATGGATATTTTTATAATTATATTGAAATGGCAAAACCAATAAATATTATTCTTTTAATGATTTTTTCAAGAAAGACAAACAAAAACATCACAGTAAGTCTCCATACCCTAAAATGATTGAACATTCCTATGCACAATTATTACTATATGTCTGGCATTTATTCAAAAACATACTTAGTAGTGTCAGTGTTCAAACATTTATAGAGTAGAAGGTACTTTTCTGCTTTGGGTTTCATTTTTAGGAAAAAAAACCCAAGCATTTTCAGAAACTTAAAAAAACTGGGCATTTTAGGAATTAAAACAAAAAGGAAATTGGGCATTTCAGTATCTTGAAACTTAAAAAAGAAATCTATTTTAAGTGTCTGCTAATATATCTAGAATATATTGGTGGAAGAAAAAAATCGGAATATTAAGTATGATCCTAGTTTCACCGAGAAAAAGAACAAACATGAATAAAGACATGTGTGCTCACATTTGCAGAAAACATTTTTAACAGGACATGGAAGAAACTTATTAGAGTGAATAGAAATATTAACCAGAAGGGTTTTATTTTTAATTTATACTATACTATATTGGTTAAATTTTTAAGCCTATGAGCATATATTACTTTTATAGTAAAAAAACCTTAAAATTATTAAAAAAATTTTAAATAGGAGTTTTATTGGAAACTTTTCTCCCCAAATAAATGGATGACATAGGTTAATGCTTAGGCTAGCAAAAATAAAAAGATGAAGAAAAAATAAGGTCCAAAATACAACACAAATAAACAAACCAAGGCTGTCAGTAGCACTACTTTTTTTTCCAGAACTTTGTAGTTTTCTTCCCCTCTGTGATGGAACCAATATTTTCCTTCTAGTAGATGCAAACTGACAGCATATCATGCTAACAATGTTCTGGAGTGAGCCCGAGGAAAACATTCTCCTACTGCTCCGAGGTCTAGGTAACCAGCGATATGTCTGGGGACTCCCAGATCAACTCCCCATGACGGACCAGGGAGTCCCACCTCAAGCTCTGTGCCTGCCTCCTGCTCTGGGAGAGCCCGATGCTATTATCACCCACTGACACTGCAGTTAACTTGAGGAAAAGCTGGGAGGTACCTGGGGGCTTGCAGCAATGGGACAGGTGTGTTCCACTTGGACAGACTTAAAGGATTCAGCAGCTGTCAAGCTTCTAAAAGGTATAATTTTACTTCTTATTCTATAGTTTGAATAGAAACTATTTGAATATTCAGTATTCAAATATATTTTAATAGAAAGAAGAAAGAAAACTACTGAGGTTTCCTTAAAAAAGTATAGAGAATATAATTCTAAAAACTTCCACATGGAGGTGGGTACCATGAAGAAGACACAAAACAGGAATATAAAAGCCAGTGTGACACAAAATGTAGCTGGCTGTGCAGGTAACAGCTGTCTGTGCTGCTGACGAGAAGTGGGGGAAAAAAGGGCACTGGCCTGAGAACATGAAGGCACCCCTCTTAATTGGGGTTGAACAACACTCTTACAACTTTTCTGGATCTTAACTTATCTGTAAAATGAAGGAATTGACTAGAATCACTGTAGATGATCTCTAAGGTTCCTTCCAAGTCACCAATTCTGTAATTCTAAGAATTCAGGACCTTCCCCTCCCCAGTTCTAGGTACTTATGAAAGACTACTTTTCATATTCTTCTTTTTAATATATATGATGATAAATATAAAAGTTTACATGAAATTAAACATCTGATAGAATTTGTGGCAGGATCTTGATAAAATCAAACCATATATATTCTGATAAAGGAACTCGACTGAAGAAATAAAACTATGCCAGGTGCTAAGGAAGCCCAATGATACATTTCTCAAGGGCTGGCTATTGGCATCATGACTCAGAGTGTACCCAAGGCATTTTGATTACCTGGGACAACATTGCTGTTTCTTCTTTTTACATAAGCAGAAATCATTCTTGATATTTTCCTGCAGAGGAAAGTCAAACATTATCTAACTATACATCTGGTACAACCCTAGGAGGAAAACCAGGTAGAAGATTCTATTTTAACACATGGATTAGACCAAGCAGATCAAATCATGCTTTTCAACAAAAGAAATCTATGAATCTTAAACTCTAAAGGTCACTTGAGTTCCCTCTCAACTATGAGAACTTTACTTCTCCCTTGCCTACATGGAGTCCTAACCTCTGCAACTTCCTTGATTTACTATTTTAAGTTTTTTTTGTTTTGTTTTGTTTTTACCTAATTTAAGTTTAAAAATGTTTTACATTGCATGTCTGCAAGTTCCCTGACATCTATTTAGAATCAGAGTTTGGCAGCAGCGGGATTAGCCTGAGGCAGACCTCAGGGTATTTGAAGAATTGGTCTGCTGGGATATAAATAATAAAGGTATATTTTAAGTATGGACATCAGTCTGTGAGAGGAAAAAGCAAAGCACAAAAACATTAAAAAAAAAAAAAGCTAAGACTATGATGCAGTGAGTTCTTCTAAGTGGAGGGGGAGGGGCAGAGACAGTGAGAAGTGGGGATCTGAGAAGCAGGTGAGAGGTCTCTATCCGCAGGATCACAGGCACATGAGGAAGAGGAAGGGGCAGAAAGGGCAGTACCAACTTCCCATGCAGTCAATAAGATATTCCAATTTCCTTTATCTCCTCCAGCTGAGGCAGAACTAGTTCAAGGCCACTGCACACAGATGTGGGGGTTGAGTAACCCCAATTTTAAAGGTCAGCATGATGTGGAGTCAGGGATACCAGTAAGTTGCTATAAGTAAAGGTTCTGTCTTTCATAGTATCTCGGGCAGTTCATGACACAGGCTATGAATGTTGGCAGCTGTTACAATGACTCTCTGGGTTAATGTTATAAATGCTTTTACTGCATTAAATGTCTTCAGGTTGTACATTTACATTAGTATCTCCCTAAATTCTAAAATCTGGTGCTCAATTCCAAACAATGGATAATGTTACACATGTAGCATTTGTCCAAATTGCTTATCAATCCTTTGAAATGTATCCCCTGTTGTCTCCATACTGCCACAGGCAACCATTGCCATATGTCCTTGCTATGTTTGAAACTGTTGCTTCACCTAGAAACACATTTTTCCCTCAGTTCTTTGTAGCACAGGCTGTTCTCATATAACCCAATCACAAACCCCAGGAGTCTGGTAACACTGGTTCCCTCTTAGCTCTCTGTTGCTAATTTTAGGTTATTATACTTTCTTTTTTATAAGTAATCTCTACACCCAATGTGGGACTTGAACTCACAACCCCAGAATCAAGAGTTGCATGCTCTACCAACTGAGTCAGCCAGGTGCCCCACAGGCTATTATACTTTCAAAACATACCTCCTTGGATGTCTTGACACCTGGCTAGACTATCCTCTGTTTGTCTTTGCAGCTGTTAAACCTTCAGATCTTGTGGTCACTAACATAATGGTTCTCAATGTTGGCTGTGCATTAAAATAATCTGGAAAGCTTTTGAAATCCACCCATGCTGAGCTCACATTCCAGACCAATTAAATCATTTTGTGGGTATGGGGACAGGCATCAGTATTTATTTTTTTCATTTCTTAGGTGATTTCAATGTGAAGCCAAGGGTGAGACATCTGTTTTAAAACAAGAATGAAGGACTTCGGCTCTTGGTTTACCAGTGTCCCCTTCATCCCAACTCTTGCAACCATCCCAGGATTTTAATATCCAAGGGAACAACCTGTGCACCACTCTGGGTCCTAGTTCCTTGGCCAGTTTAATTCTAATGTGTCCTTTAGCTCTTATACACTCTGTGAATTTATCATAAACTCAAGTTGCCTGACATCTGAAATATTAAATAAGCAAAAGGGTCTGGGTTTAAAGGCCACAGTTCCAGCCTGTTAACTCCTTTAGTGTAGAACACTCTGCCTCCAGCTGGGTGTGTGTGGCTTACTGCAACCTTACAGAGAACCTTGCTTTCTAAGTTGGCTAGTCTTCTGATTCCATGTCCTTTCCAAGTTGGCAGATCCTCCATGGAGTGTCTGTCACTCCAGTAACTGTCTTAACAACATTATCAAGTCTCTTATCCTTTTGTGCTTTATCACATTCACAAATGCTCCAAATATGTATCTAACTAAATATGCCCTCTCCACTGCTATGGCCAGGATGCTGAGTACTACTGAAGAAAAAAAATCCAACTACACAGAATTATGCTGCCTACATTTTTATGGTATCCAAACAGCAGCTCTCAGCATTACTCAGGAACCTCTGTGTATGTTCCAAATGAGCTCCTGCTCTTACTACCCTTACAGGTACCCTAATGGCCATTATTCTTCCTGACTCCTTTAACTCTCACTTTTAAAGTGGACCTCTTTTGTGCTTTGGAGAACATAATGATAGCCTTATTTTCCAGACTTCCACTCTATCAACTTATCTACTGATGTAGAGGGGGCACTGCTCTAAATTCAACACTGTTGACGTTTTTTGGCCAGATAATCCTTTGGTGGGGTGTGGGTTGCCCTGTACATTTTACATGTTTAGATATTTTACCTATGAGATGCCAGTAGCATCCCCCCACATGCATATATTTGCAAAAAAAATTGTCAGACATTGCCAAATGTCTCCGGGGAGGCAAAATCACCGTAGGTTGAGAACCACTGCTCTAAGCCAAGACTAATCTATCAACTGGTCTTTCTGATAAAAACCTCTTGCTTTCTCCAAGGTCCATATGTGCTTTATCTATCTCCAATCTGAACCTGTCCATTGGTTTTGTCTCCTTAACATATAATTTTACATGTCCCTCCAGAGTCATTCTTGGAAGTGTGTAACCCACTAGGCATTATGGGTCTTTTTTTCCTCCAAGTGAAGCTCCAGGAATGATGTTCATGAGCCCACTTGCTGAAGCCCCGTTCTACTCTTCTTTTTTTTTTTTTTTAATTTATTTATGATAGTCACACACACACACACAGAGAGGGAGGGAGGCAGAGACATAGGCAGAGGGAGAAGCAGGCTCCATGCACCAGGAGCCTGACGTGGGATTCGATCCCGGGTCTCCAGGATTGCGCCCTGGGCTAAAGGCAGGCGCTAAACCGCTGCGCCACCCAGGGATCCCTCGTTCTACTCTTCAATCCTTGTCCTACTAGTATCAAGCACTGATACCTCCACACAGGTGCCAGGGTTCTCCTGCTCACTAAATGCTTAAACAGCCTAACTGGCTATCTCTGACAATACGGACTACACCCTCCTTGAGCCTCTCTCCTCCCCCTGGTTTCTAGGGTACTTTTTTCTGGTTCTTCCCTCCACTTTGATTATTCTTTCTTAATCTCTCCTCTTCCTCAGATTGTTCCTTAAACACTAGTGTTTTTTTCTTAAGATTTTATATATTTATCCATTAGAAACAGAGAGAGAGAGAGAGAGAGAGAGAGAGAGAGAGAGAGAGAGAGAGGCAGAGACACAGGCAGAGGGAGAAGCAGGATCCACACAGGGAGCCTGATGTGGGACTCAATCTTGGGACTCCAGGATTACGCCCTGGGCCGAAGGCAGGTGCTAAACCGCTGAGCTACCCAGGGATCCCCAGACACTAGTGTTCATTTGGGATTCTGTCCCTGGCCTTTCTCTCAGAACTCTACAATGTTTTTTTAATTTTTATTATTATTATTTTTTTACATTTGTTTTTATTTAAGTTCGATTTGCCAACATATAGTATAACACCCAGTGCTCATCCCATCAAGTGCCCTCCTCAGTACCCATCACCCAGTTACTCCATCTTCCGCACACCTCCCTTTCTGCAACTCTTTGTTTCCCAGGGTACATCCCCCAACCCCCCCCCACCCCCCCCGCTATCACCTTCTTTATAAGTTTCAACTCTTCTGCTATAATATAATGAATATACTAACTCCTCCTCATGTAATTTGAAGCCCTACCTTCTCTCAAATTCCAGTCCTGTGTGTCTGACTCCCTAGGGAATATTTGTACCTGGGAGCACTATAGACACCACTAACAAATCAAGATACCTAACACTGAACTCATCACAGCCTACTCCCTACCACTACCTGTCTCTAGATCCCCAAATCTTCCTTATTCTTTTATTATTTCTGTGGGACCTCCATCCATTCAGTTGTATTGATAAGCCAGAGCGTTAGCACAATCCTAAATTCCAACTTCCCTAATCACATCTAATCAATCAGAAAATCCTGTCAGTTATACCTTATACCTTCCCTTTTATTTTTAACATGCAAATCTGTCCCTGTCACTCCCTGGACTACCTCCTCTAGTGGATGCCCTTTGTCTGAAGGATTTACAACCTAAGCACTTCAGCAGAGCACACCAGGCTCTCCGTGGCTTGGCTCTTGCATTTTTCCTCTCCTTCTCTCCATTAGACCCCAAACCCCCAAACAGGACTGTACCATATCACACCTTCCTTAAGTTATTCCCTCTGTTAAAATGTTTTTTTCTAAGATCATCTACCTAGCATATACTTTTTCATCCTATAAGCCTCAGCTTAAACATGAACCTCTCTGGAAGCTCTTTCTGGACTCCTCAGGGGCACATTTATAGGGTTTCTTCCTGCATGCTCCCAATGCATTGTGCACACATCTTCGTTAGAGTTCCTGCCACAGTCCATGGGAATTGACATAGTCTGTGGGTGTCTCACCCACCAGCCATCAAGCTCCTGATGGGCAAGTGTTTTGCCAACTCAATCTTGTTTCAATGAGGACTAACAGAATGCCCAGGATGGAAAGAAGCACTCAATAAATACAGGCTAAATGACTGAACAACATAAGAGGTTCAACTGTCAAAAACTCTACAGGGGAGAAAAAACTGTATCATGACATGGTATTTGTACAAAATAAAAATGTCAGTCCAAGAGGTCAAAAAGTGAAGTTATTCAATCTAAGGCAAGAGCTAATGTTAAATAAGTTTAATAAGTAATTTACATGATGGTACAGTGCTTATTAAGTTCTTCTACCAAAGTACTACTATCATCAAAAGAATACTGACCCATATCCCTGGGGGATCTGATGGCACAGGCTAAAAAACATGACATTTCTCTGGCTAATATGTCCATATTCATTTTAACTTGAAAACACTTTGAATTACTAACAAGTAACAGGAATGCTCCAGGAAAAGAGAACGTGTTTATTCTGTGGGCTCCAACGACCTTTACTATTAATGCATGACAGTGTCAGCATCATAGTTATAGCAATAAATGTACAGTGGAAATAGCATCTCACTTAAAGTCACAAGTTCCATCACCTTGGCTGTGACTTGGGGTCTACTTTAATCTCTCTGAGCCTCCCTGGTTTCCATATCTGGAAAATGGCTATAATAATATTATAATAAAAATTATAAAAATAATATTTGCCTTATATATTTCATAATGTTGGTACCAATATAAAAAGAAATAATGCAAGCAATGAAGTATATAAGCATGAAGAATGAAGTAATATTTTATCTAGAGAGAGTGAAAATTAAAGTTCATATGCAATCCATATTCTTGAAAACACCTACCTTTTGAAGAGCTGAAGGTTTTTCCGTTTTGGTTTTTCCCTTTGGGGTTAAAGGAGGGGATCGCTCCTTTATCTCTGGAGGCAATTCTTGATATAACGCTGGAATTGAACAAGGAATTCATGTAATCAAACTGAGGAGCACTGACCCATAGGGTAAATAAATAATGATGGAGGGGGGCAGATATGAAACTAAGGATCTTGATATGCACTTCTCTGGTGTAACAATAAGCTACCTGGCACTTAGTGTTAAAACGATTTATAGTTACACACATTAGTTATCAAAAGAACATAATTTATGATTGGAAATTTTTCATTAGTAGGATTTCAGAATCCTGGTCAGAGACAGATATGTTCACAAGTAAGTGTAACATACATGAAGGGACACCTGGGTGGCTCAGCAGTTGAGTGTGTTTGCCTTTGGCTCAGGCTGTGATCCCAGAGTCTGGGATCGAGTCCCACATCGGCTCCCCATAGCGAGCCTGCTTCTCCCTCTGCCTGTGTCTCTGTCTCTCCTCTGTGTCTCTCATGAATAAATAAAATCTTAAAAAAAAGTGTAACATACATGAGAATGTGACATTATTCAAATGAGAGATAATAAGGACAGATTCTGATATAGATAGCAAATGCTCAATCCATGAAGTGGCAGGTGTGTCAGTCTCTGAAGAACACGTAGGATTTTGCCAGGCAGAGGTGTGGTCAAAGAATAATTTGGGAAGATGGTACAAAATAAATGAGCATGGGGCTAGGGCTATACATAACCTTGAATCTGTTTACAGGGTCGAATTTGAGATTATAATTTATATAATCTCTTTATACACAATGTGGACTCTAAAATGTGGAAATTTTCAAGGACTGAAAAAGAAAATGTGTTTCTCTTTCAGTTAAATAACAACTCTGCGCAATTCTGAACTTAGAGAAATTGGCAAACTATGCCTGATTGAAATTCTACAATTGTTAGGTATATTAATTGGCTTTGTGTATGCGTTGATTATATTGCTGGGTTTATCTCTTATTGGAAAGGATGTTAGATGTCATTAAGTGAAGCTGTTCATTTTTTTTCTTCCTGGTGGCTTAAGATACAAAAGGAATAAATTATAATGATGGAGAACTTCTATTGTGTCATTGTTCACTTAGAGGACATGCCTTTCAACTGAATGGTTGGTAGAGATTCTGTTCCCATCTATACACTCCCTTTGAGCATTTGTTTTGCATATCTGGCTTTGGATAAAGATAAAGGACAATTTCTCCCACTATTTTTAAAGGGGAATATGCTACTGATGGTCTTTTTTCCCCTCCTAATGTTAAAACTGAGGTGAGGTTTTGTTAAATTCAGGTTATAAAGGAGGATAAAAGGGAAAAGAAGATAACCCCTGATGAAGTGAGAATTCAATCATTATATTCTCAGGTTTTCTGAGAATTGTTTGTTCTGGCCTTTAAAAGTCTTTCTCAAGAAGCAGTGACTGATGCCAAAATAAAGTATCAATTCTGGGATACAATAAGGAATTCTGGCAGTTAGAAGATGGTCACTACTTGAAACACAGAATTTCTGCATGAGGCCACCAAGCATCATTGTGGTATACTTTAGATGTTGCACTTTGGTTATCATGGAACAAAAGCCAAATTTAATGGATTTTTAACCCTCTGTGGATCAAATATCTATAGCCTCTTAAGGTTCATAAGCATAAGAGGTTATTTCTGCAAACTAACTAGATTCTAAAGTTATAACTCTAATACCATTCTGCCTGGGAATAAATACATCATCTTTTTATACTGTCTAGTAAAAAAAAAAAAGTTTAAATGTTTCCACTTGTGTCTGGAAGAAACAATGGATTGTAACATGTAATTAAAATTACAGACATACTCCAGAGCCACTATGACTGTGCAGCCAGCTTTCTTGATTTGGAACTGGAAGCTACTCCTGCTGAACTAGACCTACAAAGGCAGTGGGAAAACCATCAATGGGAAGGGGAGGGAAGAAATTGGGATATTTGAGGCAATCTGGAAGTTACAAGTACTTAGCTTATGAAAAATGAATGGGAATTAACTTGTCCTAAAATTTCTTTCTTCTACACTGCCTTAAATTTTCTCCATTATGTATCCTCTTTTGAACATTAAAAATAGTTTGAGAGCTATCAATTATTTACTACTCAGAGACGAAGATTTATAACAGTGGCATGGAGGAAATGAAGAATTTTGTTATGAGGGAGAGAAGTGGGTAATTTTTGACACACTAAGCACTTTTGAGGGGAGGAGTTTGCCGAAAGCAGAAGATAAGCTGAGGGAAATAGCTGTAGAGACAGGAGCCCTGGAGAGTGTGAGGCAGGGGAGGGGAGCAGCACTGGGTGCAGATGGGGTAGAGAGAGTGAAGAGAGAACTCATTTTGTCTGTGCCTAGCCCAGCACCCAAGACTCATGGAAGAAATTGTTCTTCCTGTTTTCCTTCATCTTTTTTGCTCTCAAAATTCAGAACTTAGGTTAGGAATCAATAGGACTTTTGCTTAACCAGTTTGGGTTAAATGGGGCTCCACAGACAAGCCTGAAAGTCACCTGTTATTTATAATAATTTCTTCTTTGAAGAAACAAAAGACTTCACAATAATGATTCAAAATGGAGTGTCCTCAAGGCCGCCTATACTACATTTTAAACCAGAACTACACAATTTTAGTCTTTCTGGAAGGAAGCTCAGAGATGACAGAGTTCAACTTCCTCATTTTATGGGAGGAAACTGAGGCATATCAGTATTAATGGCGAATTTTCCGGATTCCTGAGCACTGGGCTTTCATACCACACTACCAGGGCAGCTGTTGATAGGAAGCATTCTTCTAAAGAGGCACTGCTATACTTGCCCCCTTTCTTGAGTCTTTAAGTTCTTTTATCTCCACGCTTTCCTTGCACCTCTCCAGGCCTGGTAGTACATCTACAGCTCTCACTAACTCCTATTTAGAATTTCTTCTCCAGCTCATTCCCTAGGCCTTTCACAAACGGGGAGTTAATTTGCCTGAGAATGAAGCAATCTATTGCAGGTTTGTTTTGGCAGGTTCCAGCTGGAACTGAGGTATACAAAGTAAAAGAATGGGACTTGGGGAACTAGAGGTTCTGAGGTGCCTGTCAACTGAGGAGTCACTGTGGCAAGAGAAGAACTGACATAACTGTGTGTGAAATAGATGGTGGGCAAAAAGGGGCTGAAGAAGAATGCTGGTAGCTAGACAGGAAGGTCCCCCAGGATAAGTCTGTGAAAGCAAGTAAGTATTCCAATCTCAGAATGGAGCAGCTTTCTGGTGCATTGGATCAGTGCCCCCTTTTATTTATTTATTTTTGCATCATGACAACGAAAAGCAATACCCAATAGTAAACATAAAGGAAAAGTTACCAAGAGAGTAAATTAAAGGGTAGTAAATGATAAAATCTTGGACTATCAGTTATACCATATTAGTAAACCAGGAAGGGAGCATAAAACTTACTTTCACTAGCCACATGATTAGCTGGAAAATAACCTTCCTGTCCCTTTCCTATGCTGCCATACCACCAGTCTTCATTATCTTTGAAAAACACTCGGATAATGTCTCCGCGATGGATGGTTAGTTCATCTGATCGATTCGCTGTGTAGTCATAAAGAGCCACTACCTACGAGAGAGATAAGACCACCACAGCTTTATCACAACTGTACCACAGAGAAAACCCCCAACATTCACTTCCTCTTGCAGAAGAGCAGCTGAAACCAAAGCAGTACTTTGGTAAGTCTGAGGCTGTCTCAAGGTTTGCTAATGGGATCAGGGGTGGTGGGAACACAGCAGGAGAAGCAAGATAAAAGACTGTGGGATTGAGAAATGGTTAAGAGCATTCAATACACTAAGATTAGCTTCAAAATAGCAGATGTTAATTTTTTTTTACAAGTGAATTACTTGTGAAGCAAATAAAAAAAAGGCTCACACACCATTCACTTTCTTAGAATTGTTTTATACTACCTTCAGATCCTATTCTCTAAGCTAAGCAGATGTATCTGAAAAAAAAAAAAACTCTTCAGAATGTCAACGATTTTATAAAAAAGAAAAGCAATGAAACAACCTGATTACATAACTTCATTGTGATCACTCGATGTCTCTTTTAAAGATACATTTCCCCACCAACATATGCTTTTTGGTATTTTATATCAAAAATCTAAATCTTCTGACTACTTTTAAAATATACTCTTATAATAAGGGTATTTTCACTAGATACAAATTTAAGAGGAAAGGCCTTTCTACAAGAGTTTTCTTCTCTGTATTGTGTAGTAGTCATTGTTTTTGATTTTTTTCTTTTTTAAAAACTAAAATCAAAATGAATGAGTGCACAGAAATTTAACAAATCCCTTATAGCAGTTACAAGGAGGAGACAGACCTTAATCCCTTTCATATGTCACGCATTAAATAACGTAGGACATAATACGTACACTAAAGAATAAACTACTTCTTTCCTACTTAAAAGGGATTTGAAAATTAACAGGGAGTGCCTGAGTGGCTCAATGGGTTAAGTGTCCTACTCTTGATCTTGGCTCAGGTCCTGACCTCAGGGTTTTGAGTTCAAGCACCATGCTGGGTGTAGAGCCTACTTAATTAAAAACAAACAAACAAACAAACAAACAAAAAAAAACAAACAAAAACAGATTATACCACTATGTATATAATGGAAAATTATCATAATCCTTGGCATTTAGGTTGAGAACTGATTCATTCACTGAAGTATTTACTGAAATCCTAATGTGCTACCATTGGTACTAGGCTAAGGGCTAAATATACCACAGTAAATAGGGTCCTTTCTAGAAGGGTTCCCTCATTTAGGCTCTGCAGGAGAATAAAGGATAATCAGGAATGGCCAGGTGAAGAGATGGAAAATGTGTCTTGGGAAGGCTATCCTGCATGTGTGAGAGTCCAGCAAAGAGAAACCCCAAATAGTTCAATATAGTGGGAGCCTGAATTAGAGGTAAGAGCCTTGCTAGCTGAGTGGGGTAAGGTGAGGCTGCAGGTGTCAGGAGAGGCCAGGTCATGCATGTTGTGGAAGCTCATACTCATACTATGGGCAATGGGAGGAGATAAGGGTTTTAAAAAGTAGGAGATTCTATAACAGTTCACAAAACTGGATGGTGCCTCTTAGGTAATTTACAATATTTATTAACACATTAACCCAGAGATGTGAACGGATAAATCTGGAAGTACCTGCTGTCACTATCTGGTATAAGGGCAATAATAATAATTTAAGTCAAATGGTACAAATGCCATTCCTACTGTATTGCTTAGCACACTCTGTAATTCACAACATGTTATGAAGGCTGTTGTTTCAAGTTTACGAATCTCTTCTTTTAGTGTACTGATGCCAAATCACAGGTAAAGGTGGAACTTTTAACTCTTCCCTTTCTTCTTTCTTTTTCCTCTGAGCTGGCACTATTACAGAAGAAAGCTAATGATAATGTTCTGAGTGCCTGCCATTTTCTAGGTACAATGCTAGTTGCTTAACTAAGTTCCTACACAAATCTGTAGGACAATCCTGTAAGGGTACAAATTCTTATTTCAATTTCATAAATGAGGCATTTTATGCACAGAGAAATTTAGTAACTTGCCTAAAGTTAACCATGAATTACACTTTTTTTTTTATATAGAACATCTTAGTCTACAATCAAACATGGGGAAGCAGCAGCAGAGAGGAAGGGATGGACAGAGATCCTAATCCCTCATGAGAGATTGGACAGAGTTTTGGGTGATACTACTGCGGCTGTGCTGAGAGAACTACCAATCCTGGGCTACCTGCAGACCCGTGTGCTCCTTCCAAGACATCTGAAACCCAGTCCCAGAAAACTGTAGGGATCTCGTCCTGCTGTTCCTCATCCTGGCTCTCGTACACTAAACAGCACAACTTTGATGAATCTTATGGAAGTATGAAGACTGCGCATGCTCATTTCTCTGGAGTTAGAGGTGGCTGCTGAGAAGAAGAGCAGGAGAGATTTGGCTTAGGCAAGAGTATCCTTTAGGAAGTCCCACATCAAGCCTGTGTTCTTGGGTGGATTACTGATAATCTGGAATTCATCAAACTGGAGACAGAAAACCTTTCCTGAATTTTCTACCAAGGTCAGGTGATAAGAATCCCTTCAGAGGTACTGGGGTCCAAAAGACCCTATATTTCAATTTTCCTATTAAAGTATCCACAAATTATCTTCTGTATGCAATCAAATATAGCATACCAGTTTTACATTCCCTTCTAGTCCTTGTAAATACGTTCTGCATCTCTGTTATGGACTGAATTGTATGCGCCCTAAAATTCATATGTTGAAGCCCTAGCAAGGTCTGGAGATATTTGGAGACAGGGCCTTTACATAGGTAATTAAAGTTAAATAAGGTCATATGGGTGGGGTCCTAGTCCAATAGGGCTGTTGTCCTTATAAAGAGGAGGAAAAAATAGCAGGAGCACCCATGCACAGAGAATAAGGACAGAAGAGGACACAATGAGAAAGCAGCCATCTACAAATCAAAGAGAGAGATATTAGAAGAAACCGACCCAGCTGGTGACTTGATTTTGGACTTCTAGTTTCTAGAACCATAAGCAAATAAATTTTTGTTTAAGCTCTCAGTTGAGATGGTACTTTGTTACAGCAGTCCTGGCAGACTAACACAGTTTTACAACTCATAGTGTCAGATGAATGGTGGTCACTACTCACTACTGCTGGTCATGGCACGCACATGGGTAATACATTTTAGGTCCTTACCAGATTATAGTACTATGTCCAACACTATCATAATTTTATCTCCTGATGTAGAAATAACAGCCCTGTAACCAAAATCCGTAGGAGGGTTGTGCTTCAGGAGGCTACATCCCTCAAAGCAAAGGAACGGTTTTTGGAGAATGCCATCATCATACCATGACTGACATTTAAGTGCAAAGTTGCTACACAGTGAGGAATCAGTAGGCTTCACTTGCCAAGTCTACATTTTGTCAGTGAAACTACGACCATTCCTTCATCATACTGAAGGTACATGACAAAAGCTACAAGGGTTATGATAATCTGCTTATATTCCACTGTGTGTTTTTAACCACTATGTCATCTTCTCATTTGAGGACCTCTTACTCTCTTCTGAACATCTTAATATACACAATAAACTTCTCTGCTTACTTTGATTTGCAGTGGATTCTGCAATAAATTGTCTTCCCCATCTCCAATTACATAGTTATTATCTCATTATTTTGGGGGTAAAGGAAAGCTCCATAAAAATGTTGGGGGAGTGCCTGGGTGACAGAGCTGGTTAAACGCCTGGCTCTTGGTTTTGGCTCAGGTCGTGATCTCAGGGTTCTTAGATCCAGCCTCATGTCAGGCTCTAGGCTTGGTGTGGAGTCTGCTTCGCATTCTCTCTTCCTGTGCCCCTCCTGCTTATACTCTAAGATAAATAAATTAAAAAATCTTAAAAAAAATGTTGGGAAACACAATCCCATCAAGAGGTTTGTTTTAAATTGATAATGTATCTATTTTTTCTCTTTATTCTGGTAAGTCTTGTCATTTATCTTGACCTTTCATTCTTTTGATGAGTATCTTTTATAATGTACCATTCCTTGCACATAGTGCTCTGGTGCTTAGGTATGTATGACAGCACATCCTTGGCAGTATCTTTGAGCTGACAAAGGAGTTATGAAATCTTTCTGCAAAAGAAGTCTAAAAACATTAATTTATGTGTCCATGCTGGTAGTGACAGATTTAGGGAATGAGATTTTTTTTTTTTTTACAAAATCCACTTGGGTCAAATTTTGTCCACAATTCACATACTTGAAACAGAGTTCCTTCTTCTCAAAGCTTGCCCAATTATTTGGGTGCAGTCATGTTGGAAGTGTCACTGGCAAGCTTTTATTTATTTATTTTTTCCTGACACTCATTTTTCAGTCTTTAGAGCAGTGCTTGCAAGAGACAATTTCTTGCTTTAATACAGCAGAGTCTGTCAGGCTGTTACAAGACTTTTAGGTGAACTCCTCTTTATATTATTTTCTGAGAGATTTCCATTACTATTGTTGTCTCTGAAGAATTCTCCATGGTTCTTGAAACCAGTGTACTGAAGGAACATTAACCAGTACTGTTCAGCAGCAGATGCTTCTTGCAACTTCAACTATGGTGTAAGAATCAATATTCATAATGGTCCCAAGTCATTCAAAAGGCTAAGTTACATTGAATAAACGCACAGACTTGAGTACTTTCTCCTCTAGTGCTGCTTCAGCTGGGTCTATATTCACTGGAAAGCTTTGTGCCAGGCTGCAGCAAATGTGCATCTGGATCTCACAACCTTCCCTCCGCTTTCTTCCCTCCTTCACTTGGTTTCAGACTTCTGGCCTCTAAGAATAGTGAGAGAATGAACTTCTGTTGTTTTAAGCCACACCATGTTATAATAGCCCTAGAAAATGAATACATGTGAATTTTACTTTGGTGAATGCTGGATTTTATTTTCCCTGAAAGAGTGTTGGACCTTTTTCTGACATGTAGTTACCTGGGATTAGTATGACCCTTTCCAGGATTGATTTTAAGTTTTGGTAGAGCAGATTCAGGAGGATTTGAGTCTAGGGCTCCGTAGTCCCCACTACCGGGGTATGATCCTCCTGATAATTCTACCTGATGCCTCACATATTAGACTTTTTTTCCATTCTGGCTGTCAAGAATGTGAATTGTTCCTATTCTGCTGTGTAGCCTACTGATTTATTATGGTTTTTTTCCTTATGGGGTTTAATCCCAAGTGCACATCAGTACTCAGCCAAAGATATATTAAGGGTACTTCTTATGGTTACCGGCAGGATTATGCCCAATTAACATATGGTGAAACAAAAAGTAACATCTCAGTAATGATTATTTTTTTGCCAGACGCCTTGTTGCTGTTAAAAGCACATTAAAATGTGTACGGTTTTAGTGCTCATGATGAAGGCACTTTCGACCTTATTATACATTTGGCATTCTTTATGAAAGCACATTAAGCTTTAATATAGAAATATTTGGGTTACACTTAACTTGTGCTTAAGTGATAATAAGACATTGTTTTTATTTTTTAATTTTATGTATTTTCTCCTCATGTATGGACCTCTTCTGTAGGCTTAGAGTGACCTCTGGCTATGTGGCTGGTTTTGTGATTTTGCCACGGTGGTATACTGGAACACAGAGCACCTTACATGCAAGAACAATTAACTGGAGCAAAGGGAGAAGATACTTCTTTTCGCAGATTCCTTAAGGATCGTGTAGAAACAAGCATAGTCTAAGCCAGGCAGTTCCATTTGCAGCACTGTTTTTTGTGTAGCTATAACACGATGGGACTATAGCTTTTTAAACCATGAAACAGCCTGAGAGACTGTACCTTCCAGCTAAAACAAAGCATTTATAACAGATTGTGTTACAGATGCTTTTTTCTGCTTCTTGGACATTTAGGAAACATTCCTAGTGAATATGTAAAATTCTGAGAACCGGTTATTATTTTTTTTCCTCTTCTTTTGAGCTGTAAACTTCTGCATTATTTACAAGAGGTCTGGGTATAGCTGTAGCATTTCAAATGCCTTCTGAGAGAAATGGACCATTTCCTTGGCTATTGAAGATACTTCTCACATAAACAAAAGTTTGTATGTCTTGAAATCCCCTTTTCCCTAAACTCTGTGTTTTTTTGGAGTTAAAATGGCTATGACAGCCTCATCACACACTGAAGACAATCCCTTCTGGGTTAAAGCTGAACTTTTCACATGTGAGCTCCTATCTCTTTTGCTAGTTTCTGACCTTGTTCTACACATATGGGTTCTTCTTTCCTATTATTAAGTCTTGCTACAGCTTTGGGGTCACTTTGAAGGTCAGTCGGTGTTCCTAAGGCACATTTAGTGTGTACTCTCTAAGTTCTGGTGCCCACTCCTTTACATCTTGAAATAGGGCCAGGGAGGAACATTTAAGGAAGACCACAGTCACTGGATAAGATAAAGTCCTCAGATGATCACAGCTTTCCTGTCTGGTCATACTTTATGCTGTTGAACCTCAGGAGGTACTGCTTGCTCTCTACACTGATGCAGACTGCACTGAAGATGGGGAGGCACCAGTCCTCCAGCAAAGTGTCAGTGGCACGGCTCATGAGTAAGCATGTCTTGTCCACCACCCTGTCGCCAACCACCATGCACCTGAGCATCAGTGCCACACTGTAGCCAGCTAGCCTCTGGGTGGGCCTCCCTTTCCTGCCCTGGCTATGCCTGCCCTCTGCCCCAGTAATTATTTAACAGGTAAAATAAGGTTTAAGAAAGTCTCATTCCTCGATAATGTCAATTACAGAATATTTAGTCTTTGTCATTAAAATAGAAAGGAACAGATTAAAACAATGTTAGTAGAAAACCAAATTTAGCAATAAATTCTGAATTTCACAGAAGCAGATTACTGAATATCCAAAGACTACTTTACTAAGAGTGACATTGGGCCTTATTTTATTTCATGCAAGGAATAAAGAAATATACAGCCCTATTTTTAACATCATGTGGTAGGAATGTATATGGTTTTTTATGATTATTTTTGTAAGTACTATGTAAGATACACTAAAGATATTTATAAAAAAGAAACCAAGATTCTGTTATTTTTACTGATCTTATCTGTAATAATAAATTAAAAAAAGAAATAAAAAAGTAAATAACTGCACCAAGCTTATTGTCTCTGTACCAAACTATCTGTTCCTATCCTGCCACATAGTGCTAGTATATGTAAACTTTATACAATTCACCAAATATTTGAAAATATTTAATTCCAACTACTTCTGGTAAAGTAACTAGGGTAATGGAAAGAATACCAAACTGGAATCAAAATGTTGAGCATTTCAGTCCTGTTTGGGCCTCCAAGGCTGAAGTATATCATAAAATACTCAGATTGGATATCTGTAAACTAAGGGGTTTGAACCAGATGCTATGTGGTAAACCCTCCAGCTTTAAAATTCTATTGTACCAGGTACTCAAATAACTATTCCAAAAGAACAGTATTCATAGATTTTAAAGTAAATTTAAAATATTAATTTGATGGGTAATAGTGTAGCTGTATTATTTGTGCTCATCCATAAATTGGAAAAGCTTGTCTGACTGCTTCCAACACTACACAGGAAATCCTCCTTTTAATAAACGAAGAACAACAACAGTAAAGCATTTCTTCCAAATTACCATTTGGAAACACTACTCCTCTGACAAATATAAGTGACCTGACCTTTGGACTTTACAAATCAAGCTACTCATTTTATATGATGATTAGCATTCACTTAAAACTTTTCTTACTGGAAATTGTAATGCATACATTTTGTTACAGTGAATCATTAGTATTTCATTTAAAAAGGCTTCAAAATGTATCTTTCTAATCAAGATACGTTTTTTAAAAAAATCAAGAGAATAATGTAAATTTTTATAGACTATAGATTTTTTTGTTGTTGTTAGTGAAGAAAAATGACAGTGTAGTTTTTCTTTCTTGATAGGGATAGCGAAGGGAAAATTCTGAATCACTGGTTGAGATTAGAATCTCAAATTGTGGTCTCTAGACCGGGAGCAGCAACATTACCTGGAAATTTGTTAGAAATGCAAATTCTTGGATCTCATTCCAGAGCCAACTAAAATCATATATTCTGGGGATGGGCCAGCAATCTGTGATTCTTAAACATACCTAAAGTTTAGTTAATACTTTATTTCAATGATCTACTTTATAAAACACACCCACTTATTTTTTGCACTTATCAACTGAACGGGTAGGTAAGAAACAACATAACAACATAACAACAGCCCAATCTTATAACAAAGTGTTACTGGCAAAACTTAAAAAGTAAACCTGTTCCTACTTTCCTATTACTTATATTGCTTAATTTTCTTCTTGTTTCACTGAAATGTAGACTGGCTCCAGATCTGAGTAACTTAACATCTGTTTTGACATTTTATCAAAAAGCACATGCTCAAAGTGCAACTAGGAGTCAGGGCAAACATTTCTTAGGTTTTCCTCCAATCTCTTGAGGATTAATGAAATTTTTAAAATAGAAAAACAAGCAAAACTGAAAAATTAAATCTGTTCACTCAGCAATAAATATGAGGTACCTACCGTGCCTGAGCTACTCTTAAAGGTTGGGCAGATAGCAGTATATATATATATATATATATATATATATATATATATATATATATATATATATATAGACAAAAATCTCTGCTCTAAGAGAGCTTCTGTTTATGGATGTTTCATTGTTTTTGGTATGGCAGCCCTTTTTAAAAAAAAGGATATTTAAAATATTTGTACAAGTTACTCTTCTGTTTATCTACTTTTGAGTTGCTAATACACAGTACCAGGATGTATGCTCATATTAAATTCTAAAATGATAATTTATTATGAATTACTTCTGAAAAATATGATGAATTTCTTGAAATTCTCTTAATAGGGACACCTGGATGGCTCAATGGCTAAGTGTCTGCCTTCAGCTCAGGGTGTGATCTCAGTGTCCTGGGATCAAGTCCTGCACTGAGCTCCCACAGGGAGCCTGCTTCTCCCTCTCCCTCTGCCTATGTCTCTGCCTCTTTCTCTGTGTCTTTCATGAATATATAAATAAAATCTTTAAAAAAATTTCTCTTAATAGACCATGAGCTATGAGCAAATTTAAAATTATTAGTAAGACAAATGTATTGCAGACAATTTAATTATTTATTTATTTATTTATTTATTTATTTAATTTTTTATTTACTATTTATGATAGTCACACACACACAGAGAGAGAGAGGCAGAGACACAGGCAGAGGGAGAAGCAGGCTCCATGCACTGGGAGCCCGACGTGGGATTCAATCCCGGGTCTCCAGGATTGCACCCTGAGCCAAAGGCAGGCGCCAAACCGCTGCGCCACCCAGGGATCCCTAGACAATATACTTAAACAAAGTAAATTTAAGTATTTGTAAATAACATATTATTCACAATTTACAGACACAGTGTTAGTAGTTATAAATTTTGTACTCCATAGTTTAAGGCAGTGATTTATAGAGATTATATATAAAAATATATCCCTTAAGATAAATGAATGTTCTTCCTTTTACTGTACTGCATTTATTATCTGCTTTTATTTACCTGTAGATGCTACTTTCCTGACCAGGTCTTTCCATAAGCCATAAGGGTTGTGAGAGGTAGTAAAAAAATTTAAAAAATACTTAAATATGAAAATTTATAAATATTAAATGAAAAAAATGTGTTAACTTGTTAATAATATAAAGACATTAAGTATGTAAATGTTAAAAAAACTTAAAAATAGACATAGGCAAGTTAGTTAGGAGTCTTCAAATAGACCCGTATTGCTCCAAAACTACTTTGAAAAAGCCCTCTCTAAACTTGAATAGGCACTTATACAAATCCAAAAATGTCTAAGTGAGCTGCAATTTCTTTTGTTTTCTTTTAGAGTGAAGTATGGGTGTATGTCTCTATGCTTAAACATGCATTATAACGATGAGACATATTAAAATTAACATAAGGTCTGGACACAAGTCTTTTGAGAATGAAATTTAAATCTCTTTTTTAAAAGATTTTATTAATTTATTCATGAGAGAGAGAGAGAGAGAGAGAGAGGGGCAGAGACACAGGAAGAGGGAGAAGTAGGCTCCATGCAGGGAGCCCGATGTGGGACTCGATCCTGGGTCTCCAGGATCACGCCCTGGGCTGAAGGCGGCACTAAACTGCTGAGCCACCCGGGCTGCCCCTTAAATCTCTTTTTGATGCTTAATGGCACCTTCAGGATTTCCTGGGCACCAACTCTATGTGCAAAGAGTTGCAGTCCTTAGAAAATATAAATTTTTCAAGAACTACTTAAGAGCACTCCTAAAAACATTTGTTAAATTAACAGAATTCATTAAGATTATATACAATTTCTAAAAAGATGAATTAATTAATACTCATATAGTAAATATCTCCAGTGTGTGCTATATATATGGCAGTGTACACAGTATGGGAAATACAAAAAAATGCAGCCTACAGTTCTTGACCTGAAAATGCTTAGAATAAAATTAAGAAAAATATACTATTTCAAACATTAAAAATCCCTATTTTTATAGTTTAGCAGAAATGAATACATTTAAAATAATCTGCTCTGTTTTATGAAATATTTTATATAAAAATACCTCATTTAGATGACTTCATTTTACTCAACCAAGGTTTTAAATTTATTAGTTCTAAAACAAGTATATAAACCTCAGTTTGGGTCTTTTCTCAGCATCAATGTTCATCTATTGTTATTTAATAATCTGCCATGCTATAGGTATGTGTGTATTCATCTAGATATATCTAGAAATATATGTATCTATCATTTATTTAATGCTTACTATATGCCAGGGATGTGCTAAGCACATAGTATATATATGCATATTCTTTTTGTTTATTTGATAGAGACAGTGTGCTCATGTTCATGAGTGGGGGGAGTGGGAGAGAAAATCTCAATCAGACTCCCTGCTGAGCATGGACCACCCCCTCCCAAAGTGGGGCTTGACTCATGACCCTGAGATCATGACCCGAGTTGAAACCAAAAGTCAGACACCCACTGACTGAACCTCCCAGGTGCCCCATAAGCATATTCTATGTATATGTGTGTGTGTGTATTTGTGCACATATACACATATTCATAACTACTTTATTTAGTACTTATTATGCTTTTAATTTCTTTAATTATAAACTAAAGGAATTATTATTTGTCTAAATCACACAGCTTGGCAGATTCTAGATAGTGGGTCTGCTTTTCTCTTAAGCCTATGCTTTTAGTCTGTAAATTTACATATTTAATTTTGAAGTTAGATGCCTTCAAGGAACTAAGTAAATATGAAGCTGCTTGGTTCATTGTCTGTGACTTTCCTTAAGATTATGCTGAAAGGAGGATATTAATTAAAAACTTGGTATTTCTATTAAAGAAGGCACCTGAAGATCATCAAAGCATTTTTTTTCATATTAGCTTCTTAGTCACAATTTGTTGAGGACACCAAACTGGGAAGTTATATGGGAAACTGAAATTGGGCCAAGATGACAAATTATATATGTATATTAACATGTGGGCCCATCTGATTACTGTAGTTTATATTTAAGGGTACTGAAATGACTAGAGGCAGAGGTAATGAGGAAAGACTTTACAAAAGAATCTTGAGTATTAGTTTATAAATGTAAAGAGAAAAGCTTTTTAGGTTGCTGTTAGCCAGATATCAATACCTCACTGCTCATCTTAAACACTGACACTTGTCTATTTCCAATTCTTTTTTTTTTTAAAGGATTTTATTTACTTATTCATGAGAGAGAGACAGATAGAGAGACAGAGAGACAGACAGAGGGAGAAACAGACTCCATGCAGGGAGCACGATGCGGGACTCAATCCCGGGTCTCCAGGATCAGGCCCTGGGCTGAAGGCAGGTGCTAGCTAAACCGCTGAGCCACCCGGCTGCCTTCTATTTCCAATTCTAATGTCAACCCAAATATTTATTTAGTTGGTGACTTTCCTGAGTAATTCTATTAAGTTTGTATTTTTTGTGTTGTTTGACCACTGAAGTGTCTATTTGATTAGTTTAGTGGTCAGCGAATGGTTGAACAGAAATTTCCTTGAATGCCTGGAACCAAGTTCTTGCAGCCTTTTCTAAGGGGCTCTGTGTGTGTTGGGATTTGTTTTCATTGCTTCAATAGCCAGTTTACTAAATAAATATTAACAGTAACAATAACAAAAATGATAAGCCATGGGGAATGGGTATAGAGAATATAATTTCCAGGTGTGCCCCATTATACCATTCCAAATGTCTAGTTATTAACAAAAAATTATGATACACATAAAGAAGCAATAAAGTATAACTCTATACAGGAATCAAATGAATCAACAGAAATTGCCCCTGAGAAAGCCCAGACATTAGATTTACTAAATCTATACCTATATCTATATCTATAAAGAAGAAGTATAGGAATTATATCACAGCAAATAGAAAACTTCAATAAAAAACAGAAATTATAAATAAAACAGAAATTCTGGAGTTGAAAGGTACAGTAATAACTAGAGGGGCTCAAGAGACTTGAAGTAGTAGAGGAAAGAATCAGTGAACTTTTAAGATAAGTAAACTGGGATTACCTAGTCTGAGGAACAGACAGAAAAAAGAATGTCATAGCCTCAGAAATGCATGGGATATCACCAACTGTGCTATTATGTGCATAATGAGAGTCCCAGAAGGAGAGAAAAGACAGAAAGGGGACAAAAAATATTTGAATACATAATAGCCCTAAACTCCCCAAATTTGATGAAAAATATGTACATCCAAGAAGCTAAACAAACTCCAACAAGAAAAACTCAAAAAAGATCCACATCTGGAAATAACACAAACTACTGAAAGACAAAGACCAAGAATCCTGAAAGCAGCAAGAGAAAAATAACACATCACATAGAAAGGATTCTCAAGAAGACTAACAACAGACTTCTCATCAGAAACCCTGCAGGTCAAAACTTAGTAGGAACAGGCTTTCAACATTTCGTGCTGAAGGAAGACTCAACCTACCATTCAATATGCAACAAAGTTATCCTTTAAGAAGGAAGGAGAAATTAACATATTCCCAGATAAATTATAAGAGATATCAAAACTACCAGATCTTCCCTTCAAGAAAAACTAATGGGAGTCCTTCAGGTTGAAACAAAAAGGACATTTTGACAGTAACTAAAATCTACATGAAGAAATAAAGAGCAGTAGGAAAGGTAACTACATAGGTAAATATAAATAGATTATATATATAATATATATATTACATTTTTTTTTGTAAGTCCTCCATCTAATTTAAAAGACAATTTGCAGGGGCACCTGGGTGGCTCAGTTGAGTGTCTGCCTTCAGTTCAGGTCATGATCCCAGGGTTCTGGGATCCACCCCACATCCAGTGGGGAGCCTGCTTCTCCCTCCCCTCACCCCCTGCTCTCTCTTGCTATCTCTTTCTAAAAAAAAAGAAAGAAAGAAAAAAAACCCCACAAGAAATAATTATAAAAATGTGTCGATAAGCTTACAATGTACAATGATATAATCTAAACAATACTAGCACAAAGGAGACAAAAAGAGCTGTGTTACAGCAAAATTTTTATATACTACTGAAATTAAGGTGATATTAATCCAAACTAGATTGTTTTAAGTTAAAATGTTAATTCTCAGGATAACCACTAAGAAAACAACTCAAAGAAAGTATATAAAAAGGGAATTAAAATGGCATAGTGAAAAATATTTAACTAAAAAAAGTGAGCAATAAGAATAAGGGAATCAAGAAAAAAAAAGATATTTCAGATATAAAAAACTCTACAAAATTGGGAGGTCTCTGGGTGGCTTAGTTGATTAAGCATCTGCCTTGGGCTCAGGTTGTGAACCCAGGGTACTAGGATCAAGCCGTGCCAGGCTCCTTGCTCAGTGGGGAGTCTGCTTCTCCCTCTCCCTCTGCCCTCCCAACTCCCCACCCTCAACTCATTCTCTTAAATAAATAAAATCTTAAAAACAAAAAAGGAAACAAAACTGGGGTGCCTGGGTGGCTCATTCCGTTTAGTGTCCGACTCTTAATTGTGGCTCAGGTCATGGTCTCAGGGTTGTGAGATATGTGAGATCAAGCTCTGCATTGGACTATGCTCTGGGAATGTGGAGCTGGCTTAAGATTCTCTTTTTCCCTCTTCCTCTGCTCCTCTCCTTCCTCCCACCCTCTTTCTCTCAAAAACAAATGATCAAACAGCAACAAAAAAACAAAGAAAGCAAAACCACATTGTAGACTTTATTCTACCCCATTAGTAATTACTTTAAATATAGACAGATTAAATACTCCAAATAAAATACAGATTATCAGCATGGGAAAAAAAATGATCTAACTGTATGCTGTTTATAAAAGATACATGTGGGAAGCCCAGGTGGCTCAGTGGTTTAGCGCCGCCTTCAGCCCAGGGCGATCCTGGAGCCCTGGGATCGAGTCCCACATCAGGCTCCCTGCATGGAGCCTGCTTCTCCCTCTGCTTGTGTCTCTGCTTCTCTCTCTCTCTCTGTCTCTCATGAATAAATAAAATCTTAAAAAAAAAGACACATTTTAATTTAAAGACAAAAAAATTAAATAAGATGAAAAAACTATACCACACAAACAGAAATCCAAAGAGAGCTGGGGTGTCTATTCTAGTATCAGGCAAAAATAGAATTTAAGACAAAAACTGTCAGTAGAGACAATGACAAAAAGTCAATCAGAAGACATAGTATGTATAAACATATATGTATCTAATACAGACTCTAAGTACATATACCTCTAAGTATATAAGGCAAAACCGGTAGAAGTAAAATGTTAAACAGTTCCACAACAATGGTTGGAGACTATACTATCTCTCAACAGTGAGAAGAACTAGGCCCAACATCAATCTGGAAACAGAACACTTGATCAATACTATAAACCAACTAAATCTAACAGACATCTGTAGAACACTGCACCCAACAAAAGCAGAATACATATCCTTCCTACGTGCACACAGAGCATCCTCTAGGATAAACTGTATTCTAGGCCTTAAGATAAGCCTTTTAAAATTTAAACCCCTGAAATCATAGAAAGTATGTTCTCTAACCACAGTGAAATGAAAAAAGGAATCAGTTACAAGATGACCTTTGGATCAGTTACAAGATGACCACATAAATATGTGGAAATCAAACAACACACTACTAAATAACCAATGGGTCAAAAGAAATCAATCAGGGAAATTACGAAAAGATACACACAAAGAAATAAACATAACCTGCCAAAATGTATGAATGCAGCAAAAAGTAGTGATCTGAGGAAATTCTGTAGCTGTAAATGCTTTTATTGAGCAGAAAGATATCAAATCAATAATCCAATCTTATACTTTATTTTTTTATTTTTTAAAGATTTATTTATTTATTTGTGATAGAGAGAGAGAGAGAGAGAGAGAGAGAGAGAGAGAGAGGTAGAGACACAGGAGGAGGGAGAAGCAGGCCCCATGCAGGGAGCCCGATACGGGACTCAATCCCGGGACTCTGGGATCACGCCCCGGGCCAAAGGCAGGCGCCAAACCCCTGAGCCACCCAGGGATGCCCAATCTTATACTTTAAAACTAAAAAATAAAACTAAATGCAGAGTGAGCAGAAGGAAGAAAATGATAAACGCTAGCACGGAAGTAAATGAAATAGCAAATAGAAAAAGAATAAAGAAAATTAATAAAACTAAAAGTTGGTTCTTTGAAAGATCAATAAAACTAATAAAACTTTAACTAGACTGACTATAGGGTGGAGGGGGGTAACATTCAAATTAATAAAATCAAGTATGAAAGAAGAGATATCAGAACTGGACTTAGAGAAATAAAAAGGATTACTAATGGAGTGCTATTATCAACTGTATGCTAAAAAATTAAGTAGCCCAGATAAAACAAATACATTGCTAGAAAGACACAAAACTCACTGAAGAAAAAGAAAATCTGAATAAACCTGTAAGGATAGAGATTGAATTAGCAATTAAAAAACTTCCCACAAAGAAAAGCCCACATAACAGTATGCATCATTGATGAACTGTACCAAATGTTTAAAGATGAAATAAGATCAATCTTTCACAGTCTTCCAAAAAATAAGAGAGAAATGAACACTTTCCAACTCATTCTATGGAGTCAATATTACTGACTGTGATCCCAAAACTAGTGAAGAAACTACAACTAAAATCTCTTATGAATACTGATGTAAAAACATTAATAAAATACAAGTAACCAGAATTTACAACATATAAAAAAGATTATACACCATAACCAAGTGAAAAATCCTAGGAATGAGAGGTTGTTTTACATGAAAACCAGTCAATGTAAAATACTATATATATTTTTCTGGGGTGGGTGGGAGGGGAGAGCAGAGGGAAAGAGAGAGACTCTTAAGTAGGCTCCATGCCCAGTGAGAGGCTGATCTCACAACCTGATCATGACTTGAGCTGAAATCAAGAGTCAGACACTTAACTGACTGAGGCACCCAGGTGCCCCTAAAAGACCAGATTAATAGCATTAAGGACAAATTATCTCAAAAGATACTGCAAAAGCATTTTAACAAAGTCTAACATCCTTTCCTGATAAAATATTCAACAAAGAAAGAACACAAAGCAACTTCCTCAGCCTGATACAAGCTACATACAGAAAATACACTAACAACATACTTAATGGTCAAAGACTGAAAGTTTTCCCCTAAAGATGAGGAACAAGACAATTTCCACTGAACTGGAGATTCTAGCTAGGATAATTAAGTTAGGAATAAAAAGGCATTCAGGTGGAAAGGAAGAAGTAAAACTATTTCTATTAGTAGATAACATGATATTGTATATAGATAATCTCAAGGAACCTACCAAAAAAACCCCAAACATCTTTTAGAATAAAAAAATCAACAATGTTGCAGAATACAACATCAATATAAAAAGTCAAGTATATTGCTATACCTGATAAATGAACAATCTGAATATAAAACCAATTCATTAGCAATAGCATTGAAAAAAATTAAGTACTTCAAATAAAAGTATGAGTTATATACTGAAAATCACAAACTATCATTGAAAAAAATTAGTATCTAAATAAATTGAAAGATCCACATTACTAGATTGAAAGATTTAAATTCTTTAATTTTGATCTACAGATTCAACAAAATCCCTATCAAAAGTTTTACAGAAACTGAGAAGATGACTGTAAAATTCATACAGAAACACAGAAACCTAGAGTTGCCAAAACAATCTAGAAGAATGAAGCTGGGGGACATGCCCTGATTTTAAAACTTACTATAAAGGTGGAGTAATTGAAACAGTAGATTACCGGTATAAACACAGGTATATGGAATTATATGCAATATAATTAAGAGCCCAGATATAAAGCTTTACATTCATGGTCAACTGATATTTGACAAGGGTGCCAAGACCATTAAATGGGGGAGGAATAGTCTTTTCAATGAATGGTGCTGCTAAAACTAGATAGCCACATGCAAAAAAATAAAGTTGTATTCCTAATTCACACCACATACAAAAATTAACTCAAAATGGATTCTAGAACTAACTAAAGGTAGAATCAAATGTATAAAACTCTCATAAGAAAACTGGAGTCAATCTTTGTGACCTTGGATTAGACAATGGTTTCTTAGATATGAGATCAAAACACTGAGTGACAAAACAGTAGTAAACTGGATTTTATAAAATTAAAAAAAAATGTGCTTCAAAGGACATGATCAAGAAAGATAAAAGACAACCTACAGAATGGGAGAAATATCCACAAATTATCTTTTTGATAAAAGACTTGTATTAAGAGTATATAAAAAATGCTTACAAGTCAACAATAGAAGGACAAACTCAATTAGATATAAGTAATACAAATATTTTTATATATTTATTTATATATAATTTATGTAGTTATGCAATTGATGTATGTATAATATTTATACATCATAAGCCTGTGCATGGTAAGTTCTCAGTGTAAGGAATAACTAAAATTATTTAACTCCTAAAGTTCTTTGAGTTATTATAGAGGGATTTTGTAATAAAATATTTATATAGGATGCTTACAGTTATAAATGTGGTCCTATTTTCCAAATTAAATATAGATTTGCTAATGTCAATTCTATTTCTAAAAACATTTCTACCTTTGGTACAATAAGCTCTCAATCCAACATGTACATATATATATATATATATATAACATATACTCATTTAAAAATATATCTAATTTATAATATAGTAAAATATAATTAATATTTGCCCAATTAGGAAATGGGCAAAGGAATTGACTAGATTTCCAAAGAAGATACACAAATAGCAATTCAAAAGATACTCTATCCTTAGTCACTAAGGAAACACAAATCAAGATAGCACTTTCCGTCCATCAGGACGGCTATAATAAAAAGGACAATAACAAGTGTTAGTGAGGATATGGAGAAATTTAAACCCTCATACATGGCTGGTAGGATTGATTGTAAGATGGTTTAGCCACCTTGGAGAATATTTGGGCAGTTCCTCAAAATGTTAAACATAGAGTTACCATATGACGCAGCAATTCCACCACTAAATATACGTCTGAGAACTGAAAACATGTCCACACAAAGACCTATACTTGGATGTTTACATAGTATTACTCATAATAGCTAAAAAACAGAAGCAACCCAAATGCTCAACAACAGATTGATAGATAAAATGTGGTAAATCCATATAACAGAGTCATTTGGCCATATAAAAGAATGAAATTCTAACGCATGCTACATATCATTATGCTAAGTGAAAGAAGCCAGGTACTAAAGGTAACATATGATATAATTGCATTTATATCCAATGTCAAGAACAGGCAAATCCATAGAGACAGAAAGTAGATTACTATTTGCCAGGGGCTACCTACAGAGAGAAGGTGATGGCAGGGGTTTATTGATAAGTACGGGATTTCTTTTTAGGGTACCAAATACATTTTAAAATCAGACAATGAATATACTAGAACCCACTGAATTTTAGACTTTAACAGGGTATATTTTACAGCTATGTGAATTAAATCCAAATAAAGCTGTGATTAAAAAAAAGAGCATCCCAGAAATTATGGTTATGGAAAGTAAAGTTGGTTATGATAAATAAAACAACAGATACAAGCAGAAATACAGAGGAGACCATAGTTCCCCACAACAGAGCAGAAAGCCCAGATCTTGTCTATGGAAGTAGACAAGAGAGGTTCAACTGTGGAAATATATGGAAGAGAAAGAAATACATGTGGGACATGAAAGAAAGGGAGAAGCTGAATTTGTATAACACTAAGGTTTTGCTGGTAAGGACTAAGCAGCTGGTAGCACCAGCAACAGAAAATTACAGTCAAAAGGTCTGATGAAGGTCCTGGGAAAACGGGAATTTTATTGAGCTGTACTCATTTTCAGGTTCTCTGGGTGAACAATTGTTAACAGCCTAAGTACTTCCTATAAAGATTTTTTCTAGTAGAATGGAGGAAGGAGGTCAACTATGAATTTGACCACAGAACAAGAGTAAGATCAGAAACATCAACTGAGGAGTCCATCACACTTAAGTATCAGCTGAAGCTTGTGTGTGTACAATGAGCATTATAATAAGTCTCAAAGAAGAAGGGATGAAGCCCAATCACCTCATTCTTGGGTAATAGTTACAATTATCTTCTCATTCCTTCACTCCAGTTCTTCAAACAGCTGTCTGTGGCATGTGGGTTGCAGAGTTTGAAGTGCAGCAGGTGTTTGTAATTTCCTTTCTCAAGGTCACAGGTGACTCTGCCAGTGCGCTTGATAAACCACAGCTTCTGGGCCCCTTTCTTTCCACCAAACCCCAAGATCCCCCTCTCACATCCAGATTACTCTCTGCTACTTATATGACTATAACTTACCCACAGCTATTAAAATTGAATTATTTCCACGAAATCTACTAAGACTCTATCCACTAACCTCAAATCATATCTGATTAATACTTCTTGGGGGGTAGATGGATATTTTCCAAAATATTTTTTTGAAATTGGCTTTCTTTTCTTTTCTTTTTTTTAATTTTATTTATTCATGAGACACACACACACACACACACACACACACACACACACACACACACACACACAGGCAGAGGGAGAAGCAGGCTCCATGCAGGGAGCCTGATGTGGCTGGCCCTCGATCCCGGGACTCAAGGATCACACCCTGGGCAGAAGGCAGGCATTAAACCGCTGAGCCACCCAAGGATCCCCTTAAATTGGCTTTCTTAGGTAACTTCCATGTTAGACTCAGAGGGAAAAGTCCTATTTGGCTATGCCCTTTCCTCAAATCCAGGTCTTCATGACCCATTTTACTGTTATTTTGGTCAGCCTTTTAGTAGTGCTCAGCTGCCCTTCATGACTATCCCTGCCCAATCCTGTTACAAGTTATAGTGATGACACAAAGATCAGATAAAATAATATATAGTATATAGCAGGGCATAAACTTTTTATAAGTGCCTACTGGTGTTAACATTATCTGAACTGCCCCCAATTTCCACAGAATCTGCCTTGTGCCACTGAGTGACATTAGGATGTAATGGTTTATTCATATTAATGGCCTCTACTTTGAAGGAGTTAATATTTTTGGTTCAACTACTATAATTCATTAACATATTCAATTTAAATGTTTCTAGAAAACACTTTAAGGTCTTTAGTGTCTCAGTTTCCTTACTGGCAAATGATGATATTTTTTTATTTTCTAGAACTGTTATGACATTCAAATAAGTAACATAAAACAATTTACACAGTGCTAGGCAAACAGTAAGTGCCCAATAAATGTTAAGCATAATTATTATCATTCAACTCCTAAAGTTCCTCATGTTATCATAGAAGAATGGTGTTATAGTAAAATATTTCTGTAGAATGCCCACAACTATGAATTTGACCATATTTTCTAAACCAAATATAGATCTACTAATTCCAACTCCATTTCCCAAAATAAAAATTTATTTCCAGGCTTGGCAAATAAGCTCTGAATCCAGAAAGTGCCCTCAGAGAAGTCTATTCTTATTGCCATTAGAGAGAATACCAGGCAGAGATATGGTGACATGAAAACTTTATGAAGTTTCATTAAAGACATAGAACAAGAAGTTTCATTTCCTCTAGGGATTTATCTCACTTAATCTTTATACATCAAGCCAATCTGTGACCCAATTATGAGGTTATACCAGGAGGTATCTGCCTTACTGAATGCTGTGCTGCTATTTCTGCCAAAGGCTGATTTCTGGGGACCCTGAGATAATGGCAGGATAAAAAGCAGGATAAATTCCAGAAGAGGAATATGTATATTTTTATCAAGACAAAAAAAGGATCTACGGAATGTGTGTATTTTATCAAGACAGAAGAAGGATCTATGGAACATTAATAGTGGCAGATGGCAAATGTCCACGTAGGCAGGGAAAACAGCGCACTAGTTTGATGACTTTTGATTAAATTTCTCCCCAAATGGAAAATAATATTGTTAGGTGATGAGTGTTAAATTGTTTCTTTTCTAAATGACTGCTTTCTTCATTTTATGGCATGATCAACTCAAATTCTGGTTTCTGCTACGGACTATATTAATGCTTTCCTTAAGAATCAAAGTTTATACTGATTGGAAGGAAAATTTCAAGTAATCACCAAATCTTATTTTAAAAGACATGCAAGTAAATGCTTTGTTAAAGCATATAATGCAACATAACACTGAAATTGCTTTCAAATAATAGTATCTCCCAAACAAAATGACTTCCAAATAAAAACTTAAATTGCCCACATGCAAAGAAATTGTTGCTATTTTGATTTTGTTCACTGTTCAATATTTTTCTAATGTTTTAAATAAATACAATAAGCAGCATCATAAAATCTATAAATGTTAAAGAGTTTGGGAAACAGCTATTATTATGCATTAAAAAAATTCAGAATTCAAAACAATTTTGGCAGGCTAGATAGTCAAAAATATATTGATGAAATTCAACAAGGATAAATGGATAACTCTATACCTAGGGTTATGACAATATTAAGTGAATACCTGAAAGATTACTGTGTGCTGGACACTGTACTCAGTACTTTAAACAACAGAGCACTAAATGAGGTAGGTACTATTGTTAACTCCATTCTAGGGATAAGGGTTCTGAGGTACAGATCAGTAAATAATGGGAAATATGTTTTGACAAAATGTCTTTAAAACTTCAAGGACGTTTTGGTAGGTCACAATTCAATATTGAACGCAATATCCAGATTACAGAAACCAATAATAATCACTACATTTTTTCACTGCAATTAGAATATTAAGTCCAATTCTGGATACCACTTTTCCCAGTGTGAACAAACTGGAATGGAATCAACATAGATTAAGATAAGTAGAAGAAAATGGATATACTAAAAAAGAGAAGATCAAGAGAAATAGATGCCCTTAAGCATCTTAAGAGCTGCATTTATAGATGAGGAACCTGATGTGGTCTACTACGATGGTCTGGAAGCAGAGGAAATATATCAGTTATTTGCAGTAAAGTACAAAACTTGAGTAATTAATGAAAAACACAATGTTTACAAGGTAGAACTAGTTTTTGTTTCCCAGGAAACAATGTATCTATCTTAGAAACAGGTTAAAGAGACTTTTTCTTTATCAAGAGACTTGTTTTTCAGGAAACATGAGCCTTTTTCTGTAGTAATCGGTGGCATACCTTTCTCATATGTTGATGCTAAGTAACTACAAATGTATAGAGATTAGAAATGTTTCAACAATTTTATCACAAAATCCCATTATTAGGAGATAATGCAATCTTTGGAAAAGTCTTGATGCAGGAAGTTGAGAGGCCCTTAGGTAATATGTTAACTACAAAGAAAAGACTCTTGGCTCTATATTTACCTGTGTGATGCTAGGTGAGCCTCTTCACTTTTCAGGGCCTCAGTTTCATAATTTATGAAATGGAAATAATATCTACCTGAGCATTATGCAGATGGAAAGAAAGCAGATAGATATACAGGGAACACAGTAAGTCTTTAATAGATGTATATCATGAATGTTCACAACAAAGCATTAATAAATTAAATAATCATTTGATAAAATTCTTGGAGATTCAGGATCATTATGAGAATCAGCAATATCATAATAGTCAGTAATAATGTGTGCAATGCCTTGTAGAATATCCAGATTGTAGTGCTGAACAAGATCATACATAATCCCTTTTAACAAACTGGTGGTTGCCAGAGGGGTGGTGGGTAGGGAGATGAGCAAAATAGGTGAAGGGGAAGTAGGAGGTATAGGCTTCCAGTTATGAAATGAATAAATCACGGGGAAAAAAGGTACAACACAGAGAATATAGTCAATGGTATTGTAATAACGTTTATAGTAACAGATGGTAGTGGACTCTTATGAGCACAGCATACCTATGTTGAATCACAATGTTGTGTACCTGTAACTAATGCAACATTGTGTTTCATTTACATTTCAAGTAAAATTTAAAAAATGCCAAATTGGAGAGAGAGGTACTAAAACAAAAAACCAAACCAAAAGAAAAACAAAAAACAAAACACCAAACTCCTTCTTTTGATGGATTATTATGTATTTTACTAGAGGAGATAAAGTCCTTTATTTTTTACATGCTGTTCTGCTCTAAGGCATCACATTCTGCAAAACTGTGAATTAAATGTAACAGTGTTTATGGAAAAAACCTGGTTGTTGCAGACTACTTAAAATCTTTGGAGCTTTATCATGAGGGTACTGACAGAAACATAAGGATCCTAATCAGAGTACAGATAAGGTGTTAAATCTTTGCTGGCCTTTGTACCCAGCATTTCTGTCAACCCTGAGACTTTGCAGCCTTTCACCTCTGGTTCAGTGACACTTCCTTTGAAATGCAGGCTCTTAAAAGGATTTAATTTAATAGAGACCAGTTTATCAAAATTAAAAATCCAATTCAGGTTTTTAGACTTTATCCACCAAACAAGACAATTTTTTGAAATTTGGGGAAATTTCTTAGCAGCTTCTTCGAAATCTGTACTAGCGGTCATGAAGCTACAAAAGCAGCCACTGAAGAAGGTACTTCAGCTTTTAAGAAATTGCTCCATTTTTCCATTTGATTGTGAGAAATATGCTGGCCTTATTGCTGTAACACTTAAAACATGCAGAAAAAAGTTCCTCTGCTTTCATACTGACATCATTCATCTATTTATTAATGTACAGAGGCTAACTGGTATCACAGAAACACACAGACTGCACTCAAGAAAGTAAGTACTCCAAAGAAACTGGGTTACGGGGCTGAACAAATGTTTTGGGCAGGGCACATCACCACACCTCCTTTATGGCATTAAACAGAGCCCCTGCCTTTCTAGCGGAAGCTAGACACCCTTCCAGCACTTGCTTTTTTTGCTGCGTGCAGGGGAGAAAGGACGAAAACAATTCCTCCAGAGGAAGGTCTTACCAGAACCCTGTGTTCATACTTCTAGATATCTCATTGGCTTAACTGAGAAAGTATCGCACCTAGTGTCTACCATAAAATGATTTTAATTTCTTTGGTTTTCAAATGCTTTAGATGTACTGTTTTAACATTTTTAGGCTCTTCTGAATCGTCCTTAAGTCATGGTTTTGATTAGCCGATTCCTCAAGTTCTACTGGTCTCTATAACTGAATGGCTTTTCCTGTGTTAGGAGAAATCGTGAAAGAGCTTGAAGTGGACAAAAAAGATTACAGGGTGTTCTTTCAATGGAACACTAGGCAGCCTGGTCAGTGCTTTTTTCTCACTGTACTGCACATTGCTCTCTAGCCTGCCTGTTGGCTAACTTTCACAGATAACTGAACACCAGATTCTATTGCTTGGCATCCTTTCACGATGTGCTGGACTTGTGAAGGTGGAGAGTTTAGTCCAATAGGAAAGGGACTTAGTTTCTGATCTACTGAAGACAACAAACCTGCATCCACCACTTAAGCAATAGAAAATTTCTAACAGCAATGATGGTGATGGGCATTTGCTATGTAACTTGGTGGGCACAAATGCCACGTGTATAATATGAGGAAGTGAATTCTAACTGAATCCCAAGAAGGAGATGAATGAGAGAAATGATGAGTCAGCACTTCAGGGATGACTGAGATTTGCTTAGTTTTTCTGCTTTTCGAACAGTATGGGGAACTGACAAAGATTCATTGAACTTTAGACCCAAAAATGGACTTCTTCAACCTTCCTTATTTTACCAGCTAGGTAAGTAAGTCCCTTGGCAAGAGGCCTTGCCACAACTGCCCTACCCTATTCCTTTGCCAAATGCTAAAATCCAGTCTGCATCTTTCTCATGCTCCATTTATATTGCTGGACCTTTTCTTCTATCTGAGAAATATTTATTTTGAATGTAATACAATAGCATAAATACTCAAATTTAATTTCTCACTTTTGAAGAACATGGAAAAACATTTACTTTGCACCCTATAAAGGTTCATTTTATGGCAGCCCTTTTGGCGAAATGCTACTTTCTTTTTGTGACATAAGTCAGCAAGGTACACACAAGGCTGAGTTAATTTGTATTCTATTTTCCATTCTCCTCTTGTGACAGGGTTTCTGAATTCTTTTGGTTTATCATACCTCCTTGTGTGATCGTCTAGCTTCCTTTCTAGGGCTCAGTTACCATTTTCCCAAAAGTTTCTAGTTACCAATGATAGAACAAAACCCTCTTCATTTCCATACTCCCCAGGCTTCTAAGATGCTACACTATTCCTGATCTCTTATGACATTCTTCTCTCTTTATCTGTCTTCTGGGAAGGTTCTTCTTCCAATCTGTTGAATACGGATATCCCTCAGGTCCAATCTGGCTCTTTGCTCTTATTTATTCCCACAGTTTTAGCATATTTTCATTTACTCATCTAAGCAGTATATAATGACAGTCTAAAAGCAATTGTGAGGGATGCCAGGGTGGCTCAGTGGTTGAGCATCTGCCTTCGGTTCAGGGTGTGATCCTGGGATCTGGGATCAAGTCCCACATCGGGCTCCCTGCATGGAGCCTGCTTCTCCCTCTGCCTATGTCTCTGCCTCTCTCTCTCTCTCTGTTTCTCTCATGAATAAATAAATCTTAAAAAAAAAAAGTAAATAAAAGCAATTGTGAGACAGACTTTTTTCCCCCCCCTTTCATGGAACTTACATCCTATTGAGGAAGACAGGTGATTAACAAGAGAACAACTAAATAAAAAGTTATAAATGGGGATAAATATTAAGAAGGAAAAAAGTGAGGTACAATAATAAAGATCAAGAGAGGAGGATCTACCTCAGATAGAGTGGTAAAGGAAAATCCTTGGAAAAGTTGACATTTCCTAGGATCTAAAGAAAAAGCTTGTTAGGCAAAAAGCCTGTGTATATTCCTGGCAGAGAGACCAAATGTTCAAATGCCTATGGGTGAGTGGGGAAGAGGTTGGCTGTGTTTGAGAAACTCAGAGCAAAGTATCATACGGCGATCCTGAAGAGGTAGGCAGAGACCAGAGTAGGCAAGGCCCTACAGGCCTTGGGTTTTACTCTAAACATAGAAGTTACTGAAGAGTGTTAAGCAGGAGGATAAGCCATTATTACTTACATTCAAAAAAAGATCACTCTGGCTGTTACGACTTATAGAACTAATGAATAAGGTAATCACACATTGAGGGTTGCCCAACATAGTCCCAGTTTAGGCCTGTCATCTTGGTGTAACTGGAGTTCTACATCAACTCCTTGTGAGTCACAATATGTGATAAATACATACTAAAACAAACTTTAAAATATGAACACAGAAAAACAAAGAATGTTGGTCAAAACACAGGCAGGCCATTGTGGCAACCGTCATCAGATTCCCTTGTTCCTGATGCCCCTGACCCAGCAGGGACCCTGGGGTCCTCCCCTTTGATTCGTGACTTAGTTTTACTTCTCAGACTTGGGATATGTTCTTGTCCTTTATATTTGACCATCTCTTGTAATGAAACAATATTCAACATTCAAAAATATATTGCGTGGGGTGTACTGCATCTTTACTCATTTATTCCTTACAACAATCCTTATGGTAGGTTTTATTATCTCCACTTACAGATGAGAAAACCAAAGCACAAAGAACAAAAGAGGCTTGTCTAAAGTCATGTGTAGCAAAAGTAACCGAACCAGGACATGGACCCAGGTAATGTGCTTTTGGATTCAAGTGTTCTTCATCCCCTCTTCTAATACTGTTTCACAATGTGAGAGGCCCAGATATGTTTTGGGAATAGCATGAAGCTCAAAGTATTGAGAAAATGTTGGAAGTAAGTAAGAAAGGTAATTGAAAGACATCAAATGTCATGCTAGGTAACTTAGTTTTTCTTTCTTTCTTTCTTTCTTTCTTTCTTTCTTTCTTTCTTTCTTTCTTTCTTTCTTTCTTTCTTTTTCCTTCCTTCCTTCCTTCCTTCCTTCCTTCCTTCCTTCCTTCCTTCCTTCCTTCCTCTTTCTTTCTTTCTTTCTTTCTTTCTTTCTTTCTTTCTTTCTTTCTTTCTTTCTTTCTTTCTTTCTTTCTTTCTTTTTCTTTCTTTCTTTCTATTTATGATAGTCACACAGAATGAGAGAGAGAGGCAGAGGCACAGGCAGACGGAGAAGCAGGCTCCATGCACCGGGAGCCCGACGTGGGATTCGATCCTGGGCCTCCAGGATCGTGCCCTGGGCCAAAGGCAGGCGCCAAACCGCTGCGCCACCCAGGGATCCCGGTAACTTAGTTTTCAACTGGTAGGAGATGAGATGCATTACAGGATCTTTTTTTTTTTTTAAGATTTATTTATTTTATGATAGACACACACACAGAGAGAGAGAGAGAGAGAGAGAGGCAGGCAGAGACACAGGAGGAGGGAGAAGCAGGCTCCATGCCGGGAGCCCAACATGGGACTCGATCCCGGGACTCCAGGATCAGGCCCCAGGCCAAAGGCAGGCGCCAAACTGCTGAGCCACACAGGGATCCCCACTACAGGATCTTATATGTGTGACATTTGCACTTTGGATAAGTAGCTCTGTAGAGAATGGATTTGGGAGGTGAGTAGGAGGAGACTGGTTTCTGATTCAGCTTGTTGGATGTGCCTCCTTCCTGCATGGGGCTTCTAGATACCTGTTGTAAAGAATCTGTGTTCCCTGCCCATGATGATACATAGGACTTCCCACAATCTATGTCTGAGCCTTCTGACTCCTGCATCTCCCTTCTAGATTTCACAGCTGTGGAGTGTGGCTCTATCAAGCACAGCAAAGTCAGATCTTCAAACGCATACTCTCTTCTGAAACCCAAGTCTATATTCTCAGTTCTCTGAACATTTCTACTTGTCCATGGCTTCTGATTACCTGAAATTTAACATGTTTAAAACTGAAAACATTGTTCTCTAAAAATCATCAAGTCAAAAGAGAATTAGGGGAAAAAAGTCTAAGAAACTTTTTTCTTAGTGGAGTATGTCAGTGGAGTATGCTAACAGGAAAAACCTACCTAAAGCTTCATAATTTACAGTGTTTGGAGAAACAACCAATGTGTATGTCCTGAAGAAAAAAAAAAGTTATATTATGGACAACTCACAAGTGATCTGAAAGGAAAATCTATTTTGCATTTGTGTTTGAATTTCAACAGGACTGCTCTGAATTGCTACTTTATTGATAAGTAAAAACAGATTCTTTTATGACAAGTTATAAAAGCTTATACTTTATCGGTTCCCTCTCCACCCTGCAATTACCTACAGGAAGAGATTGGTCATAGGTTCTATTTTATGAGTTTTATAGGGGCACATTCACCCCAGCTTGCATAGTATGAATTCCTGGAAAATTCTACAGACTGAAAAAAATAAGGCACTTTCTTTGGATCAAACATATTTCACCTCCATAACAAAACTGCCCCATTAACAAACTGCCCCAAATATTATGTTAAAATGTGAAAGATACATTTTACATAAATATATGTATAAGGCATACTAGACTAGTCTGTAGTAACAGAATATGCCCTAATGTTGCAAACTTACACAGTGGGCTGCACAGTGATATGAACCTAACAACAAAGACAACTTAAAATGTTGTAGAATAAGTATAGATTATCATATAGTCCAAAAGAGTCTTAGATTAAATTTTAATTTGAATGATTCAAATCAATATTTTTATGAACTAAGTTTAGTGTAATGGGAAAGCTACATCATGAACATCTCATATATTTTCAAAATCATAAAATATTGTAAAACATATTTAAGTTTACTACTGATAAAAGTTACATGACAAAAATTTATCAACCAAAAAAAAGAAAAAAAAATTATCAACCAGACCCTTGGAAAATCTAGGAGTGTAACTGCAGAATGAATTAATTAAAAGTTTGTTAAATTCAACTTATAACAATGAAGAAAAATGAACCAATATTTAAACTCCAGTCTAGGATATTTTAATTCCTAATAACTAATGAAATATTTAGATGAGTGGCAAAAGTATCCCATACCTGAGAATAATTAATCTTAATGAGGACAGGCTGGATTTTGCTTCAACCTGCTGTGACAGATGTGTAGGCTTCTGTGAAAATGCAAACTGTAATTTTATAAACTGCCAGAAAATCTATTTGTTAAAAAAAATTGTTCTCATTAATGGGGGTTGTGGGATCACTGAATAAAAGAAGAAGAAAGGAGTAGTACTAGTTAGTGTTACAGGTTTGGAATGTAGGAGCTTTACAAAAATCAGCAATTAATTACAGTAGCTGTGCTAATGTTGTTTGAATTTTAACACATCAGTTTTCACTAGAAGAGATCTGAAAACAATTCTCAAATCACTAAAAATTCTGCATATATTGCATGGCTTACTGTGTTTTATTTCTACCTGGAAATGTAAAAAGCTATGGGAACTACTATGCATCTAGCAGGTTATGAGCAGGTTTGTAATAACCTAAATAAGAACAAACATTTAGAGACTTCCTTATGCTAGTTGCAATTTTTCTTTGATTTGCAAATGAGTTTTTCATTTAAAGGAAATATGAGACTCAAGCCTGTGCTGACTTAACTATTAACTAACTTTTACACCTGCCTTTCAGGGTCAGACAATGACCTCTGATTAATCTGAGTCTGATATTATCCTTCACTTAACAGCAACTAGCTCTTAAAGTGGCATGATCTAATTATTTTCATATAACCTAGTATTATGATTGTCAAATGTCTTATTTATTTTTCCTATAATAGTAAACAAAGTATTTGAGTGAATACCATTCAGTACAAAAATTCAGTGTGCTAAATACCATTCAGGACAAAAAGAAAGCCACACATTTAACCACCAAATCTGAACTAGGACATCAGGTATAAAGAAAATAAAAGAAAATCTACAACACATAAGTAGGCAAAATAGGCTACCTATGCAAAAGAATGGTTAGGCTGCCAAGTCTCTCTCGAAACACTAAATACCAAAAGGCAAAAGAGGATCAATTTCCATAATATTCTGAAGGGAAAAGTTTATATCCAAATAATCAAAAACCCTGGAAAACTGTCTTTATTAAAAGATATTTTGAAGTATGTGGACTCAGATAAAACACTTCTCACGTTATACTTCTTGTAAAAATAACTTGAAAATGTACTCTTAGATATGAACAAAATTCAACTCAAAATGCCAAAAAAAAAAAAAAAAAAGTAGGGCTTATAGCCAGTTAAGAAGGTTTGATTCTTTTTGATGGAGGAGGTCATGCCATGTGAGGATATTCTGTTTACTTCTATTGAAGGCATCTCAAAAACACATTAGGTATTATTTATGTCAGAAAGAAAAAAATACCAAACAAAAAAATTAAACCTCGTGTAATAAATGAAAAAGAGAAGGAAACAAGTTAGAAAGAGAGTGGGAGAGAACACAAAACAAAGACAGAGGTGGTTTTGTTCTTAGGCTAACCTGTACTTACTTAAAGAACACTGTATCACATTATAGTGTTACAGGATCTATCTACCCTCCATGACCATGTATTTACTGAAAACTTCATTCCAACTTGGAATCTCAAGAAACACAGCTTTCTTCCTGTTACAGACAGAGGCTTGAGAAAGTAATTTTCTTCCTCTGCTGAACAGCTGTACTTAGCATCTAGCATTCTCCTAGACCCAAGCCATTCGTGGCGATACTCGATAGTCCGTACTTGGAGCAAGAGGGAAGTGGGGACTGGAGACTGGTGGTTAGGAGCAAGGTTAGGAAGTCACTGAGAGACCCGGCCCCACTCCCTTCTCTTACCTCCTCTTTAGAGAAAGACATTTGAACTTATAAATATCCTACTTTGTTAAATTTTTAGAACTTTTCATTTTATTTCTAAATACTTTCTTCTCTTAACCCCTTTAAGGGAAAAAAAAGGCACACACGTACAGTGAATGGAAATTAGGTAACATTATATTTCTGTGAAAAATCAGACTTTTCCTGTCCTGGGGACCAGAAGACATTGGGTATTGAATAGGCCTGTAATTCTAATTAGAGGTCATGGAGAAAGGGCCAAGGTTAACGTGAGCAAGCTGGGGGACTATATGGGAGTGAGGGACAGTAGAGGATCTTTAGTTTTAGTAAAGGGACAGAAGGAGCTCAGTAAAATGTGTCAAAAATGGAGGTTGGCTTAAGTGAGAACCTGGAGAACTAATAAGTGTGGTGTGCCTGTATAAACCAAGCATATCAAAACACATGGACTTTACAGATTGGAAACATTATCACTAAATTAGGAGCTATCATTTAACAATCCAACTGGAAAAACATGAACAAAAGATCAATAATACCTAAACTCTAATGTACTAGATTTTGTTTCTGGTTCTTTGGAGGCATTCTGAGATCATGAGGGCACTACTGCAAACATTAATGCCATTATTTCTCATGACTGCAAGAGAAGTCAGTTCTATTATTTCCTTATTTAATTAACATGGAAACCTACAATCTACCTGTGGGGTAAAACAAAAACTCTAGCGGCTCCTGGGTAGCTCAGTCAGTTAAGCCTCTGACTCTTTATCTCAGCTCAGGTCTTGACCTCAGGATCATGAGTTCAAGCCTCATGTCGGGGCTTAAAAAAATACAACTCTGCCAGGTTGCGCTTTTCTGAGTTCTAAAATGCACAAGAAACCAACAAAACCAGAAATGTAAACACAGGTGCTGTAGGAAAGTCTATAGAAATAAAATGAATTTTAAAAGAATGTAAAATAACCCAGCAAGTATCTTTTTTCAAATACACTAAGGGGTTCCAGTTCAAGAGTGAAAGAGGAAGATCCTCGACCTACCTCCCTACACAGACACATAGAGTCTGCAACTACATATGGAACAAATATCCTCCTAAAAAACCTAAAAGTTAGCATGCTGAATGATGACTGCACCTCAGGCAAACAAGGAGAAAACCACATGGAAGCATGTAGGAGAGCATGAGGTACAACTTTGCCATAAACCCCACTCTAACAAAGCGACCAGCAGCTGTGAGAAGTAAAACATGGAGTTTCTCCCCAAGCAAAGGGTTCAAACCACACATCAGGCACCTCAACTTTCAAGACCTACACCTAAGAGAAAAGAAATTATTTTCCTTAATTGCTAGGCCTTATTTTTTTAAATATCAAAGCATACAATTTACATAATGTTATGACTACTTTTTTAGCATACTTACTAAAGTATAAGTGCAACACACACTATAGCCAAGTACTTTTTATGATTATAATGGTGTTTCATTCCTCAAACACTACTCTCTCCCAGAGCTCCACATATTAAATCATCAAACATGCTGACTCAGTGATGTGAATTATTCAAAAGAGAAAATGGAGCCAATGTGCCAGTGAGGAAAATTTAATCAGTAAGGTTCAAATATTGTTTAATATTTGTTTAATATTATCTTCATTTTCCTAAAAAATATTACCAACTCTAACAAGAAATGATGAATTGTATGGAATATCTGAAAGATTTAATGTACAGAAAGGATAAGAGAAACAAGATTATGCTTGGTGAAGAGTAAGATATATGCTAGAGTAAGATATATGCTTATCATCTTATGAGTCTTTCAAGTAGGAACCGGAAACTGATACATATTTCTTTCAAATGTAATTGTTTTCTTTCTACATTATCTTGTATAATTATTTTTAACATAGTATATAAATAGGTACTATAATGGTTAAATGCCTCTTGCTATCTGGCAGTATAGAAGAGGGATAAAAAATTTCACTTCTAAAATAATAAAGAAAAAAAAAAAGCATAGTAATCCATAAGAGAAATGAAACATAATGGCCTTCTTTCACAAAATATTCACTCTAAATAAGGATGCTAGTGCACAAAATAACACTCCTTTTAAAAAGAGTGTAAATCAACTTGCATAAAGGTTTACATTAATTTATTCAAAGTATGAAGTATTTTAAATTAAAAATCATTCTTATTTATAACAATATAAACAAATACCTGTAAAAATGACTTTTTTTTCCTATATTTTGGCAAAAATTAGTATGTTTTCCTCATTAAATAAGAAAACATGAGGTTAATTTTCTGGAAGGGATATAACTTTTGGCAAAAGGGTGATTACAACTTTTCTACAATGGAATTCTGTGTCACTATAACCAGCATCATTTTGTAGCTTATCCGTTTTAACAATGCAGAAATAGACTGCCTTACCGTTGGTGCTGTATCTACATGATGGTTACAAGGCTTTCTTTCCATGCTGATAATCCCTATGAAAAGAAAAGATGGTGTGAATATTTGCTTATTATAGTTATCCATTTTACTTTGAAAACATTTAAGTCAGTAAGAGGTGACCCCTATAGCTTACAAGAAAAAAGCCTCACTTGAATGGCAGGATCCTTTAAAGACTTATCATAAATTCTTTGGTCAGAAACAGTTGGAGAGTTTAGCTAACTAAGAGACCAAACTCAGAATGAGCTGAGCAAATTTTCTCATTCAAGTGGTGTTTAGCAACAGTGCAAAATGCATCCATATCCTGCTCTTGGCTCAAAAATTATACCATTATCTCCACTCTGCTGTGTTTTTTCCATTAAAGTTTTATTTCTGACTTGAGGTCGTCAAATTTTCATAAAGAAATATCACAAAGGAATCACTTTCTTATTTTCTCAAAAAGAATAAATAAATCTACCTGAATTTCTCTTTGATCATTTGACTTCCTATCATGCCATATTCTATTTATTCAATCATCATGGAGCGTCTGAAAAAAAAAAAAAGTTCCCCCGATTCTCTCCTTTAAAATAATACTGACTGCTAAACTTCAGAAAAATCCTTTTATCATGTGTGGATTTATCTTTTTGTTCCCAATATCCTCTAACACATTTCTTTGTCAGAAATAGCTTTTAAGAATATAACACACTGCATCTCATCTATTAGAACACTGGTTCAAAGTTTAGCTCAGGTTAAAAATGAACACAGGTGTGGATCTCATTTACTTTATAATCTCTGTCCATCAGCAAACCAATATGTGAGTTAGGACATTAGAACAGTTTGTTCAAATAATGGTACAGGCCGACACATGCAGGTCTGGTTAGAAGTGAGAACTTTAATGTACTGTTAGCAACAATTAGCACAATTTCTAGTTGAAACAAACATTAGCTCTCTCATTTACAGGCATTTAAAACTCATTTTTCTTCAGGTATCATAAGGGATTAAGTGAGAGTATCACAAAACAATCACTTTTTATCACCGTGCAAGAGTATATTAAAAATGAACCAAGTACCATAAAACATGATTTAAAAAAACATAGTTTTTGTTTCATTTAAAAAACTCTCTCAACATCTATTATCAGCAAATGAAGCATAAATACTACCTATTCAATCAAGTAATATTTACTGAATGGCTATTTGGCATAAGTGATAAAAGATAAATTAGAAAGGATAAATTGTAATTTCTGACCTCAAGACTTGAGTAAAACAGGGATGTTCTTTTTAAAAAAAAAACTACAGGACAAATTAAAAGTCTTAAGAATAAATACAATCTTTACAGTGATTTTCATGGAAAGACACATTTTTATTCATAGATTAACACTGGCCTTGAATAAAAAAAATTTTAAAAACCCCGAGGAAACATTAAAAAATGTTGAGATAATACTGATCCTTACTGTGAGAGTTTTAGTAATACTGAGGTCTATGGAACAAACGGTGAAATCCCTACTTCCCAGCGCCCACACTCCCACAACTCTCTCTGGCTGCATCCACTGAGAATAGTCTGGCATACACTGGCTTTTAAATGAGAGTGGTCACACCATGAGGCTCAGGAATTTGCAACATTTTACACGTGTGTTTTCACTATTGTAATCCAACTGCTATAAAATTGAGATACGCTGATTCTGATTTTAAAATTCATATCCAACTAGAAAATAACTTCAACATGTTGAAAATAAAAAACTAAACCCCTCCCCTCAATGGCAATATCCTCAGCTTATATAATTACAAAGAAAAAAACTACATAACTTACATTTCAATTTCAGGATAAGAAGGTGGTAATAACTAAAATTTTTAAAGATGGATTACCGAAAGATACAATTTTAGTTTTAAATTTAGATTGCCTATTGAGATAATATCATTTGGAAATATAATCATACATGTTTATTCAAGCTTTTGGTAAAGAATATACAGAACAGAATAAGCTTAAGAGAAAACATCCCTTAACAACATTTTAAAGTAAATTTTACCTAAAAAAATCTCTTTGTATGTTATTTCACTTTTATTAAGGTATGATGATAAGTGAAATCTCATAGTAAATAAGGTATGATGATAAGTGAAATCTCATAGTAAATAAACCACTCTGCTAGTTATTTTTCTGTGTCAGCTTGGCTAGGCCACAGAACCCAGGTATCTGGTCAAACATTTCAGATGTTTCTGGGAAAGTCTTTTTTGGATGAGATAAACCCTTAAATCAGTAGTCTCTGAGTACAGTAGATTGCTCTTCATAATGTGAGGGCTTCATACTCGGTTGGAGGCCTTAAGAAAAAGACTGACTTCCCTGGAAAGAGAAGGAATTTTGCCAACAGACTGTTTTCGGACTTGAACTGTAACTCTTCCTGGGTCTCCAGCCTAACTTTGCAGGTTTTGTTTCGGCCAGCTTCCAGAATCATGTAAACCAATTCCTCAAATGAAATCTATATACAACATCCTATTAGTTCTGTTTCTCTGGAGAATGCTAATACACTTAGCTTCTGGCAAACAGTAAATAAAATGTAAGTATTGTTTATATTTATTCTAAATTAATTTTTTGTTCACTAAATATATTAACTGTGCAGTAATAGTTAAAAGGTCCAATTTATTATGGATATTTTAAAATCAGAATACTTCAGAATGAATTTAAGAATATTACATCTGTAAGTAAATCAATCTACCAAATAAAAAATCCATCTGTCAATAAACATTTACCATTACACTGTCCAGTCTGACAGTCTCTGCTTTTTAATGTTTATTTATATTTAATGTGATTACTGATATGGCTGTGTTGAAGTCTGCCATCTTGCTGTTTCATTGCATCTATTTCTGTTTCTTCCTTTTTTTCACATTTTTTTGAAGTAATCAAATACTTTTACTATGCCATTTTACATACCCGATGGCTATATTTTTAGCTATATTTTATATTTTTTATGGTTAGAGATTGTATTATACATCTCTAATTTGTACACCCAGAATTAGGGTTTTCTACTTCACCAACAATATAAGCATCTCAAAACAGTATTATTTCATTTACCCTTCTACCCTTTTGCTACTGTGGTATTTTATCTCTATATGTTACAAATCCCACAACATAATGTCATGATACTTGTTTTAAACAGTTGTTTTAAGAATGAAAAAAATAGCTTTTTATATTTATACATATATATATTTTTTAATTTATACATATATTGATAGTGTTTTCATTCCTTCCTGCAGATCCAGGTTTTCATCTGAGATCATTTCCCTTTTGATTCATAAACCTTTTATAGACTGTGGGTGACTTTTTTTTTTTTAAAGTCTTCTGCAGGTATTCATATATGAAGGATATATATATTTTTTTATTGGAGTTCTATTTGTCAACATATAGTATAACACCCAATGCTCATCCCGTCAAGTGCCTCCCTCAGTGCCCATCACCCAGTCACCCCATCCCCCCGCCCACCTCCCCTTCCACTACCCCTTGTTTGTTTCCCAGAGTTAAGAGTCTCTCATAGTCTGTCATTCTGATATTTCCCACTCATTTTCTCTCCTTTCCCCTTTTGCTATTTTTTATATTCCCCATAGGAATGAAACCATATAATGTTAATCATGAATCATATTTTTGCTAGGTATTGAAATCTAGGTTGATGGCCACGGTCCTTCAGTACTTCATTGATTTTATTGCATTATTTCTTATAAGGATGAAGGCATCAATTCTTACTGTTTCTCTCTGGATGTGACACATTTTTCCTCTGGCTGCTTTTATGATTTTTTCTTTAGGTTTCATTTTCTTCAGTTTAATTAAAATGCACCCAAGTGAGATTTTATTTATATATATCCTTCTTGTGGTATGTCAAGCTTTTTATATCTTCTACATTAATGTCTTTTATTAGAGTTGGAAAATTCTTGGCCCATTATTTCTTCACCCTATATTCTCTATTTTCCTTCTGGAATTCCAATTACATTTTTTTTTAAGATTTTATTTATTCCTGAAAGACACAGAGAGAGGGGCAGAGACATAGGCAGAGGGAGAAGCAGCCATATGCGGGACTCGATCCCAGGACCCTAGGATCACGCCTTGAGCCAAAGGCAGACATTCAATAGCTGAGCCACCCAGGTGTCCCGCAATTACATTTGTTTAGACAATCTGATGTAGTCACAGAAGTCTGATGCTTTGTTATCTCCCACTCCTACCCTATGCTTCAATTTGGTAAGTTTTTTGTTCTCTTTGAGTTCACTGATCCTTTCTTTTAATGGGTAATATCAGCCATTAGGCCCACTTAATGAAATTTTCATTTCATCTATTATACTCTTCAGGTATAGAATTACTATTTCTTTTTTACAGTTTCCATTTCTCTGGTGACATTCTTCATCATACTCTTCTTCATACCATTCTTCATTATACTTCAAAAATTATTTAACATAGGTATAAAGGTTATTTTAAAGTTCTTGTCTGCAAATTCCAACATTTTGACCATCTGTAGTTTCCTTCTACTGGCTATTCTTTTTATTTTTTTAAAGATTTTATTTATATATTTATGAGAGACACAGAGAGAAAGAGAGAGGCAGAGACACAGGCAGAGGGAAAAGCAAGCTCCATGCAGGGAGCCTGATGTGGGACTTGATCCCAAGTCTCCAGGATCACACCCCAGGCTGCAGGCAGCACTAAACCGCTGCGCCACCGGGGCTGCCCTGGCTATTCTTTCTCATGATTATGGGACACCTATTCCTGCTCATTCACATGCTTTATATGCTTTATATTTCTGACGGTAGGTTAGATCTGCTAGATGTATAACTGGTAGAGAACGAAAGAGGAAACAGGCTTCCCCAGAAAGGGCTCACTCCTTCTTCTTAAAAGCTACAGTAATGTATGGATCTTTGTGTTCAAATCTGGAGTAGGCATGGGTTGGGGCTGGGCTGTTGCTTTAATTTCAGGATATCTATCTATTAAATATCCAAAAAAATAAGATCAGTTTCTCTCTCTAGAACTTCAGAATTTAAGCATCTAGAGAAGAAGGGAACTCTCTTCTCTGCCTTTCCCATTTCCTATGACGCTGTTTATTGTGGAAGTGCTGGGTGGAGAGGACTGATGCATATTTGGGGTCTTTTGGATTCCAATCCATATGTCAGCTCACCTGTATTTAGAAATTCAGCTGATTTCTGTTTTAGCAAAGTCATTCTGCCTATGAAAGGCTTGCTACTCTGCTCTCCTGTGTCTCTAATAATATTCCCAGGTATTAAAGTGGCTGCTAGTCTCCACTTCCTCATGGAGCAGGTCCTCTTTGGAATTTAATTCACGTACATTTCTGTGTGTTTACATCTCTCTGATGCCTTTTTTTTTTATAAGAGGTCTATTTGATGTTGCACTAGGAGTGATGATCATCATCGGTTGTACATCCCAACTGAAGGCAAAACTCCATTTCTATTTAGTTATATTGTTGCTTTTAATCTTTTATTGTGTTTTTGGTCAATTTCAGCACATACCATTTTTTTTCTTGAATTTCTACCAACATTTCAATGCTGCTATTGGTTACTTTCCTAATTCTGACAGTAATAAATATATTATTAATTACTATAAGTAATCTAAACCTCTCTCTAACCAAGATACTATATTTACTAATACCTCCTTGCTCCATGCAAGATTAAGCTTGTAGAAGGCTTTTACTTCTCTATTTTTTACATAAATCATAATTAAATTTAAATGGAAAAAAGTGCATAGGAATCTGTAGAAGAGCTAAGTATGAATTTATAAAACAAAAAATCTGTAAGAAAAACTTAATGTTTCCTTTATACCTAAAAGAAAAATTTAACATTTTGAAATTTCCATTCTAACTTAGGTGTCATTTGATTACTCTCTAAATCCTTGTATGTTCAAATGTGCCTTCCATTGTTGGCAGATGTATGATACTTTGTCTGAATAATGGATTTTTGGATAAGAAATCCTTTATCTTGGTTGTCTGGACACGTTTTTCCACTATTAACCAGCTTCCAGAGTTTTAGATGAGAAGTCCAATACTCATTCAACTCATTCCAGGTAAAGAAACTGTTCCTCATATGTACAGACTTGTGAGATTTTCAATGTATCTGGGAAATCAGGAATTTCACCAGAGTATACCTAACTGTGTCTTGGCTATAATTAATCTTTCCTGAGACTTGATAAACCCTTTAATCTACAGAGTCTTATCTGCTTGGGGAAATTTTATTCTACTGTTTCTTTAAATTTTGCGGTTCATCTTACTTTACCATTGTAACTTTTATCTTTATGATAACCATTCCATTTAATCTTCTGGGTGAGCATTTTCTTTTCCACTTTGTCTAATGATTTTAAAATCTGAAACCAAGCAGTTTAGTTTAGTTTTTTTCTAGAAGCCTACAAGGACTAAGGCAAGAGGAATGGCAAACCCTGGAGCATATACCAGAACACAAAATTTTTTTCTGGAATCTCAGTGTCAGTGTGTTAAGAATCGGAGGGGAGTGTGAGTCTCTATTCTCCTTGCTGCTGAGCAAGGACCTGTACAGGGAAAGCTAGTCTCTTCTAAAGGGGTAGGCAAAAAATGGTTTTTTCAGAGTTCACTGAGGGCTCTTAGCCTGCAGAAACTATTAAGTGCTCTGGATAACTGGATTTATCTGTCATTTTAATGTCTGTAGTGTATCAAGGGCCTGGCAGAGCTTATGCACCAACAATGGACCTATAAAGGGCCTACATGCAAAGGGACCTACCTAGCTAGAGGAATCTAGTCCCAGTCCCAGTCACTGGGAGATGACTGTAATTTGCAACTGATGAGATTTGAGAAGAACAATTTACCCTTGTGCCTCGGCGGGGGGGTTGCTTTTTTTGCTAAAGCTCAGACCTCTATCAGTATAGCTGGAACCACAAACCATGAGCATGCAAAGAAAACCAGTAACTCTCATAAGGGGTTTCAATAACCTGAATATGACCAGATAACCTTTTAGAACTGGTAGTGCCACTGATAAAGAAGAATTAGAGCATCAACGATTAAGAGTTTTAAGAGAGTTAATTAACAAACTACAAAGATAACTCCATTTTAAGGGAAGAAAATAGTTGCGGCTTCCAGAAAGTAACTCAGAAGATGGGTAACATCACCAAATTCACACAACCAGTGAGCACCAGTACCACATCTGAAACTTATGCATACATCTAAGTCATAAACACTCTACATCTACATTTGTGTGTTTGGCTCCTGTGGTAAGGCCCTGATTTTATTCATCTTTGCACCTACAGTGCCTAATTCAAATGCCAGAAACTCACAAGGCCCTCAACTCTTGAACTAAGTAATTGAAATCTATGCCATATTCACTGAGTCCATGTGCTATAATGGACTATGTGCTATAACTTGTGTGCATTATCAGAATGTTTGAATTAATCTTCTGTTTTCAGAAATGTTAATTTACTACTTTCTCTGGTAATGTGTCTAAACTTACTGTAAAACTGAATATGTAACTTGAAAATTTTCCTAATTTTCCAGATATTACACATTCTACAGCAGATAATGGAAAAATTTTATGCTTTTTTGGGAGATAGTTAAGTATTTTACTTTGTAGAAAACTAGAACATGACATTTTACCCTGTTGTACTTGACTGACCTAAACAGGAAAATTATTTATTTTTTTAGTTTCCCTAAATTCTACCAACCTTCAACTCAAGACCATGATCAAAGGAAAAAAAGGACAAAGATGATTAGACTTATTGCAAAAGCAAAAAAGACAGGAATATATGAGAAATTCGAAAGCCAAAACATATATCCAGCAATGTTATATATCATCAAGTGTTTATGGGCTGCCCAGTAAGTACAAGGCACTGTGCTAAAGACAAGAGAACCACGATTCTCCCTTTCATGACACTTTTTTAAGAGTCATTTGCTTCAAGCAACACTATAACTATGCATCCTATTTGAGTTCTGGAGATCACCATGAATCTCTCTATGTAAAGCAGAGAGAATTATGCTTTGATAACTTTTAGCTAGGAAAAAAAGGAAATTAAAATTTATTATATTCTAGTAGAATACATTTTTAGAAGGTAAGGTCCTTTCTCTCCTGCCAAATTTAATATAAAGTTGTCTGTGCTGAGCTTCCAAGCTTTCTTAGTGACTAGAAGAGAAGCAAAACTGATTTCCAGATAATATAATTTTATACCTAGAAAATCCAAAAGAATCACTGCTAAAAGTAACATAATAACAGAACTAATACATCAGAAAGTTAACACAATATAAAGTTTAACAAACACCGATATCCTTTACATATACAAAAAACTAGATTTATGAAAAATACCAATAGAAAATACTTTAATACAAGAAACAATATGAATGTTAAAATACTTTTGAAAGACATAAAAGTAGTCTTGAACAAATACAAAGACATCCCTTATTTTGCAACAAGACAATGTAATATTATATAAAGGCCAATTCCTTCCAATATAATATATGAATTTAGTGTGATTCCAATAAAAAGTTTTTTTCTTGGCACAAGTTAATTCTAAACTTCATGCAGAAATATATGCAAAAATATCTAGAAAAATCCTGGGGAATAAGAAGAGCAATGAGTGGAAATAAACGCTATTAAGTATCAATTTATACCACAGAAAGCCTCTGCAATTAAAACAGTGTACTAATGACACATGAATAGACATGTAGTCCAACAGAATATATTAAAATGTTCAGAAAAACATCCAACTGCATATGGAAATTACATGTGAAGAGGAAGAGATACTTTTTAATACGTGATGTTGGGAAGTGATGAATGTTTTGAAAAAGAAACTGATCTTGGGGTGCTTGGATGGTTCAGTGGGTTAAGCATCTGCCTTTGGCTCAGGTCATGATCTCAGGGTCCTGGGATTGAGCCCCTCGTTGGGAATCCCTCCTCAGCGGGGAGTCTACTTCTCCCTCTGTCCTTCCCCCCTCCCCTTTCACCCCCACTCCTGTTCTCTTTCTCTCTCAAATAAATAAAACCTCAAAAAAAAAAAAAAAAAGAAAAGAAAAGGAACTGGCTCCATATATCATACCATAAACCAGGAAAATAAATTCTTAATGGGCCAGATTTAAATGCTAAACATGAAGCTATACCAATCTTAAAACAGAGGAATCTGTTTACAAACCCAGGTATGAGGAAACCTTTTCTAAAAATTTTGCACTGTCAAGTCCAAAAGCCAAATATTGAACTTGGAGAAAATATTTGCAACCTATATTACTGACAGATGACAAGTTTCCCTATTATATAAACATGTAAGTATACAATAAGGGTGATTTAAAATTTAATTGGGATATCATAGTATGAATTCACTGATTTTTAAAAAACACGATTTCCTAAATATGTCCAGTTCTAAAGGTCTCAGAAGCAATGACATTCCAATAGCAATGAATGTACTTAGCCCCAAATTTTAGTTTCTAAATTCCATTTTCCACTAAATAGTACCAGGGCTTTTTGGGGAAATGACAGACCCCAGCTTTAGGGCAGGAAAATGCACGATACACTGAGAATACTGCAAGTACGAAGTACTATCTAAACTAACTGGTTCATATCAAAGGATACAGGAATAGACACAGATTGGTGGACATCTTTGGCAACACACACAAAAAAATGATAATAAATAAATATAATAACAAGTTGAATGAAAAAAAAAACCCACAATACTCAAAGAGACAGGCAAGAAAAAACAGAAGGGCTCTTCTTGACCAAACACCAGCCAATAAACGTAGAAGCAACGATTATGTTAGAAACCCACCATGCTGAACCCCTTAACAGTGAACAGTTAATTCAGGCCAGGATCATTCATGGCTGCTGAAACCACTGAGTAAGGTTTTTGGGGTACAACAGGCTATTCACATGGTCTCAAAGTATCAACTCACAGAATAACCAGCAAACAAAGGGAAACAAGGGAAAAGTTTTATCTTTACAATAGGATCTAGTGTTCACTATGTTAATTAAGGATTAAATTTAGCAACGTAAGTAGTGGGGTAACTTGATATTATATGCCACCTGATGTGATGCAAAATAGTACATATTGCTTATAGTGTTCTTGCCAAAAAAGGTTTAATCTGAATCTAACCAGGGAAATAGATAAAAACAAAACACTGGATATTCTATAGGACAACTGGCTCAGCCAGACTCTAAAAAAGTCAGTGTCATGAAAAATAACAAAGAAGTCTAGCAGAGATTAAATGAGACTAAAATGACAAAGCAATCAATGTAGTACAAGTGTTAATCTGGACTGGATGCTAGACAAAATAAGCATGCAAACAATAAACTGCTTAAGATATATTTTTTTAATTTTTAAAAATTTATTTATGATAGTCAGAGAGAGAGAGAGAGAGAGAAAGAGGCAGAGACACAGGTAGAGGGAGAAGCAGGCTCCGTGCACCAGAAGCCCAACGTGGGATTCGATCCCGGGTCTCCAGGATCGCACCCTGGGCCAAAGGCAGGCGCTAAACCGCTGTGCCACCCAGGGATCCCTGCTTAAGATATTTTATACGCAATTAGGACAATCTGAATTTGAGTTATTAGATATTATAGAATCCTTGTTAATTTTCCTAGATGTGATAATAGTACTATGATTATATAGAGAATATCATTATTTTTAGCAGATAGAGGAAGAAGCAAATGGTGCACATTTAGGAGTTTTTCTTTTAACTTTTTTTGTGGTTTTAAAAAATCTCAAAATATATTTGGGGGACTATAGACTCTTATTAGACATTTAATGACTGTATAGCAGGCAAGCAAATATTCAATGGTTTTGAATATTGCTAAATCTTCCACGTAAGCAGAGTAAATAGGGTTTAGGCTCTCAATGAAAAAATTTAGCAGTATTATTTAAAAACAGTCAATGAAAACCAAGATTTATTGGGTATCTTCTTAAAAATAAGAGAAAGCCCCCAAATTAATGCACAAATGAACAGCTACTATAATATGTATTTATATTTTATATATTGAGAGTTTCACTCAATAAAAATCTACGCTTATTGAGAAATAATTATTTTCAGGGTAAATTCCTTTCTCAACTCAGAGGTATGAGTCACAATTTTCTATTATTAGTTTTTGTCTCTTTACAATGAAAAAAAAATGCATTTCAAAGGACAATTTACTAGTATATACCCTGACTCTGGAGCCACTCTGTGTATTTTGAAAGACTGGCTTTGGTAATTATTAGCTATGTGACCTTGGGCAAGTTATTTATATACTCTGTGCCTCCACTGCCTCATTCAGTAAAGGGGAAACATGTATCTCATAGGCTGATGGGAGAATTAATTAGTTAACTAATATAGGAAAAAAATACTTAAGTCGTACCTAGCATACAATAAATATGTTTGAGATATATATAAATATACATGTAGTATATTTGACTTTGATGTTTAAAATAGCCTATATTTGTATATTTTTCAACAGCCTTTACATACATGTAGAACTAGTTTTAAAGGAATAAAATACAGTAAGCATTATAATTATTTATATGACAGGTTAGATATTCTAACAATGAGCTTTGCTTTAGAGAACTTAATGGCTTACTTCGTACAACTTGAGGTGATAATAATGAACTTTATCATACCTTAAAAAGATTTTTATTAAAAACAACATACACACATACATGTATGTGTGTGTTCAGGTGTATGTGTATGTGTGTGTGTATATATATATATAAACATGCCCCCTCCTCTTTATCCCCCTACTTAGCTCAGACCCTTTTCCCTCGTTGGGATTACTGGAATAGCTTCCTAACTAAACCCCCTGACTATCTCTATGGGCTTTCTGAAGACCTCTCACACTATCAGTAAGGCTATTCTAAGGAAAAATTGCTATCTTGTCACTCTACAGCACAATCTTCAGGATCAAAATGCTCAAGTGCTGAACTCAAACTGCTTATAAAAAATGGCACACAAAGCCCTTCAGGACATAGCTAGTGCTTAGCTCACTAACCATCCTCCTTTGTGGTTACTTACTCTTGCCATTCTTCCAGCTTTACATTCTTTACTCCAGTCAGAGTGCACCTAAGCCCTCTCCCTTTCTGACACCTCCTTCTAAGCTGAGTTATTTCTTAGACATCCTTTAAAGCTCAGGTCAAACATTATGTTCTCTAGGAACCAGCTTATGATATTCTCCTGTCCCGACTCTGATTCATATACCCCTCCCCATCTCTTCCCTCCCTTAGCTCTCCTGTGCAATCTTTCACCACAGTATTTTCCTTACGATGTTAAATAAATCTTCAGTTGCTATGTCATACAGTTTATATTCAATAAAGGCCTGTTGAATGACTGAATACACAAATACAGAAAATAAGAGTTAAAACATCTTAAGGCAAAACAGGCTACAGATTCTCCAGTGGTACAATCATAGCATATTCTGAATATTTCCCTAAATATTCAGCTAAAAATAAATTTTTAATAAATGTGAATCTTAAAGTAACTTATCCTCGCCTAGGCCAGTAAAATGTTAGTATTTATTTTATATTGGGCTTGTTCAAGATCCTATGGGAAGCCCTCTATTTACTGGGTATATATTTCAGATTGTGGAAAGAGAACATTCTTTGAACACTATGTTTCATACATTATATGAAAAAAATTCTCCCAAACTCAGAAACATCAAAGGCTGAGGGCCCTGAGTCTACAAAGTCTGGATGCCTATACAGACCACAGAGGTAAAGCACAGTGAATATACAAAACCACAAATCAGTAGGTTTTCCTGTGTTAGTTATGGAAATAGACAGTGACCCACTCATCAAGGGTATGTAAACATGAATGAGTAGAGCACTGAGGAGGGAAAGGGGTCCCTAACATTTGAGACTGGTAAACTAATGATTCTGAAGAAGTACAAATCAAGCAGGGATAAGTGAGTAGTAGCTCTATGGTGTGGATTCTATCTGTCAGACAATAGGGCTCCTGGTTTTAGCCCTGCTAAAAAAGTAAGCATAAAGACTAAATTACGGTCTATGTGTTTCAGTTTAAGCCTCACACCTTTTCGGAAGATCTCTTCAGTCTCCAATGACCTGTGCTACTTATTCCCAAATATTAATAAAAAATGAAATTGATTCAATGAATATATGTTAGCATATCCTTAACTTTTAAATTGATACCAAATAATTTAATTGTGCTAACCAAATATCACTCAAAATCCTACAGAACTTATTTACTACCAAAACCCGCATGCAATTTTTAGTATTTGACATATATCTCCAGTAAACTCTAACAGGAGACTGAGGTATGTCCAAATTATATCCTTTGTGACATGCTCTAGATATTCAATCTGAGAATAGTTATGTTTCTAATATAATTATGTTACATATTTGTTATATACACAAGGTCAAAATACTTTATTTAATTCCATGTGTTCAATTCTTAAAATATAATTTAATATTTTAAGTCTTTAATGTTGATTATTTTAGCAATAATGTTATAGAATCTTGAAAAAAAGATAAAAAAAGAAGAAAAAAGATAAAAGATATACTATCATAATTCAGGCGTTTCTTTTAAATTAAAATTTATTACTGCAGTGAATAATTAAAAAAAAAAAAGACCTATAGCACCAAAAGAAACTTCTCGTAATTGCCTGTGTCCTCAATTTTTCCTTGACCATCTTTTGGGTAGCAAGCATCCAAGCCATCAATCTCATGGTCATCCTAATGGTTCTTAGTCTCTTGGCTTCTTTTCATTTAATAGCCTCTTCCAGCTTATCTTGTTAATTCCTATGGATTCAAGGACTAGACATACACCACTGACTCCTTAATCTGTATACTCTACCCCCATATTTCAAAGTATGCAGTCTAGTTCCTAGAACGGAGCCTGACTCATAGCAGGATATTTAATAAATGAGGTCCAAATGAATCAGCAAGCTACTAGATACCTTGCTCTTGATGTCTTCCAGGCATCTTAAACTCAATATATCCAAAATATAACTCCTTATTTTTCCAATATTTCTAGAATTCCCTATTTCTGTCAATGGATTGCCAAAATCAGAAGCCTAAGATACCCTCAAATTCTACCTCTCTATCCTTTAACACTTGCATTTCAAATATCTAATACTTAATAATTAAACATCTCTATTTTCTTACTTCAGTGTCATTCTCCCACCTCAATTGTTAAAATAACCTTTTAACTCACTTTCCTAGCTGGAATGCCCTAACCCCTTTTATTTATTTATTTTTAAAAGATTTTATTAATTTATTTGAGAGAGAGAGTGAGAGAGAATACAAGCAGGGGAGGGGTAAGGGCAGAAGCAGACTCCTTGCTGAGCAGGGAACCAAAGTGGGGCTCAATTCCAGGACCCTGGGGATCTTGACCTGAGCAGACACTTAACTGAACCACTCAGGCGCCCCCCCCCCAACACCTTTTATGATTATTAGTCTTCTATCTGATACAGTTAAATAGTGCCTTCTATTAGGATTTGTCACTATACCATATGTATTCTCTAGTTCACTTTATTCATTTTTTTTAAGATTTTATTTATTATTTATTTATTCATGAGACGGGGCGGGGGGGCAGAGACACAGGCAGAGGGTGAAGCAGGCTCCATGCAGGGAGCCCAACGTGGGACTGGATCCTGGGTCTCCAGGATCATGCCCTGGGCCGAAGGTGGCGCTAAACCACTGAGCCACCCAGTGCCCTATTCGTTGTTCTTACTTAGAAAGTATCAAACTCTAAGATTCCAAACATCCTCCACTTTAGAAAAAATGTCTTTTGTGAATTCTGCCCGTGCTAGAAAATGGGCATCAGTCTGCATTTTATTTAGATCGGATTCTGTGCAGTATGACCCCCTGCTACTTCTCTGGCCTCACCGTCTCCTACTTTCCCCTCATTCCTTCTACTCTAGCCACATTGGCCTCTTTGTTCTTCAAAATGCACAGCAGGCATATTACTGACTTGAAATCTTGCTTGGGATGCTATTCTCTCAGATGATATGGCCTTTTTTCTTCTTCAAAATTTTGCTCAACTGTCAGCTTCTTTGTGACATTTTCCTTGACAACCGTATTTGAAACATCAGCATATTCTCACTCCCTTGTTCACTTTATTTATCTCCCTTCCCTCCCTTGCTTGTTATTCTATACTTATTTCCTCACTATCTGCCTCTCTCACTGGAGGTAAAGTGAACAAGGGTATGGATTTTTACCTGCTCTGTTTACTGATACATTCATATAACACCTGTAACAGTACCCCAAAGTAAATACTCACTGGATACTTATTAAATGTATGAGTGACTCCTGCATTCCCAGTATCTGCACATACAAGAATTAAACATCCTTTAGAATTAAAAACAAAAACAAAAAACCCTAAAAGAACAAAGTTAAAATGAGAAAAGATTTAATAATAGAAAAAAATATTTTCATCTATTTTACTACTCAGAATGTAGGAATGTGAGAGCTCATTTTCTTAGGTCTATCCATAAAGTATATAATTTAAATTCTAGGGAGAGGTAATAAATTTAGATTTTGAACATAAGCATGTTGATTTAGAAGACATCTTCCATAACTCAAAGCAAAGTCATTTTTAAAAAATATGCTTATTATGCTACAACAACCTTTTCCCTATAAAAGTTTCATGAATATTAAGATTAATTTGCCGGTTATACTGTGCATTTATAACTGCCTTTTACATTAGTTGCTAATATGTTTTACTTTCAACTCTGCTAAATCTTGAAAATCTACAGATTAAAAAGACTGAGATGACACTAAGTATCAAGCCTCATAATTTTACTATAAAAATAAAGAAGAAAAAATAGAAAAACAAGAGACCTCTATCCCTGCACCAAATAAAAACACCTCAAACTTTGCTGACTCTGAATTGGCCAAAATACACCTGCTCACTCCTACTTTGCCTTGACAAAACTTAATAGCTGTGAGATGTGACTTGGTTCCTTTCAAAAGAAGTATACACAACACACACAGAGCAACACATATTAATAGGAAAGAAACTGGAGTGCTTCATAAATATTCATTCATTCCCAGAACACCCCTGGGGGGCAGATTTGAAGATATAGTAATACAGGTTATTACATGACTTGTGACATATTGGTCTTGTAAAAGATCAGCATCAAAATTCAGATTCCTAGTTCTAAATTGTCATTTGGATGACTCTTAAATAGACAATACTGTTCTATATTGAATAGGCGACATGGAAATCTAAGTAAGGCCATGAAACTAAGTGCATTTCATAAGGATGATAAATTTAAGCAGTCTGATTCCTGTCTGTGCTCCCTTATGGTTTTACCCTTATCTCCTGTTGAACTCAACTCCATTTACTGTAACTATTTCTCTGCCCTCTGAATTCTTTAACTGGACTGGGAGGATTCTGAGGGCAGTCTTTCATCTTCCATTTCTCCCAGGGTTTGGCACAGTCCCTGATACCATAAACACTGGCTCTCTATAAACACTGGTTGACCAACTGTATGAATCAGTTTTTGATAAAGCATACAAAAGTTTTTACTTTTTAAAAGGAGAAACAGGTTTTGTTAGGATGCTTCTGCTAAAATACAGTATTTCTGGTTCTGCTCAAAAAGATGGACACTTAGTCAAAAACCGCTGTCAGTTTTTATTCTTTATAAAATTACAGTTGAATATTTTTCAGGGGAGAAAGTTGAAAAAAAAAAAAGGAAATTGCCTGAAATTAGAACAATGTTCTACTTTTTACTTATTGGACATTTACAATGTAAAAACTTCTTAAATTATTTTTAAAATATGACCAGTCACTCCATTTAGTCATTTCTTAGTTGCTATATTTGTCATCAACTTTGCTCTCAGGCTTGTAGGCAAGTTGCTGACTAAGAACAACACAGAGAGTAATTCTTCACATTTTCATTCACTTTTCATTCAAGGAAAAAGCTTCCTGAAAACACACTTTTAAAATTCTGGAAAATACAAATCAACATTATCTACACATCTCTATCATTACCAGAAGGACTGGTTCCTAAACCTAATTTCCATTGTTAGCTGACATTTTCAATAAGTGATGGATATTCATTTCCAGAAAACATTACCAGTAAATTCTATGATATCACAGACTGTTTGCTATCCAGACCAAACTGACTAAACCACAAAATGCAAAAGTATGCACTTAGCTAGTCTAAGGGAAACCTTAAGGCTATTCCGAATATGGTCTTATATAGAACAAGCTAAGAGTGAATAAGAACATAATTTGGATAGCCTTCTTCCTCCAAATTTCTAGTCTTCCTCTAAATTTCTAGGGCCTTTAGTAGACACAAACTAATATGTTTAAAAATTGAAATATGTCTTGTCATAGACTTAATTTTTTTAAAGTTATTTTGGGACACTGGAATTTACAAGGAAACAAAAATTATTATTGTTTTGATATAAATGGGATTTCATTTCTTCTCCCTGACCAAGGGAGTAAACATGGAGAACTGTTTCCCTGGTTCCAAGCAGTGACCACAACTAAGCAAAGTTAGTAAATAAAAAAATAATTACTAGTTTTTAAAACTCATCATTTCCCCTAGCATCATAGAACATGAAGACTGAGGTGAACAGTGATGTGGAACATGTATAGGTACATCAAGGGAAGGAATGAGTAAATATGATTAATGTGGAGTCAAATTTGACCTTTTATTTTAAACACAAAAATATTTTTTTATTATCAGAGGTGTACACATTTTGATATACAGATATATTCACTATAATACTGAAAGACTCAAAGTATTATCTACATTTGAAGAAAGATGTCAAAATTATGGAGTACTTATTTCCTTCAAAGCCATCCATTAAGTTTATCGTTGGAAAAAAGTTATGAAAAAAATCTACTTTAAAAACTATATATATGGACATATACCCTACAATAAAATCATTTTGGATGTCTTACTGCCTTAAAAATGGAAAAACTGTCAATTTTGGTTTGAGATTATAAAAATAGTAAAATGCATCTTATGGTTCATATTAAATAACATTAAATGTAGTCTTATTCTCAAACTATAGAAGAATAAAGTTATCCCTGGTCAAAAGTAATTTATCCATTTTATAACCTGCCCTTCTCCCCTTCATGGGTACAGACAAATAAAACTGTAATTCTTCCTTTAATCCTCATCTTTGAGTGAATTAATTACTGACAGTTTCATTTTACCCTGGAGGCACAGCAGTAAATAAATCACAAACATTCACTACTTTCATCATGATGTAAATTATGTTCTGATAAAGAAGCTGAAAATTTCTAATTCTTCTACTTTAGAAACATAAAATAAAAATCACTTTTGTCATGGAAACACTTTAATCAGTATGCCTAGAAACTGTATTTTGAAAGCATGTATATGTACTAGAGGAATTTGGATTTTAACAAGACATTCACTAAGTCTAATTCTAAGAACATAGTGATTTTTCTTTCTAAAATTTAGTGGGAAGTTAGGTAAATTTAAAATAAAAAGTTCAATGATTAAAATAGCTCTGAATATAGTCATAAAGATACTATCTATAACTCCTAGTGCATTTTAAGTCAAGCATAGTTGGTATTTAAAAACTTTCACTTGCAGTAAACACTTTCCCATCCCCTATTTTCAAATGACAAGTCACTAAGATGAAATAATTTGCTCCAGGTCATAGCATAACTAACAGAATCTGGATCTAAGTTCAGTGTCTCTGACTTCTCAGCTAAGTGTAAGCAGAATGTCATGTATTGATTTAAATATGAAGAATAAGAAACCTGTAGACCCCCTATTAAAATTAATATCAATATTCCTTATTTTTTATAAAGATTCATTTATTTATTTTAGAGAGGGTGTGCAGATGGAGGGGCAGAGGGAGATGGAGAGAATCTGAAGCAGACTCCCTGCTGACAGGGGAGTCCGACACAGGACTCAATCTCATAACCCTACAGATCATGACCTGAGCCAAAATCATGAGTTGGATGCTTAACTGATTGAGCCACTCAGGTGCCCCACACCTCAATACTGCTTATTAATAACCTTTCTACAATCATGATGATGAAATACTATGACATTTTCAACATTATAGTCAAGGAAGTTTTAATATTATAAATATTATGTGTTTTAAATTTAAAAAAACAGTAATCTATATTTTATATTGTAACACGTGATGTGTTTGGTGTTGAGAATGAAGATTTATATAGAAGTAGATTTTATAAGTTTGAACTGTCCAACATGATAGCCACTGCCCATACATGGCTATTTATATTTAAAAACTGAAATGAAATATAATTAAAATTTAGTTACCAAGTCACCCTAGCTACATTTCAAGTATCAATGGGTACATGAGGCTAGAGGCTACTATTTTAAACTCTGCAGGTCTAGAGTTGAGGAAGGATAAAACACTGGCATACAGGGTTTATTTAAAGTCAAGAGAACACCAAGGAAATGTACATATATAGAATTATATATATATAAGGAATAAAAGAAGATCAGATTGCAGTGGAAGAATCTAATAAGACATAGAAAAGGAAGAAATCAGCAAAAGAGAATGCAGAATGAGATAAAAGGAAAACGAAGAATGTGGTATCCCAGAAACCAGTGTATTAAGAAGCCATAGAATGTATCAAGTACTGTCAATAGGTCAAGTAAGATAAACACAAAGAGCTGACCATAGGAATGGGCAATGTGAAAGTCACTGGTGAGCCTGAAAAAAACAGGTTAGAGATTTCAACAAATTTATAGAGGATGTAAAGTGATTAGAAACGTCTGCCTGAAAACATTACGGTGGGCTGCAGTAGATAGAGAATATATCTGGACAACGAAACTCAGGACCTGTGAACACACAAATAGTGTACTTGGTAGGGGCCAAACAAAACAAAACCCAGGAGAAAAAAATTGAAGATTCATATGTAAAACACTAAGGCCAAGCAGGCTGCAGAACCCATATAAAATAGATGTTGCTGAGCACTAACCATAGGAAAAAAGGTTAAAATATAAAAAATAAACCAGTGGAATTGTTCCTAAAATATTATTGAACATACCATTTGGGAAGAATGAAGTCTTCTACAGCGAATACGGTTATCCCACTTATTCTCATTCTGGCAATGAGTCTAACAGCCTCACAGGTGAATTCATTTATCTTGCTTGCTTATCCTAAATATAAGCTGCCAGTTAATATGTTTTAGCTATATATACAAAGTTCTCAAGAGGCTTTCTGCTAAAGTGAACAAAAAGGGAGATAATAGAGCTACTTACACAACAGAAGAGGGACACCGTCTTTGTACCCAGTCCTTCATTTTTAAAAGAGACAGATACCACGGATCATCAGACATAAAGGAAAAACCACTGGCATAAAAGAAAGACATAGGATACATAAATAGATGAAAATGAGCACAGAGGAAAATACGAATTCAGAAAAAAGAACTTACTTAGATTTAAGAAGATGTAATGATACCCACAAAACTCTGACACTAGAAAAAAGGAACAAACAGGACAAGAATGAGATCATAAAGATCAAAAGGACTGTTGGTGAATTAAGAAAGATTTAGAATAAAGAAATGAGAGGGCTCTGAGACTGCCTAGTTAGAGGAAAGGATGAGGAGTCAAAGATGGGTCTGCAGTTTCTACCTAAAAAATGGTAATGCTGTCATCAGAAATGAGACAGGGAGTAAAATACAGGAGCTTCTTTCAGGAAGTTAAAGCTCAAGCATGGTGATGATTGTATTTGTCACATATATAACAAAAGTGGTTAGTTTACATATTTCTTGCTCTATAAGTTTGTGACTGAATGTCTTCTGAAATTAGTTTTCATATTTCAGAGCCATCTATACTATAGCAGCTGTTTATCTATGCTCTCAAAAGATTTACACATGGTCTTTTCAAAAAGGATGCTATATGCTAATATACTCTATAAACCTTCAGAATAAAAAAAAGACAAATTAAGAAGTTGTTAATGCATCAACTGGAAAGTTTTAGAAAAGGTAAACATCATAATAACTATAAAATGCAAATTCAGTGGTCTGGTATGTACTCTGGCAGCATTAGGATACAATTATGTAGTTTTCATTTTTTAAAATTCTTTTTTTTAAAGATTTATTTATTTATGATAGACACACACACACACACACACAGGAAGAGACACAGGAGGAGGGAGAAGCAGGCTCCATGCTGGCGGCCCGATGTGGTACTCCATCCCAGGACTCCAGGATCGCACCCTGGGCCAAAGGCAGGCACTAAACCCCTGAGCCACCCAGGGATCCCCTGTAGTTTTCATTTTTAATAAATAAATGGGATCTCATTTTTTATATATATATATATATAAATTGAGAGAATATATATATTCTCTCTATATATATATTAAAGTTCAATTTGCCAACACATAGTATAGCACCCAGTACTCATCCCGTCAAGTGCTCCCCGAAGTGCCCATCACCCAGTCACTTCATCCTCCCACCCACCTCCCCTCTACTACTCCTTGTTTGTTTCCCAGAGTTAGGAGTCTCTCATGGTTTGTCACCCTCTCTATTTTTTCCCCACTCATTTTCTCTCCTTTCCCCTATAATCCCTTTCACTATTTTTTATATTCTCTGTATGAGTGAAACACCGTATGATTGTCCTTCTCCGACTGACTTACTTCACTCAGCATACTACCCTCCAATTCCATCTACGTCGAAGCAAATGGTGGGTATTTGTCCTTTCTGATGGCTGAGTAATATTCCATTGTATACATAGACCACATCTTCTTTATCCATTCATCTGTCAATGGACACCGAGGCTCCTTCCACAGTTTGGCTATTGTGGACATTGCTGCCATAAACACTGGGGTGCAGGTGTCCCGGCATTTCATTGCATCTGTATCTTTGGGGTAAATCCCCAGTAGTGCAATTGCTGGGTTGTAGGGTAGCTCTAGTTTTAACTCTTTGAGGAACCTCCACACAGTTTTTCAGTGGCTATACCAGTTCACATTCCCACCAACAGTGCAAGGGGGTTCCCTTTTCTCCACAACCTCTCCAACATTTGTTATTTCCTGTCTTGTTAATTTTCACTATTCTCACTGGTGTGAGGTGGTATCTCATTGTAGTTTTAATTTTTATTTCCCTGATGGCAAGTGATGCGGAGCATTGGCTAATGTGCTTGTTGGCCATGTGTAGGTCTTCTTTGGTGAAATTTTTGTTCATGTCTTTTGCCCATTTCATGACTGGATTATTTCTTGGGTGTTGAGTTGGGATCTCATTTTTTTTTTATAAATTAATTTTTATTGGTGTTCAATTTACCAACATACAGAATAACACCCAGTGCTCATCCCGTCAAGTGTCCCCCTCCGTGCCCGTCACCCATTCACCCCCACCCCCCGCCCTCCTCCCCTTCCACCACCCCTAGTTCATTTCCCAGAGTTAGAAGTCTTTATGTTCTGTGTCCCTTTCTGATATCTCCCACACATTTTCATTTTTTTTTTAAGATTTTATTTACTTATTCATGAGAGACACACAGAGAGAAGCAGAGACATTGGCAGAGGAGAATCAGGCTCTTCACAGGGAGCCCGATGTAGTACTCAATCCCAGAACCCTGGGATCATGCCCTGAGCCAAACACAGACACTCAACCACTGAGCCACCCAGGCATCTCCAATGGGATCTCATTTTAATTTCTTATGGTTAATGGCTTTCAGTTGCCTTCCTTTTACTTCAGTGAATGTTAATATAATTATTTTACTTTTAAAATTAACCTACTGGGCAAACGCTACAATTTATTTCAACTAAATTTAATAGATTCTTCAACAAAACATATACCCCCTCACACACAGAGAGATGTGACTGAAAAAAAAAAAGCTTAAAATTTTCTATTTTTAACAGATAAAAAAGGCTGAAAACTCTAAGGTTGAAACCTACACCATATGTATAAATATGATGTAAAATAGCTTCTTAGAAAATAATTGGCTAGGAAATAGTTATCAACAAAGAAACACTTTAATAATTCAAGTAATATTTGTTACTCAGAAAATATAGGGGCTTCTATTACAATTAATAAAGTTTCAATCTTTAACAAATGGGTTAAGTTGGATCACTGGATACTTATTTTAGTAATATACTGATACTGGTAACTAAAATGGCACCTTGTATCTTTATTGTACCAATCAAACATCAATTTTAGAGAATCCAAATACAGGCAACAACAACAAAAAATCTAACAAATGATATCTCAGTCTTTGTGGAAGGGGAATATAAAATAGTGATGTGTTAAAGAAAAAAAATCCATGAAATCAAGGTCATTTGCTCAGTCTCCAGAAAAATTCAAGTATGAAAATGGTCTCATATCCCCAGGGCTTTTGTGTTGACTGGTACTTTTGAGGAAAGCCAAAGGGTTTTTTTTTTTTTTTTAAGATTTTATTTATTTATTCATGAGAGAGAGAGAGAGAGCAAGAGAGAGAGAGAGAGAGAGGCAGAGACAGACAGAGGGAGAAGCAGGCTCCGTGCAGGGAGCCTGACGTGGGACTCCATCTTGGGTCTCTAGGATCATGCCCTGGGCTGAAGGTGGCGCTAAATTGCTGAGCCACCCGGGCTGCCCGAAAGCCAAAGTTTCAAAAACTAAGTGGGTTCCAGTGGATTATTTAAGTTTGAGATGCTTGCTGGAAAATTTTCTTCTTAAAATTACTTCATCTTAATGTATTTTTGGGCATGCTTCTGAAAATTCTAGATCCATTATTGCCTCTTTGACACATTCTTTTTCCTATAATATTACTTAACACATTTTATTAAATCATGTTTTGACTTCCTCTATTCCTTTGACTACAATACAAATTGCATGATTTCAAACTTCAAAAAAATATCAAAAGAATCTCCTATAAAATCTCATGTCATTTATTCTTACAGTTTCTTATGGATTGCAAAGTTTTAAAATATTTTTCTGATCCTCACAATTACATGAAGTAGAAAATTCATATGAAGTAGAAAACAGAGCTAATATACCTGGAAGAGATAAAGGCAGTTAGCTAAGAGAACAGCTGGGAAGTGGTACAATTAGGGCTCCTGTTCTTCTGGACCCCAGGTCCAGTGCTTTTTGCACCATAATGCACACGTGCTGACTTCAGAGAAGTGGTTGTTTTGGAAAACAAATTCTTGCTTTTAAAAACTGCATAGTAAAAACAATTTTGATTTTTAGTACCATAAAGCACATTTATGGGCATCTGTCTACGGAAAATCAATTCTGCAGACATCTCTCTTTTTTTTTTTTTTTAAAGATTTTTAAAATTTATTCATTAGAGACACACGGGGGGGGGGGGGAGCAGAGACACAGGCAGAGGGAGAAGCAGGCCCCAGGCAGGAAGCCCAACAGGGGACCCAATCCTGGGACTCTAGGATCACACCCTGGGCTGAAGGCAGGCGCCAAACCCCTGAGCCACCCAGGGATCCCCTCTGCGGACATCTTTATCTGAGACAGTGAATTGATTCCTTTCACCTGAATTGAAATCTTAGAATTCTGGAAGTTTGAAATCAGAATTCAATAAAACATCTTTCAATCAACAGTTTAAAGTAATGCTATTAGAAAACTGCTAATTCTGATAATATGAGAACGTTCTTTGAAGTTCGTTTTACCTTCCTTAAAATGGAAACCCCCCTTTGCCATCAGCTATGTTTATTCAGGGTCATTCTAACTCCCATTTTTTGCCAAACTGTTTTCTTTTCCTTATTTTGAAATACAAGAAGCATCATGTTTCCAACTTAGATGTAATGTACCTTCTACAAATGGATTATATAATGATATCACAAAACCTTGGTGAAACTATGACCCAGGATTCATTTTAGATTTCAGTGATACTATTATTAAAAGTTTTGCACTTTTCTTTTTGAAGATTTTATTTATTAGAGAGAGAGAGAGGGATAGAAAGAATGCACACGAGCAAGCACATGAGCAGAGGAAGAGGAGGAAGAGGAAGAAGGAGAAGTCGACTCCCTGCTCTGAATAGGGGGCTGAATGGATCCTGGAGTCCTGGGATCATGACCTGAAAGGCAGACATTAATCGAATAAGCCACGCGGGCACCCCAAAAGTTTTGTATTTTTCCATAAAAAATTAAAACCTTAAGCGATACTGAAATCTTGAAAACACTAAAAATAAATTTTAACTGGAAAGTGGCTCCTAATTTTAAGAGCTGGTCAACGGAGTAAGTGTATCCTTGTCAAAGATATGCAAAAATCAGTGAAAAAATATATTCTTCAAAAATATGTAGAAGCACAAAAGTTAACCTGACATCTCTTAACCAATACTGAAGTCATCCGAATCATTTGATTATGTTTAAATCAAATACTTTGCCTATTTGGAATGAGATTAATGGTTGACTTAATCTCATTTAGGATGAGGTTAAATGGTTGGCTATAAAGTTTAGTATATGTTTATATGGGCTAATGGAAGATGCAAACAAAATATGGAGAAGACAGAAGCTATTGATTGTTTTTAAAAACCATGTCATATTCTGTTTTCCCCATCAAACTCCAAGTCCACAATTTAAAATGATATAAAAATTATATTAATAAAGACATATTAATAAATGATTCATATTTTGTATGACCCAACTGATCTACTGAATATGAAATAAATTTAATTTCAAGCCATGCTGTGAAAAGACCTGCTAAATACAAAAAAATGAAACATGCTGTCCTTCAAATAGAAATGTGCAAAGATGATAAAACTACCTCACTGCCAACAGAATAAGCACTTCCTGTTAATTTTTCCCCCCACCCCATAACAGGAATTCATTCTACTTTTTACTAAATGATCCACTTTTAAAATTTATTTCCATAAAAACTCTTGAGATGACTCAATGGGATCTGGGATTCAGATAAATGATCACAGAACAAAATTTCTCTGATTTGAGTGGGGCCTTAAATACCACAGTCTCACTGGAACCAAATCTTTAAAAAACCTAATAACTAGCAAATACAGAATTATATTTAAAGGTCCAATTAAAAATAGATTGATTAATCCTTAGGAAATACCTGCTTTACACCTCAATTTTAACACCTGCATCTGTTCCACAGAGTCAGTACCGCCCGGGTTATTACTCTACAGTAGATCATAGGCCTCCAAAGCTGGTAACAAAAGACACCACCAACAGCCAGTGGGCCCATGGGGCAGACAGGGAGGTCATTGGGCCAGAAATGAAGGAGTGGCTCCAGGGACAGCCTCACGGAAGGTCCTGAGCTGGCAGCCCATTCCACCTCTTGCATTCGTGCCCTCCACTGGGAGTAGGCAGTTTAGTTCTGTAGGATGAGAAGGACTGAGCTATGAGTGAGGAGATCATGCTTTAAGATAATTCCAGCTACATGGACTCTGACCAGCCAGCCTCTCTGCCTCTCACTTTCACTGTAAAGGGGCTGAATAGCAAAAGTTTTATGGTTCTAGAAGCTCTAGAAAAATTCCACTCTGTATGATTTTAATGTTTACCCTACTTCTCAGCAAGTTTTATTGAGGATCAAATGCGAATGTACGAGAAAGTACTTTATCATTTTGTTTTTGTTTTTTTACATACACAGGTTGCTGATATTGTTCTAGAGATCTTCTTCATTACACTAAAGAAGTATGGACACAGTTTTGAGATTTAGTAAAACATGTTCTCTACATGGTGAGGCATTATGACCTATATCCTACAGTTTAACCTAAAATGTTAAAATTACAATTTTCTTTTATTCCCCCCACATTTTTAAAGTATAACTGACAAAACTAAAATTTTGTTTCTCATGAAAGTTACTCAGGGAAAGATTTACAGTTTTAACTTTAATAGGATTAACAGGATTACCAGATTGATTCCTTTGTAATTAAGAACCCATAGTAATAGCCTAATGAATAGTTCTTAAAGTATCTCATAAGACTTGTATTGAGCTTTTTTCCACTCTAACCCATTCCCCACTCAGTTACCAGATGTGTTTTTTTAAAAAAGATTTTATCATATGTCTTTCATACTTACACCTTTGGACAGCTCATTTATCTAGAAAATAAAATATGAATTCCTCAGGAGGAATTTGACCCAGTCTACCTTTACAGACTCAGTTCTTCCTAAACACATCCACCTCAGAATTTCTTTCAGCTAACTAAGAGTCAACTGCTCTAGTCAAGTCAACCTGCCTTCAAAGTCTATTTTCAGTTACTCCGTTTTTTTTTTTTTTTTTACTCACTTGGCATGGACTCCTAATCACCCTCTGCTGATAAAGCCAACAGCAAGACAGAGGCATGATCTTGGAAAGTTTTATAAGACAGGGTAAAACACTCTGAAAATCATTTTAATTGTAACAGGAAGACATTTAAGAGTTTTAAGCAGGGAAGTAACATTTTTTTAAAGAATCACTTCAGCTGCTATGGGGAGAATGAACTACGAAATAAGAGCAGAAGTAGGGAAGTGGTAGGGAAATAAATGACTAAAAAATGGCTCCTAGTTTTACCTGAACAACTGGGTAAATGTGGTCAGAGTGCTGGGTCTGGGAAGCTGTGGTGTGTAGTAGGGAAAGAGGAGGTGGAAGAAAGGGTTTGGGGTATGAGTTTTGTTTGGACATATAAAATCTGAGAACGCTCAGGACAGGAGCCTGGGTATCTCAGTTGGTTGAGAATCCAAATCGGTTTCAGCTCAGGTCATGATGTCATGGGTTATGAAGTACAGCCCTGTGTCAGACCCTGTACTCAGTGGGGGTGTCTGCTGGAGATTCCCTCCCTCCACCACATGTGCAGTCTCTCAAATAATTACACAACTCTTTTTTTTAAAAAATCTGAGAAAGCCCTTGGTTGTTTTTTCCCCTCTTTATACCAGTGACACTTATGTTTATATTGTGATTTTATAACCTTTCACATGCTCACATAATTTGTTTCACGCTTATTATTTTCTCTGGTCAGACTAGAGGCTGCTTAAGGGTAGAAATAGTAATATTTAGTCCATATCCTTAAGAAAGGACCTTCAACAAAGCAGTCACTTAAAATTATTATAGAATGAAAAAAAGGTATTGTTCTACAAACTCTGAGGAATGCAAACCAAAGAAGAAAAAGTTACTTTTCTAGCAGTCTCCATTACCTAGAACTTACCCTGAATCAAGGTTAACAGAAGTTACTGCAGACCATAAACCTGCTTTGGAGTCTAGCCTTACAGCATAGAAACTCATATATAACGTATAGGAAATCAAACTGTGTTCGTCAGCCTCCTACCATGAGAGCTAGGGAGCCCATACAGGTTAGCTTCTGTGTTAAATAGCTTTTCTTTATACTGTACAAAGCCAAACACCTACAGATAGAACTTGTTTATGCAGTTTTCGAGTAAGATTTTTATTTTTAAACATCCTATCTACATTAGCTTTCGTAGTCCTCTTTTTAAAGATTTTATTTATTTTAGAGAGTGCATGTGTGAGCATGCACATATATGGGGGAAGAGAGGGAGAGGGACAAGTGGACTCTGAGTTGAACACAGAGCCCCATATGGGGCTCCATGGGGTGGGAGTGGGACTCAACTCTACAACCCTGACATCTTGACCTGACCAGAAATCAAGAGTTGATACTTAATCAACTGAGCCAACTAGGCCAGGTGCCCCAGTTTTTGTAGTCTTATATTTCAGATTCTAATGGATTTCTCATATACTCAGGAACACTTAACTGTTTATCCCTTTATAAAACTCATTTGAATACTGAATAGAATCAGAATTTTTAAAGACAGAAACTCCCTAAATCCTGAGCCCTCATTTATCTGTAGGGATAAGAAAAACTGAGGCCTGAAAAAATGTCTCAAGATTCTACAGTCACTTAGAGATGGAGCCAGGTGTAGAAACTAGTTCACCTGTTTCCTATTGCATAACTCTTTTCCACAAAGATAAACTTCTTAATGAATAAAATTAATCCATTTTAATCATAGCCATTTTGTAATGGACTCCCTATTCTGCTTTTACAACGCTTCCATACAATGACATCTAAACAAATTTTATAGGAAGACTATGCCTTAACATGAGGTTAAGCATGTTAATAACTAAAAGAGTCAAAGGAAGCAGTGTTACCATGTATTATATGGCCTAATGGTAATACTTCTAAGATTGTGCACACACACAGAGACACACATGATGTAAATGCTACACTCAAGAGCTATATGGCCATGGAAAGCTGAAGGTTAATGGACCAAAACTTACGTATAATGGTGAAATTTCTAAGACTTGCCTTTATCATATCTGGCTTTGCCTTTATTCTTTATGTGTCTCAGTGGTAATCCCTATTCTCATTTCAAAAGGCTTCCTATCTATCCTTATTTTTCCTTTTATGGAATAGGAAAGAATTTTATATCTATTATCTTCACCTTGTTTGCTGACAAACTTAAGACACCACTTGAATGATTTTTAATTAGTATATTAACTCAACCATTTACATTCTATGCCTTTGATTCTAAAGTGTGGAATCACAGATTTGTTCCCAGAGTAATTTTAGACCTCAGCACGAAGATGATAGGAATCAAGTGGTGGAGACTGCTTTTCTCCCTCCTACTTATTAAAATGACATGATCTAAAGCCAAACCAAGTATCTAGTTAAGGTATAGAGAATAAGAGACTAAAAGGGTGGCACACAACATGTGCGCTCTACTGTGCCTAAGAATGACCAAAGCCATTGTTCCAACTTCTAGCACACATATGAAACACTAGAAATTTAAAATTTCTAAGGTTTGGGATAACTTCATTATTATAGTGATTAGCAATTAGAATTGAGAGTATTTTCAAAGCTAGCATGCATACAATCGTGTTTTTAAGTATGTTATATTCATATGGAATCTTATGCTTAGAGTGTTTTCATATGTCCTATGTGACTTGAACTTCAACAATATCTAATGTAAATATCATTTCCACTTTCAAATGAAGATTTAAAAGGCACAGCCAAGACTGAATATAACAATTCTTAAACCAAGTATGTTCTCATTAAAATGTGTAACTTATAAAGCAATATTAAAATAATATTAAAATAGCTTGCATATGTAAACTCCAAGCACTTTTAAAGTAGAAAAGTAATATAGTCCCCAAATTTTGAAATAAATTATTATCTTTTGAAACTCAAGTTTATTATAATCTTTGTCAAAGATAATTGTTTTGTTCTCTGCTGTCTCATCTTTCTAAAAAGCATTCAATAGTAAAATACTGTGCATACAGTTTAATGAACAGAAATAGTCATCTTTAATTACCCAAAATATACATTTCTCACCTTGATGCTTTTTCTTTGACATCCTTTGAAAATCTTATTCAAATAAATTTAAAACATTAGCCTAAAAATTTGCAACTGTACAGTTCGTTTCAACTCAGTGATTCATGTAGATTTTTGTAACTAGCTTCTTTGCATATTTTATTAATTTGCCAACTTTGAAGAAACACAGCATCACTGATAGGTTGTACCCTGTTTCTTCTCAAATGCATTTTATCTTGGCTTTCCTTGAGATGAATTATAAAATCGGATTATCCATCAACTATAGTTCCTTTATCCAAGGGAAATTAAATCAGATTTAATATTACACACATTTAAAATTCACATGTTTTGCTACTTTAAAATTATTTTTGGTTCAATAAAATAGAATTTGAGAGTATCCACCATCAAAGTTACCAAATTCAAACTTGCTTTTGAAATAACTTCAGTGATTTTAAGGAAAAAAGATGCTAGAACAACATCATTCAAATGTGAAAAATGACCATTACAAAGCTATGAGCTGTATTTCTGAAGTGAAATAAATGACATTCATTTAAAAAAAAAAAGCATCTACCATTTAAAAGAATACTCAAAATAAGAAAGGGGCTCACCGGTCTGAGTGAAACCAAACTGATGTTGAATGTGATGAGCGGCAAGCATGTCTGACTGTTTTAACTTAGACTGCTGCGAGGAGGCTGACGAAGCAAACGAGAGATTTTTGTTGACCTGTAATAGGAAAGGCAAATCAGAACCAAAGTGTAATTTCCTGGGTTATTGATGCAAAAACTGGATGAGAAATATTTGCTTACAATGCAAACCAGGACACATGGTAGGTCAAAACAAGTGGTAATGATTTATATGCTTAGTTTTTAAAGTTTAAAAACCGAATAGTTTTTTATCAAGGAAGGAGTACAGTGGTAATTAAAGCATCACTTTATGAAAGTAAATCTGCATTACCAAATAAATTTGCTTATCATGGAACTGTCATTAATAATAACGTAAAAAAGAGTGATCTTAAAAGTTATGGAAAAACATGCAAAAATTAAAAGTGACTCCACATCCGACTTTCAATTAAGAAAGTTGTAATGTCTCACAGCCACATTTCTTTAGCATTTTGTGAACTAGCAGGTCCTTCCTTTTCAGATTGTACAGAAAGCACCTATAATATTCATGTTAACATATATCATGGTAACATAGGTAATATATCCATAACCTCACTTGCCAAGCAGATAGTTCCCATTGCATCAAAACCCTTATTCGTAAGACACTGTTAAAAACAATCCTGATAATGATCAAGCAAAATTTCTGTAAGTACATACAATGCTCTATAACAGCAAAAGCTTACTATGACTGTCTGAATACAATACTGTCTTCCAGAAATGAAACCTGTAGCAAGTACATTATAACTACAGCTTTTGTAGGAAAATAAAGAACAGGTCACAAAAAAATTTTTAAATGTGTATTAGTAAAGTTATCTTGTAACTTAGAATTAATTTTGGCAAAGATCTAGTCTCTTGTTTATTTTAATAAATTATTTATTATATATTTATTATTTTTGGAAGTATCATGGTCAAAAATCATGATAAAATGTGACCTAATTCTGAAAAATTTGAAAATCTGTATTTCTAATTTACTGCAAAATATAATCTGTGAATGGCCAAACTGCTAAATGATAGTTTATGGCATACAAATACTAATATATGAAAATAGCCGCCTTTTCTCTCTCTTTGTAAAAAGTAATTAAAACCACACAGAGGACTACCACTGTATTAGCATTTAAAAATTCCCTCTTGATGTCTACATGGTCATGGATTGTGGTTATTACATGTCCTTTATCTGACTCATCATTTACATGTTTGTGAATGCTTCTCTTCTTTAAAAGAGTGACAGTAAATGGTGTATCTTAGGTTAAGCTTTTCTGTTAAAGCAAAGGGTTTTTACATACTCGGTGAAAAAGTCCATTAATTAAGACTATATGATAGTATAGTCCTAAAGATAGTAAACATTTCGTGATATCATTTTATAAAAAAAAAACCTTTCAGAGTAGTTAGATGGGGTCAAATATAATATTAGTGCTAAAAAAATTATCCATCTAAAACAATAATGAAATAAAAAAATTATCCAGCTCTAAAAATTCTAACGATTCATTATTGAACACTGACAAAAACTAATGGTGACTAATTTATATTAATACAATACCTAAAGTAACAACGAAATCATCTAACATCTTTGAGCTTTATTTCCACTTTAAGTACAATAATAAAAGCATACATACATAAAAATAGTATGTATACTTCAATGCGAATGTGCTGGAGGAACAATAAAGGTGAACTGGTATTATAAAGTGCTATTCACATATGTGAAATAATAAATAATAATAAATATAAGAAAAATAAAAGAAAAATGAAAAAAATTCATAATAAAAATAGTGTGTATGCTTCAATGGGAATGTGTTGGAGGAGCAATAAAGATGAACTTGTATTATAGAGTTTCATTTGCATATACAAATTACAAAGCACTAAATAACGTATTAAATAAAAAACAGATTACACAGAATATATTGGCAAAGGGAGGTCATATGGAACTACATAAAGTGCTACAGAAATATTAGTTATTATTAACATCACTAAAAGAGTAATTAGGAATATGTAATTGAGTATGATGTTGCAGTAAATATTTCAGGGTGCTATGCTTTTAAATGGAAGTACTATATACAGTGATATATTTGTCACTTAACAATCTAATCCACTTCTCTTTTCAGAATCATTTTCAGTTTTACTTCTGTGTTCTTAAAAATTTTTATCCTACATGTCAACAATGCATTTTGAAATCTGGTGCAAAAAACAGGTGTATGCTGGGGACGGACACTCACACACACACGGGCGTGCATGCATAAACACACACACACACACACAACAGCCTTTTCAGTCTTCCTCTTCAAATATTTACTTGTGTTAAAACCAAAAAGAACACCAGGAAAGCTAGAATAGTATACTCAAATGTCTCTGCTCAAACAGACTTTACAGTTTCTTCCTAAACATTTTTAGAATTCTGTTCTTTCTTGACACATTTCTTGAGACTAATATCCATGAAGTGCTAAGTGGCAACATACAGCAGATTTCAAAGGTTTTGGACAGTTGTTAATTATTACAGTGATTTGAAATTAGCACTCAAAGTATTTTCAAAGCTAGCCTATATTCACTACTTTACTTAGAAAAATAATAATAACCATTAAATAGAGTGAAGCAATATCTATTTTTGAAATATATGCTGTGGAAAAGAATTGCTTAATAATTTTACAACAACAGAAAGAAAGGTTGGCTAAGAGAGTCTACCCTACACGAATCTGCCCTCTTTTCACAACACACTTTTCAGCTTGCTTCATTCAAAAACCACAGTCTGCCAAAGTCAGTTTAATACGTCCAAACTGGGGAAAATGAAAAGCACAAACATTTAATGAAATTCATAATAGAAAAAAAAGAAAAAGTATCACCTGAACTTCTGCTGTTATTCAAAAAAATGTTTTTGCTTACTTTCAGAGTAGAAGCAGCTTTGTGCAAAATATGCAAATACTAATTCTCTAAGAGGAGGTTAATTTTCATATTAAAAAGTCATTGCCCTGACTTAAAATTGAGTGCACTGAGCAAGCTAACATTAGTTTCTTTTTTAGTGATTAGCTAAACTATGAAACCATTGGGAGATACAGAACACTGATTTCCACATATGTGTGTGTGTGTGTATTTATTTATTTACAAGCCTAATCATTTTAACTGATTATTTTTATTTTATTTAAATATTTTTTTATTGGACAGAGAGAGAGAGAGAGCACACGCGTCTGTGAGAGCACACAGCAGGGGGAGGGGCAGAGGAAGAGGGAGAAGCAGGCTTCCTGCTGAGTAGGGAGCCTGACACTGCTGGGCTTGATCACTGGTCCCTGTGATCATGACCTGTGCAGAAGGCAGATGCTTAACCAACTGAGCCACTCAGGCACCGCAATCTTAGCTGATTTTAGATTATATGCTACATTCACCTGAGGTAAAATTGTTTTTAAAATTTCAAGCTGTGAAGATACACAATATATGGATAGCGGTTATGTGCTGTTTTTCAAGAAATTTAGCTTTCAGTGAAGCTTAGGGAACTTATGGAATCATTGTGAGAATTTTTGATTGTTTGCTGTTTGTTTTTATACTGAAGTAGAAAGATCTGTGCTTATAGCCTATAGGGAAACAGAGAATTTGAAAGTAGAATTTGGAAGAAAATTAGTATCCCCAAGGAAACAGGTGGAAAGATAAATTTAAACCAAGTTACAAGCTAAGCTCTTTTCTCTACCAGAAGACTAAATCTGAAGTTAAGTCACCACACCTATGACTTCAAATGGTCAGAGTTAGCAGATTTATTTAAGCCTTTGACATCTCTAACACTGTCCACCATGCTCTTGTTTCTGGGAAACTATTTTCTGTTGGTTTATCCTGTCACTGCTTTGCTACACCCACTGGGCCTGCTCTTCCTTCAGACCACATGGCTACCCTGGGCAGTAATATTTGTTTTCATCACTTCACCTGCCTTCTGTGCTGATGTTTCTTACATTCCAAACTCTTCCAATCACTAGGTTCAAGACTCAACTAACTTCTCTACTATTTACTTCCTCAGAGAAAGCTATTGCTACCCACCTAGTTGGCCTGGCCAGAAAGGTGGGAACCCTACACTGCCATCTCAAACTCCACAGGGAATCAGTCACTAAGTTAATCAGTGCTCTGACATCTGATCCCACTCTTTCTTCAGTCACTGCTTTGGGTCAGCACTTCCTCTCTGCCTGCAAACTACTGCAATAGTCTCCTGACTTGTTTTCCCTACCTTCTGTTTCTCTAATTCTTCTACACTGCTAAGGAGATGATCTTTCTGAAATGCTAATTTTACTGAGTAACATTTATAGTTAAAACCCACCATCAGTTGTTCCACTAGATAGAGTCTATAGTTTTTAGTGTGGCATACAAAGCCTTCAATATACTAACAACTACCTAGCTCTCCAACCCTATCACTCCACCTTCCAGGTGGATGCCAACTCCTTTTTCAAGCTTTAGCTCAAGTGTTACATCATGTGTGAAAAGCCTTTCAGATTCTCCCAGGAGAATTTATATCTCCCTCGTCTCTCCACTGTCTTGTATCTTCTATCATCACAGCACTTATAACACTTTGGTGTGCTTATTTATTTGGTTAATTACCACCCACCAGACTGTAATTTTATTGAGGGTAAAGGACCAGTTTTTGTTCATCTTTCTTTAGTAAATAACTCATATAGCATTAATAAGAACTGCATAGATTTCAAATGAATTAATATACGTGTGAAAGGAGTGTATGTTTAAAATCTTGCCCAAAGTTAAGGTGGTATTTGTGCTAAACCAATATTCTATTCAAATCTAAACTTAATTTTTACCTCTTCATGATGAAAAATATCCAAACTCTTTTTAGGAGATTAAAAAAATTATCTTCTTGGAATCTTTATTTTTTAAACCTTTTTATCTTTAAGACTTCCCAAATCTAACTTTTTAATGATAAAAATTACAGAATAAAGGGCTTAAAAGTAAGGAACACATTAAGTTACAAGGCTTAATACTCAATTTTAAATCTAGAAATAGGTGTGTGAAATAATAAAAAAAAATCATATAGATTTCTGACTTCAGTTCCTGGCACAGTGCTCCTAAAAACCTGTACTTTTCCTAAGTGATAAAAGTACTAGGAGGATCTTTTGTTCTAATATTTAGTCTTTGACTCTGGGTCCAGACACTGAACTCTTATATATCTTGGAATTTCCTGGTGACAGAAATGTCTCTGTTCTAAGAAGGTGACTCTCAGGGTGCTCTGGGATAAGAGAGCTGGTCTCCAGAAAGACCAAGCCATGATTAGAAGCTTGGAAGTTTTAGCTTATTCCTCATTTTTCAGAGAGAGGAGAGGGGCTAGAAATAGAATTATAACTGATCATGCCTACCTGAAGAAACTTCCATAAAAATCCCAATTGTATGGGGTCTAGAGGGCTTCCAGGTTGGTGCACATGTGGGAATGCTGGAGGAGTGGTGTGTCTGTGGAGGGCATGGAAACTCCAGACCTCTTCCTATATACCTTGTTCTACACATCTCTTCCATCTGGGTGTTCATCTGTATCCTTTATAATAAACTGGCAAATAGCAAGTAAATTGTTTTCCTGAATCCTTAGTGAACTGCTCCAGTGAACTGAGCCTGAGGAATTGTCACGGGACCTCCCAATTTAGAGCTGACTGGTCAGAAACAGAGGTAACAGCTTGGACCCGCAACTGGCATCAGAAATGCCAGAGGTGAGTGGGGGCGGGGTAGGCATTTGAAGTCTTGTGGGACTGAGTCCTTAACCTGTGGGATCTGCCAATCTGCCACCATCCCAAGGCAGACAGTATCAATACGGAGTTAAATTGTAGGACACCCAGCTGGTATCACAGAGAACTGCCTGGTGTGCGAAAAACCACAGCACATCTGGTGCCAAAAGTGTTGTGAGCATTGAAAGTAGTCCGAGAGTAAAGGAGACACATGGGAGAAAAACTGGCTTTCCCTAACACAAGCGTTTATCCTGTTTTCTAAAATTTTCAGGAATAAAGTTCCATAATTTTAGTGTCTGATTGTGGCCTACCACTCCTACAGTCAAGCTAGTCTCCAACAAATATTGGCAAAATAACAATACTTAATTTGCTTTTATTGTTTTGGAATGATATGAAGAAATAATTATGAGTATTAAAAACAAATTATTCAAAAGAAACTCTCCAAAAACCTGTAAACCACTATTCTATTCAAATTTCAACTTAATTTTTCCCTCTTAATGATAAAAATATCCAAACTTCTCTTAGGAGATTAAAAAAATTATTTTCTCTGTATTCTGTTTTTTAAACCTTTTATTTTTCAGTAAATAATATGTTCTAAGATGTATCTGAATATAATTTATTACTTTACCTTTACAGCATTATTCTACTAAATATAATTCAATAAACTTTAGCTTGGCTGAGTTTATGTTCATCTAGCGTAGGTAATATTAATAAATAAATAAATTAAAAACCAAATAAATAGAGTTATGTGGCTTTAAGAAGCTGACAGAGGAGTGTGGAAAATTAAAAAATGTAAGATTAGAAGTGGAGGCAATACTACATAAAGCTGAAAAAGAAGGAAGGGATGGGAGATCCAAGATGGCGGCCAGCAGGAGGCTGATGAAGGAGCTTGAAGAAATCCGCAAATGTGGAATGAAAAACTTCCGTAACATCCAGGTTGATGAAGCTAATTTATTGACTTGGCAAGGGCTTATTGTTCCTGACAACCCTCCATATGATAAGGGGGCCTTCAGAATCGAAATCAACTTTCCAGCAGAGTACCCATTCAAACCACCGAAGATCACATTTAAAACAAAGATCTATCATCCGAACATTGATGAAAAGGGACAGGTCTGTCTGCCAGTAATTAGTGCTGAAAACTGGAAGCCAGCAACCAAAACCGACCAAGTAATCCAGTCCCTCATAGCACTGGTGAACGACCCCCAGCCCGAGCACCCACTTCGGGCTGACCTAGCTGAAGAATACTCTAAGGACCGTAAAAAATTCTGTAAGAACGCTGAAGAGTTTACAAAGAAATACGGGGAGAAGCGACCTGTGGACTAAACTCTGCCACCACCGATTCCAGCGAGCGTGAGCGGAGACCCCGAGCAGCGCATTCAGACACCCCGCAAAGCAGGACTCTGTGGAAAATTGACACGTGCCGCCGCCTGGCGTTTGCTTGTGGCAGTTACTAACTTTCTACAGTTTTCTTAATCAAAAGTGGTCTAGGTAACCTGTAAAGAAAGGATTAAAAATTTAAGAAGTTCTAAAAAAAAAAAAAAAAAAAAAAAAAAAAAAAAAAAAAAAAAAAAAAAAGAAGGAAGGGATGGAGAACAAGTAGAAAGAAAGAAAGGAGAAGAGAAAGCAGAAAGAGTTGTTTCTCCCTGAGGGAATTCACAATAGAATTCTGGAAAAGACGGGCAGAATTAATTATAATTTAAGGATGAATAGGCCCAATTATATCACATGCTAGGTATGAATATAAATATGTTTGGGAACATGAGAAAAACAAATTAATTCTATTTGTGACGAATAATACAAAGCTTAATGGAAACAGATTCCAGGTAATACCATTTCTGACATACTTTAATCCAACCCCAAGCAAAGGAAAGAACAAGGAAATTGGTAAATTATAAATTCATATGTATATTTTAGGGCTATAACAATTCAGAGCAAATAAATGCAAGACTTTCAATACCAATTACTATCTTGGAGCAATCAGACGGTAACTCTTTCAACTTCCCATCATCAAATCTGTATCTAAGCATCTACCCAATTTCCACCTATGTGCACATCAGAAGGGATGAAAAACCCTTTTCTTAAGGCCAATGTCTTCATCAGTATTCAGGACTACATCCTCTCTCACTTTTTCAAAGACTTGAGTCCAGCAATTGCCACCTCCATAGTACACTACCTACTTCTCATTACCATTGAATTATTCCAATTAGCAAGTAAGTATGCTTTAATACTGTCCATCTAAGATTCCTCTTTAGCTCCTGCTTCTCTACTCCCCAGTCAAAATTTATGGGCTTCCATTTTGTCCTCAACCTACTTCAATTGTGCTTTTGTCTCTACCACAGAAATAGCTTCATCAAGGTAACCAAAGGACACCGTCTAGCCAAATACAATCATAAATTTTCTATCCTCATTTACTCATTCTCTCAGTAGCACGTGACAGTTTATCACTCCTCTTTCTTGAAATACTCTCCTCTAGGCTTCCCTGACATTCTTTTTTCTTGGACAAGTGGCTCAGGTATTTAGCTATCTCTCCCCAGGTGATCTTATCCAATCTCACACATTAAAAACACAGAACTTGGGGTGCTTGGGTGGCTCAGTGGTTGAGCATCTGCCTTTGGCTTAGGACATGAGCCGGGGTCCTGGGATTGAGTCCCACATCAGGCTCCCTGTGAGGAGCCTACTTCTCCCTTTCCCTATGTTTCTTCCTCTCTCTGTGTGTCTCTCATGAATAAATAAAATCTTTAAGAAAAAAAATACAGAACTTTAGCCCTGACTTCCTCTCTGCACTTAAGACTCAGAAATCCAATTGCCTACTATACAATTACATTCATATCCAAAACTCCACTCCTTAAAATTTCTTCCTCTGTTCCAGCATTCCTCATCTCATTAATACTAGCATCTATACAATTGATGAAAGCAACAATTTCTCTTTCCTTCACTTACACCACATCCAATTCATCATCAAACTGAATCTACTTCCAAAATATATTGCAAATCTGTCCATTGCCTATATTTTCATTATTGCCACTGTTAAATTAAACAGGAGGCCATGAGTCTGAGGCAGTTCTAATGCCACAGTAGCTGCAATGGAAGCAAGCCCAAATCTAAGCCTGTAGATACCTCAAGGTTACAAAATCGAAACAGGATTTCTTTTTGGAGGGAATAAAAAAGTTTTAAAATCACATAGTAGTGATGCTTGCACAACTTTGTTATCAGCATAAGAATCAGTAAACTGTATACACTTTAAAAGGGTAAATATTACGGTATGTGAATCATCTCTCAATAAAACTTCTAAAAAAATAAAGATATTAGTAAGGTCAATCTTTCCAAATACTTAAATTTCCAAATGTGTCACCATATTTTCAAATGAGCATTTATTCTATTTTGTTAAGTACTTGGGGTACAAAGATGAATATAACAAGATCCTTCACCTACAGAGAGATTCCAGATTAGCAGATGACAGGTTCTATAAGCCCTTGCCAAATACATGTAGAACACTTTACTATTTGGACATCTTTGCAAAAGAAGTGTATATGTTTATTTGTTAAAGAGAAATAGCTCTGAATTGCTAGTCAGAAAATTACTTTTTAGACTTAGTTGTATATACTATGTATACTTAGGAAGATTTAGTAATCTTGGAGCTATAATCATTATACTAATCACTGCTATCAGGAACAAGTTTCCTGAACATCTGTAGCCCAAGTCAGAATATAGTTTGTTCTTCCCCCACCCCTCCATCTTCCTTCCCCTTGTCTATATTCCATATCCTGTTGACTTGTGATGATTAGGTAAAAAAGTGATGGGTCCTCACTGATACTGGACAGCTCACTGATGGGGTAAGCCCAGTGTTTTCTGACATGTTTCCTCTATAAGATGCCCCATGTGAAAAGAAACAATAGATTTCTATTTACTTCTGTATTCCAAGTGTCTGCCAGTTGGTAGTAGATGTCTACTCAGTAAAAAAAATACTTTAACTGCATTGATATTACATAAAGCAGTCTTTGAACATACTAACACCATCTAATTCCCTTCTGAAGGTCTCACCCTTTTACTTTGTGACAGATATAATTACATTTGTAAATGAATGAATGTCTAATTATTCAACTGAATTTTGGAAGTGGACAAAGAGGGAAGGACAAAAACGTGGTACTATTCCAACTCTTTTAAATTAAAATTTATTTTCTTGACAACTGAGTTAAATGTTGGATGTAAAATAACCTTGCTTGTAAAAGGAAGAAAGCTGCTGTGTTGAAAGTATCTCGGATACAATTTCACTGAAATTGTTTAATATTCAAAAGCCTTTTATATGCTACTATTTTTAGACTAACTTTGGGGTCTTGAGCAAATCATTTAACTTCAATAAACCTCAGCTTCCTCCTTTCTAAAATTGGAATAACAATATCCAATCTGTGTCTCAGGATTGATACACAGTTAAATGGAAAAAGAACCGTGAGACTTTGGTATAAATGATCAAGAGCATTATCAGCATAGTATATCATTGCTATTCATGTACAGCTTGCATGCAATCTCAAGACTTATACAGTTTATTCAGCATACATCCACTGGAACTGTACTGATATATCTTACCTATTAAGTATCATATAATATTTTTCTCAGAGGATCAAATGACCATGCTAATCCCTTACTGAAAGTATATCCTAATCACTTAATATTCTTAAATCTTCAAAAATATAAAGGTATTTGCTAAATTCTCAGATTCCTGTATATAATTCCTCGATAAATTTGAGCTCAGATAAGGAAAATACACATCTGACTAACTTCTGTAAAAAGTATGAATGGTATATTTCAATCCTTTGGTGCAGCACAGTGAAAGCTTTGGTTTTAAAGTTATCTTCTAATAAAAACTACTTACCTTTGCAGCACAAGCTCGTATCACCTCCTAAAAGAAATACAATACAGTAAGGAAATATTCATAATTTCATTTTAATAAAATTATCAACTCTTCTCAACTATTCCAATCTTAATGTTTTAATAACAAAAATCAACATTTGGGAGAACTTCTTTATCTATCACCCTGCAGCTGTCACTCTGAGCTGGAAAGAATGCTGAATTAAAGAAAGAGACCCAATCAGTTCTTGGTAAATCTAACCTGCCAAAACAAAAGGCACTGAGGATAAGACTCTGGAGGGCCCACATGTATCTGTCTCAAGAAAAACATGTAGTCTCAATAAATGTAATAAGTAACAAACTTAATAAACTGGTAAATGCAAAAATTCTCCAGAACACTAACATGTCTCAAAAACACACCCAGAATTAATTGCCATATATAATTATCTCCCAAATAACAATGCTCACAAATATAACTCCCACATTAGTGATTTATTTCAGAGGAAATCTAAGAATAAACACTATTGAATGGCAAAGTATATGATCAGTATTGAAGGAGCTACAGAAAGGAAATGCCCATAATTCATGGGACAAGGCCAAGAGATGATCACTTCCGAAAAAGAAACTAGCAAAAGTCAACACATGAGTGATTTGAAAATTTGCTGCTAAGGAGACATAAAAAATACTCAAGTCCAAAAAGGTTAGTTAGCATGTATCATCAGCCTACAACAGAACCAGAGAAAAACGGTAATGATGAATGTGGAGTTTAGGAAAAAAGAGAACTGAAAGAGGAACATCAATTTTTTATCCAGAAATTTCTATGGGACAGATATTGTGTCTGAAGAATATTAGTAATTCGATCACTAAAAGGAGAAAGTGAAACTGCACATGATAATCTGACTCCCTGGACCAAATCTCAGCTCTAGTGCTTGCTGTCTGTGTGACACGGGTGATACTGCATGGGCTCTGGAAACCTCAGCTTCATCTTCTGTAAAATGGGGGTAATACTAGCACCCACACTATAGGATAGTTTTGAGGTTTAAATACAATGAACATGTAAAGATGTAAAGCATTTAGCACAGGAATTCATTATTCAGTCGTTACTCATAATTAAATAGATGTTAATCACCACCAATCATTATTAGGTGAAATCTCCTGTAGGGCAGAGAAAATTAACCTTTTTTCCAACACTGGCATAAAACCATCTAATCCCTATTCCTATGACTATGCTTAATAATGAACTCTGTAATCATTAACCTGGGTTTCAGATTAATTTTTAAAAGGGAGAGTGATCTTGAGTGTTCAGGCAGCTGTAAACATATACCTTTCACCATAATTTGTTTTTTAAGCTTATAAATCAATGTTTTGTAAGACTGATTACTTCTAGTAGGTACCTCAGATTCTGTGCAAGTCTGGATGAACAGATAAGATCAAATTCCTTAGAATGAATGTTGTCAATGTTCTCAAGATATTGTCTACCTAAGCGATCCTTAGAATGAATTTTGTCAGTGTTCTCAAGACACTGTCTACCTAGATCCTTAGGATCTAGGCTGCTGTATGCCTCCAGGGACTGCTGTAGCAGCAATACACAGTCAAACCTGTTATGTAGGAAACAGCTTAAGGACTGCACAGTAAAGCTACGGAGAACATAGAATACTCTGTTTTTGTATTCTTTACTTATTAATGAGTAAATACCTACTCAATGCCTGCTGAACTGAACTGGCTATGCAATTCACACACACACACACACACACACACACACACACACACACACACACACACCCATACCCTAAACTTGCATTGTATTTTATTAAAAAAATTCCGATTGTGGTTACAAAGAAAAGTATCTCCAGTAATGCAGTCTTCTATAATACAGAAGTAATCAAGTCTTCTCTAGGAAGAGGAAACAAGAAAAAGGCATCAAGACAAAAGGTAAAAATCCAGTCACTCTAAATGTTTGTAAAATATGAATAGAGCTGCCATAGGAATAAAGATGACATTTTGTTTTTATTCCCATACATACTATATACATTATGAAAAAAAAACCCTGCAAATAACATTTGAAAAAAAGTTCAGTGGGGGGATCCCTGGGTGGCGCAGCGGTTTGGCGCTTGCCTTTGGCCCAGGGCGCGATCCTGGAGACCCGGGATCGAATCCCATATCGGGCTCCCGGTGCATGGAGCCTGCTTCTCCCTCTGCCTGTGTCTCTGCCTCTCTCTCTCTCTCTCTCTCTCTCTCTGTGACTATCATAAATAAATAAATTAAAAAAAAAAAGAAAAAAGTTCAGTGAATTGTCTCAACATGGGAAAAACATGGTTTTTCAAAAAACACAGCGAAGAGAGCTTTTATTTCCAAAGGCGGCCTTCATCTACCTCAATTCCCAATGCAAACAGATATTCTAAATAATTTTTAAAAAGAAAGATGTGGTAAAAGCTAAATAATGATTCTAAGAGAAATAAATTTTTCTCTTATAATAAATTATCAATGTGTTTCCCCATGTCTTAGATTTCATATCTTAAAAAATATCTTTCTGATTTTTCCTTTACATTTGTTTTCTTCTGCTCTTATAGTCTTTCATTTATTTGAAGATGACAGCTATGTAAGATGACAGAAAAGATACAAGACTGAGGTGATTCTAGGATGATAAGTTTTACAGCATGAAGATCCACAGATTGCAGGAAACTTGTTCTTTTATTTTCTGTGAGTTATTTGCTCTTAAATCTGTAAAGTCATTTTGTCATGTAAAATTTTAGACAAGGGACAAATTTTCTTCCCACAGTGAAGAAACATTTTTCTTTAACTTTTAAAACTCAATTTATCTATTTGTACTTCCTTTTAAAATCCAGAACACCATATATTATTCAATAAAATTAGAATGCTAAAATATGTAAAATTACAACACTGAAATAAATTATAGTATATGTTCTAAAGTTTATACTGAGAAAAAGCAAAATATTTCCCGTATATTCCAGCTAAACCAGCAGTCTGATACACCTGAAATTCTCATTTTCTCAAGGAAGAAAAGGAGATTCTCTCCTGGATTTTTACCTTTTGTAAGTACAGTCCTAACTAAAGTGCCTCAGCGGTGTAGTTCCTGATATGTTTGGTTTAAAACTGGTCAAGACTGCTCACTTCAGCAGCACATATACTAAAACTGGTCAAGATTCCTATCAAAGGAGGAGAGGGAGGAATATTTAATAAGTGCCGGGCACTGTGCCAAAAGGTGAGAACACAAGCAACAAGCCTGCACGGTCTCTGTCTTCCTGGAGCTCAAAACTAACTCTAACTAAAAGAAGTATTATGGTCAAAGAGCATAAATACTTTTAAGGCTATTTAAGCTTCTCAATACATTTTACTCCTTATCTTTGAAAAAGACTGTGCAGTAATTTATAACAGAAAGAATAGCACAATATTTTTAATAAGCATCCTCCTCTTCATTTTCATAATCTATTTTCTCATTTTATGGGCAATACCTGGTTTTTACAGCACTTGAGATAAAAGACCTTTTAAATATGCTTAAGGAATGTTTGTATCAACTCTCTTTGGAAGTATGTGCTTATTTCTTTTATCCATTTCTTTGTGGAAGTCTATTTTCCTTTATTGTTTAGTTTTGCATATTAAAGAGGCTGTTCCTTTTACATAATTTACATAAATACTTTCCCACTGTTTTTGTGTTTGTGTGTTATACATATGCACAAATATACACACTTCCAATTTTAAACAGCAAAACAGGTCTTGGGCTGTTTTTTACAGAAATATCAAGTCAGGAAAGCATGAGGGTTATCCTAAATTGGTCTGCTTACTGCTGTAAGTGATGTTAGAACAGACACCACAAAGGAACTATAAAAGCATAAGAAAGCCTATTTTTAAGTAACTAACTTAACTTTGTTGAATTAATATTTATTGGCACAACAATGTAAAACAGAATCAAAATGGTTTCAAAATTTCCAACTTCTCAACTACATAAAATCATTATACATACTGTGACAGAATCGAGTCTCTGTTTCACTTGTTGCATCTTCATTGAGGAATGTTCAGTGTGGACATAGTCATCAATCTGAAAAGAGCCTTGATGAGGCAGTTTAGGACAGGTGCATAAAGCATCTTGACTTTGGTGTATTCCAGGTAATGGAAATGTTCCATTGTAGCGTTTGAACATTTCAGCCTCTTGCTGGGCAACTGGAAAAATAAAGCCATAATTAGTTTAACTCAACACAGCAAAAAACACAATGAAATAATTAAGCCATGAAATTGTAGCATTAAACAAATGATTAGAAACTGAATAATATATTTTAAAAACTGAGTAATCATAAGACAACATGACTGACAAAATATGGAGTTTCTAATATAAAAGCATAAAAAAGGAAAAACAACAATTTCACAGATAATTTATGTCACACAGTATTATAATTGAGCCTTGAAGGCCAGGCAATCTCTTGGTTTGGTAAACAACAACAAACTGGGATGGGAAGGCCAGGCAATCTCTTGGTTTGGTAAACAACAACAAACTGGGATGGGAGCCTAACTCTAAATATGTGTATACAGAAAACATTTAATATAAAAAAATCAAAGGCATAACAGAATAGAATTAAAAGTTTTTTTTAATTTTTTTATTTATTTATGATAGTCACACAGAAAGAGAGAGAGAGAGGCAGAGACACAGGCAGAGGGAGAAGCAGGCTCCATGCACCGGGAGCCTGACGTGGGATTCGATCCCGGGTCTCCAGGATTGCGCCCTGGGCCAAAGGCAGGCGCTAAACCGCTGTGCCACCCAGGGATCCCCAACAGAATAGAATTAAAGGAAAGGCAAGAACAATGAAAATATTTACAAACCCATCTCCCTAAAACAACTGTTTTCATACTTCTATTTCTTTGAGTCTTTATGCATATGTACATTTTATGCAAGATACCATAATGTGAATAAAATGTAAAGTTTTTCAATTTAAATATTTTTCATATTTTTATTACTCTGTAATTACCATTTTAAAATCCTTTACAGGGCAGCCCCGGTGGCTCAGCGGTTTAGCACCGCCTTCAGCCCAGGGTGGGATCCTAGAGACCCCGGATCGAGTTCCACGTCAGGCTTCCTGCATGGAGTCCGCTCCTCCCTCTGTCTGTGTCTCTGTCTCTCTCTCTCTATGTCTCTCATGAAAAATAAATAAAATCTTTTTTAAAAAAATAAAAAAATAGAATCCTTTACATCTCATCTAATGAAGCACTATTATTTATTTATGCATTCTCCTATTACTGAATATTTATAATGTTTTCTGTTTTTCCTCATTACAGACATGTGTGAATGACTACTTTCATAGCTTAAATTACTTCTTAAAACAATTCTTTCTTTGGATTTAATTCCCCAGGCTGGAAGAGACGGCTGAAAGGGTGAATGTTTTTGATGATGATGATGATGACAAGGATAACAGCATATATGCTGTATTTTATAGTTTTTAGAATGATTTTACATACATTACCTTATTTGATCATTTAAAATAAAGGAATATGAAAATTTGTAAGCATCTATTTGTATATACAAAGAAGAAAAAATTTACTGTGATCATTTAAAAAGTATTTCCTTAATTATATAATTTTTAATAGAATGCCTTTCTAAACATAACATGAAAAGTAACTGATATAATCAAGATTTGTAACAGGAAATCAATAGACCAGCCTTCAGGAATTCTGTGTACTACTGAAGTTACATACAGAAATACAAATGTGTATCTAAATGTTTCTGGAAATCAGATCCATAACTTTTATCAGATTATTTGTCAAAGGACTGCATGAGTCAGAAAATGTTAAGAGTCGCTGATATAAAAGACGGACAGATTTTGCTACATAAAGACTTTTCATTAAAAAAAAAAAACTCTATAATACTCAAAATTAAAAAGCAAATGACAGGTAATACTGTTCTATCTCTGGCCAAAATAAGAGTAAAAGGGACCAGAGATTTGCCCTCCTGCTTGAAACAACGAAAAACCGGATAGAATGTATAAAAGGAAGAAATAAAACTGTCTTTATAGATAGAATCATTTAGGTAGAACTAAGATGACAATGACGCAAGTGAAGTACATAAGGAAAAGCATTTAAAGAAAGACTCCCTCACTCTCAGGTCCTGGCCCCACATCTATGTAAATAAATCCAAATGGAATCTAAACAATAAAACATTAGAACTAATAATCAACTTCAGGTAAGGTTCCAGGATACAAGATCAGCACACAGAAATAATTGTATACCTATATTCAAGTAACAAAAAGTCAGAAATTGAAATTTTTAAGATATATACCACTTACAATGCCATAAAAAATATTTCACACTTTTGGAAATACTGATGAAAGATGTGAAAGACATGCACAATGAAAACTACAAAACACGCTGAAACTGAAGAACTAAACTGAGGAGATATACTATGTGCATAGTTGAAATGATAGCTATTGTTAAAATGTCAATTCTCTCAAATGATGTGTACATTCAGGGTAATCCTACTCAAAATTCTAGCAGGTCACTTTTGGAGAAATTGTCAAATTCTAAAATCCACATGGAAATGCAAAGGACTAGAAGAGTTAAAACAACTTCGGAAAAGAACAAAGGGGACTTATACAACTTGACTTCAAGTCTTACTCTAAATCTACAGTAATCAAGACACTTCATATTGGCATAAAGATAAATAAATAGATCACCAGAACAGAATAGAACCTAGCATGTATGGACAAGGTGTAAAGGGAATTCCATGTAAAAAGGATAGTCTCTGCAACAAATAGTGCTAGACCAATTGGATATTCATATGTGAGCAGATGAACTTCGATATATAGTTTGCACCATGTCCAAGAAATAACTCAAAATGAATCTAAATGTAAAACCAGAAACCATAAGAGCCTTTCAGAGAACATACAGGAAGAGTATTTTTGTGAACCTGGATTAGGCAAACACTTGTAGATACAAAACCAAAAATTGATGTAAGAAAAAAATTGGTAATTTTTGACTTCATCAAAATTTCAAACATTTGTTCTTGAAGACTGTTAAGAAGGCGATTAGAAGACAAGACAAAGACTGGCGGAAATATTTGCAAATCATATATCTAATAAAGCACTACTTGTACAGAGAAAACCTAACTCTTAGAAGTCCATAGTCAGAAAACAAGCCAATTATAAACTGGGCAAAAGATTTGAACAGACACTTCACGGAAGAAGAAAAATGGATGGCAAATATGTACATGAAAAAGGGGCTCAACATAATTTGTTACTAAAGATAAGCAAATTGAAATCACTGTGAGATAGCACTGTACACCTATGAGAGAGGCTAAAATTAAAAAGACCGACTACTTCAAATTTAGCAAGGCTGTGGAGATACTAAAACATTTATATACTGCTGGTAGGAAGGTTAAATGGCCTAACCACTTTTAAAAAGTTTGGCAGCTTCTTAAGAAGTTAAATGGACATCTGCAATTGGATGCAGCCCTGCTACTCTTAGAAATTTCTTCAGAAATGAAAGCACATGTTCATACAAAGACTTGTAGATGCATATTCTTAGCAGCTTATTTCTAATAGCTAAAAGCTGGGTACAACCACAACACCCATCAACAGGTGTATAGAAAAACAAACTGTGATCTATCATAAAATGAAACAATATTCAGAAATAAAAAGATGAGCTACTGATAAAATCTAAAATATAGATAAATCTCCAAGTAATGAGTGACAGAAGCCAGACCAAAAAAGGCTACATGGTATAAAGGTCTCACTTATATAAAATTCTAGAAAATGGAAATTAATTCATAGTGATTGTCTGGGGGAAGAAGGAGGTAGGGAGAGATTTCAAAGGAACACAAAGTAACTTACAGATGATGGATATGTTTATTATCTTCATTGAGATGATGGTCTCAGAAGTGTTTAAATATATCTACACTCATACAGTTTACTGCATGTCAATTATACCTTAAAAATGCTATTCGTACCCCCCCAAAAAAAAGCAAATGACAAGCTAGTGATAAAAAGGATTAATATATATATTTTTTAAGATTTTATTTATTTGAGAGACAGAAAGCACAAGCAGGAGGAGGGGCAGAGGGAGAGGGACAGACATTCCCCACTGAGTGGGGTACCAGATGTGGGTTCCATCCCAGGACCCGGAGATTATGACCTGAGTCAAAGTCAGATGCTTTTAACCAACTAAGCCACCCAGGCACCCTGGGGGTTAATATTCTTAACATGCAAAGAATCTCCACAAAATGAATTAAAAATGACTAATCTAACAGAAAATGGACAAAGAATCACTACAGAAAATTCACAAAAAGAACTATGCGGCCAATAAAAATATATTCAACATCACCAACAAGAAGAAATAAGGGGGGAAAAGCAAATAGAAACTGATGGTTTCTTTCTTTCTTTCTTTCTTTCTTTCTTTCTTTCTTTCTTTCTTTCTTTCTTTCTTTCTTTCTTTCTTTCTTTTTCTTTCTTTTCTTTCTTTCTTCCTTTTTTTTTTGCCTGTTTAACTGATCCAGTATACCTCAAGATACTTTTTCCTAAGAAATGAACTGAGTAAGAGGTGTGTACCAAAGTACTGCTTAAAATACTGAAAAAATATCTAACAGTGAAATTGTACAATAATCATTTAAATAAATTATGGTGTATACATTTAATGAAAGGGAATTCAGCCACTAAAGTTATATATAGAAGTCTAATTGCCATGATGAAACATCGCGAATGCATTATTAATCAGAGACAAAATAGTTTTTAAATACAATAAATACACAAAAGGATGATCAGTTTTTTTAGTCACCAACCTTAGCTGCAACAACCATGAATGTGAGATAGCACATATAAAACACTTTCGGTCCCTGATCACCATATTCATGCCCTACTTCATTTACACACTCTAAATAATGCACAGCTCCATACTAACAGGCACTCTATTCCTGCAGACCCTGATGATGGAAGTACCGGGGAACATTTACTGAGGTCTCCTCAGACCTGCTTACCATTCACTCTTTCAGAGACAGTTGCTCCTTCCTCAATACCAATTACTGTTCTCACATGGAAGTGCAGCTGCTTCTATATTTATATTTTCATAGGTCTGACTGCTATTTTTCAGTACATATTTTGGACTTTCTTTCATAGCACTCTGACAATTCACTCCCAAATATCCAAAGATTGTTTAAAGAACAAGAGAAAACTCTGAAGCTGTAAAAGAAAAGTGCTCTATGAATTGGAAATTGGAAGGCTTATGGGCCAGGGATGAATGAATCAACAGGTGAAAATCATGTTTCACAATCTTTGCCTTATTTGTTTTTCAAAACTGTCCTTTTGAACACTTCATTGTTGTTTGTTGTTATGAATGGAAAGTAAAGCTGGATTTGAATATTTAATGGCATTTCCTGACTCCCTGTTTTTCTGTACTTGGTAGTTATCTATCAGTCAACCATGATTTCACTTTAATCTGTGAGTGGCTATGTGCAGAAGACATAAACTCGGGTATAAACAGTTATACAGGATAGCAGGATTTTGGTATTTATCTTATTCTTTTTGCAAAATTGTGTTTTCTAAGTATTATGCTATGCTAAACATGTATTATATTTTTTTTACTGGTAAAAAATAACAAAAAGCACTGCCTAAATACTTGTTTATTTTTTGCAGTATTAGGATGCCTTTCAGAAAGAGTTAAAATGGCCTACATAGAGGCAGATTACAAAAATAAACATCCAACAATTTATGAACACTTATTTCTGTTGTTTAAGGGGAATTCTCCATACAAAAGCCATCTCACTGGATTTCAAGGAGTCACATTAACACCTAACTTTATCTTTAACACTTCTGGTGCTGTGAAGGCAGCCATAAAAAACAATCTGCAGAACTATTCACAAAGACCTAGTTTCTCAGATACTAGAAACAGAAGCTACGTACAAGTTTTTGCATCCTATCCCTCCTTAATCCTCCAGAAGTATATACATCTATCTGTGTAACACTATACAGATTTCACTGTAAAATAGGTCATAATTGATGCTTTCTGAAATTCACTCAAGCTCTGTGCTTCTAACATTTCAAGCTTTCTGAAACATTTTTATATAGGCCATGATTGGAAGTATGATGTTGTAATTAAGTAACTATTTCTTTACTTAGTCATTTTGTCTTCTTTGGCTAATTTAATTTTGTACATTTAAAACTCTAACCTAACCCGATAAAACTCAAAATTTTAACAATCTCATATCCACAACTTTTTGACAGCAGGCTCCGGGAATACAAAGACACTGGTCCCCACCTGGGGTCTGAATCTTTTGAAGGTCAACAAGAAATTACTGTTATGTGCGAACTGGTGTAGCAGAGGAATCCACAAGGGGCTGAGAAACATAGACTGGGCAACTACATTTGTTTAAAGGAACATTATACCCATCAAATTACTTCCAAATCTACCTACAGCTGGCTATAGTTGGGGATTCTAAATTTTGCACAATTAAAAAAAATTGTACAATGTTTTCATAACTGATAATCAAATTTTGATTTATAATAAGTTCAGTGCTTTTGTGTATGTTCTGGCCTTAAACAATTATAAGAAATAGCGTGGTTTTCTCAGGAGATTTTTATCTTTATAGGAGGAAGAACAGAGGAAATAAGATATTTTTAATCAAGAGCCCTTTGCATTTGAAGTGAATACAAAGTTTGTTATTATTTAAACCTAAGTTTACTTATGTTACTGACTTTATAATAATAAAGTACAACAAAAACCAAAATATCTTCCTCTTATAATATATTAATATTAAGACTGCCTTCTGGTTCAACACTTAATCCCTTTGTTCAAGACCTATTATTAAATATAGTTCTGTTACTGCATACAGTCATTTTACTGGATACCTAATTCTTTTACTTATAAATGATTCTATTTTTAATATAGTATTACTGTAAGCTGTATAGTAGGTCTACTGTGCTAGGTTCCTAGCAGTCAGCAGTTATGCAGCATCCTCTTTGCCTTCCTCTAGCATTTGCTGTGTAGGTAATTTATGTGGTCTGAGTGTTTGTGTCCCCTTGAGATTCCCATGATCTAACGCCCAAAGTGGTGGTACTTGGAGGTGGGGCCTTCAGGAGGTGATTAGGTCATGAGAGCAGAACCCTCATGAATAGGGCACTAAGTTCCCCTTAAAAAAGAGGCCTCAGAGAGTTCCCCTACCCCTCTACATGTGAGGTTACAGGTAGACGGTACCATTCTATGAACCAGACAGTGAGCTCTCACTGGACACTGAATCTGCCATGCCTTGATCTCATGGATTTCCTAGCATTCAGAACTGTGAGATAGAAATTTCTGTTGTTTACAAACCATGAAGTCTCTGGTATTTTGTTATAGTAGTCTGAATGGACTAGGATAAGAATGTTCAAGGGTTTATAATGCTTTTTTTAAATTGTATTTTACAAGGCCTGACTTGTTTCAGCTTCAGCTAATCTGAAGAAACTATGTGGATGGACCAGAGAAGTTCTATTGAGTAACGCTTTGACTCTAGTAGCCTGGGTATATTCAGGAGAACTTGTGTTACTAACGAAACTGTCCAAAGTTTTCTATAAGAAAGTGTAACAGATTCATGTCTCAAAGCCATCCAAAAGCAAGAGCATCTACCAGCATCCAGTAATCTGTTAAGTGAACACCAAAATATAATAAACTATCTCCAAATTGCTGATGTACATACTATTATTCTTTTGTTGATTTCCTATTCCATTATCAATCAATTTTCATACATCATGCTATGCAACTAAACTGTGTGACGCGTATATTGCTACAGAAAACAGCTAGGATTTTTACTGCATCCTGGGTCCGGAGCTCTTATTATATCTCTGCTCCATGCTATGCTTTATAGTTTCATTTTTGCCTTTGATGAAACACATAGATAAAACAGGACAGGTATTTTTATTTTACATGTTAAAAAACAGATGCAAAAATGCTAAATTACTTGACCAGGGTCAAACAGAAAGTGACCGCACTTTGTCTAGAACCCCAATGAGCTAACTCCTACTCCAGCCTTTCCCACCATCCTATTTTGCACTGTACCATTCTTCCCTCTGGGTGCACTTTCAAAGCACAATATAAGTATTAAAAAAAAAAAAAGAACGCTTGGATGACGAACTCAGGACTCTGGTTTATGCTCAAAGCCAGTTTTTCGTATGTCCTGAATCCTTGAATGACATAGCCTTTCAAATCAAAGTATCCATTATATGGAGAATATTAAAATAGAGACTTCAGGATATGACCAAGAAACAGGTAGTTTAAGCATGCCTTCTAATATGGCATTTCTATCTCTTAATTTTCCTAATAGGATAATAACATATTTTAAACCATGACCTATAATCAGTTATATACGCTACTGCATAATCTTATCCAAGTATGAGAACTGTAACTGAGTTTGTTTTTGAATCATTAGTCATTAGTACTTTAAGAACACTATTACATTATACAACTATGCATATTAAATTAGTTTCAACCAGAAACACTACCTTGTTGCAAAATTATTATAAAGTTAGTTAACATTAAGACTGAATACATAATAAAGCTAATTCATATTTTGGGTTATACGGAGAATACAATCACTTAATGCCTTTTAATCATCTGCAACATTTGTAAAAGAGTGAACTATTAATAATACTAGATAATGAAAATTCCTTTTAGTCTTAAGGGCCCCTCCTAAATATCAAAATTGAAAACAAACAATACACTGTTTTAAGAGTATGGGCTCTGGACTCGGACAGCTGGGTAAACTTTAACATTTACCAAATGTGTGACCTTATGTAAATTACTTCATTCTCCCTGTGCCTCAGTTTCATCATCTGCAAAATGAGGGTATTAATAGCATCTACCTTGTGGGGTTTTGAAAGAACTATATGGAAAACTGTACTTAAAATGTTCATGAGAGTAGGGGACACACAGAAATGTTTGATAAATGTTAGCTAGTACTACCACTATTATTATTAGCCCCCAATTTACTCACTGATCATGACTTTCATTCTGTATTTTTATAAAATCAAAGGGAAAATGCTATCCTATAGGATTTTAAATTCTTATTTCCAACACTTCTTGCACATCAGTAATGTGCCAGGTACTACGTTAGACATAAGGAATTGCAAACACCATGGATTTTTGGTCAATGAGCAAGTTACATAACAAATTTTTTATAGGAACATAAAGATATACATTGCCTTGAACTCTGGTACAGTATGTCACACTGTGAAAAACAAAGCTATCAACAACAATGGTGTAGGCGGTTGTTAACAAATACGAATTTTAGAAATATAATAAGTAGAATAAATTCCATTTAGCGTCAATGGTAGAGACTGCTGTTCAGTGTAACAAATTTTGCCAGAGGTTTCATCAACCACTTGGGAAGCACAAAAGACTGGAAAAGAGCCTGGTAATCTGAGTCTGACTGCTGGACTTTATAGCTCTGCTCAACTTGGCACACAATAGATGCTCAATAATTTGTCTTGTCTAAGATACTATGACTAAAGAAGTATCCAGAGTTAACACTGATTCAGAGAAGAGATTGCCACCTAGTGGAAAATTAGGCTCATCACCTGGGATTAGAAAATAATGCTGAGAACTTCCCAAATTAACACTTGATACTACTTAAAATACTACACATATATTCATTGTGTGTCATATTCATCGTGTGTCATATTCATTGTGTGTCCCGAATATACACATATATTCGGGATAGGTAAGGGTAATAAAAATATTAATAAGTCTCCATCTCTGCTGCCTACAAAGTACAGATGATACAAAGAAATCACTCCACAGAGAGGCATAAAGTAAATGGTATTGTAGAAAAAAAAAAAAAAAGGTTTGCTTATCAGACAATCAAAAGCTAGTATTTCAGGAAATTTGCTAAAAAGGCAGGTTAGTGTAACAAATAAGAGAATAGTCTCCAAGTCCAGACTGTATGGATCCAAGTCCTGGCTTATGTAAAATGAGGATAATTATAGTACCTATCCTAAGATCATTGTGAAAAATGAAGTAAATATATGTAAAGTGCTTAAAACAGTACCAGGAACAAAGAAAGTGCTTCGTAAGTATTAGTTATGTTTATCATTACATGTAGAACAGGATCCTAGAGATGGAGATAGACGAATATTAATCCTAACCCTAACCCTAACTGCTGATGTCTGGCTTCATAAACTTAATGCAGAAGCCGTTTCTTCTGACTAGCATTATTATGGGAATCCTAAAAGTACATTATTTGTGGTACTCTGTGACTAAATTTTGTATTACTAGATGATTAACCCTTTCAACAACAGGCAAATAAAACTGCCTTCTGAAAGTAAAAATTGTATTTCTTACCAAAAAAAGCAAAAAGTCAGTAGAATGAAAGACCCAAAAGACCACAACTTGAACATATGCTTAACAGGGAAAGACGCTTGCTGACTCTTCACAGATTTTGCTAGAACTGAAAGACAGATGATACATTTAGCTACCACTGTGGTCTCATTAGCAGCTTATTTAACTTACCAAAAAAATGAGTCTACTCCATTTTCCTTGAAAAATACCTAAATGTATGAGCATTCGGATAAATAGTATTTAAAAATCATGTAACTGTTCAATCTTTCAAATTTTATACCAATAAAACATTTATGTAAAGATACATGTAAACTTTATTTTCAGGCAAGAAAGTTTGGGCAGAATATTCTTGCATTAAAAATGAGTAAAATATAAGGCAAACCTGTAAAAGGCTAATAATAAATAAGTTTTAATGAAAAATCTAAATACTATTGATGATTACAGCCTGAATTTAATGAGTAAAATATTTTAGAGTCTAAAACTTTTTGTTTTCTTATGAATACCAGTATTAACCATTCACAAGAATTGTGCTAAATCTTGGATTACTTGGCATTATGTAACCTCTTCCTAAGCTTCCTCATTTTAAAAATAGGCAGTAAAGAGTTAGGAAAATGTGTTGAAACATTTTGAATTTTATTTGTAAAGGTGTTAGTATACTGAAAATTGTGTTCTAAAATCATGGCACAAAATAATTTTAATTTCATGTGTATTATTTGAACATTTTAATTTCTGAAACACTTTGAATTCCTTCCTCTTCTACATAAATAGAGTACACATAAAATGTCCTTAACTTCATGCACTTATTTCCTAATACAACTGACCCAGAAAGGTACACACTCTAATAAATAAAGGGCTGCCAAGAGAATTAATAAAAGAGCGGGGAAAAACTTTTTCTCAATTCCCTTTCATATAGAGATGTGTATCAGCATATTAAAACCTCAGTTCCCATAAAGTATATATATGGGTTAAATGAGTATGACAACAACCCATTTTATCTTTTTCCTTGTTTCAATATAGTCCTTATTACATTTATTATATTCAATTTGCAAAGTACTTTCACAGTCCCTGCCTCACAGTATCCTCACAAATGACTCTCTTAGGTAGCAGAGGTATGGACATTAGTTGTGCCACTTACCAGATAAGGAAATGGAGCTTCAGGAAGGCAAGAGGCTTGTACACTACAGAAACAGAACTGAACCTAAGACCTCTGTTTTTGAATTCCTAAAAATGCTTTGCTTTCTGCTTACATTTCTAGAATGGACTTCTTAGTCTAAAAGCCTACTATCAAAAAACCAAATTGGCAATCCAAACTGGCTAACCTAATGATGGAAAACCTCAATCAGTGACAAAAAAAATACTCGGGAAAAAAAAAAAAAGATAAAGAATGGAACTTCCACTTGCACTTGTAGTGAAAACTGCATAAGCCTATATAAAGCACATTAGGAATTGAAGGGACACTGTGTGAAAGCTCTAAAGGTTCTGAGAAAACAACTGTGCCGCCTGCTTCTGTAAAATAGTCCCAGTGACGCGGCGCCTAGTTGTGACTCCCCTTCATGTGAAGAGTGAGTACATGCACAAAGAATGGCCTGTGTGTGTTTGAACATGTGAATGGTCTGAGTATGAATGGTTTGAATATGTGTTAGAGAAATTCAGTATCTCTTCCTGGTAAAAGTTTTTCAAAAGAAAGCTCAATTTTACAAATTTTTTTTTTCTAATATGATTTACCTGGATAGCATAATAAAATTCATAAAATGATCAACAATTTCAGGCTTAGAACTTAACTGTCTAATAATTTAGCACTTATTACAACCATTAACCCATAACTAATTAACTGCTAAGCAATATCTGTATTAACATAATAAATGTAACCACTCCCATTTCATTTAAGACTTTCTGCCAAATAATTCCATGTTGATATTACCTATGTATTTGTGTATTTATGTATTTATGACATTGTGTGTGAATCTCCCTAGCTTAGCAAAAACAGCAAAAGATGATACTTGACATCCTAAACAAATCAGAGACTACTAAAGACCGTTCTATTTTTTAACAAGATTTAATATATAAAGAAAATGGAACAGGGTTCTGGGAGTGACAACACTATTAGTACAAATAATGCAGAACAATGAAGTCCTAACCTCAGGACAGAAATTAAAGAAATGTATAAAAAGTAACATAAATCCAAATAATTTTAAGAATGCCATATTATTCCTCAAAAATGTAGTCAGAGTCTTTGTTTCCTTATTTTTTGTCAGAATGACAGAATAGTGTAATTTTAGACTAGAAAAAGACATTAAATTTCTAATTCCAGATCTTGTTTTCATAGACATTTGAGGTTTTGCCTTCCTTCTAGGGTAAGAGATTCTTAAGACTGTGACTTATTACAACCATGTGCTTTAGTGAAAAACAAAACCTCGGAATGAGAAACTAAATATTCAAATGAAAACATTAAAGATCCTTATTTCCTAAATGTTGTGTATCTTTTAAATGTAGTTAACACATTCTCAAATAATTTTTAGGTGAATTTTATTTATTTAAATTTAAAAAGAAAGTGATGATTACCTTTCTGTGATTCCAACAAAGGGGCACAACAATTTATGTGTACCTTTGCTGACATATAAACTCCATAACAGTGCTTATGGAAAAATAAAATATCCTAATATAATAATAATGTAATGTATTTAATCTGTTTGTGTCTTAAAACATATTCAAGAGAGCTTCATTAAAACAAAGGTTGATAGGGATCCCTGGGTGGCGCAGCAGTTTGGCGCCTGCCTTTGGCCCAGGGTGCGATCCTGGAGACCCGGGATCAAGTCCCGCGTCGGGCTCCCGGTGCGTGGAGCCTGCTTCTCCCTGTGCCTGTGTCTCTGCCTCTCTCTCTGTGTGTGTGACTATCATAAATAAATAAAAAATGTTTAAAAAAAAAAAAAAAACAAGGGTTGATAGTTGTCACAAAGCTCATGATTCTTGGTTCCGTCTAAAAGTTACTTGAAATACTCTACTTATCAGCAGTGAACTTACCATAGAAATCGTAAATATACAGAAGAATTGGCTCATTCTGCCCAAATGCACAAAATGCAACCATATTTTCAAGTGGGTGATAAGAAATGTCTCGAATGGGTGATTTGAATGGCAGGTCAGAATACATTGCTACTTGTTCTCCTAAATAAAAAAAGACATTTAATAATTTGCACTATCTCAATTTTCTCTCATTATTCTGTAACTTACTAAAAATAGTTATAGTAAGTAATAACAAAGCTTGCATTATTTACATGAAAAACTCAAATATTTAAAAATAGTCATGGAACTCAAACAATTATTTTTCATCGTCTTGAATCTCCTCTCTCTACTTCTCAACCCAACCTCTTCAATGAGGTTTTCAAGGCACAAAATTTTTTTAAAAAGAGCTTAGCAGGAGAGAAATACCTGGACTCTGAGAAGAGACAGCTGGGCAAATGCAAATTCATAACAAAGAACTCAGGGAGGACTGGGGCGGGGGTGGGGGTGGGTGGGTAGGCTATGGATTCTAGAACTGAAGAAACTGGCTGAAGGACTTTGGTAGGGAACTCATTTTTCTACTTTTTCCAGAAACTGAGGTACCGCCTGCTTTCAAGATACATGATTATTCATGGCTAAAAGAAGCCTGCAATGGAGGTCTAAGGAGCATATGAACATGGAGCTCAAAAAGCAAAAAAAACCAAGATCTATTTATTGAAGTAGAAAAGAGATTTAACGCTTCCAAACTGATACTAAAGTATCAACACTCAGTAAGAAAAAACAAACAAACCCAGGGCGAACTGATTAGTCAAAAATGCCTAAAGGAAAGATGGAGAGAATGTGCATTAAGGAGGGCACTTACTGCAATGAGCTAGGTATTGTATATTTAAGTGTTGGATCGATAAATTCTACACCTCAAAAATACTACACTGTATGTTAACTAACTGGAATTTAAATAAAAACGGGGAAAATATCAACAGAATAAACACAGTGAACCACAAACTATTGATTAAAGTTACTTTAAATTTTATAAAATTCTCTCAATTTATTGCTAACAAATGTTTATGTGGTTTTAGCTTTTCTTTTGAAAATCAAAGGTAAGGCACCAATGAACTTCCCAATGTAATAGCTTACTGTACTGGGAAAATATTAATTACCATAATTGAAGTAAATCCCTTTTGCTTTTTCTCTTTTAAGGATTTTTACTTTTAAGTACTCTCTACACCCATGTGGGGCTCGAACTTATGATCCCAAGGATCAAGAGTCACATGCTCTATCAATTGAGCCAGCCAGGCATCCCAGATAAATTGCTATTAAGTTTCAGACAGCAAAACTTTGAGAGGAATTGGTTTATTTCTAATAAAAAAATATATTACAGCTGTTTAGCCGTTTGTATACCCACTTACATTTCAAGTTCAGCTTATAAGTATTTTGTATTACAATCTTGATTAAGAACTTCTCTTAATACAGCATAGGGAACATAGTCAATAATACTGAAATAACTTTGTATAGTGACACATGGTAACTACACATTATTGTGAGCATTTTGTAATGTATATAACTGTTGAATCTTTATGTTCCTTGTACACCTGAAACTAATATCACATGTCAACCACAATGAAAAATACTTCTCATAAGATTGATAATATTTCATTATAACACAAGGATAGAATAAGCCTTGAATTATAATGTGAAATTCTAAATCCATGAAGATATCAAAGCAATAAAGGCCAAAGTTAATATAAATTTAGACGACAGCAGAGTCCCATTATCAGCTTTTCCATTTTGAAAAACATAACTGAGAACCTGAAATCAGAATTTCCTTGAAAATTATTCCACAAAATGGTAGTTTCCACACTTCTTCAAAAACAAAAGCAATCCAAAAAAAATTTTTAAGATCAATGAAATATTTACCTGTTTCTGGGTTCCAAACATATACTATACCATCCTCACTCCCAGCAAAGAGAAAAGTCCCACATGGTGTCAAAGTACTATGAATTTTTTCCCGGTAATTTGCTGCACCTACAAATTTCCTTGCTGCTAATCTATAAACAAAAAAGATTTCGCAAATGTAACCTTACTCACTGAAAAAACTGATAAAAAAAACCTTCTCTTTTAAAAACTTTTTTTTTAATACTTCTTTTGCATTTAACAATTTTTTGAGAATCTGTTATGTGGGAGACATTCTACAATGATGCAGAATAATGAAGAGGGAGTCCCAGAACTCAGGGAGTTTATAATTTAGCAGGGGAGAGAAAGAATGCATTAATATAAAACAGAAATTGGATGCAGAAAGTGTCACAAAAGAACAAAATGAGTACTTTGGAGATTTGGGTGAAAGTGATTATTTCTAGCTGTGAAGAGGGAGCTTCCTTTATAGAAGTGGTATTTGAGTTGGTTACTTAAAAATGTACAAAACTGTTATATTCTATTTTTCCCATGTGATAAATTTTTAAAATCACACAAAGAGTAGTTGGATTCTTACAGGAATATTACACAAAAATATTATTAAATCATCTACTAAATATGGTATATAACCTTCTAGACTTTTTCATTTGTGAATAATAGCTAACATTATTTTAGTGCTCACTATGTGCTAGGTAAGCACTATTATCATCCTTGGTTTACAGAGAGGACATTACATACAGTGTCCCAACATATGCTTTTTTTTTTTTAACAATAAATCATAATAATGGCCTTCTGTGTCAGGAAATACTGATTATGATTATGCATTTGTTTAGTAGGTATATTTTATCACACTCTAAACATTCCTTAAGAAATCATCTACTATGGGACAACACTTAGGATATCTGTGGCTTTCCCCTACCATGAACATGAGTTCCATGAACAATCTTGTGTATATGTATTTTTTCACTGTTTTATAACTATTTTCACATAAATTCCCAGACCTCAGGTTACTGGCTCAAATATTTCTGGAGTCCTTGCTATATGGTATAATGTTTTAAGTACTTTACATGTGTAAACTAATTTATTCCCCACAAAACGCTTATGAATATGGTTTATTATTTCTCCCATTTGAGTGAGGAGAAAGGAGAGGCACAGAATGGTTAATCAGTTGGTCAGGGATGAAAAAGGCAGTATTTGACTCTAAGCAGTTTGCCTCCAAAGCTCAAGCAGGATTCTACACTGAATACTGTACACTACTTAAAAAGAGAATAACCAAATTCTTTAGGCCTAGCCTTCTAAACATGGCACTAATCCATTTCTAAAAAAATTCTCTCTCAGCACTCCTTATCAAGAAACTAATGCTCCTACAGACTTACTCACCCTGCCTTGAACACAACTTCTATTATCCTACCTCGGAATTTTATTCCAGGATCTTCATATTTCCCACCCTCCTGATAACACTTCTATTTTACCTAAATTCTATCCATCCTTTCAGATTGAGCTCAAAGGCCAGCCTCTCCATAGAGCCTTTAACAGAAGACTATAGAATAGCCATCATCACCTTTACCTGTTGCCATGAGAGATATAATCCTTTTATGAAATATTTATAGTCATTAAAATAATACATATCAAGTACTTGCTATCTTCCAAGCATGACATGGGTATTATGTATAAAAGAAGAATAAACAGATTCCAGTCTTAGAAGATCTCACAATTTAGCCTAATTAAATGTCTTGTGTTATTCTGGAGGCAGTATAACTAGATATAAACTCCTGATGAACTACTCTGAATTCTCCAATTGCACTGATGCCTGTATCCTAAACAGCTCTGCATAAACAATGAAGTCCTTACCAGTTAGCCCTCCAAGTGAATTGTAGAATAAACCAGTATAGATCACATTTTCCTTTCTAAACACAATAATGAAATCTAATAAAACTAGAGTTCTCATTTGTTTTATTGGTACACTTAACACCAAAACAAAAGCATACCAGAAGACCATGCTGTTTTTTTCAGAACTCTGCTTCTGCTTTTTATATTTAGGAAATTTCCTTTTTTAATTTAGAAATAAAACAAAATAAGAAAAACAAGGATATATTGATCAAAAATCATCTCATTCTGTTACGATATTATATCGTAGTACTATGCTATACCATTATCATAGAGATAAAAGATATTCTAAGGCAAAAGTTTCTTCTTTTTAAATTTTAACAACAGGGCAGCCTGGGTGGCTCAGCGGTTTAGCGCCTGCCTTTGGCCCGGGGCGTGATCCTAGAGTCCCAGGATCAAGTCAGGCTCCCTGCATGGAGCCTGCTTCTCCTTCTGCCTGTCTCTCTCTCTCTCTCTCTCTCTCTCTCTCTCTCTCTGTGTGTGTGTGTGTGTCTATCATGAATAAATAAAATCTTTAAAAAAAAAAGATTTAAATTGTAACAACAAAAAGCAACTGACTATATTTCAGCTCCAGAACTATTCACATTTTGAGCCAGAAAATTCTTTGTGGAGGGACTGTCTTATAAACTGTAGAATACTTAGCAGTATCTCTGGTCTCTATCGACTATATACTATCTGATCTCTATCCACTAAATACTAACATTCAAAAATGCCTTTAGACATTGTTAGACATCTTCTGAGGACAAACTGTCTACTTGAGAACCACAGCTTCATTTTATACATATGAATTAACTCATTTCTTATTCTATGAGTCAGTCAGTATTGACCTGTCAATACTGAAATATATACTTACATTCGGAGATCCATAATTCTCAAAGTACTGTCTTTGGTATGGATTAACAATCGTTTTCCATTGGGATGAACCTCCAGATAACTTATGGGAATCCCCTTAAACTCACTCTCTTTAATTTCCTAAAATGATTTAAAAAGATTATAAAAATATTATCACTTTACAGATTGTCTAATATAAAGCCCCTTTTGGAGTACAAAACTAATTTAAGGAAGTCATTTTTTATCGTAATTTAAAGTATTTTTTTAAATTGTTAGCAAAAGGAATTCCAGTAACTTCACTTACAGGTTGAAAATACAGCTGACAGTATGTCTTTTTTGATTGTTATGTAATACCACATTTAATTAGCATTTCTGTAATGTATTCCCAAATAAGCACTTCATAAAACACAACTTCTAACTCTGTATTTTCTTGCTTACCATCCTATAAGAAAGCTGCTAATCTTTATGACTTCAAAAGTTAGTACAGAATTGACTTTTAAGTTCTATTTCAGTCTAAGATTATGTCTTCATGCATTTATCCCCGTGTTGTCCTAAAAAAGGTATGGCATCTTATTGACATCTTATTCTGAGACCATGTAATTTAGATTGTAATTTTAGGGATTTTTTTTTTTTTTTTTAAGCAACAAGAATCATTTCTTGCATCTGAAGTATTCTGTGATGACATCCTTGGTCTGAGACTCTTTGCCATAGTCCTTAACCACCACACAACTGCAACCAACGACTTCATGGAGTTTTCCCCCCTCTGTCAGTTTCACAGAGGTCTACCCATTCATTCCCTTAGTTTCTTGTTGTCATCAACCTTAATTAGGTTGATTTGGTGTTCAACACAAAGAGCCTCCACCAACTTGACCTACAGAGGCTCATCAGAGTTGGATGCAAGCACACCTAAGATGGGTCTGGCACTTGTCTAAGGCTTTGGCAGCTTTGCGAATCCACTGTGCGAGGCCATGGTGGACAAGGGTGTCTTCAGCACCTCCTGTCAAGTAGCATTAATGACCACTACAGCTCCGCAGCAATGCATTCCTTGGCCATGGTGGAGGGTACAGGTGGAGCCAAATCTTTAGTGCACCTGAGCCTCCAGGATTTTTTTTTTTTTTTTGAGAATTATTTAAGGCAGCTATAGAAGATGCCTGACTTAGGATGTCAAGAAAGACCTATGTACTGAAGGAAAATCTGCCTGGATGAGCCTCACATAGCAAAAATTACTAAAGGTCCTTTTTGTGTGGATTACTAGGAAAAAAGGAAAAAAACTCATAAATACAAAACTGTTTAGACTAAAGTCCAGAGAGTCAGAAGAAAGTCTGCTTTAACCTTCAGGCAGAATAGTGAATTCTTTTCCTTTGATGACCTGTTAGCATGCTTTGTCTCTTTCTCTGAGAGGATGTTCCTCCCCTTCAGAGGTAGTTTGGCACCAGCAGAGGTGGAGAACAAACTGCTATGATCCGAGTATCAACAGCTGAGCCCAGGCTGCAAAGCTGTCAGAGACCAACGCCTGCTGTTAGCTGCTTTTCTAAAGTTACAGAAAAAAAAGCACTGACAGTACACATGGGGTAACGTTATAGTGACTGAACTACAACAGTCTGGGGATGCGATGCACTGCTGGGGGTCTGAGCAACATACAAATGCAAAAGTGCAAAATCAAAACACAAAACTGTCTAAAAAGTGTTGGGCATGAAATTGACAAAAGTGCCAGCAAATTTAGCATTTGTAGTATCTGTTAGTGACTTCCCTTTACTTTTCTTTATCATATTCACACTAAACAAAAAACAAAAAGCCTTAGTTTTGAAGTCCATGTCCTGTGTGGGCCATAGCACATGGACAGGTCATCTTAAGGGACAGAGGAGTATAATTTAGCATTTCTCACGCTGCTGGCTGAAGAGAACTAGGTAAGAAATCACAGTCTACAGTTTGTCCTAGGGCATTAGCTCCTAAAAGAGACTCCAGCTCACTTCCTAACTTTTTATTTTGGACTGTGTCAAGTAACCACCAGGTGGCAGACTTTGAAGATAAGTTTACCTTTTAGCTACTATATTGAGGTAAGGAAACAAATGATTTTTAACACAAATAGTAGAATCTGCACTGTACACTCAAACTAGTGGAAAAGGTGCCTTTGGAATCTTGCCAATCCCTTAGGTATATAAGTAATTAGAAAGTTCTTTTCAGGGGATCCCTGGGTGGCTCAGTGGTTTAGAACCTGCCTTTGGCCCAGGGGGTGATCCTGGAGTCCCAGATCGAGTCCGGATCGAGTCCCAGATCGAGCTCCCTGCACTGGGCTCCCTTCTCCCTCTGTCTGTGTCTCTGCCTCTCTCTGTCTCTCATGAATAAATAAATAAAATCTTAAAAAAAAAAAAAAGAAAGTTCTTTTCAAAGTGTGTGAAACTAGGCTACAACATGAATCCTAAACCATCAATCCTTAATCTGACAGACTAGATAAAAATAACTAAAAATAGAACAGTTTTTAAAATAGAACTGACAGATTCAACAGATTTAACTAAAGTTTGTATAGATCCTTTATCACTTACGGTGTCTTTTTCTCAAACGAGGACAATCGTTACAAGAACAAAGGTACAGCATATAAGACAGAAACTATATCAACTTACATAAAACAAACTCAGGTTTAATAATTCACTTTGTGTTTTTAGTTAAAAAATACTGAATATGCACCAATAAAATTGCTTAATATACCAGCCTTAAAAACCCTCTACACCAAAAATGAGAGACCATTCATTCCTGCCTACCTAGTACAATTCAAATGTAAAGAATTATTGTGAATAAATGATAGACCGACTCATAATTACATACTTTTGATTACATAAATGTGAAAGACAGCACTGTTAACAAAACATTGAGCACACTGGTTTTAGGGTAATGTTATGGGGTCAAAAAAAAAAAAGAACATGAATAGCAGAAAATATAAGGTATTACTTACAGATGGTAATATAACATATTCCTCACTTTAGCATAATTCCAGCAATGGATCATTGAATGTCATATCACAAATTATGGTTCAAAAATAAGAAAGTTAAGTTTGGCCAAAATGAAAATTTTCTCTAAGTTGCTGTGTCATCAATTAGCTATCAGGAAGACTACATAATTAATCAATGATAATTGACTTTGCTGGGGCTGAGAAAAACTTCATTTTTTTTGAGAGGAGAGAAATAATGTCCTGATGTCTTATTTCTAAAGTCATTAGGTTCAATTTTTTTCTAATTTCTTTAATTAATTCCCAAATATGAAATATGATTTTATACCTTATTTACACTCCAGTGGCGCACTGAATGTTTCACATCATTAACTTTGACATAGGTATTCCAAACAACAATCACCCCTGTGCAATCTCCTGAATACATGTGATGACCTATTTAAAAAATAAAATAAAATTACTCACTTATGAATACTGCACATAGGTAGAAACAAGTAATATGAAATTGGGAAAACACATCCTAGTATAACAAAGAATCAGAGGGCTCTTAAATGATATTTTAGTAAAAAAAAAAAAAAAAAGAAAGAAAGAAAAGAAGAAAAGCACAAAAAATCCCAAATACAACTAGTAATCAAATTCCAATTATCTTAAATGAATTCTTCACTCTTTTGAATTACTTTTGATGACTTATTTCCCTTTGTCACTTATGTGAATTTGAATACAAAAAGAAACGAGCATCTCACTACATTTGTAAATGGTTCAAATTCTAAAGCCAAACAAATAATTTGAATTATTCAGTACATATCTGTATTGCCCACCTTTATTAACCTACATAATCTGTTTTATACTCCTGGAAAAACACCTATATTCTAATATATACTGTTAGCAAAATACCTGATACTAGTAGAAAGTTAATAAATGATAAGGGAATGAATAAAATGATAAATAACAGATGTTCCAATTTAACATAAATTCTTAGTCAAACCATCTTATAGTTGAATGGGACCTCAGAGAGCATTAAATTCAACTTTATACTCACTCATGAATATCTTCCACACCATCTTGAACAGATGTTCATTAACTGTGAACTTAGTATTTTACAAAGCAGCTAGTCAACTGATGAACTACCCTATATACCAGAATGTTCTAATTCTGAACAACAGATATCTGTCTTCAGTGGCTTTGGTCCCATCTCTACCTACTGGAGCAACATAGACTGATTATTTTTTTGTTTCACATTTGGGTATCTTAGTCAAATATTTGAAGAAATTCATCCCTCTTTTTCAATTTGAGCTATTTTTACCAAGACAAAGTTTGCACACCTTTCTATCCTTGGTTGACTTTTCTTTTCTGACTTCTTAACATACTTGTAGTAAACTGAATATATTAGCAGTACTGTCATTTTTATCTGGACCCTATCCTAATTAATTATAGTTCTAGTCTACCTATGAGTGTCTGAAATAAAGTAAAGGTGACTATATACCATTCTCATAAGGGTCTGTGGGGAATAAGTTAGCTTACACATGTACTTAAAACATCACAGCACACAGCAAGGACTCCAAATATGCGACTCAGCAACCTCCAGTCTGGGAACTTATGTTCAGAAAATAATCATAGGGATGCTTGGGTGGCTCAATGGTTGAATGTCTGCCTTTGGCTCAGGGCGTGGGCTCTCTGCGGGGAGCCTGCCTCTCCCTCAGCCTATGTCTCTGGCTCTTTCTTTGTGTCTCTCATGAATAAATAAATAAATCTTAAAAAAAAAAAGAGAATAGAATCATAAACAGTGCAACAAAGCTTTGTATATATAGAAAGCTATACATATAGCTTTTATATATACTTTTTTGTGTATTTTATTCACAGAAATCATGTTCATGGTAGGAGAAAGCTGGAAACATCCTAAGTATTGCCAATAATAGAACATTTCTTAAGATGCAATCAGACAACTATATAACATGTACCTGTTAACTGTTACCTGAATGCAAGGTGCCCAGCACACAGTGCCCTCAGTACATAGTATAAATACAGGTTTCCCCTGCTATCTATCTAATATTCTTTTGGCATTTCCCCCCCTTCATCATTTTAACCTTTTAACTCAAAAGCCACTTAAAAGAAACCTACTGAAAAAGAAAAGAAAAAGAAAGAAAAGAAAGGAAAGAAAAGAAACTTACTGAGAGGATAATCATCAATCCAATGAAATATACTTATAAAATTTGGTATCTGGTTGTTACAGCAAAGATTAGTTGAATCTAAACATTTAGGAATTTAATGACTTTAATGATTTTTTTAAAAAAGATTTTATTTAATTTCTTTGAGAGAGAGAGCATGCATAGTGGGGAGGAGAAGGAGAGGAACAAGCAGACTCCATGCTGAGCGCAGAGTCCAATGTGGGCTCAATCTCATGACCCTAAGATCATGACCTTGAGCCGAAATCAAGATTCAGGTGCTTTACCGACTGAGCCACACAGGCACCCCAGAACTTAATGATTTTAAAATTACAAACAAAATGCCCTCACTGCTAAATCTGTGCCCGTGTTTACAATATGATCCACAAATACACGTAAATCTAAATATGTACAATCATAACACACAAAATCCCTTCAAGCTTAGAAAAATTCTTAGTGAACAAAATATTTTTAAAAATTCTTCATTTGGAATATGTTCTGACATACCTTCAATATCAAAGCAGAGAGAGTTGATGAAACTCCTGTGTGTGTCAAACTGTCGGATCAATACAGCAGGATTCTCTCTCATATCAACCTTCCATATCCGTATCACAGAATCATAGCATCCGGTAACCACCAGTTCTTTGACCACAGGATGGAATTTGGCCGTGTAAACAAAAGAGGGATGAGGTAAAACTCTGAATGTATTGCTATTATTTATTTCATTTTTCCATATCCTAGAAAAGGACAGAAAGTTATATATTGCTTCTGAAAGGCAGAAGTTTCTAAAACTTTCTCTAAAGACCAGCACAGCCAGTGGAACTGAAGTAAGCAATGACAATAACCAATGGTAAACTAAATTTCGTAATAATAAAAAATAATGTGATCAAATATTTAATGGCTGGAGTTCTGTACATTTTGACAAAGCTATTTCTTAGTTATTATCAAGTATAATGGTTAATTTGTCTAATTTTAATCTATACTATAAAATGAAAAATTATATTTGGATATATATTTTTAAAAACCTATTTTTGACATTGATTAAACACACATTGAATAGTTTGGTAAAACACTGCATTTAGTACATTACATACAAAAAATAAAATATAGGAAGAACTTTATTCTCTGCTTAGGTTGTATATATTGCTTTTGCAAAATGCTCACTAGTAGAGTTTTAGAGAATAGGATAATCTACTAACTTTTTATTTGTAATTTCGAAGCTTAGATAATGATCACAATCTCAAAGTCTTAAAAGCTATACTGAAATTACTATATGATACCTGAATAAAATAAGATTGAATTATAATATTTTAATAATCATATAATATTGGTTATAAGATTAATTATAATATTTTTATATAATTTGATAATTATATTTTGATAATTATAATATTTTGATAAATCTAAATATGTACAATCATACACACAAAATCCCACCAGATAGAAAACAGACTACATTACAGACTTGCATTAAACACTCAATTTATGCTCAACAGTTTTACTATCTCTTCCTCTAAATAATGGATAATTTTTTAAAAAGTAATATTACTGTCATTGCTACAGTCCTTACAAGAGAGTAAACCCTATGAGTTAAAACTGTTATGTTACTCTGCATCTCTAGTCAGTGCATAAAAATAGGCAAAATTTAGTAACAGAAAGGTATTAAATGAGTGTGAAACACTAGATTTTAAACAGTTTGTTTAAATTATTAGAATTAGAAAATATATTAATTTTTAATAGGGGGATTTTGAGTTCATTCTTTTAATCACAACCTAAGAACTAAAAGCAAATTAAGTCCTTTTCAAAATTATCGATGAAAGAAAAAAATACAGTTGCCGTTTAAGAATAACATTCTATGAGTTTTCTCAGCAGCTGCTTCAAATACAGGATCTGATCTTCAATTACTAAGAATCCAAACTAATAATGAAGGAAGTGAAAGAACATGTTTTCAAGTGAAAATAAAGCACGTGTGTCACTGCATAAACACTTTTACCATACTAATACTTTGAATGAATATATGCTACATGAAATACAGTACTTATTGAAAGAACAAAATCACTAATTTGTAATGAAGATTGTTAGAAGAGTTTTAAAAAATTAAAAATAATAAAAAGAATATAGTTTAAAAGACTGTTAAAATTTCAGTTGCTTGCTTAAAAATCTTAGTATTATTATTTGAAATAATATACAATAGGCAAGAACCAGTGGGAGTTACTCAGGAGACACTACTAACACTTAATGAGGAAGACAGAAGACCCGGCCAGAAGCCCATGCTTCTGCCACTTGGAGCATTAGCAACTCTAATTCTTTTCCTCTAATTTTAGCTTATTCAAAATCTTTACCTCTTTCAAAATCTCACTCTTTTTGGTTCTAGCCGCAATGTTTCTTCCTTCACTTAGTTAATCCTATACAAATAAATACTTTTATGATACAAAGAGCCCTCAAAGAGTATCAATCTCAAAGACACATAAAGAGGTATATTTTACTACAATATAGTATATGCTATGTGGAAAAATCCAAGAGATTTTAAGAAATGGTTAAAACTGAGCTGGGTTTTAAATGATGACTACGAGCCCACAGTGGCTCACAAAAGGCACTTAAATATTTGCTGAGTGACTGCGTTAAGCAGGAAGCCCAGGAAAAGGGCATTTAAGTACAGGAAGAGGAGGCATGGAGAGATACCAAAGAGGGTAAGATGCTAAGGGCATTTAAAAAGATTGTGTGGGTGAGGCTGAGGGTATATGGCAAGTACACAGGAGACGGATGTAGGGTCAATGAGAAATATGCCTATTATGCCATGCTAAGGAACTAGAACATTTTCAAAAGGGTGGTGGGAATCAAAGACTTTTGAAAACCAGGGCAGTATGAAAGATGGTTGTGGAAAGCTGGAGGAACAAGAGGCTGAACAGTGGGAAAAGTCAGCACCAACAGTTTAACCAAGAGGCAGATAGCAAGTGTCTGAATGAAGGTAACAGCTGTGAAGATAGAAAGTGTGACAGAATGGGTAGCCTTTTAGGAGGGCAAACTGATAGACTGTGGTATTGCCTGGATATGGGAAGTTATGGTGGAAACAAAAAAGAAATAAGTGCTACTCTGAGTTCCTGCCTCAGGAGAAAGGGTGGAGGTCATAAAAAAAAAAAAAGAAAAAGAAAAAGAAAAGAAAAAGAAAAACCAACAAGAGGACTAAAAAAGGAAAGCAAATTAGGAAGTCTGGGTTTGGATCTGGGGTGCTACCAGCAGTCCAGAGAGAAGTGTGTAACAGAAAGTGAAACTCCGAAAAAAAGTGGGCACTAGAAGTCAGCTCATATAAGTGAGATTCAAAGATGGGGAAGAGGAGAGAGACCAAGATGAGCACAGCAAACCAGGGAAGATGATCAAGTAGGAAGATTCTGGGAATAAACATCTATAGAGAACAGGCAGAGGAAGAGGAACAAGAGACAGGGAACAAGAACTGGCCAGGCTCATAAAAGGCAAAAAGAAGAGGCTGTTGATAAAACTATTAATTTAAAATCTTTTAAAACGGATCAACAATTAATTACTGTAGTGAAAGCAAACAGGATAAGGATCAACACTGACCACCAGGTGTGAGAGTCAGCAAGAAACTGCTGAGCTCTTAAAGAAGGTTGCTCTAGCAAGGTAGGAGTGAAAGCCAGACTCACTGGGTTGAGCTAAAGATCATGTGTGTAGAACATTCTTGATGGTGTAGAAAGAAAAATAATGTGATAGTATGAAAACCAGGAAGAACTGAGAAAAAGATTTCTTAAAGAGATTCGAGCACATTTTTAATATGAGAGGACAAAATCAACAGAGAGAAAGATATAGAAGAGACAAGAGGGGTATAGGAAGCAGAATCGTAGATTGAAGGACTGAGATTAAAAGCACATGTCAAAGAGTGGCCGGAAAGGTGTCTTTACCCATACATCTTTGTTAGGAGCCACAGAGATAAAGCTGGGTACATTTATAGATACTGAGTGGGAAAGCAGAGGGAGATACAGGAAGTTCATGTCTCATTTAATTTCACTGTTAAGTTGAAGGTAGTCAGCTATTGAAAGTGGGAATATGTAACTCCACGTAGGGAACTCCAAGTGCTGTAAGGATGTGCTACCAGAAGAATGGGAAAAGATATCTGAATAAAGATAAGGAAAAAGCTTGCTCAGCTGTGATGGAAGCTCAGGTGATTTCAAGACTTAAAAATCCACAGTCAGGCCTTTGCAAGGTTATGCACTATTCTCTAGTACAACCCTGCATCAGATAGAATGGCTATGCTGAGAGAACAAACAGACCAGAGGTCCTGGAGGATGCTGTTAGGGGGACTAACAGCAGGTGCCCAGCTACAGAGGGAAGGAAATCAAGTCTCACCAGTTACTATCTTCTGCATTTAAACAGAAACAAAACAGTGATGACAACATCTTAATCCATTAGACATTTTATATTAAAAAGGAAGCTGATAGATTGACAGAGGGGACCAAGGCACTAGAAGCGTCTGTTAAAAAGTGTGTTTAAAAAGCCAGAAGCAGAAATACAGAAGAGTGAAGTCAGAGGGTATCCAGAACTACTCTAAATGTCAGCTTCCCGGTGTACAGAGATAACAAATATTTATGTGTATCCACTCACATTTGTTGGAATCAAATTAAATTACATATATAATATAAAGCATCTTGAAAAATTACCTAATAATATATGCAAGGTAGAACAAGCAGCTAAAACAATGTCAAGGAAATTTACAAAGTAGCTTTTAAAAATTTTATTATGATACTTAATAAAAGTTGGAAGGGGTTAAATTACTTTATGACTGACATTCTGAAAAATGCAAATATTGACAATCTATAAAACTCTTAAAGCACAAGGTACATATTCACTTACACTTACAGGTATCCCCTGCTTCTCGAAAGTTTGCATTACACCACTTTGTTTTTTACCTAAGACCTACATTAGTACCTGTTTTCACTAACCAAAAAAACCTGAAGAGAATTTCTTCTTTAATGAAAAAAAGGAGAAAGCAAAAAAAAAAAAAAAAAAAAAAAAAAAAAAAAAGGGTCCAGCAGTTGTTTTGCAGTGAGTCCTTACAAAGGCAGTGCACATCCCCAGCAGTGAGAGTGGCACTGCCATGCTCTTCCCCAGGTACTACACTCAGCACCTCAGCTTCAAGCTGCCATAGCTTTAAACTCTGTGAGCATTTGTGCTCTATCTCAATTTATTTTGTGCATCCCTTAGCAAGATGTGTCCTACGGTATCAAAAACTCCAAAGGAGGTTATTTTTTGGGTCTGGGAACACTTAAAAAAATTTCCAAATCAATTAATAGTTAATTACTACTTCACTTTATGCCATTTCATCTTAGGAAAGGTTTCATAGGAATGCTGTACTTCTGTATAGCAGAGGAAACTTTTACTTGCCCCATATCAAGCACTGTGCATCACTGTGGCCTGGTCCTTGCACACAGCAGTGAAGAGAGAATCCCTACTATTTAGAGCTTATATTCTAAGAAAAATATCAATTGTTTATCTTATGTCAAACAGTGTACAGTATTAAACAATGTACATAATGTTCATTTAAGGATATGGAGAACTAGAAGCATTCCATATTACATAAAATATATTTAATAAAAACATCGTCAGGAAAAAGTTTTCTACTACTAGTAATTAGTCTGTATGACAGTTCCTCGATAAGCAAAACATTATTGAAGCATAAGAATAGTTGTATCACTTTATATTCTCTGTTTTCCTTGATGGCAAACAACATACAACATATACAAAAAGTACTTCTTAAGTATACGAACCTGGCAGTGCCATCAGATGATGCAGTAAGGATATAACGATCATCATTTGACCAGCAAAGATCATAAATGATATTGAGGTGGCCACACAATTCTCTCATGAAACGCCCAGAAGGAATTTCATATACTAATGAAAATATTCAAAAATTAGTGGGTTTCTAGACAGAGTCCTTAATCCAGTAATAGACAAAAACACAGCTTATAAAAATTTGCATACAAAGCAAGCATTAAGATTATCACCAAAGATATTTTCAGCATAAAAAATGTCAAAGTCTACTTAAAAATAGTGTTTATTTTCTCAAATACAAGAATTTACACATATAAAATTTTACAATATGCTACAATTATTCTCATCTCTTCAAAGCAACTTTCCTAATAATTGCCGACAATTTATTAATCAAATAATAAACCACATTAAAATTGCAATTTACTTCAAAGATTCTATAATTTGGGCTTTCATGAATAAGATATTACTTTACCTGAAAATCAATTAAATTCCAAACAAAATTTTAATTATTTAGAGAAGAAATTTAAACTGTGCTATTGTTAGAAAAAAAATTCTTAAAAAAAAAAAAAAACCAGATTTATTTGAGAGAGCTAGAACGCAAGAGTGAGCACACAATGGGGGAGGGCAGGGAGCACAGAGGCAGAGGGAGAAGCCTATTCTCCGGTGAGCAGGGAGTCCAATCATGGCTCATCCCAGGACCCTGGGATCGTGACCTGAGCCAAAGGAAGATGCTTAGCTGACTGAGCCACCAGGCACCCCTTTTTAGAAAATTCTAATACCAAAATGAAATAATTAGAGAATTAATAAGACCCAATCTGATAAACAAGGCATTCTGTTATTGCTATAAGTTCAAAATGGGAATCTTCAGATAGTGATTTAATTCAGAACAACAAAGTTTGCAAGTCTCTACTTCCACCTAGTGGTAAAACCAAATGCTCTTTAAAATACTAAGCAGTACAGAATTGCTTCCAGAATAGCAGAAGGAGGACCCCAGAGTATCTGCTCCCTGATAAAAGCAAAGAGAACACTGTAAATATTATCCAAATTAACTTTTTCAGAGCTCTAGAAATTAAATAAAGGCCTGCAACATGAAGAGCATTTATTCAAGAAAAACAGCTTAATCTTGGTAAGAACCAGAGCTTTGTGGTGTTTTAACTTGCCATGTTCCCATTCCCCTCTCCCAAGCTCCACAGTAGCTTTAGAAACCAATAGCCTCACAACTTAAAGCCAACAGCCTAGCAGCCATGGGATGGGGCAGAAGAGGTAGGAAGCTCTCCCAAAACCCCAGCCCCAAGATTTATCACTATTAAGACAGCCTGGCAGGCAGTTCCCTAAACAGCTCCATTCCCAGGGCTAAGCTTTATTTGACCTGCCTCAGAGCATGCTCTGTGTGAACAGCCCTAACCCTAGGGTGCTTGCTGAAATAATCAGTGGCATAGTTAACTGAGCAGTGATATCAACTGAGGCTAAGGAGAGGCTGAGCAAAAAATGTAAAAGGAAAAAACTTGAAATGAGATGTCCATAGGGGACTTTGACAAATTCCAACAAACTCCTGAGAACCCAGCAGGACATATGTATGTGAACCAAAGACTAGAGGCCCTCTCTCACTCTGACTGACCTGAAGAGGCTCTGTGCAAACAGGAAGTGAAGGCTAAGGCAGAGGTACAGACTGCTTGCCGTGAAGTGATAAGAGCATATCCCAACACACCATATCCTTGTAAAGGCTGGGAGATCTATTCACTCAAGGTATTTAAAAAATCTTCACCATAGCTGACCACCAAGTTAACTGAAAAGAGACTTCAGCAACAACAAATCCTGAGTGGGTGGGTGGAGAGGAGGCGGAAAGAGAGGAATCTGATGTCCAGACCTGCCACACATGTAATATGGGACACATGAAAAAACTGAAACAGTCAAGTACGGTCATACACAGGAAACAAGGCAGTCCACAGAAACTGTCCATGAAGAAGCCAAGACATTGGTCTTTCCAGGCAAAGACTTTAAATCCACTCTTACAAATATGTTCACAGATATCAAGAAAGCCATGTTTAAAGAATTAAGGTGTGAGAATAATTCTCACCAAAAAAAGCGTCAATAAAGAAACAGAAATTATAAAAAGTAAAAAAGACCAATAAAAATTTTAGAATTGAAAAGTATAACAAGGGAAATAAACAATTCACCAGAGGGGCTCAATAACAGATCAGAACTGGCAGAAGAATCAACTTGAGGACAGGTCGTTTGAGATTATGTAGTCTGAGGAACAGAAAGAAAAAGAATGAAGAAAAAGAATAAAGCTTCAGAAACCTATGGGACCAAGTGTACCAACAGAGATGATGAGAGTCTCAGAAGAGAAAAAACAGAAAGGAGAACAATCTGAAGAAATAAAGACAGAAAACTCCCCAATTTTGTGAAAAACAGTAATCCACACTCCAACAAGCTAAACAAATTCCAAGTAGATACATCATAACTGAACAATCAGAAGCCAAAGACAAATATTCTTGTTTTTTGAGAGAATGTCTAAATTTATATAGCATTTTGAACAAGATTTTTTTAAGCATAAAGTAACACATATTTATTACTGAAATGCTGAAAACATAAACCAGAATGAAAATAACTTTCACTGCCCAAAAGAAATAAATTATTCTGGAGCATGTTTTCTAAGAGTCATTTTTCCTCCACGCATGTTTCAGTGAATTTTTAAAATAGCATGGTCATCATCAAACTACACAAATAATTTTGTATTTTTTTAAAGCTAATATTATTTCATGAGGAGGAATATTTTTTGAATAAATGCTAATCAAGCCAATTAGAAGTCCTTGCTGAAAAGAGTAAATCATCAGAAATAAACTGTGTGAAGCTGAGGGAAGTTCAATACCACATAGCACTTAGGGCACATGCTCATGAGGAGTAGGCTACTTCCTGCTGGTTTTCATTATTATGCAAGAAACAAGGGAAAGTATTTAATGCCTCTCAGTCTAAAAGAATAGGCAGTGCTCACATAAAAAAAAAAATCTCTACAGCTACAGAAATTTTTCTTTTTAATATGGTTTTCCATATTTTTTAAAAGCAATCTGAAAATGGGTTTTTGGCCTCTTTGCTACCTTCCCTACTATAATGAGAAGTCCTCTAGGTACTCCTGCACTATTACCATTCTAGTAGATACGAAATTGGAGGGCTTTCATAATTTAAATTATCACTGCTATCAACTGACCACAATGGGATAGAATTCCTCATGAAGTTTATTAATCCCTTCATGATTCAAAATGTCTGCATTTAAAATAGAAAATGCTTACAAAAATCCTCTTGCATGTTTTAAGAATAAGCTTACCATCTTATTTGATTATTCTCATCCTACTTCTGAAATATATTTTACAGAATATTGTAAAATTATTATTAAAAAACTGGGGAGGGGCAGCTCCAGTGGCTCAGTGGTTTAGCGCTGCTTTCCTGCTTTCCGCCCAGGGTGGGATCCTGGAGACCCGGGATCGAGTCGAGTCCCACATCGGGCTCCCTGCATGGAGCCTGCTTCTCCCTCTGCCTGTGTCTCTGCCTCTCTCTCTAGGTCTCTCATGAATAAATATGTAAAATCCTTAAAAACAAAACAAAAAAAAAACTGGGGATTACTCAAATTAAGATTTCAATGAATATTAAAAACCAAAAATTGTCCTCATAGACTTCAATTAGATTAAACAGAATTGTTACTAACAAATAATTGGATATCCGTCCCGGCTGGCACAGGCTGCTGCTAATATTCTTCCATTATGAGAGAAAGCAAGACAAAAACATCCTCGTTCTCCTGCATTTAGTGAGAAGAGGTGCTTGTTTGGAATACGGCAAGCCTAAAAAACATACATTAAAAAAATTAATTAAGAAATATTAAAATATGAAGGCTAGTTGTTAATTCAATTACTGCAGTGGTAGAGCTTTATTTTTTTAAGTCTCTTTACTGTGATGCAGAGAAAGAGAAAATAAACAGAATGATGGAAAATTATAGTAAATTATTTTACTTCCTAAAGAGAGAATCAGTTCTCCATAAAATAAAGTCAATTTATACTCCATGTCTAGCTAGTACTTAATTAATTTATCTAAAAATATGAATAGAAAATTTCAATATCTGGTACTCTAAAGCTGACACAATTACATGCACACACTATATATAGACACACACACACACACACACACATCACATCCTTATTCCATGACAGCACCTAATAAGTGATTTCTGCTGAGCCATAAACTTGTTCTGAGACCATAAATGTCCTTTAGGGCCTAACTTAAGTCTGGGATGTATGAATATTCATTTCTCTTTCTTTTTAGATCATAAAATAACTATCATTTGTGGCTGCCTTCTGAAAAGTATTTCAAGGTAATCAATCACCTCCTGTTGGTTTCTCATTCACTAATTTCATTAAAATTTCATAATTTTTATGATTTCCTTTCCTGTTACCAGAAGAAACCCAAACTTTCCATGTATAATATCTACTGTAGAAAATACTTTTTTTGTCTTAATTCTACCTCTTCCAAATTTCAGTGAGCCTTAATTCCTGGGTTTATTATTTCGAAAGTTCAATTAAACATATATTGGTCCTTTACTAATGCAATGAATGTGGTACTTCCTTACAAATGTCTTTCCATATATTCATCACAGCACCCTGTAAGTAACTATTATTTCTATATAAAACTAATAAGGATTATTGAGAGGGTCAAGCCCACCTTACTGGGTCTAGTCAAAGATTCTTAGTTCAAGAGTTTGCTTTCTAGACCAGGTGTTTCACAAGTAGCATTAGGATTCAGCAGCATTATTATTAGCAGGAAACATTATAAGCAGCTACTAGGAAGGTAAAACATTCAACAGACATTTATTAGGTGTCCACAAGGTAGGGGACACCATGCTACCCATCTTTTCCCTTCATTCTCCACCCAGATGATTTAGACAAAGAAGAGAGAAATAAAAAGATGAGAAAAAATTGAAGGAAAGGTTAGGTTTTATAAGCATGTGCTGCTGCTTGCTCCTAGAGCAGGAACACAGAAAACTCTGCCTCACCACCGAAGCTAAAAAAATCACTGATGCCACTATCACTTTCTCTGTTTGCCCAGGATTTGCCACTGTACTCAGAACACTCAATGGACATTTAATATAAAGGTCCTGAACACATTGGGGACCTTCTTTCCCCTTCTTTACTATCTTGCCAGTCATTACATTGTGCTTGTTCATTCTATCTCTCTCTTGCATTCATCTCTTATTTTTCATTTTTACCACAATTATTCCAAGGTTAGACCCTTTTCACCTCACTACTGACTATAGCTACTATCTTGACAGTTTCTCTCATTCTGATGTATCCTATCTCAAGATCTCCAATATGCCACTGCCAACATTAACATGTTCTAAGATATGACTACTATCACACTTCTCTCCTACTCAAAGACTCTCCATTATTTCTCATATCTCACATGAAATATTAGGCTACCATTAAAGATACTCCATGATGTGGACCCAATCAATCATATCACTTTACCCCCTTATACTACTGAATGTTTGGATAAATTAAGATTTTGGATAAACTGCTCAGATGTACAATGGCTCAAATGTACAAAATGAACCACTCTACTTTTTGTGGAAATAAGTAAGAGATTTGCAAAACTGTATCTGCAATGCTTCTCACTACTGCAAAATAAGTTAACCAGAAGGAAAACATTAGTAAAAGCTTAAACACCGCTCAACTTGTGGTAGAAATATACATATATGTATTTCCATCAAAATGTGATTCAGGAAAAAGTTGAGGACTATAAAAAAAATCTCATGAATCCATTAAAAAGATCTATTTTTTAATAAAATCCATTTTACTAAGAAAACCCATTAGTGATGAGCACTAGGTGTTATGCAAAGCTGAATTATTGAAAACTACATCTGAAACTAATGATATACTATATATTGAATTTCAATTAAAAAAAAAAGAAAACCCTCTTAGGACATTTACCTCTTAAATCATCAAGAATCTGTTTTTTTTTTTTTATTGCTGTTATGAATTGAACTGTGTCCCTCAAAATTCAAATGCTGAAGCCCTAACTTCAGTACTTCAGAATGCAACAATATTTGGAGATAAAAATCTTTAAAGAGCTTTTTTTAGAGTAGGGTCCTAATCTAATAAGACTGCTGTCCTTGTAAGAGGAAGAGACACCGGTGATCTACATGCACAGAGAAAAAGACCAAGAAGAGGCAGCAAGATGGCAGCTATCTGCCAGTCAAGGACAAAGGCCTCAGAGTAAACCAACCCTGTAAACTTACCCTTGGGACTTCAACCTTCAAAACTATGAAGGAGTAAGCTTATGTTATTTAAGCCACCCAGTCTGTGGTATTCCTTTCTGACAGCTCCAGCTAACGGATAAAACTAACCCAAGTCCCCAAAGAAAGAACCCAAGATAGTGCTTGTATGCACATGATATGTATATTATTAGTTATCAAGTAAATTAATGGAAAGACAAGATTGTGGTTAAAAACAAAGGTAAATAAAAAAAAAAAAAAGAACCAAAACAAAGGTAATCTGAGTTTTAAGTAGCAAGCTAGTTATCCTCAGGAATGTTGGAGCTTTAAAAATAAATAAAGACATCTCTAAATGAATTGAGAATGATCAAGCACTTCACCTGCCCAGGTAGTCGTTTCCACTTCACCACTTCCTTGGAATCTTCTAGTCCAGGTTCGGCATCTACTGAATTGGTCTCGTGGTGTCGTTCACGATACACAGGTTTACCTTTTTCCTCTTGAACAGCAACCACAGAACGGTAAGATGGCTTTATCTAAACGTGTATAGAAGATGAGAAAATGTAAATATCAAGTTAACCCTTTTCTCTTTTCTGGCATATAGGACTTTTCAAATATTGAAACAAACAACATGGAAATGTAACCCAAGAAACATTCTACTTTTATGTACATCACGCTGAATAAGATGAAAGGTGCTTAAATTGCAGTTCTTTTACCAAAAAGCCTTAAAAGTTGGAAGGAAAAAAGAGAACTCCAATGGTCACATGAAATGGTTTTAATAACTCTACCCCTTTGTTTCTGCCTCTTCACCAATCAATACCTACCAGATGTTATGTCACAGCTCTGATATACTGTGATATCCCTTGCTTTAATATCACAAAACTAGTATCATAAAGACCTAAAGTTTTAAAGTCTTCCTTTTCTTAAAAAGAGATTTAACTCCATTCAAATTAATACAAACCAACCCTCTGGTCACACTTATAATATCACTTACAGGATACTGTCCTGAAATGTCTTACTGCAAGTAACACAAAACAAAAGTTTTGCTGTAGAACCAATTCTTTGCTAAAATCATTCATAGTTTTAAATCTATGGAAAGCAGTAGTAGAAACACTATTTACTGATTATTTGAATAATATTATGAAGAGTGTGCCTGCAAATCATGGTACTGCAAATGCCTTAGTCAAATCTAGCTTGCTGTTTTTGCCAATAAAGTTTTATTGGAACACATCCACACACATCTATTTAGCATCACCTACATATATCTATGTAGCTATGTTCTCACTACAAAGGCAAAGCTGAGTAGTTGCAAAAACTGTATGTCCTACAAAGCCTAAAAAATTAACTACTCTTGAGCTTTACAGAAAATATTTGTGAAATTCTATTTTACATCATTCTTTTACCTTTATTTTATTTAATTTTTTAAAAAGATTTTATTTTATTTATTCATGAGAGGCGCAGAGAGAGGGAGAGGAGAGAAGCAGAGATACAGGCAGAGGGAGAAGCAGGCTCCATGCAGGGAACCCGACACGGGACTCGATCCCGGGTCTCCAGGATCACGCCCCAGGCTGACGGTGGCACTAAACCGCTGGGCCACTGGGGCTGCCCTTTTACCTTTATTTTTTTTATTTTTTCCTTTTACCTTTATTTTTAAACACCAATATTATTTTTAAAAAATTCTCCTAACATTGAAACTTATATTTAGTACTTAAACGTTCATTTAAATATCTTTTATACATCAGGTTTAATATGTAATTCTTGAAAGTACTTTTAGATTCTAGAAATCTATTAAAATAATTTTAGAGACCTTATATTTTTAGAAATGGATAATTCTATCATTTAATTTTAACAAAAGAAAGCATGTATTTCTATGTGTTATTAACTTACACATTCTGGAACTTTCAGTCCTCTTACAGTTACGTACAATGTTGATGGATAACGATTTCTTGGATATTTTGACCACCATTCAAAAACTTCAGCAACATTTAATTGGGATCGAGGCTTAGTAGGTGGGTAATACAGCTGCAAACGAAGTTTCGAATTGATGTTTACATTTCCATTGGCTCCAAGAAGCTTAAAATAAGAATTCCAATAAAATGTTATTTTCACTGAAAATAAATACATCCAGTAAAGCAAGAGTACAAAGTCAAAAAATTCATTTTAAAAAGATAAAGATGGCATGCTGAAATTCCTTAGATATATAAAGCAAAGAACATTGACAATGTTGGTTAAACACAATTCCAGATCATTTTGAGAAAAGGTAACACAAATGACTTTTTAAATATTTTCCTGATAGCTGTCTGACCTGTATAATTCAGGCTGTTGGTAAAGCATTTGTATTACATGCCAGATGTTACTTGGCACAGAGGTAATCAAGATACCTTTGTTGGTAAAGCATTTGTATTACTGTGCCAGATGTTACTTGGCACAGAGGTAATCAAGATACCTTTGTTTGGATAACAGTGATAAAGTTAAAATGCACATTATTTGAACACAGAAGCAAATCTTCCATTTGTTTAGTATCAGTATTTTTAATGGTAACTTAAAAAAATTTTTTTTGAGACTGTGCATGCATGGGGGAGGGGAGAGTGAGAGCATGCACACAAGTGGGGGGCAGGAGGGCATAGGGAATATTAAGCAGGCTCTACATCTAGCACAGAGCCTGACATGGGGCTCAATCTCATGACCCTGAAATCATGACCTGAACTGAAATCAGGGTCTGATGTTTAACTGACTGAGCCACACAGGTGCCCCTTTAATGGTACCATTCTAATGTTTTAATTTTTAAAAAGTCAAAATCATTTTCAAGGAGTGATTAGCATAAACTCAAAACATTAATTACATTAAAAAACATTTCAGTCTACTTTCTGAAAAAAGGTTATTCAATAAAAAGCCTATTAAAGCAACTTATATTTAAGCTAAATAAATGGACATGCTTATGAGAAAAATAACAATCTCAACTCAAAATAGGTCCTCTTTCATTAGATTATGACAGTAAGTAGAAAATGCACGTTAAGCCTTTATGTCCTCTACAAATTAGGGGACAGTTGGGTACTTTGGCAGCAGTTCAGGCAGAACACAAAGGTGACAACCTAGGAGAGCAGGGGCTGAGGGCAGGGAATATATTCAGTAGTTGTTACCGACTGATGCAACTTGGAAAGGGAAAGGAAGGAAGATTCAGGAAAGATCCTAAAGCAATGTTGTCCAAAAAACATTCTGTGATGATGAGAACGTTCTATACTCATGGCTCCCAAAACAAGATACACTAGTCACTTATGGTTACTGGGCACGTGAAGTGTGACTAGTGCAACTGTGGAACTCAGGTTTTAGTTATATCTAATCTTAATTAATTAATTTGAAATCAAATAGCCATGTATGATTTGTGGCTACTAAAATGAACAGTGCAACTCCTAAGGCTGTAAATATGGGAGACTGGGCTGATGGCAGTGCTATCAACTGAAGGAGCAGATACAGAAGGGGTAAAGGGTTTAGGTAGGATGTTCAGAGTGGGGAAGTCTGAGATATTTATAGGTTGTCTAAGTTGAAATATCTGAAATCTAAGGCAGAGGCAAGAAAAGTGATTTAAGAAAAGTAGAATAAAGCTGAAACCATGAGTACGATTGATATCAAAGAGGTAAGAGGAAGACCATGAAAGAAAGTGAAGGAATGGTAGAGGGAAAATCAGGAAAAGATGATGTCATGAAAACCCAGGGAATGGGTTCAGGAGAGTGATGTATTAAACACACATGGGTGTGGATAAAAGAAGATCTAAAAAATGTTCACTTACTAATGTGGCAAATTAAAAGTCACTGATGATTTATCTGGAGACACTTTTATAGCTGAAACAAAATCCAGATTGCAGTGTGTTCAGGAATGAGGCATCAATAAACAGAGCTAGCAAAAATATAGCCCATCTCATCCCTAGTCTTCTAGGGAAGGATGTTAAGTCAAATTGGAGGTCATAAGCTGAGAGTTGATGTTATGATATACAGGGATAAAGAACAGTTTCAATAGAGTAATAGAAGCATTCAGCAACTGAATTTTTAGCCCTCAAGACTCCCTTCATAAACCCTACTCCTATCTGCCCAGAGTTTATCATGAGGGAGTAATATTTTAAGGAGATATAATTCCCAACTTCTAAATCATACTTTCTACAGGTTTTCATACTCACTGGGCAATCTAGTTTACACGAGTATGATGCTTAGCATGAGTAAATGAGTAAGATCTGCCCAAGATCCTATCATTATGATTACAATAATATAGTGTAAAACGTGGCTAAATAAGGCTTTATTATTTTATAACTTAATAGTAATATATGTGCACTAAATGAATTAAGTGTCTCTAGCTGAGAACTATGTCTCAATTATTTGGATAAGGGTCTTTTGGGGTTTATTTGGACCACTACAGTAACTTTACAATTATCTAGGACATTCCTGGAACCAATGGTATAGGTATTAACATGCTTAAATTTTATTTTGATTCATGCTACTTTCTAAAAGATTTTATTTATTTCCTTGAGGGAGAGAAAGCAGGAGTGGAGGGGAGAGGCAGAGGGAGAAGTAGGCTCCCTGCTAAGTGCAGAGCTTGATATAGGACTAGATCCCAGGGTTCTGGGATCCTAACTTGAGGCAAAGATAGCCACTTAACCAACTGAGCCACCCAGGTGCCCTCATGCTACTTTCAAAGATGGATTTTTCCTAGTCACTGTTTCCATACATTTGCTACTTCTCTCAACAGACATTCACTGGACACTTTCTGTGTGCTGCTAATATGCTGGGAGCAGGTGATAATCATGGAAGAGAGAGTTTCAAGAGAGTGAAGCAAAGAGATCTGGTAAAGTAAGACCTAAAATATGTTTAACAGATTTGTCAAAAAGAAGTCACTGTGGTGCCTTTGAAGAACTTACAACCTAATGAAGGTGGAGGAGGTACACAGAACACTTACTCTTTGGAGGGCCAGAGATGGAAGAATTCCTGACTTGCCATTTCTGCCAATGGCATAAAATGGATAAATAAAAATCTATATACACTTAAAGGTAAAAATGTTGTAAGACATTGTTTCCCAAGTATAGTTTGTAGTTATTACTGCAGTTCTGTGCAAGTCTTAGTATTTTTAAAAGGAACAAAAGTGCTTTCTAGTAAGACCACACAATGGCGTGGTTTTTGGCTCTTGCTTTTTTTCTTTTCTCTAAATCAGTATGAAGGGGATATAAAAAAATTATAACAGGTTACAAAAGGGTGATTTTGGAAGCTACATTGGATGAAGACATTTCTAAGTCCACTCTAGAACTACTTCCTTCCATAGTCACTCTGGCTTCCATTTAGCAGTCAGATTGCACTTTTTTTTTTTTTAAAGACTTATTTATTTTTAGAGAGAGAGCAAGAGCACATGCAAGTGAGGTAGGGGCAAAGGGAGAGGGAGAGAGAATCCCAAGCAGGTTCCATGCTCAGCGCAGAGTCTGACATGGGGTGCTGGATCTCACAACATTGAGATCATGACCTGGGCTGAAGTCATGGGTCAGGCCCTTAACTGACTGAGCCATCCATATGTCTCAGACTGCATCTCTTCTAAAGTCTCTCTCTAACCTCTCAATATGGATTAAGGGCCTTACCTGGATTTTCACAGCATCCACTCTATAGCACATAATCACGTAAGCAACATGTTTATATAGACACTGAACTGGAGAATAAGAACAACATCTAATTTATCTATGAAAGCTCTGTATTTAGCAGAGTGCCTGGCATTTCCTAGACACTTAATATTATTGAATGGATGGATACACAAATGGAGAAGTTTTATAAATCATACAAAATAGATTAATTTCAAGACTTTTTTTTAATTTCAAGACTTTTTAGAAATCATTTATGTTTGAAGTCAGAAATAAAAGATACCAGAAATAGAAGAATTATAAAATTAAAATTTCCCTATTTGTAAAAATCAACTTATCATGTCTTTATACCATCATTTCCTACCAAGTTTTCCACCTTAACCTTCCAGGATACATATGTATACCCTCTCTAATTTATTCTCCACCAAGCAAAGTAATCTTTCTAAAACATTAAGTCAGATTATTCTGCCCTTTTGTTTAAAATCCTATAATGGCTTCCCATTGTTCTTTAGAATTCTATAATGGCTTCAAAAATCTTGCATAATCAAGACCTTGTCCACCCAGCCATCTCTTCAGACATCATTTCCCCACTTAGTCTCTGTCCCCTAATCTCAGTGGCCTTTTGGTTATCTTTTATTTATTTATTTATTTTTATTTATGATAGTCACACACACAGAGAGAGAGAGGCAGAGACATAGGCAGAGGGAGAAGCAGGCTCCATGTACCGGGAGCCCGACGTGGGATTCGATCCCAGGTCTCCAGGATCGCGCCCTGGGCTGAAGGCAGGCGCTAAACTGCTGCGCCACCCAGGGACCCTGCCTTTTGGTTACCTAAGTGTATCTCACTCCTTCCAACATCAGGGTCTTTGAATATGTGGTACCCTCTATTTAGCCACTGCTACCATCTAGCTAATACTCAGGTTCAATGTCCCTTCCTTAGGAAATCTTTCCCTGACCTCCACAAAATATTTACAAAAATTGCAATAAATGATAAATTGTATAATAATGGTTTTATATCTGCTCTGCTTGTGAGAACATGAAGTCTACAAGGCCATGGAGTTTGTTTACTGACTCGAACTACTGCTGGGACACACAAAGAATTAAATAAGTATCTTTTAAGTTGAATAAATGATAGCAGGGTTGTCTTGTATCTTTTTAAATACTACACACTCAGAACCAAATAATGTATCTGGCAAACATTAGACACTCATAGAGACTTAAGAATCTGAGTATCACCTTAGCTTGAATTAACAATTATTCACAGCCACAATCTTAGATCATAACTCCTTATAAGAAACCAAATCAACTTGGGAAAATGTAGCCAATCAGATTTGAAGATTTTTTTTTAAGATTTCTCCTATTTATTCATGAGAGACAGAGAGAGAGAGAGGCAGAGACACAGGCAGAGGGAGAAGCAGGCTCCACGCAGGCAGCCCGATGTGAGACTTGGTCCCGGCACTCCAGGATCACGCCCTGGGCCAAAGGCAGACACTCAACTGCCGAGCCACCCAGGCATGCCATGAAGCTTATTTTTAAAGCATCCCAAATGGGTGAAAAACGTACCTTGAGAAATGCCCAGGCAATTTTCCGAAAGCCACATTCTTGGTTTTGAATTTCAGAATTATTCCTAATTTCATCCATGCTTAAGAAATCAAGAATCTGTAAATAAGTATAAAAAATTATTTCACAGAATACTACCTACCTAAAATTTAACATTTTCTAGTAACATATTATTGAAATTAAAAAATAATTTGTAATGTAAAATGTCTTTTCTTCATAGAGTTTCTCTTTATTAATAAATCATTTATTAAGATTTATTTCACATCCAAGACAAAGTATTAATTACCTCAAATATAGTCTAAGCACTAATACATCAGGTTTAGAATTCTTAAGCTTTAATCTTTTATTTTATGTATGAGAGCAGACTTCAAACGATTGTTTTAAAAAACACGTGATCACATCTCTGAGTCCTTCCTTGTATCATCACCTTCCTGAAGTTGGGGATTTTCTCTTTGGATATATGCTGTCATTAGATTTCTCAGGAGGATTTCTTTCATATCTCCATCCTATCTGGATGTTAAAACTCATGGATTTGGAACAAAGCTGCCACAGACACCATCTGTATTCTAGATACTTGTCAAGAGACTATAACTTTGAACTTACTGGTGTTTCTCAAAAGCTCAGCTGAGGTAACAAATCTTTATAGATAGCTTAAAAAAATAATACATACTCCATTCATCCCTTTTCTTTATATACTTAAATCTGTCTTCGGACACAATAGATGCTCAGTGAAAAAATACTAACAATACAATAAAAATATGTAACAAAGTAAAAACAACTTGTAATCCAGATCCATAGATGATCAACATTAACATCTGGTTTATACCACATCTAAACCTTTTTCTGTGCTTTCTTAAATATATGTATGTTACTATAAATCCAATGCTAATTTGCAAACTATTTTCATATACTATGTAGTGAATATTTCTTCATGTCAATACACATATATGTATTTCATCATGTTAATCTCTGCCTAGTATACTTTGGTATTATAAATATCATAAATCTAATAAAAAACACTATTTATATAACCAAACCTTTTCTGATGGAAGAGATTTGTCTCCCTAAAATTTTTCTGTTACAGTATTCAAATAAATATTCCTGCACATGTCTTCGTGTTCATGTAATTTTTCCCTTAGTAAAAATACTTAGAAGTGGAATAATGATTTTAAAGACTTCTTATAGATATCAAGTTGTCCTCAATAAATCCTTAAAAGCTGAAATCAAAAGTAGTTGTGTAGACAATAATAGATTATATTAAAACTTAAGAAGCAACTGCTACTCTGGAAAACAGTATTAGAAGTTCCTTAAGTTAAAAATAGAACTATCCTATGACCCAGCAACTGCACTACTAGGTACTTATCTAAAGGCTACAAAAATAGATTCAAAGGGGCACATGCACCCCAATGTTTATAGCAGCACTATTAATAATAGCCAAATTATGGAAAGAGCCCAAATGTCCACTGACTGATGAATGGATAAAGAAGATATGGTATGTGTGTATAAAAACACACACATAAACAAGTACAATGGAATATTACTGAGCCATCAAAAAGAATGGAATCTTGCCATTTGCAACATGAATGAACTAGAGTGTATTATGCTAAGTGAAATAAGTAAGAGAAAGACAAATACCATATGATTTCAGTCACATGTGGAATTTAAGAAACAAAACAGATGAATATAGGGGAAGGGAAGAAAAGATAAAATAAAAACAGAGGGAGGCAAATCAGAAAAGACTCTTTACTACAGGAAACAAACTGTGGGTTGGTGGAGGGGAGGAGGGTGGACTAAGCAAGGTGATGGATGTTAAGGAGGGCAATTGTTGGGGGCGAGCACTGGGTATGTTATATATAAGTGATGAATCACTAAATTCTATTCCTAAAACTAAAAAAACAAAACTCCACCCCCCCCCAAAAAAAACCTTAGGAAGCAACGAAAAAATGTCATATTCCAACAATCTTTCTTAAATTTATGAATATTACTAAAATGAATGTGAACATTATAACCAAATTTCTCTGACAAAGAAAAAGTTCCTTGACAAACAAGTTACATCACTCTTTAAAAAATCACAGCTCTGTATAAATCATACAACATAATCACAGATGTAATGGTGGAATATTCATATCACAAACATATACAGATCATCTGAAAGTTAAAAGAGCATAAAAACAAGTAATTCCACAAAATCAGTCCTTGGCGTTAGTCATGCCCCTGCCTTTCCAATGCTAATTTTCCTCATCTTGCTTAAACTGAGAGGTTTTCTTCACTTCTCTTTGCTTAGGGAGAGATGCCACAAAGTAGAGAAATGTGTATTTTAGATTCAAACCACCTACAAATTACCTACACTTAAAATTGGAGTAACTTTGGGTAAGTAAACTTTATACTCTGAACCTTGATTTCCTTTGTATAAAAACATTAGTATAACAACTCGGCTCAAAGGCCATCTATTTCATAAAATGTTCCCTGATTGCTCTGACCCTCCATTCACCCTCCCCTATCTAGGAAGCTCTACTTCATTTTGGTTATATATTACATTATGTTAGTCAAATGATCTGTGTATTTCTCTCAGTTGTATATAAACTCTAAGGGGGTCTGATACAAAAATGAGTTTACATTTTGTAAAATGGGTTAAAAATGGAGGATTGTATAGCTATAGATTAGATTCATCACTTAAGTTTATAGTCATGGCATTACTATCAGAATTAAATAACAGAGTGAATTACACGGCTAATTACTCACAATGGTAAATACTCAGCAAATATGCTATTACCTGTATTTCTCAATTATATCTCCATAGCATATTACAAACACTAAATCCTAGAGATTAAGTCCTCACACTATTTTGTTGCATTATTAAAATACTAAAAACAATAGTTTACATTTATGCTATTAAACTATTAACCAAAATCTAGTTTTAATTGGTCTATTCTATTCATACCTCAAAAAACAAGATGACTTTAGGGCTCTCATCAAAATCTCGAAGCAAATAGGGAAAGTTTTCATTAAATATAATTTGTTCTTCCCACTCTGGAAGTCTTGATTTTAACTGTTTAAAATCATATGGCTGGGTCATAATAGGAAGAATGTAATCCACACTCTCTTTTTCATAGTAAGATGAAACAGGCCGTCCACTGTCCAAAAAAAGATACTTTCATTAACACATTTCTTTATGATAATTTTGAGATGAGAAAAAAATATAGTGTTCAAGGTGAAGAAATAATGAATAGTCATGATATATAATGAAAAATTATTTTTGTTGTCCACTGAGAAAATTACAAATTTTAAGATGTAGAAGTGGTAGCATCCTACTATCTTGTATTTACTTACTACTGATTGGTTTCACAGAATTATCTTATTATAGAAATTTAAAGTGAGAGTGCAGCATACAGAGCTAGACTCCTTCATTATCGTAAATGAGTTTGGAATAAAATAGTACAGTACACATTGAAAGAAAACGAGCATAAAAGAATTGCAAACGCTTTCAACTGTGCCATATTTTTTGTATGCCCTAAGATAACTGAATAACTTAATTTTGATAATCTTCATGTTCCTCATCCTTGTAATTTTTCCAAGCAAATGACCTTTTCAGATTCTAGTATAATCATTTATTTTACTCTGCTTTCTATTTATAAGCTTCAAGCATGTATCAGCTATAGAAATAATATTAGAAAAAATTAAAGATTCACTGTTTTCATCTGAGGCCCAAATAACAACTTCAAAAGAAAGATATAAAGCTAGACAATTAAGGCATGTTCAGTGCAAACACAGTGATTTACACTGCAAGTTCAATGCCATAAATTAGTCATTAAGTTTGGCAGAAGCTGTCTCGAACCCCCTCTACTTCAAATGAATCACTAAATTAACAATGTTCTCTATCTCTCCTATAAAACATACTGATCAGTATCAATGGTTGATGAACACCTATCACCAGTAAATTATTCTCTAACACAAATCCTTAGCTTTATTTCCATTGACTTTCAAGGGCAGAAAAGAGGACTTCTACTGTAGACAGTTTCAATTTCAAGGGTTGGCTGTGCAATTTAAAAAATTACCTATCATCTTTCTTGACATACTGACCAGTATTCTCATCAATCACATGAATTTTTACCATCGGGTGAGAAATCATAAAATCAGACTTAAGTCGATCAGTACGATGAATGTAAACTCCCAGGACAAGATCATCATCAAGCAAACATTTGGGATAAACTGGACTATCTCGGCTTGTTACTTCATGAACACCATCACCATCAGTGTCTTCATTATTATCAGAAACTAAGTGCATGGAAGAAAAAGAACACTGTAATTAACTGTTGCCACAACAATAAATTCAACAGTATATACTGAATTTACACACAATCTAATCTTTAAAATCCATGACTATTTATCTTTGTTAACAAAGCAACTTCAAAGGAAAAGAAAGCAAAAGCCAGACATTAGCAGACTGCACTCTAAGAATAAAATATTATTTATTAATGCACTGAAATAGGGTGACAAATCTTTTTTTTTCCCTAACAAGGACCAAGAATACCAAAAAAGAAGACAATGAGAACCAAAAAACAAAAAAGTGATTTTTATCTAAGTATTTCCTGTGGAATATGCATCACTCAATTAATTTATAACTGTAATTTCTACTTCTCAGTAGGATGTAATAGGATGTGGCAGATCAATGCTTTCTGTAACAACTTGAGAAAGCCAAATGAATTACAAAAACCTATTTTTAAAGGCATCAGGCCAATACAGAGACAATGTACAGCAGACAGACTAAAATTCCCAAGAGGGAGAATCATTCCGTGGTATGCTGATGGACTGGCAGCTGTTTTAGTCTTTGGGGGCATTTGCTGATTCAGGGTGTGGGCTGAGGATCAGGGTCTGGCCTCTACAAAGGTCACCACTGGGAGGAAGGGTACCCGCAAACTTTTAGTGGTTGATGGGGCAGCAGCAGTCAAATCGGAGATTGAGGAGCTTCAAACATGTAGCTGATATTCCCCCACAAAACTGAATTCTGAGGCTATGTGAGAGGCTAGGAGGTAGTGAAATCTCCCAGGCTTGTGACACTAAGGAAATGATGACCCACAGGGGGAGGGGCCTGAAACAAAACAGGCAAAATAAAGCCTCAGAGGGCACGGTCAATCTTCACCTATAGCTACTTTTATCTGGGGTCACTTACCAATTCTGGGCACCACTAGAGGTTGGGAATACAGGCATGGCCCCAGCAGAGGGCCCCTACTAGAGAACAAAGAAGTCAGCAGAGATTTTGGTGTTCACATGGAGCTGAAGTGACAACAATGGAGACCTCAGGGCCCTCAAATACATAGCCAGTCTCCCCTTCAAGATATTTGCCAAATTTGGAGGAGGGCTAAAGGACCAGGCTGAAAAAATTCAGAAGGGCAAAACTGAATCTCCCACAGTCTTTTAGGCTAAGGAGACAAAAATACTTGATAGAGTCTCAGCTCAAAACTCCTGGAAGGCCACAACCTACAAATGGGGCAAATCAAAGATAAAGTCTTTATTAAAATTATAATCCCGCCCTGACATAGCTCAATTCCTGATGGATTAAAATCAGCTTTCCACCTTATCTGCCTAAGAGAGTAAAGAGGAAACCTCCTCTAGTAGAAGATAAAATCATCTGGAGCCTCTAGCACACACAATATCCAGCATATAATAAAAAGTTACTAGACATAAAAGAGGCAAGACTTACAACCAGGAGAAAAGTCAGAAAATAGAATCTGAAAAAAAAAAAAAAAGAAAAAAAGAAAATAGAATCTGACAAATAGAAGCTGACCCCCAGATGATTCAGACTGGAGTTAGCATACAAAGACTTTAAATAACTATGATTATTAATATGTTCAAGAAAAAAAGGAAAAGATGTGTTAAAATGGAAACTCTACAGAGAAGGAACCCATTAAAACAAACAAACACCCAACAGGTATTCTGGGAATGAAAAATACAGGATCTGAGAGGTGCCTAGGTGAATCAGTCAGCTGAGCATCTGATTTTTGATCTCAGCTCAGGTCTGATCTCAGGGTTGTGAGTTCAAGCCCTGTGCCTGGAGGGCTACTTAAAAAAAAGGCGCTGTGCCTGGAGCCTACTTTAAAAAAAAAAAAAAACAGCATCTGAAATTAATAACTCAATATATAGAGGTGTTTAACAGCATACTGGACACAAGGACAGACATGATTAGTGAAGTAGAAAAAAGATCAGTATCAATAACCAAACTGAAGCATAATGGAAAAAAATTTAAAAAGAATATAGGGAAAAAACATAAGAAACATGCAGTCACAGGTAAAAGAACATATGTGAATTCATAATCTAGAAAAAGAGAAAGGAATAATAAAGAAGCCACAATCTAAAAAGTAATGGCCGAGAATTTTCCACAACTGATAAATGATATCAACCAGTAAACTCTAAGCAGGATAAATTCTAACAAAGCTATATCTAAGCATAATGTGATAAAACACTGTCATCAAAAGCAAAAAGAAAATCTAAAGATAAGTCAGAGGAAAAAAAGTCACAATCCCACTAATGAGACATAACTGCTGGACACAGAAATACGATGGTAGCCAAAAGACAGCTGTATGACTTCTCCAAAGTACTAAACAAAACCAACCTGTAACCTAAAATTCTATGCTAGCAAATAGGGTTCAAAGGTGAAAGTAAAGACATTTTAACACAGTAAAATCTGAGGGAATTAGCAGGCCCATACTAGGAGAAATACTAAACTGAACTCTTCAAACAGATATAAAAAAGAAAAATGTAAATTCATTAACAAAACAATAAATTTGGGGGTGAATATAAATTAATATCAGCTGGGGCACCTGGGTGCCTCAGTGCCTGAGCATCTGCCTTTGGCTCAGGGGGTGATTCTGGGGTCCTGGGATCAAGTCCCACATCAGGCTCCTCACAGGAAACCTGCTTCTCCCTCTGCCTCTCTTATGAATAAATAAAATCTTTAAAAATATTAGTATCAGCTGTACAAAACAGTCACTATAATAGCTGTGAAGTTTAAAATACATGCAGTACTAAAATGCCTGACAAGAAACATATGAGGCAGGAGAAAGATGCAGGAAATGCACCTGACAAAATACGGATGGAATTAAACTATTCTAATGTTCTGGCAGTGTTGGGAAAACATGTTTTGCTAGGGAATTAATTTGTATTAGACCATAATAAATCAAGAATAAACTTAATGTACTTGAGGATAACAATTAAAAAACTGTAAAAGAATGTATAATTAACAAGTTAATATAAAAAGAAAAAATTTTAAATAACATGATAAAAGAAGACAAGAAGAAAAAGGAATATAAGACAGGAGAATCATACACAAAACAGTGAGATAATAAATATAAGAACACAGAAAGATTGCAAATAAGATTTGCTTTTCACATTTACTGAGGGTCTTCCCCCAAGGAGCTCACAGGCTGGGGGCTGAGACGCCCCCACCCCTGCCATGTTCTAGGGTAGGGGAAGAAAAGAGGTGAAGGCAAAAAAGGTAGGAAATGCAGAGACACTGTGTTCCAAACAAATGGGATGCAAAGTAGGCACAGGCAAGAAGGCTGGGGGGGTAGGATGGGTGAGAAATGGAGTAATGGCAAGCTCTCTCCGGACCTGAAGACATAAGGACTGGCTACCCCTCCTCCACCAAGTTGGCACTAGCTGGCAATGTATTGTGGGTAATGACAAAGAAATGAGGATAGGAAAAACTGTACTATGAAACTGCAAGTAGGGTTTGAGGAAAATAAATTATTAGAGATAAAAAAAGAACACTGTATAATGATTGCTCTTATACACTGAATACTTGTGTCCCATAAGATTCATATTCAAATCCTAACTTCCAGTGTGATAGTACTAAGAGGTAGGGCCTTTGGGAGGTGATCAGGTCATGAGGGTAGAGCCCTCATGAATGGGATTAGTGTCTTTATAAAAGGGAGCCCAAAGAGCTACTCTACTATATGAGGTTATAATGAAAGACATCAGTCTACAACCAGGAAGTAGGTCCTCACCAGACACCAAATCTGTGCGTGCCTTGATCTTGGACTTTTCAGGGTCCAGAACTATGCAAATAACTGTTTATTGTTTAAGCCATCCAGTCTATGATATTTTGTGATAGCAGCCTAAATGATTAAGACAATTTGGAAGTGTCAATTTAATAGGAAGATATAACAATCCTAAACATGAGTTTATTCAGTAACATAATTTCAAAATATGTATTTTAAAAAACCTAACGGAAATAAAAAGAAACAGAAAAACCCAAAATCACAGTGCAAATCTGAATACTTGTCTCAACAAATGGACAGAGTAAGTAGGCCAAAAAACTCAGGATGATGAGCTGGACACAATAAACTTGATCTGATGAACACAGGACACTGCACCCAATGACATGAGAATTCACATTCTTTTCACGTGCACATGGAGTATTTATCAAATTGACCATAAACTGATCATAAAGAAAACCTCAATAAATTCAGAGATTGAAATCATGCACGGTATGTTCTCTGACAACAATAGCAGATAGAAACCAAAACAAAATGGTAACTAGAGAATGACCTCCTGGTTGAGATGAAACAATATACTTCTAAAAATGGGTGATCAAAGGACAAATTGAAACAGAAATTAGAAAATGTTTTTATTGAATAAGATATATTAAATGTGGGATGCAGCTAATGTACTTAGATGAGAAGTTCAAGTCTTAAATATGTATAAAGACTGAAATCTTAGAAAATCTATCTTGCAAAGCTAGAAACATTAAATTAAAGAAAACAAAATGAAGAAACCAATATAAATAAAATAATCAAATTAGTACACAAATGTACAAAAGATAAAATCAAAGCCAATGGCTGATTCTTTGGAAACTGAAAATCCTGAGACTGGTCAAGAAATTGAGAAAAAACAAATTATCAATATAAGAGACATGCTTTCAGATACTATAGACAAACAAAATTTGAAAACGCAGATTAAATGATCAAATTCCTCAAGAAATACAGTCTCTCAAGGCTGACAGAAGATACAGAAAATATGAAGAATGATATTTATTATAGAAACTAAATCTTATTTAAAACTTTTCCCACAAAGAAATCTTGGCCTAAAAGGTTTCATTAGTAAATTCTTTCAAACATTTATGGAAGAAATAATACCAGTTTATACAAATGTTTCCACAGAACTGAGAATGATGAAAAATTTCCCAATTGTTTTTAAGATTATCAAAAAACCTTGATATCAAAAACTCTGGGTATTTCAAGAAAGAAAAAGTACAAATCATTCTCTCTCATGACCCCAGATAAAAAATCCTAAACAAAGTATCAGCAAATCAAATCCAGTAACAGATTAAAAAAAAAAAAAAAATATATATATATATATATATATTTAGAGAGAGAGAGAGAGAATACATCATAATCAAGCAGCAGGTCCCTCTAATCGCTGCCAGGAACACAAAGATAGCTTAATATTCAAATAATAATGAACTACATTAATAGAAAAAAATGGTGAAAATTTAAATAACCAAGTTGAAAGATACAAAAAAAAGCACGTAGTAAAATTCAGTATCTCTTCATGATTTTAAAAAACCATTAGCCAATTAGAATACAAAGTAACTCATAAACTTGATAAAGATATTTACAAAAAAGCCCACAGCAAACATTACACTATGCAGTGAATTAATGGAAGCTTTTCCCCAAGGTATTTAACACTATAATGGAAGTACTAGCCAGTGTTTTGAGGAAAGAAAAGATATAAGGACTAAAAAAGGCACAATGAAAAACAATCATTATTAACAGATGATATGACTGTGTATGTAAAAATTCAAAACAATGAGCTCTTAGAAGCAATAAATAAATTTAGCCAGAACACTGGATACAATGTTAATTTTTTAAAAATCAATTCCATTTCTCTTTGCATATATTTTTATGCATGTATGCAAATATACCTATCAGCAACAAACAAAATAAAAATTTAAAAAACAATGCCACTTATGACAGCTTTAAGAAACATCAAATACCTAGGAATAAATCTAAGGACAGACTCTTCTGAAACTTGAAATATTACCAAGATAAACTGGAGATGTAAATAAATGGAGGTGCATACCAATTTCATGGATGGCAAGAATTAATACTTTGTAAAGATATCAAGTCTATCTAGGTATTTGTTGAATTGCGAATCTCTTCTGATTCACCTAATCTGAATCATAATTGTGGGGGTTGGGGAAGGAAGAGGGAGAAAAGAGAAGCTGCTTTTAAAATTCATATGGAAATGCAGAGGGCAAAGGATAACCCAGGTAATGCTAAGAAGAAAAAACTGTTGGAGTACATACATAACTGAATAGTGAGATCTATCATAAACTACAGTAATTAAATCATAGTTGTGTTGATACGAAGAGTCTAATGTAACAGAATAGAAACTGATCCATTTCCGTAGTCATGTTACTTCTGATAACAGTGACACTGCCATACCACGGAAAAAAAAGATGCTCTCTTGTGTAGATGGTATTAGATCAATTACACATTCACAGCAGAGAAAAAAGGGTTTTAACTACTACCTCTCTCTCACCATACACAGGGATCAATTGCAGATGAACTGCAGAGCTAATTGTGAAATGCAAAACAAAAAACTTAGAAATAATACATACAAAAACATCTTCATGACTTGGGAAAGATTTCTTACATCACAGAAAACACTTGGCATCAAAGGAAAAAATGGGTAAATAGGGCTATTGTCAAATTCTACTTTTCAAAAGAATTCAGTAATAGTAAAACCCAGAGTGGGAAAATGTCTGCAATATATATCTATATGTATCTGAGAAAAGACTGATGTCTAGCTATATAAAACATTCTCATAAATTATAAAAGACAATTCTATTTCTTAAAAATACACACAGAAGACAAATTTACAAATAAATCCAAGCAGACAGTAAACATGAAGAAAATGCTCACATTGGAAGCCCTCAAACACTGCTAATAAAATTAACTGGTACACCAACTCCAGAAAATGGGAAGAATTTATTAAAGTGAAAAATACTCATAATCTCTGACAGTGACTCTCTCCTAAGAAGATGCCCAACAAAATAAATATATTAGAAAGCAGTTAGGAACACTTTCGAAGTTTTTCTTTTTTTTTTTTTTTGATGCTAGATTTAAGGAATCACAGCCATGTTCCCAAGTAGCATTTTCCAAGCTGTGTCCCACCTGTTAGTAGTTCTAAAAGACACAAGAATTTCATAAAGGATTCTATGCTAAAAAAATAGATATCCAACAAAAATGTATATTTATGCTCACTAAAAGACATAACTAGAATATACTAGCTTTATCTGTAATCATCTAAAACTACAAACAGCTTAAATGTCCATCAGTACAATCAGTGAATTATTGCAGTATATTCACACAATGGATACCTATACAGTGCAAAAGCAGAACTGATAATTAGCTCAACTACATACAACACAGTATAAAAATCTCACAGAAACAATTTTGAGTGAAAGGAGCCAGGTGCAAAGAGCACAGTATTTCTGCTTCTATTTACATTAAAGTAGAAAACCAGGCAAAAATAAACTGTGTTAGATGTCGAGATAATGTTTACTCCCAAAGGGCAATGAATGTGAAGGGGATTGAAGGGGTTTTTGTTCATGATGTTGTTTCTGGATTCGGATGACAATTTCATAGGCGTGTTCAGTCTGTGAAAATCCACTAAGTGGATTTGTGGTATAACTTGTAACACGTACACTTTTCTTTATGTATATCACACTTCAATAAAGGTTTTACAAACACGTAGTAATGAACCATGAAGCATCATCAATAGCATATCCAATGAATAACTACCATAAATTCTAAAATTGCCTATTTTGGTCCCAATTTTTCACCAATTAGATGGAAATTGGGAAGGAAAAGATGTAAGAAATAGGGAAAATGCAATAACAGAGAAAAATAAGAGGAGAAAAAAATGAGTAAAGAGGAAGATAGAAAGCAAGGATCAGGGGAAGGAAAGCAGGAAGGAAAGACAGAAGCTGAATTAGGCTGAGGATGTGGCAAGGCAATCATGTGTGACAGATTACACACCTGAAATATTTACTGGCTGTTGTTGCCCATTTATAGCTTTTAACAAATAGGAATCTTAATTATATAGGGATTCTAAACTCAATGGCATAAAAAAGAAATCTGTGCACAACGGCAACTACAAAGTTAATGTCATTCTAGGGTTCAGTTAAATTAAGTCAAGAATTAGAGATGACTTAAGTAATATTAACTCACCACAGAGACCCACAGTTACAAATAAATGAATGATTTATTATACGTGAATCCAAGAACAAATGCCAAATATAGCTGACCTTTGAACAATTCTCGGGTTGGGGCGCCAAACCCCTGCATGTTTGCAAATCTGTATTTAACCTCTAACTCCCCCAAAACTTTACTAACAGCCTATTGGTCACCAAAAGCTTTGCTGATAACCTAAACAGTCAATCAACACATATTTTGCATGTGATGTGTATTACATACCGTATTCTTACTCTAAAAGCAAGTCAGAGAAAAGAAAATGTTGTAAGAAAGTCCTAAAGAAAATACATTTATATAGTACTGTACTTATTTATTGAAAAAAGTCAGTGTAAGTGGTTGTGGAAAGTTCAAATCCATGCTGTTCAAGGGTCAACTGTATTCTATTCTGGATTTCTAAAATTATAGTCTTTGGGACTAGATTTTTAGTTTTAAGGATTCACCTAAAATCAAGTTATTTCTACCAAGTCACACATTTTTCTCTTAATTTGGATAACAAACCTGATTTAGCCTTCTTTTTCTTTTTCTTTGATTTGCATTTTGTGTCATCTTGCATGCTGTCTTCTACATTGTCTTCCATTGAGCTTATTTTACCATCTTGATGAGAATCTGAGGTAACTGTTTTAACTGGAGATCCCTTCTTTTGTTCACCTTCACCTGTGTCATTGGAGATGTTCGATATACTGCAAATACAATCCAAGTACAAACCATTACAAATACATTCTTCTTCTTAATGATGCAGCAAAGTGAACAGTAAAGGGAGTTAAGAATAATCCTAAAATCAGTATTACTTCTTGTTAGGGACAATTATTAAAATGGTGACATGTCAAATTAGGTATCAATGGGTATTATTTTATATTTGGTGATGAGTTATATACCCATGAGCCAAATTAAATTTGAGCTCTAAACTCCCAGAAAAGATGAAATTGTATTTTATGAGCAATAGACCTGTTTTTCTGTAGAACTGATCAAAACATCCTCAACTTTGCTGCTAAGCAAATGATTAATGAACAAATTTCTAAATCATTTAAAAGCAAAAAAGTATTCTAAGTTTGTTCTGCTTTCAAGAGGCTTCAGATATTCAACTTTTTATTTCTAGGTAACAATTAATTGCTTGTACTTTCCAGTGGCTGGTATGCCACATTTTCAGAAGGCTATTATTGAAATGAAAATCTGCATCACATGAACTAATAAATGGTATGGGATAGCAGCATAGAGTTATTACACTCAGTGGTAGAGAGAAACCAGACTATTAAAGTTTGTAATTTGGGATCCCTGGGTGGCGCAGCGGTCTGGTGCCTGCCTTTGGCCCGGGGCGCGATCCTGGAGACCTGGGATCGAATCCCACGTCGGGCTCCCTGCATGGAGCCTGCTTCTCCCTCTGCCTGTGTCTCTGCCTCTCTGTCTCTGTGTGACTATCATGAATAAATAAATAAAATATTTAAAAATAAATAAATATAGTTTGTAATTTATCGAGGAAAAATCTGCATCTAAATAAACTCACTTCTAATATAGTCATATTTTTTAAAAAGAGGTTGAGAAATAAAAATATTAAAGAAATATTACAAAATATTTGAAAGCTAAGCTATTTTATCACATCACCAAATACTATTATTTAAAGAGAACTACCTTTCACATGCCACAGTCATGGAACCCATGGTTTTATTTAAAATTCATGAACATTTAATAGTGAGTATGGCTTAACAGTTCATAACAGATATGACACTCTAAGATTGATTTATGGTATACTGTAGCAAGTGGCCTCTAAGATGGCCTTCAATGATCCTCACCTCCTACCATTAGTATCTTTGTCTAACCCTTTCCCCCTTGATTGTGGGCTGGGTCTGGTGACCCACTTATAGACAAAATATGACAAAAGTAATGGATGCCACTTCCAAGCCAAGATTAGGTTCCATAAAGACTGACTTCTCTCTTTCTCTCGCTCAGCTCTCTGAGAAAGCAAGTGGCCATATTGTGAGTAGCCCATATGGAGAGGTTCATGTGGCAAAGAACCGATGATGTCTCTGGCCAAAAGTTAGTCAGAATCTGAGACCTGCCAAGCACCAAATGAGTGAGTTTAGAAGTGGATCTTCCAAGTGTTCCAACATCTCTGTCACTTGCAGATCCTCCTCCAGCCAAGCCTTAAGATGACTATACCCCCACTGACATCCTGAAAGTAGCTGAGTCAGTGGTACCCACTTAAGCCATGCTCAGATTCCTGATCCACAGAAACTGTGAGACAATAAATGTTCATTGTTTTGCTAAGTTCTGGAGTTTTCTTATGCAGGAACACGGTTAATACATATATGAACACGTTCATATAGCAACTCTTTGCTCTCCTTTTTGTTATCACTGGTAGTCTAGCTTTTAGTAAGAGGAATTATTATTGTTTGTATTTATGTATGTATGCATTTATTTATTAATGAGAGGCAGAGAGAGAGAGAGGCAGACAGAGGCAGAGGGAGAAGCAGGCTCCTCGCAAGGAGCTCAATGTGGGACTCGATCCCAGGACCCTGAGATCTCGCCCCAAGCCAAAGACAGACAGATGCTCAACCACTGAGCCACCCAGGTGTCCCAAGGGAAATTATTTTTAGATGAGGACATTAAAGGAAACTGTCCCCAAACACTGGAAAATAATCAAATATAGAATATTCCTACCTCAAGTTATTTACATAAATGTGGATTACAGAAGCAAAGTTAAAGACATTTTCTATCTTGTTTTCCCCAGAGAGATATATAAATATGAATATGATCACAGAAGTGCTCACATTACATATACTAACATATATGTATAAGCATCATATACATAAAAAGACTAAAATACCAAAATGCTTATGATTACCTTTGGATGCTTAGGTTACTTTACCTTCTTGTGTCTTTGTTGTATGTTCTATAATAAGCAAATATTTGTATAATAAAGGAAAAACACTATATTCATATAACCAAATAGGCATTTATAATTCAAAAAAGAGAAATACATTGGGTTTCTATTATTTAATAACCAGATCTAAATAAGTATTTATTTATTTTTTAAAGATTTTATTTTTTTATTCATGAAAGGCAGAGAGAGAGAGAGAGAGAGAGAGAGAGAGACACAAGCAGAGGGAGAAGCAGGCTCCCTGAACAGAGTCTGATGTGGGACTTGATCCCACACCCTCAGATCACGACATGAGCCAAAGGCAGACACTCAACCACAGAGCACCCAGGCATTCCCTGAATAAGTATTTAAGGGTAGAGACCCTAGAATAAGACTGCTAAGGTTTTAGTTTTAGTTCAGCTTCTTGCTGGTTCTGTGACTTAAATCCTTCAGGTTTCCTTATCTGCAAAATAGGGTGATAGTATTCTTCACGTTGTTACAAGGAATAAATGAGTTAATTCTTGTAAAGCATTTAGCACATACTAAAGTGCAATGGAAAAGGTAACTGTTATTATTATACTGGCAATGTATCCACAAGAAAGACTAAAAATTTTCTTAGTGTAACTACAGACATCACTCAAAAGCTGAGAATGTGGTTTTTTTTTAAAGAGGACACTTCATATTTTTCAATGCAAAGTACCTTGTTTCAGCTTTAGATGAAATTGGAACTTTCTTTTTTTTCTTTATTTTTTTCTCACTGTTCAATTTGCCATCATGCAATGAAGAAGTAGTATCTAGGGGAAAGTAAGTCAACTGTTCTTTGAGTTTTTTTCTTATTTTCTTCTTAATCTCCTTTGCCATTTCTTCAGCTACTTGGAGCTGGTATACTTGCATCAGTTCTTCTTCCTCATCTACATTATTATTTTCTCTTTCTTCATCTGCCTTCTCGCTCTTCTGATGAGCAACCCCTGGCTGTGACTTGGTACGTGCTTTCTGATGTGTGGAATCCACTTTCTTCATGGGAGTTTCCAGTTCCATTCCTTGTGCAGTCATCTGGAGTACCGTTTTAATAACTTTTTTACTTGCCTTCCATTGCCTGTCTTCCTCTACAGTAACATCATCTGGATTTTCAGGTGTTGACTGGGAATTCCTTAGTTTGCTTTTAGTGCCTGGCATGCTCTTCTCTAGGTTAGTAGTGTCTGAAGAACTGACATCATCACTTTTAGTTTCTTTACTTTTCTGAAGATTGCTTCTAACAGTATCAAGCTAGGAAAAGAAGACACAGTGACAAAGCTTCAGCCAAGCACAATTCAGTGATCTAAGACACAATGATCACAGTTCAGTGTATACTACTGGGAAAATCATTTCATTTTTTACTTGAACATACTAATACCATTCTAGACTGTCTCATTAGCACTATCCTAGTTTATTCTCTTGGCATTAGATTCATAATTTCTGAGAGTAACTTCAGATTAAATGAGATCATTAACATGGGGAAAAATACTTAATGACTTTCTAGAAGTGAATAAATTGCCCAAATCTCAAATGCTATTTTTCTCTTTGGCAGAATGATCCATACTTTAATTATAAGATATTTGAGAAATTGCTAAAAGAGCCAGAGTTAAAGCACTTCAGGTTCCCCAAAAGAAAACACACCCAAGTCATTTATCTTAATTCATAATCACATTCTAAAATCAAAAGTCTGTAGTTTAGAATTATCCTACAATTAATCCAAATACATCACCGAAAATGCTGCCAAATATTATAAAATTATGTTAAATCACAGACTAAACACACCTGGATATCTTTCTCTAATCAAAATTATTTTAAATGAGATATTTTAAATAAAAATGCTAGAAATCAAAGAGGAATGTTACTAGTAATAAAATAAATATTTTGAGAAATTTCCCAAGGATAAAAATATAGTCAGGATTAGATTAAGAAATTAGTAGGGATCCCTGGGTGGCGCAGCAGTTTAGTGCCTGCCTTTGGCCCAGGGCGCGATCCTGGAGACCCGGGATCGAGTCCCACGTCGGTCTCCCGGTGCATGGAGCCTGCTTCTCCCTCTGCCTGTGTGTCTGCCTCTCTCTTTCTGTGTGACTATCATAAATAAATAAAAATTAAAAAGAAATTAGTAGGAAAAAACATAGTCTATAGGAAAAGACTTTTCTAGAGAAGGGTGGTTCTGAAGAATCCATAAGCCCAGAGTCAAGTAAGCCCAAAGTGAAGTATCCCAGGAGGGGATAACCTGAGGATGACCAATTGAGGAGCTGGGAGGGACAGCTCTGTCCCCTACCTCCATTTGTGTTAGATGGTGACTTTCATTCAAAGGATAAAGCAGTTGAACATAGTGAGACATGGCAGCATGCTTCAGGTAGGTTCAACCCTCACCCATGACAGAAGTAGATTATGTTGGAAACAACCAATAGGCTGGAGAAGAGAGATTCTCCAATAGAAATATGACTAGATATCTAAAAGCTAATAAAAACTGAAGTTGCAAAATGAAAGGTCATAAATTCAATAAAACAGAAAAATTAATAAGGAGGGAAACTGAATTAAGAGCACAAACAAAATCAGAACTTAAAATAAATGTAATTCAAAAGCATACTGAATAAAAAAAACCGGCAGATGTTAGAATTAAAACTTTGAGTAACAGAAATAAAAGCTTAGGGGATGTGTTGAAAAACACAATGAAAAAAAAAAAAAAAAGAAAGAAAAAGAAAAGAAAAACACAATGGGCAAACCAAAGTGCTAGAAGATGGAAGCCAGTAACAAAATGAAGAATACTCTCAGAAATAGACCAGCTTATCAATGAAGACTAAACTTCAATTTTTAAAAAATCCTCATGTTTAAAAGTAGTTGGAAAATATCTAATACATGTGTAAGATGGAGAAATGTTGAAAAGATTAGTATCCCAATATATATCCAATATTTTACCATCTCCAAGACTCTTTTGCTTACCTAAAATAGATTTCCAAATTCTACCTATTCTTCAAGGATTAAATTATGGAGCCATACCTTTCAAAACATCTTCCCTGATCAAATCTAATAAAAAGGATTTCTCTTTAAAAATAAATTTATTTTTACATGTTCTGTTTCTAGAAGAAATATGTGCTTAAAACAGTTAGAAAGAAAAAATTAAAAATAAAAGAACTAGAAAACACGTAAAGAGAAAAAGACCCGAAGCTCAATTCTTACTCTACACAAGGAAAATCATTGCTAATCTTTTCAGAGACTTATTTTTGTCTCCTTGCTATGAATGTACTCATACCTCATAACTTTGAATTTCCATTATGTTAAAATGGAGTACATACAAATATTTTTACTTTCTCAGTGAGTACCAGAAATGTAGTGGCAATATGTACAAATGGTGAAGGAAATAATTGGAAAAAGATAACCAAGAATTAGAAATGGAAGAATTATGGTTTAGAAGATTTAAAAAATGGAATTATGGGACAGTTTAATCAGAGGAGGCTCAGTTTTTTATTTACTCTCTTCCACTTACCTGTCAGTCAATCTTTGTACTAATATCATTTACATTTTATACTGTGACTTTACATTTGTTTTTCATGTTTTGGCTTTATTCAATTAATTTTTAAAACCACACAATAAATACAATTTGTAGGTAGGGTATTTTTTGGTAGTAAATCATACATTCCACATCACTGTACTAATGTTTTTATTAGTTTTTAAATATCCAGCTTTTGGTTGTTTTCATTTCCTTTCTCTTTCTAACAACTTTATGGGATGATTTATAAATTTCCAAATGGCTTATAAATTTTCAATTCTGTTATTTCTAGTTTTGTTGTACTATAGTTAAAAAATCTATTTTATGGACTTTAATGTTTCAAGGATTAGATTATGACTGAATTTTGAAGTGCTCCAAATACATCTGTTTATGTTCTATTATCTCTTTGCTCATCCTTTTGTCTTTCTTTTTTTAAGCAGGAGGAAATCAAACAAGTTTAATAATATGCATCTTTGCTTCAGTTTGTTTTTTAAATCAGCTTTACTGAGATACAACTTACATATAAAATTCACCAATTTTAAGTACAAAATTAAATGAATTTTGGTAAATTTTGGTAAATACAACCACTACCATAATCACGATGTTAAACATTTCCATCATCCCACACGTTCTTGTACAAAGTCAACCTCTAGTCCTCCATGCCCTAATCCCACTCAAGTACTCATCTGCTCTCTATCAAGGTAGTTTTGTCTTGTCTAGAATTTCACATACATGGAATCATACAGTATAACCGGTTTCTGTGACTGGTTTACTTGGGATATCTTTTATCCCTTATAAAATCAGAGTATCTTTCTACACTGGAAGACTGAATCAACTACCTCTATTTTCCTATTTTTAATGTTTATTAATTTAGACTTTTACATTTAACTTTTTAAGATGTCTGAAATGTAATTTGGTGTGTACAATAAAATGAGGCTCTAACTGACCTTTTCCCTCCGAAGCAAAAGCAACTACATTAGCCCTAAACAACATGGGTATGAACTGTGTGGGTTCACTTATGTGTGGATTTTTTTTATAATGCATACCATATAGTACTATAAATGTATTTTCTCTTATGATTTTCTTAACATTTTCTCTGGCTTTATTGTAAGAATACTGTATATAATACATGTAACATATAAAATATGTGTCAATGGACTGTTATCAGTATCTAGTCAATAGGAGACTATTAGCAGTTAAGTGTTGGGGAAGTCAAAAATTAGAAGAATTTCAACTGAAACCCCTACTGTTCAAGAGTCAACTACATACCAATACTAGTTCTTGTATTATAACTTCTTGAAACATCTGGAAAAGCTACACTTCCCTCACTTTTTCTTTCAAATTTTTTAGTTAATCTTCCTTTTTTATTCTTCTGCATAACTTTAGTCTCATTTTGTCAACTGAAAAAAGTAGTCTACTGGAGACTGCTATTGCTGGGCCAACCTTCAAAGAACCAGCATATATAAAGTTCAAGCTTTCTGAAATACCTACTAATACAGAATCTGTATTTTCAAACAATTTATTTTTAAGATCTTGCAGGACTTTTGTGGCTTCTATATATGAAATCTTTATTTTCTGTCCCGCAGTATTTTTTCTGATTCATGGTTTCTAGGCTGTTAACAGATGATTTTTGTATACTTAACCTTGTTCACTTTCAATTGATTCACACAGGTTTTCTCAGAACATTACTATTTGGACTATCAATAATAAGCACTTACCCCCCTAGCTAAGAGTCACACATTTGTCCACGCTACCACTGACATATCGGGGAAGCAGCACCAATCAACTGTCATGAATAAAGCTCTGGAGTTATAAGGATCTGGATTCACTATTATTGGTTATAAGATCCTGGGTAAGTTCCTTGACCTCTCTGTGCCCCAGTTCTCCAAGCTGTACTCCCCATGACAGGATTCTTACATGCAGAGCACTTGGCATAGTCCCTGACATGCAGTAGGGACAAATATCAGGTGAAGAAAATCTCTAACATTATTTACATTTCTTGTCTAATTATATTTACTAAAACTTCAAAAATATTAATTATGGATCCTGATTTTAAAGGAAGTACTTGTTGGTGAAGTGTCTATAGGTTCATCCAAGGACTACTATCCTCTCTTCTCAAAGGGGACTCTGGGAACTCCCAAAATCATCTACAATAATACCTCAGAGAGTACATAATTACCACTTATGTGAACACCAAATTATTTTTTTCAAAAATCATTAATATCCTTTTCCAAGTAAAATATTATAGCTTTTCCCCTTATTTTTATATGATATGGTTTTTATTCAACTTATTTGTACTGATTTACTGATGTTGAATGATAGCCAATTTTTAAGATATTCTTTTTCTTTTAAAAGATTTATTTGAGAGAGCAAGCAAGAGAGAGCACAAACAGGGTGAAGGGTAGAGGGAGAAGCAGACTCCTTGCTGAGTAGGGAGCCCCATGCAGAGCTCAGAGCTCGATCCTGGGACCCCAGAATCATGACCTGAGCTGAAAGCAGACACTTAACTGACTGAGGCACTCAGGTGCCCCCAAATATTTTTTTTAATTACTTTTTTTTTTAAGAGAAAGAGAGAATGTGTGTGCGTGTGGAGGTTGGGGGGTGATGGCAGGCAGAAGGAGAGAGAGAATCTTAACCAGGCTCCATACCCAACAGAGAGCCTGACTCAAGAGTTTGACATGGGGCTCATCTCATGATCCTGAGATCATGACCTGAGCCAAAGCCAAAAGTTGGGACACTCAACCGAGTGAACCACCCAGGGAACACTAAGAGTTTATTCTTAAATTTCTTCTTTCATTACTTTTGTTTCTTTAAAAAAAAATCTGTTATTTTTTTTTTACCTCTGATGACTTTGATAATATAATATCTATTATATTATGGTATCTATTATTATAATAGTGTAATAACATAATAATAATAAAATAATCTATTTTACATATTATTTGTTTCACTTATTTTAAACTCCAAGATGAAGTAACTTCTGACTACACTTTAGGTAAAAGTACTAGTTATAGGACTTTCTCTGCAAGCTAGGAAACCTTTGCTCAACGTTTGAGAACAAGGTTTCTGTTATTTCACATTATCATGTACATTATCTAATATAAATCTTCAGTAATTATTTTTGGCAAAAATAATAAAGAAAGTTCTATATGTTTAACTGGTCTCAAAAGACTCTGCAAATGTATTTTCAGATCATAAGTTCTCTATTCTTAAATGCTTAATTTTGATTCCTCTTTCTGGAAATGATACTACATATTCAAATAATACACCTTCAATTGTATTCTTAACTCCTGTAGTAATTCTCTGTTAATTTCCATGTTCACTACTACTGACCTCACAAACAATGACACTTAGGTGGCCAGATTTCTTGTGACACAATTTTTTCCCTCAATATTATGTAGATATTGCTTTATCTAGATTTAGGGTTCCTAAGAGAAGCCAGAAATGTAGCAGATGTTTCTTTTTCTGTTGAAATACTTGCAAAATTAAATTTTCTCTTGAAATTAAAAAATTCTAAATATAGTTTTCATCTCATAAATTTTACCTAAAATGCAAGATAGACTCATCTCTTCCTACATCTTTCTGCTAATCATGCTCCTTCTACTGTTTTTGCTTCATTAACACCATATGGAAATGTAGGTCAAGTATTTCTTTCTATATGTCCTCATTACTTATTTCATTTTAATTTTTAGCCTTTTTTTCTCATGAAGAATGCCTCAAATTTATCTTCCTTACCACTAATTAGATTTTTCCATGGAACCAATTCTACTATTTTAGGCCTAAGATACAGTTTTTAAAAAGCAACTAAAGGCAGAATATGGAGAGACTGTGGTTTTAAATCCCACTCTATTTCTGGTTATATGGCTCTGGCAAACCTACATCTTTGTTAAGTGGTTTTTCTGTTCTGATGGTTATAAAACCTCTCATGCAAAATAAGAGCCCCAAAACCTACATTTCATGATTAACATGAGAATCAGAAATAGCACTTGGGAAACCCTTATCAGAGTGCCTAACAGATTGCTGAAAAACAATAAGGTGGATCTGCCATTATTATGAATTCTGTTATTACAGCCTTTTCCTTGCTTCCTTTTCTTATTTCAGCCTGGTTCCCTTCCAATCTCAGCCTGTCTGTACGTGTTTTTGTTCTGAAAAGGTCCCATTTCTCCATACGTTATTCAAAGAGGTCCTACTGGGTTGTGGTTAAGAGAGTGAGTTCTGTAGTCAAACTGTTAAGAGTCTGAATTCTAGTTCTGCCACTAACTATGCAAATTTAGGCAAGTTATTCAACCTCTTTGTGATCCAGTTTCCTCAACTATAAATGGAGATAAAACCTCATCATTTTGTTGTTTGTATTAAAAATTAGTGAATATATATAGAATGTTTAGAAATCCTTGAAAGATAGAAAGCACTGTTATTTAGTAAATAAAAGCAGGTATTCCTCCTCAAATTTTTAAAGTAAATCATTTAAAAAATATTTTGTGTTTCTCTAAGTCCTCCAGGAACATTCCCTTCTTTTGAGCTGAAAAATCTCTTCCTCAATAATTTTTCCTAAGATACTTATCCCTGAATTTAAAAAAAAAAAAAAAAAAAAAGTTTGCATGGCCTGCTATGTACCTAAGAAGTCTGGGTAGATTATGTCGAGTCACCTCACACTTGTGTACTCTGAACACCTAAAATGGACAATAGGTAAATGGCTAGCTCTCCTGCCCAGTTTTTGGTTATCCATTTAATTGAGCATTCCTGGCCTAAACTCACAAAGCCCAGGGCTAACAGTAAGAGAAAATATGAGGTTCTACTTTGAGTCCATAAAAATACCCTCAACTGTTTCCAGGGTTCTTTCTGATTTTGTCTAATGTATACCACCTTACCAAAAGGGAGGGCAGAAACTAATATGCAATGTTTCATCCACCATCTGCCACCATACTCACACTGATACCACCAAAAGAAGCACATTCTATAAAAGGGCAGCATCTACTATGGGAAACCTAATCTGCCCCATTCCATCGGTAGTTCTAAATTGGTATGCCACAGTAAACAGCTGTACTATGACCTTCTCACGTGTGTGCAGCTGGATTCTGGCCAATGTTAGTACTTATTTTTGCCTCGCTTAGAATATGTACTATCATGTTGATGGCTGCCAGGAAGAATATTAGAAGAGGTCACATGGCAAAATTCAGAACAGTGTAAAATTTGCTACAAGTAAAATATAAGTTATAAATAAGTCATAAAACTCTTGCCAAAGAAATACCATGTACTAATTACCAGAGCATGCATGAAATTATTTGTGCCTGTTGTGTGTGTGTGTGTGTGTGTGTATAACAGATTATGGTCAAAGGAGTACAAGTTTCAAGTAATACAGTGAAACAGGTATGAAGAGTACATTGTGGATACCATTACAGACTTTCTATAATACTCTGGAATCAGGATGCAGTCAATTGCTGATTTGTTTAGTACTGCTCTGAGTTCTGCATTTTTAAATCTTCAAGTGTGCTGCCAAAAAGTCTATCATTTGAAAGTGTGTCTCAAGTATAAAAGGATAATTATTGCCTTAAGATTCCATTGATTTCTCCTGGTTCTGCTGAGTAGACTCAGATGAGTAAGTCTAAATAAAGGTAAGCCACTGAATATCTTAAGTAAGATATTATTACCTAAATTCATCACAATTCTGGGTCGAAAATCTTAATTTTCTTTAAAAATGTGTAATATGTTGGCCAGTTGAGTTTGCCCATTCTCTCACCACTCTCATCAGTTTGTATATGTTATTCCTGTAGGATCACCACTGAAAACTGAACTCAGTGCCCTAAGAGTCATGTGGATTCTAACATAAGCTTTATTTTACCATGTGCTATCGACTATGAGATAGATTTATCAATTTCCAAAGTTCCTCAGAGGTTTAATATAAAAATCTAATTTCATGCAGATATATGTAAGTCATCATTATCAAACGATCAACTACTCACTGCAATTTTTTCTCCAGATTTGCCAATTTTTTTCTTCAGTTTTTTTCTTTCTTGAATGAGATCATGGTGGGTCTTAAGCAATTCCTCAAAGCAAACTCTGGTTTTTACTTTGGCTTCACTCTCCACTGCAAAGATAAAGAATCATCATTTTCTAAACAACTCTATTATAGCATATACCTGCATAATTATTATGTTAAAGAACACAGTCTTGTAGATACCTGCATGAGTTCTTTAGCTACCTTAGAACTGACCGATCTTTCCATCTTTTTAAATTTTTTTTAAAGATTTTATTTATTTATTCATGAGAGACACCGAGAGAGAGAGAGAGAGAGAGAGAGAGAGAGGGGCAAAGGGAGAAGCAGGCTCCCTGCAAGGAGCCCAGTGTGGGACTCCATCCAGGATCCCAGCCAGGATCTTGCCCTGAGCCAAAGGCAGACACTCAACCGCTGAGCCACCCAGGCATCCCCTTGGGCTTTCCTTCTTAAAAAATGTTTCTTTTGGTTATGGTGACACCACACTCACCTGTATCCCTCTTACCTTTTGGGCCATTCTCTCTAAAAGTTTCTATTACTAACTTTCTACTTGTGATGTATGGAGGCATCTACTACTGTTATGTGGCCTTACCCAATTTACTTAACTCTAAACTTCATCTTCGTTATCTATAAAATCAGAATAATCCTATGTTAAAGATCATTTGTGTGAAGAATAGCTAACACTTACCTAGTCAATAATCAGCATTTAAAAAATAAGAAAAGCTGAAAAGTTATTTTTTCTTTTAAAACTTAATCCAGATCATGTTATTTCCTTGCTCAAGACCTTGTGAGTTTCTCATTTCACTTAGAACTAAATGAGTCCTTCATATGCCTTACAGGGTTCTCACTTCCTGGCCTGCCTACCTCTACAGCTTGAAATCAACAGAAACAGCCCCTTAGATCCCTATATTCGGGCCATACTGCCCTTCTCACTCCTCCACCAGAATAAGCACCCTCCCATGTGAAGCTGCTTCTACTTGATGCAAACTTCCTTTAAACTTCTCAGCTACTTGGTGTTAAGCTGCCTGTTCAAATATTGCCTCTAAAGTGGAACATTTCCTCACAACCTCATCTAAATCTCCCCATGCCTCAGACAGCAGTTTTTTCTTTACAGCACCTAATCCAACTTGAAACTGTATAATTATTTGTGTATCTATACAAATAAATATATTGTCTCTGTCTCTCCCACTGTACTAGCTACCATCCCTACTACTATCATGAGACCTAGCACAGAGTACCTACTCAATAAATGCTGAATGAATGGGTGATTGCCCCAGAGCAGGTGTTGGCAAATTACGGCCTGCAGGGCAGTCACCTACTTTTATACATGAAAGTTTACTGAAATACAGCCATATCCACTCTTAAGAATTCTTATCGATGTTTTCCATGCTTCAATGGCAGAGATGAGCAGTTACGGCAGAGAATAAAACTAAAATATTTACTAGATTTCCTTTTAGGAAAGTTTGCCGATACCTGCTCTAGAGTAGAACATCCATTTTGATGATAAAGAATACAAACTAGCCATATGTTGTAATGATTATTTCCCTTATCCAGTGGAGTCCTAAACTGCCATCTATTAAATACCTACTAACCTTAATACTAATATCTAACATTTAATAGAAAATTGATAAAAAAAATAGAAAACTGACAATATCTAAATGTAATATTTGGTTAATATATTCATGAAGAGGTCAAAGAACTCCTTGAAATAATTCAAAGTTTAAAATAAATAAATAAATAAATGAATAAATAAATAAATAAATAAAATGTATTGCATATATAAATTTCATAAAAGCCTTACCAGTGGGCATATCTCAGCTTTATGGAGAGCATTGAATTGTAATGTAAAGCACTGCCTCAATCACGATCCTACTAATACAAAGAGAATTTATTTGTAGCATGGAATTTACAAAAAAAAAATTATGTAACATTCTTCACACAAGATTATGTGATGATTCATCTACTACATAAGTTTATACCAATAAAGTTCTCTTAACCCAGTCTTATGCAAATGAATTAAATATATTTGAATCAGTTTAGAACTGAAAAAAGGTAAAGAAACCTGGATCGTATTTGAATAAGATATTTATATATTTGAAACAAAAACTTTTTAAAAACCTTGAAAGGCAATAAATATGTACTTGGTATGTTAATGCCATTTTACAAGTGTTTTAAGTAAAGATTATACATGACAATGTACTTTTAAGAAAACAAACTCCACTCCAAAATTGACTTTTCCAAGAACATATGCTATTATATTAATAAAATATGCTTGTGGGTAGCATACTCACAGATAATAAATTTAAACATTTTTGTACCTGCCATTAAAAGTTTTGCAACAACAAAAAAGGTTAAAAGTACAAGCATTTGTACCATCTTCCTCAAATAAATATCTGAGTGTGTATTATTATATACCAAACCCAGGGATAAATTCAGGATATATACTCTTTAATTTCTAATCTTACTTAGTGATGAGGGTGCATATCCAAAACAAACATATTAACTTCCACATTAGAACACAATAATCACACATTTTTAGGAGTAAAACTGAAGATTGTAAAAAAAAAAAATAAGAAAAACATAATTTGAGTTGGCTCAGCAATTATCAGTTAAGGCTTTGGCTCCTTGGGGATCAACACTCATCTTCCTCCAAATATTATGGGTACTCTGGACAGAAAAGTCTGAGAAGAAATGCTAAAAAGGAAAGAATGATTATACACATATACCTAATTATGTGGGTTAACTTACATAAAACAATTATTTGGTACACAGACAAAACAGATTATCACTAAATTCTCACAGTTAAGACTCCTATACTTTATGGATGGCAGCCCGAATATACTCTTCCTAGTAGATACAGATATAATAAGTTGGTCATCTACTTTCCAATCTACCCCAAATTAGCAAAGAGAGAAGATGTAAAGGCAAGCGCATCAGTAATTAAAACCTGACAGCACATAGTAGAAAAAAAAACAAAGTAACGTCTTAATATTTATATATTTCATGGTCATTCAATTTATAGGAAAATAGCTCAACTATGGGACTATGAGTCATTAAGAAAAGGCTTACTTATACTCAACCCATTTTCCTTTAAACAAAAAAATTTATGGTATTTTAGACATTTCAGAAAGATTAAATAAATACTGTGGGGCAAAACAAAGAGTCAAGGATAATTCTCATTTTCTGGAAGCAGAATAATTAGGCCAGTAATACCATTAATTGGAATACAGGAGAAGTATAGTGAAGAAGTTTAAAACCCAAGTCTTAGAGTTAGTATCAAATAGTTAATTGTGTGACCTTAGGCATGCATTTGTTTCCTCATTTGTAAAATTAGTCTACCAGTGTATATTCTAAAGGTTGTTATAAGGGTTAAATGATTTAGAATAATGCCTTTTAAAAAAAAAAGCACCAGGAAACATCTATTATGATTGTACTAGATACTGCTGATGGGGATACTCAGTGAGCTTAGTGGGATATGTTGAGCTGGGGATCTGAGGGGCACTAACCCCAGCTATAAGCACTGGTTCCATTGTCAGATCCCTAGATTCAAATCCCAGTTTTACCTGACAGTAAATTAATCGCTGGACCTCAATTTCCTAATCTTTCAGAAGAGAATAGTAACAGTAAATCGATCATTAAGTTTTTGTAAAGATTAAATGAGAATATGCAAATAAAACTTACCACAATGATTAGAACATGGCAAGCCCTTTGAAAATGACGGCTCTTATCATTGTACATATAAGTACAAGTTTCTGTGTATATTTAGGTTATGTTCAATAGGCAATAGAAAACAGTAATGCAGCGAGGACGAGGCTGAAGATTTGAGATCTAGGCTTTATATTTGTATTGGTTTCAGGGAAAAAAAAAAAAGTGCCAAAGACAGAATTCCGGGAAACCAAAAATAAAGTAAAAAGACATCAAAGAGATAGGTGAAAGATGTGACAGAGAAGTAACTGAGGAAAAAGAGTTGTGCTTTTGGGTGGTGGTGGGGGGGGGATGCAGAGGGAGAGAGACTCTACACTGAACGTGGAGCCCCACACAGGGCTCTATCTCACCACTCTGAGATCATGACCTGAGCCGAAATCAAGACTCTTGGACCCTTAATAGACTGAGCCACCCAGGCACTCCCCAAAGGTAAAAGAGTTTTTTTGTTTTGTTTTGTTTTTTTTTTTTTAATTTATTTATGATAGTCACAGAGAGAGAGAGAGAGAGAGAGAGAGAGAGAGAGAGAGAGAGAGAGAGAGAAGCAGAGATACAGGTTCCACGCACCGGGAGCCCGACGTGGGATTCGATCCCAGGTCTCCAGGATCGCACCCTGGGCCAAAGGCAGGCGCCAAACCGCTGTGCCACCCAGGGATCCCCAAAGGTAAAAGAGTTTTAAGAAAGAAGTTTTCTATCACTGTGTGGTACCAAGAGTGCTGCAAGTTGTGAAGAGTGTTCACTGGATCTGCTGTCTGGAAGTCACATGTTTGCAAAGGTGCTTGTGAAGGGGCAAAAATCTGGCAGCCCCAGGTGGAGGAATGAATGGAAGGTGAGACTTATAGAAAAAACATGTGGATAATTCTTTCTACAATTCTGCTTCCAACTGTCTTCCCCCACCCTCAAAGGCAATGACATGACACAGCATCTTTGAGGGATAAAAAGACTACATAAAGATTATACTTTTAAGACTGTTTCCACGCTCCCATCACCCTATTCTTTTAAAAAAGAAATCATCCTCTATACTGTAAGCAGAAGAAATTTCCTACAATGTAACTGTAATGGTATCATCTCTTTAAGTCTCCTCATTAGATTTCAATCACCCCACTGGAAAAAAAAAGGAAGCCCTTACCGCTGGAGTTCAAGGCTACTTATGAAATGACTCCTTTCCTTTTTTTTTTTTTAATAAAAAGATTTTATTTATTTATTCATGAGAGACATAGAGGCAGAGACACAGGCAGAAGGAGAAATAGGCTCCTGTGGGGAGCCCAATGAGGGTCTCGATCCCAGACCCCTGGAATCACCACCTGAGCCAAAGGCAGACACTCAACCACTGACACACCCTGGTGCTCCACCATTTTTTTTTTTTTAAACCTTCCCTTTTCCAGCCACATTTCCATACACACTCTGAACTCTAGCCATGTGAAACTACTTGCAGGCCTTCAATTGTGCCGAACTCCTTCTTCCCTTTGTACTATTACACACACACACACACACACACACACACACACACACGCATGCACACGTCTCTCCTGAGAAATGCCCTTCTTCTATCTCTAAGAAACTCCTAACTATCCTTTAACGCTAAATGTAAATAGTATCTTCTCTGTGAGCACTCTATAATCTCAAGGGGTGGTTAAAGACTTCTCTACATTCCCACAGTGCCTTGAGCTTCATAGCACTCTCTCTTGACCTTAGTCCTTTATTTTCACCCTAGTAAAATGTCCTATTACCCAGAATTAAAATGGTACCTACTTTATTGTAGGGAGAAAAGGAAATACTGAAAAGCAAAGTGATCAGCACAGTGGCTGGCACACTGTAGATGCTCAATAAAATTACTTTATGTCTATTATCATAATACAACAAGTAAAATACATCAAGTAAATTAAATACATTTACTATTACTTAGTTCAACGCAGTTGAATAAACACTAACATTACTTAATATAGCAAATACATTACAGAAGTAATCATTTCCATTAATGTGTCCCAAGGCAAATACATTATAAAATTAATGACTAATATTTGATTTGTAACATTCCTGACAAAAATTAAGGTCAAACTTAAAATGACAACCCTGAGCCTCATATGTGCCTTTTTTTTAAAAAAAAGATTTTTTTTAAATTTATTTATTCATGAGAGACACACACAGAAAGAGAGAGAGAGAGAGGCAGAGACACAGGCAAAGGGAGAAGCAGGCTCCATGCAGGGAGCCCGACGTGGGACTCGATCCCAGGACTCCGGGATCAGGCCCTGGGCTGAAGGCGGCGCTACACCGCTGAGCCACCGGGCCTGCCCTCACATAAGCCATTTTAAAGCTACTCCCTCACAAACCCTTTTATAGGAGCTGCTAAGAGATACTAGTAAGGAAAATCAACTGCACTACGTTTCATCTCATTTTTCATTTTCTCTAAACATCTGATTATCGGCCAATAAATGTCTAAACATCAAGGGGAGAAGCTACAGAGGCCTGGATAATTCACCCTTTAACCAAATGTCCAGCATAGCATACAGCATAAAAGAGAAACTAACAAAAAACCCTGTATGCATGATTCAACTAATCAAATAGTCTCCGTCAGTAAACAAGATTCTAAATATGGTCTTAAAAAACTTTGGGTGTTGGGATTTTTCAAGTATTTCTTAGAAATCTCCCGGCGTTCTCAAAACGAGCAATCTTTTCCCAGGAAGTCCAAGCAACAGTCAATGCAACAGGTGAAAAAAATGTCAGCATCCTTCTCTCAAAAAAGTAAAAGCCACATACTCCAGTGAGTCTAGGATTCCACAGTAATGCTGAAATACAGCACAAGCACTGGTAGCGGTTCTAAACAGGGTAATTTCTTTTTTTTTTTTAAATTTTTTTTTTATTTATTTATGATAGTCACATAGAATGAGAGAGAGAGAGGCAGAGACACAGGCAGAGGGAGAAGCAGGCTCCATGCACCGGGAGCCCGACGTGGGATTCGATCCCGGGTCTCCAGGATCGCGCCCTGGGCCAAAGGCAGGCGCCAAACCGCTGCGCCACCCAGGGATCCCTAAACAGGGTAATTTCTTCTATCTGTATACGACCCTGGTAAGCGCAGCACACTGATCACCTCTTCCCGGATGTAATTAAGAAGGCGTTTCACAGATTCGAAGCTCAGCCCCAGGTTGACACCCTAAAAGGAAATAAACGTAGTCAGCGCGTACCTGACTTAGACGCTTTTAGGCCAGAATCCGGAGTGGGCGGAGCAGAGGCTGCATTCCCTCCACGGTGGGCCCGGACGCCGCGCGGGAACCGACTCGGCGGGGCTCTTCAGAAGCTACACCGCAGGGCTCCGCGGCAGGGCTCCGCGGCCCTCGGCGGCCCCGCCCCGCCCCCCCGCGCGCCGAGCAGCGCTCGCCCTCCCCCCGAGCCACCGCCCTCCAGAGGGCCGGGGCGGGCCAGGGGCCCGGCGCCAGGCCCGGGTCCGCTACCTGCGGGCCTGCGGCGCACTCACGGACAGCAGAGCCCAGAGCGGCCGACAGCCCGTCCTGCCGGAGCCAACGCTGCGACCGTGCGAAGCGGCTCCCCGCGCCGGGCGGGGCGGACGCCGGGCACTCGCGCAGCCCCCCTCCCGCCAGCCACTGGGGCTTCCAGAGCCCACCCGGTGCCGCAGTGCGGGCAGCGCCCGCTGACGTCAGCACCTGCCTACGCCGCCGTCCCCGTGGCAACCGAAGCGGCCCGCCCCCCCGGCCGGCCGCGGCCCCGCCCCCGCGCCGCCGCCCCGAGCTGCTGCGCCCGGCGCCGGCGGAGGTGGTGCGCGCGCCCGCCCGCCCGCCCGCCCGCCCGCGGGCCTTCCGGCTGCGGCCGCGCGCGGGCCTCCCGGGGCCCGCGTAGACAGCGCGAGGCCGTGCGTGGCCCTTGGACGCTGGGCTCTCGTCCCTGCGCGCGAACGAGCCCTGCGAATGCGCAGGGTCCGAGTCCGTCTGGCCGGCACCTCCGGAAAAGCGTTCAGTCTCTCAGAACTGTGGCCGGCGCCGGCGCCGGCGCCGAACGAGAGGGGCGCCCGCCCAGGCCGAGCAGCACGAACCAGGCAAAGCGGCAGACGCGCCGCCGCCACCAGGGCAGCCTCCCTTGAGGCGCGGAGCGTGGTCTTACTCCGGGCCAGCCTCGCGGGCGAGGGTCGGTGTTTAGAGCGGAACGGAAAGAAAACCCGCATCTTTTCGACACCCAGCGCCGCCTCCCACTTTCTGTTTTCTGCCACAGGCGCCGTTTTTGGCTCCGAGTCACCGGGGATGGAAAAATAGGAGACCGGGCCTTCCCCAGCCCTGGAGCCTCCTGCGGCGGCGGTCGTGCACACCCCGTGACCCGTGACCTGTTGCTCAGTTTGTGAAGTGAGAGTGTTGTGCGTGTTTCTTCAGAGGCCAGCTTTTCCGTCTACATTAGCATCACCGCGCTGCAAGACATGCCCCATCTCGTTTCTCCAGATCCTGTGAAAGGTCGGTGGCGAGCATTACCAGCCCAGTGCATCTTGAACCGAGCTGTTCGACTTCCCACCTAAGGCCAACTGCTCTTTCTGGATCGCTGTTTCGGTTAAGCCACCACCATCCTCCCACTGTTCTGAATACCTGCCGAGCATCCGAGATGCCCCTCGCACCAAATTCGATCCATTCTACTCTTTTGACACCCGCGGCATGTAGCCTAGCCATCTCGACTCCAGCTGCCTCGTGCCAGCCTTCATCACTTCTATTATCGTGAGATGGCCTCTTTACCAGTCGCCTGATTCCAGTTTTGATTCCCAAATGCCATGCTCCGTACCGCCACCAGAATGATCTCGCTAAAAGTGTGGATCTGATAATGCCACTGTCCTGAAAATTCTTCAGAGGATTAGCTGTAAGAGAGAATGTGGTCACTTTGCCTAGGATATAAGACCCTCCGTCTACCTGACTAGTTTCTTCTTTCATTGCCTCCTCTCAGTGCCATTCTTCGGCAATACTGGATTATGTGAAACATGCAAAAGAATCCATACCCTCTCATGTCCCTATTCTTGTACATATTGTTTCCTTTCTCTGAAAAAAATTCATTTTTTTTTTTAAAGATTCTGTTTGTTTATTCATGATAGAGGCAGAAACATAGGCAGAGGTAGAAGCAGGCTCCCAGCGGGCATCCCGATGCAGGACTCAATCCCAGGACCCCGGTATCAGGACCTGAGCCAAAGTCAGACACTCAACCACTGAGCCATGCAGGTGCCCCATGAAAAATCTCTTCTTGTAAACTCTTACACTTCCATATCAGACCCAAACATTGTCCATACTTGGAATCCATCTACTCCCCCCCCCCCCCCCACAGAGCCCTCTGTTAAAGAGATGTAAGGAGCAACGAGCATGTAGTTCCTAGATCTTGGTTTCTAAACACCATTCTCTACTAAAAGACACTAGACCCTCTTGGGGAAATGATTGATTGAGAAGAGGAGCAGGGAATGTACAACATGAGCCTGAAAAATCTTGTTGTACCAGAAATTAAAGAAGTTTTTACCGACTGGTGGAAGATATGAAAGGGAAAGAGAAGCCAGCTTGAAGGAGCCTCCATTGGCCCCGTATGGGTCAATTTGAACACCATTATCATAATGTTAATAGATTATGATCTGCTAAATAAAATAGGAATACTTGAGTCTATACTGAAATAAATACATGGGTATTCTTTTTTTTTTTATAAAGTTTTTTTTTTAATCTTTTTTTTAATTTTTATTTATTTATTTATGATAGTCACACAGAGAGAGAGAGAGAGAGAGAGGAGAGAGAGAAGCAGGCTCCATGCATCGGGAGCCCGATGTGGGATTCGATCCCGGGTCGCCAGGATCGCGCCCTGGGCCAAAGGCAGGCGCCAAACCGCTGCGCCACCCAGGGATCCCATACATGGGTATTCTTAAGTGGGCATAAACACTCACTCTTCCTTATGTTACATTGGCAACTAATAAATGTAGAAGGAATGATAGAGGTAGAAATATCACCATTTGGCAACTATTGTAGTAAAAATGGATTCAGCCAAGCATCATCAACATATGCTAAAACTAGAGGGTAAGAATCTTAAAAGGAACATTATAGTGTCAAAGTATCTCCTGGCCGTATCCTAATTACAAAGGGAAAAATAGAAACCTGATAGTGCAGAAATCTGGCACTGGTGAGAAAAGTTAGCATCCCCAGTAATAGGACAAATCAGCATTGTATGCCACCTGGTAAGAGACACTTAGAACACTCTTTTGTGATTTTCCTGCCAAAAAATGCATTGTTATTCTTCTGAGGAAGAATCAGACAACCTCAGATTGAGGGACATTTTACAAAATCATAGATCTTTACTCTTTAAAAGTTTGTTAAGGTCATGAAAGACAACAGAACAACAAAAGAACTTTTTCAGATTGTAGGAAACTAAAGAGACATGGCAACTAAATGGAACATATAACTCTGCATTGGATCCTTTTTTTTTTTTTTTTTTTTTTTTTTTTTTTTTTTTGTAAAAGATACTACTGGGAAAACTGACAAAATTTGAATTGGGTTTGTGGACTAGATGGTATTTCAACAAAGTTAATTTCCTGACTTTGATAACTATTAGTCTGGTCATGTAGGAAATACCTTTGTTTCCAGAAAATACACACTGAAGTATTTAAATATCATGAAACTTCATGTCTGCAACTTACTCAAATGGTTCAGGAAAAAAATATATATATATAAACATAAGTAGAATATGAGTATGTATAGAGACAGAGTGATAAAGCAAATGTAGTATGTCAACAGTTGGAGAATTTGGGCAAAGATAGAAATTCTTTGAACTATTACAAATTTTTCTGTAAGTTTGAAAGTATTTTAATTTTTTTATTTTATTTATTTATGATAGGCACACAGTGAGAGAGAGAGAGAGGCAGAGACACAGGCAGAGGGAGAAGCAGCTCCATGCACCGGGAGCCCGACGTGGGATTCGATCCCGGGTCTCCAGGATCGCGCCCTGGGCCAAAGGCAGGCGCTAAACCGCTGCGCCACCCAGGGATCCCAAGTTTGAAAGTATTTTAAAAGAATAAAAAATGTTTTAAAGGTACTGGGGTTTCTGGCTTCGGTAACTGGATGGAAAATGGCTAATTAACTGGATAGGTAGGAAGAGCAGATATAGAGGAAAGATAGTTTCAGTAGGATATATCAAAAAGGCAATCAGATATACAGCAAACATATAAGTGATCCCCATTCAAACTGAAGAAAGCAGATATGCTGCTTTCTTTCTCACTGGTTCAGTGTACAAGAGGGAGCTCACTTTAATGATGTTTAAAGATACAAGCAATTAAAAGTAGCAGTGGAAGTAATCATAAAATTGGCCAACCATTCATGAAATCAATTTAGGTATTCACAATGTGTGATAAATTTAAAAAATAGTGAATTTATTGAGTAAAACATAGTATGGCTGATAGACAAAATATTTATCCCCCCATACAAAATGTACATTAATCAACCAAAACAGATGTTGGCTCAACTGCTTGTATTACATTGCTCGGTCTGCCATACAAAGTACCATAGAATGATTGGCTTAAACAACAAAAATTTATTTTCTCACAATTCTGGAGATTAGAAGTTCAAGATCAAGATGTTGGCAAGGTTAGTTTCTTCTGAGGCCTCTCTTCTTGGCTTATAGATAGCTGCTTTGTCCTTATGTCTTCTCGTAGTCTACTCTCTTTACCTGGGTCCTAATCTTCTCTTCTTAGAGAGACAACAGTTATATTGGATTAGGGCTCACCCCAACGACCTAATTCCAATGTAATTACCTCTTTAAAAATCTTTTGTCCAAATATAATCACATTCTGAAGTTCTAGGGGTTAGGATTTAAACACGTGTTTTTAAAAAATATAAAATAAATAAAAATAAATAAATAAATAAACGTGTATTTTTAGGGGGAGTGTCAAAATTTAGCTTGCAACACTGCTGATATTGTGCTAGAAGTACAGCAGAATGCAAAGATTGGAACTGTTTGGATTCTCACTTAGAACAAACTTCATAAAGACATTTCAGGCAATGAGATTTTTCAGTATGGGCTAAGTATTAGATGATATTAAAGGAATTTTAAATTTATATCTGTGTAAAGGAAATAATGGCATTGTGATTATGTAAGAATAAGCCTTTCTTAAGTCCATAGAATACCATGATATAATGTCTGAAATTTCCTTTAAAATAGTCCAGAAAATTAAAAAAAAAACAGCTGGGGAAAGATAACACAGATATAACTAAATTTTGATGGTCATTGAAGCTGGCTAATAGCTATCTGGTATTTTATTATACTTTTTCTCTGTGTGTTTGGAAATTTTTGTTTTAAGCAGGCAAAACAAAAGTAGGAAAACTCATAGATAATTTGAAAGACAGAACCACAGGAAAAAGGGAAAAATATTCAATACTACTTCATAAAGAGAGTCTCAATTAGCTTTTTAAAGCAATTTTTGTTTTCAGTCTGTTTTCCATGCGTGTTTGGATTTTGGTCATATTGTAACTAGGATATTTATTTCTGCTTTGTTGAATTAACACTATGTTATTATTTCATTTGCCATTATATATGCCATATAAACTTCATTAAGAATGTTAAACTTGTTGGGGCACCTAGGTGGCTCAGTGGGTTAAGCATCTGACTCGGTTTTAGCTCAGGTCGTGATCTCATGATCTCATGGGTCATGGGATAGAGCCCTGCACAGTGGGGAGTTGGCTTGAGAATTCTCTCCCTCTGCCCTTCCCCACACTCATATGTGCATATGCGCTCTCTCTTTCTAAATAAATAAATCTTTAAAAAAGTTAAGCTTGTTAATAATATTCATATGTGCTTATAGTAAAAATTCAATCAATCATCAAGACATTTATACTGTAGAAACTGAAACTTTGCCATATGTTAATCACTGATAATAGTGTTTTATACATTACTACAGACTTTCCTTCATATATATATTTAGTATATATATATATATGTGTGTGTGTGTGTGTGTGTGTCTGTGTGTGTGTGTGTCTGTGTGTGTGTGTGTGTGTATATATATATATATATATATATACACACACACACTAAATTTAAAAAGACAATTTCATACTATAGATTTTTTTCCTGTTGCCTTGTTTTGGGCTTTATCATGTATCACCATCCTAGAAGGGTTTTTATGTCAGTAATATCCTTCCATCTCATTCATTTTAGTGGCTTCATGCTTTATCATTTTTGTTCCAGTTTATCAATTTATAATAAAATTTATAATAAAAATGACAAATATGTTCTTTTAATTAAGAGAGCTTTTATGTAATTCTCATATTATCACTAAGTTTATTCCTCGGTATTTTATATAATTTTGGTGTTGTTTTGAATTCATTAATTTCTCTCATTATATTTGCTAACTGGTGATTGTGTGTTTTGCTACTTTTCCTCCTTCTGGGTCTCTTTTGCTAATTTTTGTTTATCTCCCTGATCTCTTGATATTGAATATCCCAGAGCTAACCTCTTGGACCTCTTCTCTATCCATATGTACTCAGTTGGTGATGTTTCCAGTCTCTATGGTCCCATGCATACAGACTACTCCTAGAGGTATCTTCACAGCCCATTCTTCACTCCTGAACTTCAGACTCATACGTCCAATTGCATACTTAGATACCTCCACTTAGATGTCAAATACACATCTCAGACTTACTAAACTCCTAATCCCCATTTGAAGATAACCTCTCCCTTGAAGTTTCTCCATTTTGTATAATGGCAAATCCATTTTTTTTCCTGTTACTCAAGCCAAACATCAAACACCTTGGAGCAGTCTTTGACTTTTCTCATTTCCTTATACTTCAAATACAGTCTATCAGATTAATATTGATTTGAATCCAAATCTCACATAAAAGAGGCTATGTTTATAATTTGAAGGGGAAATTTTTTTTTCTACTCAAACTATAGCTCACACATTCAAGACTCCTTGTCTCCCATTGCTGGTGCAATCTCTTGAGGGTCCCAGTTTTATGCAAAGAGTTTAATTTCCACTCTGAACATGATCTCATATCTTATGTTTGGGAAGTCATTCCAATCTAGAACTACATTTAGGGAATCAGCAGATACCTCTAATGTAGGAACACCACTAAGTAGTCCTTGCTTACCACTCCTGTTTCAATTTTCTCTTTGGCTCCTTGGGAACTTCCTTCACTATGCAATTCAGTTCACATTTCTAGCTGATTTTCAGAATTTTTTTTCACAGCAGTGTATCTCTTTGACATATTGGGTAAAAAAGAATTCCTTCTCTCTCTACTTTTAACACATATTGCATTGTATTTATGAGTTAATATTAATTGCAATAGTGACTTCCATTCAAATTTAGCAGATAACTTACTGAAATAATTGATCCTTCCTTATAAACTTTCTGTGAGGTAACTTGCTATGAAAACTTGATGAACCTGTAAATAGGTGTTAGATCAGAATTCATGGAACTTCCCCCAAAGTATAAAGCTATTTATGGATTTGTTGTTTTCGAATATTGTCTTTTTAGGAAAAGTGTTTTAATTTAGATCTCAGAAGGCCCTATGAAAAAATGGGAACGGCTTCTGAGACAAGGAAAGAAAAATACTCAGCCTGCCCTCAATTTAAGTCTCTAAAGCAATGAACACTAGATGGCAGCAAATCAACATTTGTCATTACTGGGGCCTGAAAGATCCCAGTTTAAAGGTATGGCCTTATTGCATCTTATCATGCACCCATTTGTTATCCAAACCATTTAATTTAATTGTGTTTAATATATTGCCTTGAATCTATAATAGCTTGAGGTATATTTGACATAAGGTCTGAAAAATTTAGTTTCCAGATGAATAAATACAGTACAGAATGATGCTCGTGCTACTAGGCTTGTCTAGCAACACTTCCAAGAATCCACTCTCTGAAGACCACTCTCTAGGCAGCTTATCTTCCACCTAAGATGTGAGGTCCTGTGGTTGGACAAAAGGTACATATCAAACATTCATTCCCATTTCTGCGTTGTAACCCTTTTGTGCTTATTAATGCTTAAATCTTCATTTTCTCATTCAAATGATATGTTTATGAGATTAAGAAGTAGCTTTATTTCTCTTACAAAGGGTGAAAATAGAGGCTTCCCAAGCCCTGCTGTGAGTAATTATCAAGCCTCCTTCTCTGAGGGACTCAGGCTAGACATCTCCACCACAAGTGAGAAGGGCTTTCCTTGTTTTCACATTTATGATCCTCTTTGTATAATTAGTATGTCAAATTACAAAATACATAATTTGTATAATTTAGCTTCATGGTCCCATTTTGTTTCTCTCCATACCTGAGATAATTTTGGATCTTTTATATCTTTTAAAATGTTTAGAATAAATTATTATTAAAGTGAGATGTTAATAAAACAGGAAGATACGAGGTAAAATGAAAATCCCCGGTTCACCCCTTCCTTCCCAAAGTGCTGGTCCTAAGAGTACAGCAATTCCTCCTTCTCCCCTGTTTTGCTACTCAGGCTTTTATTTACTTGTGGGACCCAGGGTTTGAAAGCAGATGATCCTCCTAATGACAAATCAGCAGAAGGTCAATAATAGTAGCCTAACTCTACATCACAATGCCTGTGTCATTAACCTCACATTTTCTGTGCATTTTATCATCTCAAATTATCACACATACACACACACACACAAAAAAAAAACGAGCATAGTACAATAGATATTTTGAGAGAGAGACTATATTCACATAACTTCTATTATGTTATAGTTCGATGTTATTATATTATTGGTTACTGTTGTTAATCTCTTTGTGTGCCTAATTTATAATCTAAACTTTTTCACAGGTGTGCACATATAGAAAAAAAAAGCAGTATATATTGGATTTGGTATTATCTGCAGTTTCAGGTGCAGTTTCAGGCATCCTCTAGGGGTTGTGGAACATATTCCTCATGGGTGAGGGAAAACTACTGCAAATTTCTTTAAACAGTTTCTGCTTTTGTTTCTTCTGGTGCTTACCGCTCTCTCTCTTAGAATCATTGCTTAATTCATCAGTTTTAAGAATTTCCTTTATCTATTGCTACGAATTAAGTCATTTGAATCACCTTCTACATTCCTTATCCATCTCTTCCCAATAAAGTCATGTAAGGACACAGTAGCCTACAATGGATAAGAGCACACACTCTGAAACTCCATTTCTGCCATTTACCAGGTGTGTGGCCTCAGGCAAGTGGCTCTGAACCCTCTTCCTCATCTCTGAACCCTCTGAACCTCATCTGAACCCTCTGAACCTCATCTCTCTGAACCCTCTTCCTCATCTATAAAATGGGGATAATAGTAGTCCATTCCTCAGAGGATTATTATGAGGATAAATGGGTCAATACATTTAAAACACTAAACAAGTGTTACAATTACTATATTTAATTTCTTTCTTGGTTATCTTTGTAAGTGTAAATAATATACTTAACTCTTTTTTTTTTTTTTGGTCAACTATATATCATCTCTGGTCACTCCACTTTTTAAGGTGAAAATATTGGCAACCTTACCCTTCTTTCCCTCTCCACCCTTCCCACACCTCAATCTCACCTCCAATATCTTCCATCTTTTAGCTAGTTCTATTTTCTGGGAGGTTTTCTCAATTTGGTCTTCTAAGCATCTATTGAAAATTTTACTTCAGCTATCTGAGAGATTCACCTAATCTTTAGAGTTAATATTTACAGGATTTTAAAGATTCAAACTCTTATTGACTATTGTGTTAGCCAGGGTCTGGTCAGGGAACAAAAATCACCACAATAATTTGTGTAGAGAAAATGATTGTGAACCAAGTACAATTGCATCAATGGAGAAAAGAAGGAAACTGAAAAAGAACAAAGCACTTTTTGGGGTCCCAGAATCGCAATTTGCAGAACACAGATTCTGGAGTAACCAGAAAAGTGTCCAGCTCATATGTGGAAACCAAGAGGTTTTTTATGAAAAGGAAGGGAGGGATAATTGCAAGATTTAGATTAAAAAAAGAAGGAAAAACAAAAACCCTGCTAATTTGGTGCTGACTGATTGAACCACTTTTGATTACTATCTGATTATTTTTTACGTGCTATTAAACATAACTATTCCTCGTATGTATTAGTTAACTTTTTTGCCCTTATAAAATTCATAGCAGCAATTTTACAGTTCAAATATTAGTTGTTCTGTTGGATTTTATGAGCAACTGCTTGTATAACTGCTTGTATAACAATACCGTATAGGGCTCAGTTCAAAAGTTCATTAGTTAGAAAGAAGAGTGGAATGGTGTCTCTCGTGTCCAGAAATTGTATACAATTCCACAGTTGTGAGCTAAGTGAAAGATACATTTAATAAAAGGGGTGAAAGAGAAGTCTAAGCTATATAGAGGTAGTAACTGCAGAGAACAGTGGCTACTCCCAAGGCTGAGGGAAAAGTGAATAAGGAAAGAACCAAAGTCAAGATTGTAAACTGACCACACGCACCTATTTCCTCCCCTTTCCAATAATCTAGAAAATAGTTATAAAGAAAACACACACACCACACACAATCTCTGTCTGTCTTCACAGGGCTATCTTCTCTTCTATCTGTGTAATCTCCCTCTTACAAGGACCTTTGTCATTGGATTTAGGACTTACCTAGAAAATCAAGGATAGTCGTCTCATCACAAGATCCTTAATTACATGCAAACACCCTTTTTCTAAAATAAGGTGATATTTACAGGTTCTGGGAGTTGGGACATGGACATATCTTTTGGGAGACGCCATTTCAACTCACTATCTCACTCTCCTAACTTCTATTCTCTTTAAGAAATTGATGGCATTTCTTGTCTGCTGGTGGTCTACTTTCTGTCCTCTTTATTGAGTCTATGTATATACTTGTATATATTATAGGTATGTATACACACATCTATATATGTGTGTGATGTGGAGCTAAAGTCTGGGAACATACAAACCAAATAAGCCAGGTTATTAAAAGAGTTCAATTAACAGTTGTTTCTCTCTCTTAATCTTTTTCAACTTCTTCCATCATGACTTCCCAAATATTCAAACACTTCATATTTCCAGTAAGTCTTTGGCAGTTTATCTAATACTTTGCATTTAAGATAGGAACCAAATAATAGAAAGGAAATTGTATTACTTGATTCAAACCTGACTATTATTATTCAAACCTGATATTTCGTTGGCTGTTATCTTTTCAAATATTTTCAGTTCCATCTCATGATTATGACTGCAATATTCTTTTTGACTAGTAATAGCAGCAGGTGGCATATATGCTGTACACTTCTCCAGTCTTGCTGTTAGCCAGGTTCACTGATGGCCATATTCTTCCTTCTCAATAAATCTGGACACAGATTCAGAATAGTTTGTAATGCAGTATCCCTGTTATTACTAATTTATTGGAGCTGGCATGTAAGTTGAAAATTGCCATCTTCCTGCCTTAAAAATTTCAGGACTTCAGCATATTATATTACTGTAGATTTCCCATGTTATAATTCTGGCATGTTTTCTGCCCTAACCAATCAGTTAAAGGAGCATTGGTTTGAGAGCCAAAAGTCTTGAGTTCTAGTTCTATATTAATTACTTGTGTTATATTGAATAAATATTTATCCTTCTACAATTGGACTATAATAACTTCTAAGATACTTCCCATCTCTGAAATCTTTTAATATCAAGTACCCAAGTACAGATTTCTACTTATGTGGTCTATCATTACCTGAAACTCAACATGTTAACAATTTTTAAGTCAATGCCTTAAACATCTTTGCGTCTTAGATTCTGTATTTCTAATAATTTACACTCTAAACTCAAAATCTTTTAGTTGACTTTTGGTTCTTCTATTCCCATTACCTTTTATATTTTGTCCATCACTAAGTCCTTAAATTCTTCCTTAGAAAAGCTTATCCATTACTTTGCATAATAGTTGTCACTAGTCTGCCCTAAGAATTTTTGTGCCCGATAAACTTGACCTCTTTGACCTTCAGCTTATATAACCTTATAAATTCAAAATCCTTATTTATTTTATCAAAGTGATCTCCTACTCAAAATCTTTGCTGGTTTTCCCTTGCCAGTATAATAAAATCAGAACTTCTTATCTGCATTTCAAACCCTTCCATATTCTGTCTGTGATTTAACTTTGTTAACCTGAAACAAGATCCCCTTAAATTGTCTGTTCGATGCATGATCTGTTATCATTCAGCACCAATTTTCTCAGTATTAATTTTCAACAAAGAGAATTTGATTGGTCTAGCACAGCCTCTAGGTCTGTTGTCCACCCCTTGTTTAATTCATGGTAACTGGGAACATCAAGGACTATCAGTGAAAAATGCATCATCTTTTAAAAGAAAATAGGGTAGGAAGGTATAATCAGTATCTCATAATGAACCCTTAGAGTTAAAGATTATGCAACTCCCAAACCTGAAACTATAGGAAATCCAAAGTTTAAAAAAAAAATTTAAATCAAAAACAGATCATGTGGTCATAGAAAATCTTTTCTCCTTCCTTTCAAGCTTTTGTCACTGAGCATAGTCTGTTGGCCAGAGGACCCAGAGTCATGCTAGAAATTATATGCTTATGCTCTAGAATTAGACAAAGAGTTTGAAATGAATTTTTTATATTAGTTATCCAACCTTGATCTAAGTATATTACAGTTTACTCATCTGTAAAGGGGGATAGTAATAATTGCTAATATTTGTGAATACTTATATTTCAGGCATTGGCATTTTTCATATAGTAACTAATTAATCCTCACAGTCCTAATAAGTAGGTCCTACTTTACAGATAAGGACAGTAGGTAAAGGGAAGCTGAACACTTTGCTCGTGATGACTACTAGGTGGATAGAAACGTGATGTTTGGACTCCAAAGGTTGGATTCCAGACTCTGGATCCTTAGTCATTTGACAATGCCAATGACAAATAGAGCTCTATAACCATTAATTGTTATTATATTAGTTGCCTGTTTACTTTACCTACTAAATATCCATTCCATTCTTTCCACATCCACTCCCATCAGTCTTATCTGGATGATCCAGAAGCCCTTGAGAGCAGAATGTCTCATCGTTCTTCAATCCATTCTCTTCACAGTTTTACAAGGCTCTTCAGCATGTCACTTTCCTGATCAGAATTTTTCAAAGGCTTGCCTCAACTACTTGATATAGATGGCCTACAGTGAGCCTTTCAAGCCCCACCAAAGTTCTCCCATCCTCTGACCAGAAGTGCTATATGCAGTTCCTGGAAGATATCAGTTTCTCTCATCTTTAAAGGAGAAACATGCCATATCATTCATAATTTTATATATTACTTTCTCTGACTAGAATGCTATCGCCTACCTTGTCCGCCTGTCAAAGTCCTATTTCTCCTTCAAATCTCCCTGCAAATGTCACCTTTCCTTTGACATTGTCCCCAATTCCCCACTGTAAACTAGATACTTATGGGCTAGTGCCGTTGAAACATGTTGCATTTTTATATACAGTAAACACTGGTATTTCTTTACCCCCCCCCCCCACACACACACACCGTAGGATAAGTACCATCGTCGTCTGTTCAGGTTGCTATACAAAAATGCCAGAGACTGAGTGGTTTATAAACAACAAAGTCATTTCTCACAGTTCTGGAGGCTGGAAAATCTAAGATTAAGGAGCTGGCAGACTAGATGCCAGGTGAAAGCCTGCTTCCTGGTTGCAGACTGTCATCTTCTCTGTGTCTACACATGACAGAAGGGGCAAGAGAGCTCCCAGAGCCTCTTTTGTAAGGGCACTAACCCTGTGTACAAGGGCTCTACCTTCATGAGCTAGTCATCTCTCCAAAGACCCACCTCCAAATACCATCACATTGGATATTAGGATTTAACACATGCATTTTGGGAAACACAGGCATTCCAGTCTATAGCAAGTACCTTGAGAACAGTGATGACAGCTGCCCATCTTTTTATTTCCAGTACTTATTACAGCGCTCTGCACACAGGAGGCACTAAGTGTAACTTGCCTGAATTCCATTATCTTCATATTGCTCAGAAAATGTCAAAGCCATAAAAACTCAAAGTCCCTTCCCCATTAGTTTATTTTAATCTCTACTTCTCAGAAATTAAAGAAATTGAATTTCTTGGAAAAATTGAAAATTTCTTGAAAAAACACATCTGGGTCTATCAATAAGTACTGATCCCCAATTACTGAGCTAATCCTAACAAAAGAAAGACATGACTAAACAGACCCAAACCCACTGTGGGACTCGGTCGACAGGCAGAGAGTAACATGAGAGGACAGAAGTGGTTGGCCAGGGCCTCTGGGGGCTGACTACTGGTTAATACACCCAGGGTGGACACATCCTGGCTTTGCTCTCTGAGTCATAGCTACTTCTTTCCTAACTCTTGGGTTTCCTGCATCTTAACCTTCCTCCCATACGTCTTCTTCACCCTGCTTTTCCCCAGTCTCTAGTCTTTCTTATAGTGATTCCAATCGTTTTGCAGAATTGAGGCTCTATTGTGTTCTATTTAGCCTCTTTTCTGACAAAGTAATGTAATTGTCTTAATACCAACCTTGTTGCAAAGGCTCTGCTTTTCAAGGACAGACTCTTTTGAAAAGGGACTTTAAATTTTATTGATTAATTGATAATATCTTAACACTGTGTGTGTGTGTGTGTGTGTGTGTGTGTGTGTGTGTGTGTGTTTCCTACCCAGCACCTCTTCCTTCTTGCTTTGGTAAAAATACTTTGATTTTCATATCGAAAATAATCTTTCTATTGCATGTGGTCTTCAAAGGGACGTCAATGAATGGGCCCTACTCTTTTAAGGCCAAAACATGGATATATGGACACGTGAACTAAGCAAGGACAATAAACTCTCTCTCTGGAAATTAAATCTTCAATGGAGTAGCCCAGGTACTGGTGATTAGTCTGATGACAGCACTCCAAAGAGACTATAAATTGGTCCTGACCACTGGATTATTGGAACTGTCTTTTTTTTTGTGCTAATTTCATAATATTTAAAATCATTATCTGTAATACCATTATGATAGTTCCATACTGTCGTTTGACACACAATAAATAAAACAGATGTATCATATTTGGTCTGTAGGTAAATAATAAATGTTTTAAAATTGCTTAAATATACCATTCTGAGCCTTTTTATTACACCAGGAAAATACAGGGATTTCCCCCTCTCTTTAAAAAAAAAAAAGATAACAAAACAAGTACATTTAAGTAAATAATGTTATGATGGTGACATTTAGAAATTCACAATAAGGCCAAAGCTTTCTTTCTATTTGCATGGCTGAGCCGGAACACCATGGAACACTCTGGAAAGGCCAGTGGTTTTGTTCTGGGGTAGCATGGACTGAAGCCTGGAGGGGCCCCTACTGCTCATTCTATCACCTTTGTTTCCTTTCCTCTAGATTTTATTTTTTGCAGGACAGGAGTTAGCTTTAGTATTGGTTCAGTCCTGAAGGACTGAGGGGAATTTCCTGTTACAAATCAGAAGATGGATGTTTCCAATCCTTGACTATAGGGCACTTGCTTCCCAGACCCTCTTGTTAACAGGGAGCTTCTGTTCCACCCCAGTATGGCTCTCTGTGAGCAGAACAAACAGCAATATCATGAGATAGACAGAAGTGTTTGGACTGGAGGATGGCTAGAACCAGTGATGTGAGTAGTAAGGATGTCATGGAGAGATCTGTGACATTATAGAACATAGCTTTGGGACAAGGGTTGAAAAGTTTTTATTCTTCCTTCATATTCATTTTACTGTGAACTTATCTGTGAAGAAAGTGGTTAATATGTGACTAAAATAATGGTGATACTTTATTCTAGCTCATATCATGCCTTTCTTGAAATTATTGTCTTTTGCACTATCTCAAACTTATTGATGAATGGCATTATGTAGAAGTATCAAAAAATTAAGTTTGCAGATTGCTGAGACTGACTATAGAGAGTTGGTATTACTCATAAAAAGATTTAATATTAAAAGTCCACAACTGGAGTAAAGTTGGAAGAGAACAAAACTTACTTTTAACCTCCCCTGTTGCCTTTACTAACTGTGATCATCTCTTCAAGATGGCATAACATGAGTAGGTAGCCTGGCCTTCCTGTTGCTTTTATATATCCCAGCTTATTCTTGGGAACTTTATTAAGATCCATAAATATCTTAGTTTGGGTTTAGCTACAGCTTCCCTCAAAGAAGAATATAGATTAGGAAAGGTACAAAATATATCTCCCCCCCCCCCTGATAATATTTAGCTGACTTGTTATTTCTTGAGAATAATTAAAGTTTGGTGCCAAGGACTACTTTTTGAAGCATCAAGAAAAATCAAGAGCCCTGAAAAATATAGACACCAGAAATCTTTCTTTTACCTTTATTACTTACATGGGTTACCATGGAACTTAAAGGAGTTAGAACAGAGAAAACCAGAGAATATATGATACTATTGGGGAATATAATGACTCTGTGAAAGTTTCACTTGCAGACATAGGATCAATCAGGACAGCTGACTAACTCACATTGTCCAGTGGACGCTAAATGGCCAGTAAAATTCCTAAGATCTTTCAAAGCAAATGGTGTTTGTATCTCACCAAAGACCCCCATCAAAAATGTTACCCAAGTCTTGTTCATAGTACTTTGAAAATATCTCCACGATTTATTGATTTTTATGATTTCTCTGTTTTTGTTGCCTTTTCTCAAGCCCTTGCTATGTCTTGCCTGGATGGTCTCTTTACCTACCTCAGTTGTGCTTCTAAATCTATTTTGTGCATGACTATCAGCAACTCTGCTCATAGCCACCATATGTGAATTTTAAAATTTTCTACATCTTCCAGAATAAAGTTTAAACCCTTTAAGTTGACATATTAGGAAGAGTTTTCATGATCTGATACCTACGTACCCTTATAACATCATTTCTTACCCCTTTCCTTCCTTATACTCGATGTGTCAACTGAGTGCAACTACTCCATTTATTCATTCATCTACTTAGCAAGTATTGATTGAGGATTCGGCATTTGTTAGGCACTGTTTCTGGGTACTGGGAATATGGTAATAATAATACTTTCAGTTTTTAGAATGATTCCTAATTGCTTTTATATGTGGGCCTATACATATGTTCCTCTTTTCCAGGGAGTTCCAGGAGCTCCCTTCCTCTTTGCACGTGTACCTTCTGCTAAGTGCACTTCTGACTCACCTCTGGTAAGCCTCTCCTATTCTGTAGGCTGAATGGGGTGATAGGCTAGGTCATCTCATAATTCCCTCACCCTCATGCAATTTTCACACTACATTTTTCCACTTCTCTACTCCACTAGGGTATATGCTCCTTAGGGCAATATCTCTTACTCGTTTTTATATCTTCAAGACTATTCCTTATACATTATAGGTGTTATTTATGGGAGATCCTTTGAAATATCTCCAAATAGTTCTGAAATCCTAGGCGCTGCTTAGTAATGATGTTTCTTTCTAATGGGAACAGATGAATCTAATATATTTTGATCACTGTTTTTAAAGCGATTTATGCAAAGATGGCCATGCCTTTTTATGAAAGATATCAGCACAAAGGGAGTACTTTTTTAGACATTTATTTATTTATTTTTAAAAATGTATCTATCTCCACAGCTAGATTAGGAAAAAATTTGATCTTAAATTTGAACTTCATATACCAATTAAGAAAAACAGAAGTTACAGACATTGAAATGTATTTCACCACAGATATAATTCCTGCTCTGAAGAAGATGTCAGAACATAGTCTACACTAGTGGAGCATACCTGAATATCCCAACTGTGGCTCAGTCCTCTCTGTGGTCTGCTCCTGAGCAGATTGGTTTTCCCACAAAATAGACTCTAAGATTTGTATATGGGGAAATTTATTTGGGAGGGTTCTTGGCATTTATGCCTGGGAGTGAGGTGGAAGGTGGTGAATGAAGAAAGTAGGATTGGGTGAAAGGAGAGATTGAACTAGAATGCTGTCATAATAAAGACCTCAACCAATGCTACAGGGAAGTGTGAAGCTGGGATGACCTTAGCACTGAGGCAAAGGGGCTGCACCTTTTTTTTCCTAGCTGGGTCAGTATTTTATTTCCACCCCACTGCAACCTGGTGAATGGAGGGTTCTTTCTTCAGCTAAAGTCAGTTCCCAAGGAGGAATCAGATAAAAGTTGAAAATGCCAGTAGTCCCAACAGATGGTGCAGTGATTGCTTCAATCTTGAAGGGGTGGGTGGAGACCTGAGTTGTGGACTCTGTACAGCTCTTAATCACTTAGTGGGAACATCTGATTTTTAGATTCAGAACCATTAGGAAATTTCAGCTTCCCATCTACATGGAAATGGAGGGCTATCCTAGGGCAGGATACTTATAGCAGATCCTGATGTTTGCTTTCAAGTTTCTTTTCCTCTTCTTTCTTGCTGTTAAAACTTGTTCAGGGGATCCCTGGGTGGTGCAGCGGTTTGGTGCCTGCCTTTGGCCCAGGGCAGGATCCTGGAGACCAGGGATCGAGTCCCACGTCGGGCTCCCGGTGCATGGGGCCTGCTTCTCCCTCTGCCTATGTCTCTGCCTCTCTCTCTCTCTCTCTCTCTGACTATCATAGATAAATAAATAAATAAATAAATAAATAAATAAATAAATATTAAAAAAAAACTTGTTCAGTTGTTCACCTGCTATGTGTGTAGCCATTGGCTCAGAGAAAGTGATCAGATCCCTTGTCTCAAGGGGATAAACCTGACTACTGTTAAACAATCATTGTAATTTTATTCTGTACTCCAGAGACTGGATTAAGAAGCGGTGTGTGATCTCTCTTCCAATTCTCATTTCATCTTTTGATGAAGGAAGTCTCCTGCAGTTATTTCTCAGAAAGGCTTGCTTTTAAAAAGAAACATGTTAAAAACCAGTAACATTATTCCAACTCTCAGGGTGGCTGGGTGAAGAAGTGATGTCTACAGCTGCTGCAGCCACTGAGACCATGCGAGGAACCAGCATAAGATGATAAACAGGATGTTAAGATGGCAGAGTGAGAAGGTGGCAAGAAACTGCTCCTTAATACTTCAGTGCCACTGGATTAACCAGTCTGCAACTCCATGTATTTGGGTTCAACGGAGAAACAAAATCAATAGGAAATATATGAAATTGTACAATACATACATATTCTGTATATTTTTTGTAAGGAATTGGCTTATGCTGTTATGGAAGCTGACAAAGTTCCAAAATCTGTTGTCAGTAAGCTGGAGATCTAGGACAGCTAATGGTATAATTCCAGTTCCCAGCTCGATGGCAGTCAGGCAGGAGGAATTCCCTCTTATGTACTTGAGGGTCAGCCTTTCAGTTCTATTTATGGCTTTGATGGATTGGATGAGGCCCAGCCACATTAGAGAGGGCAATATACTTCACTCAGTCTCTGGATTTAAATGTTAAACTAACCCAAAACACCTTAATAGAGACACTCAGAATAATGTTTTACTAAATATCAGGGCACCCCATTGCTCAGACAAGTTGGCAATTAAAATTAACCATCATGAGTTCACCCCTTATCAACTTGTCACCTATAGCCATCTCTTTAAACTGTGCTTACTCTCCAAATGAAGACAATAACAAGTATAAATTCATTTAAGGCAATACAGCTATCCTGTGTATAAGTGAAAATGCCCCCTTCTCTAGAAGAGGAGGTAAAGTCCTTGAGTGTTGTTTACTATTCTTCTTGATGCTCTGTGACTTGAATACTATGATGTAAAATGAGCACTCCTTAAGTATTATGATATAAAGTCAATACATTTTATGTTACATAATAGGAGAATAAAAGAGGGAATAAACAAGATACACACATACACACTAATATACATGCATACATGTTCTCAACAAAATAAGAAGAAAAAACTCATGATGATTAAAGTGCTTATTTCTGTAACTATTCAGAAATACCAACATAGTTGGTATTTATAACTACTTTCTTCTACTATCTTCTTCTACTACCTTCTTCTACTAGTACTACTGTATTCCATTTGCCTTCATCAAGCACCTTAGCTCGTCATGGTTGTTTACCTGATGAGGTGACCCAAACCTTTATTCTTGAAAGGTCTGGGCTTTAGTAGTTCTGCCTGGATTGAGTTTTTGTAGTTTTCTCACAAAGCATGGGATTATTAAGAGATCTTTCTATTCCAGACATACTCTTCCTACCCTCCGTTGTGGAATAGCAGTCCAATATCCTAGTAGCAGTCAGAATCATTCATCCAAAACAGCACAGTAACTCCCTTCTTTGCCTGTCGATTCAGAGACACAAGGAGTCCAAAGTGGCCAGGTGACAGTCTTAATTTCTAGTTCAATGGAATCATTGTTGTGACTCCTGGTGAAAGCATTCCTTCCTTTGAAACTAAGACCTCTAGGCCAGCAGACATAAAGTTGCAAGAAAAGGAAGCAAAAATTTTGCTAGTGAGTCATGAAGAGTAATACTGAGTGCTGCTACTCCCATTTCCATCCCTTGATTTCTGGACCCATGAATTCTGGCTAGGGGAGAAATAATATCATATATTGAACACTGATTCAGAGTATACACAATCTTCTGGAAAACCTTGTTCCAGCCCTACAAGGTATTGGCAATTAGCTGTTGCTATAACTGAGTCATCAAAAGGCCATTCTATATTGTTCTATCAAGTTGTTGCTTCAGGATGGTGGGGAACATAGTAAGATAGGGAATTCTGTGAACCTGGGCCCATTGCCACACTTCATTTACTGTGAAGTGAGTTCCTTGATCAGAAGCAATGTTGTGGAAAAAAAAAAAAAAGAAGAAGCAATGTTGTGTGGGATACCATAACAGTGAATAGACATTCTCTAGGTCCACAGATGGTAGTTTTGGCAGAAGCACTGCATTAAAGGAAGGCAAATAAATAGCTAGAGCATCTATCCCAGTAACAACAAAACTCTGCCTCTTCTATAGTGGAAGGGACCCTGTGCAATCAACCTGCTACCAGGATGATTACTCTAGGGTATTATGTGATATCAGAGGAAAGGGAGCCTTCTTTTATTCTGGGCCTTACACAAAACTAGCAGCTCTTCAGGTTACTTGGTAAATGGGTGGAGTAGCATGCCCAAATGAGGAATACATTGCGTCCAAACCTGAAGGGCCTCTGAAGAGGCCCTTAAAGTGTTGTGCCTCTTTTTCTTATTTTAGGGGACTAGATGCTAGATGCTGTAACTCATTCTTCATGTTGGAAGGGATTTCTTGAGATGCCCCACATCACTGGACCCCTCAATTTTTGTCAGATTTATTTCTCACTCACCAACACACAAATGTCTTCCTAATCAGTTTAGAGTACTTCTTGCTTGCTACATCTAATCAGTCTGATATCATCAGACTGTAATTCACCAGTGTAATATCTTGTGGAGAGAAAGGTGATCAAGATTTCTATGAACTGGGATCCCTGGGTGGCGCAGCGGTTTGGCGCCTGCCTTTGGCCCAGGGCGCGATCCTGGAGGCCCGGGATCGAATCCCACGTCGGGCTCCCGGTGCATCGAGCCTGCTTCTCCCTCTGCCTGTGTCTCTGCCTCTCTCTCTCTCTCTCTGTGTGACTATCCTAAATAAATTAAAAAAAAAGATTTCTATGAACTAAATTATGACATAGGGCTGGAGAGTTGGTATACTTCTGAGGTAGAATAGGAAGGTCTTTTGCTGGCTTTGCCAGCTGAAAGCAAATTACTTCTGGTGGGCTTTAGTGACAAGGATGGAGAAAAAGGCTTTTGCCAGATCAATAACTGAATATCAGGTGCTAGAAGATGTGTTAATTTGCTAAAGCAATGAAACCACATCTGGTATAGCAGCTGCAATTGAAGTAACCACATCTTTAGACTTAACAGTAGTTCACGGTTATTCCCCAAGATCCACCCGTCTTTTTTACACATCAGATAGGCTTGTTGAAGGGGATGCGATGGGACTCATCATCTCTGCATTTTTTAAATCCCTGATGGTAGCACTGATCTCTACAACCCCTCTAGGAATGTGTTGCTGTTGGTTTACTATTTTTCTAGGTAAAGGCCATTCCAAGGGCTTCTACTTGGCCTTTTCCACCATAACAACCCAAACTCTACAAGTCAGAAAATGAATGTGGGAATTCTGCTAGCTATTAAGTATGTCTCTTCTAATTATGAGTTCCAAAGCTGGGTTATTTTGGTCTGCCCTTGGAGTTTGGTTGACCTACTGGGCCTACTGTGAGATGGATCTGGCCCGAAACTCCATTGACCACCTGACTTTTATAAGCTTTTACTCTGGCTGGTGACCACAGTGATTTTTTTTTTTATTCCCAGTGTTTGGGTTTTATTTGGAGAAGAAAGGAAAACTTTAGCACATCACTGTGGTGCTTTCCTTATCCTGGAAAAACAACACACTGTGCCGCTACCAGGGCTTCCCAAGGAGAGATTTTCAGATTTTCTAAACACCCTTTGATGTGCTCAGAGCCCTAATAATAAGGAAATAAAGTATTCTCCATAAGGTATTTCCCCTCTCTGTGCTTCTAGAGGTGCATTAGAATTCATGCTAAAGGTCTTTTGCCAGCAGCCCTCATAATTAGGCTTTCTCTTCTAGGGATCCTCAGAACTGCTAAAAGAAAGAAGTGAAATCTGACAAGAAAAATCTTGGAGCTAATAAGAAGGAAGGAGTCCTGACAGTCTCAGGTCTGACACCATTTGGGTCACCATTTGGGTCTCCTGGAATTAGTGTCAACTCAGAGCCAGTGTCGAGTAATCCCTGAAATATCTGATTATTTCCTTTTCCCTAGTGCACAGGTCCTCTGGTAAAGAGCCATAAATCCCTGCAGGAAAGACTGAGAAAAAGATTAACAGTATACATTTTAAACAGTGTAGTGGGGTCTATCCTCATGGAAATGTAGCCTCTCTTTCATTCAAGGAGTTTGGGTCTGTAAACTAACTCAAGTGTGGGAAATGATTGAGAGACCACAGCTCTCTATTTTTATGATTGTACTTAGGCTTTTATTCAATTGATTTGGAACTTTTTTGCTTATACAGATCACATAAGAATTTAGTAGACTTCCCATTTATTTCATTTATAGGAACACCATAATCAGCTAGCCAGCACCATAGGTCTTTGTGAGTTGAACTATTCTGACTATTGCTTTGACTCTGCTGTCTATTATCATAACCATGCCCATATTGCCTTGATGGTTGAGTGCACTCGTTTTACCCCTGCCCCTGCCACATGAGGATCCACTTTGATTTCATTTAGGTTTCCCAATTCAGTGACTGTCATCCCTACTGTAAGGTCTGGTTTTCAGAGAAAGGTGATCACATAGCTCTTCAAAGATGCTAGAGATCTTCTCACAAATTTGTTTCTCAGTCTTGATGAAAGGTATGTATTCTGGAGTGAGTGAGTGAGTGAGTAGGTCTTAAAAGACAAATCCACTAGAATATTCCCATCTTCCTAAGTCTTTGAGACCCTTCTCCTACATTAAATTTAGGCATGTCCAGCATTTCCACCTTGCTCATTGTGGGCCACCACTTGGTCCATGTTTCAGCCAACCAATCAATGAAACAATTAGAGCCCTTCCTAACTCCCCAAGCTGTAACATTCAATACAGAATTTCTGCTTAGTGAGCCCATAGGAATAAAATCAGCCCCTGATCTAGTTTTATGTTCCTTCCACTATTGTCCCACATCCTCAATATCTATTTCCATACATGTCCTCCAGATTTCTTTTTTTTTTTTTTTTTTTAAAGACACATTTTAATTTTATTTATTTATTTATTTACGATAGTCATACAGAGAGAGAGAGAGAGGCAGAGACACAGGCAGAGGGAGAAGCAGGCTCCATGCACCGGGAGCCTGACGTGGGATTCGATCCCGGGTCTCCAGGATCGCGCCCTGGGCCAAAGGCAGGCGCCAAACCGCTGCGCCACCCAGGGATCCCGTCCTCCAGATTTCTGATCCTATAAGTTAGAATGTTTAAATATTTGGGGGGAGTGTAGCAAACATATTATGGATCACACTTTGTACCTCGATTTTAGGGACCTTTTGTGGTTTGAGTCACGTTTTAGGTCTAGAAGCAAAGAGGGGTGGTAGTGGTTGGTCCTGAGGAGACTAAGCATTGTCTTGCATGGCAAGTGCCTCAGGAGAGGCTGCTACAGTTTTCTTAGGATTAATCCCCTCAGACTAGGGTAGAGAGTTCTCTTCTCTCCTCATTAAAGGCCTCATTAAATTTGGGTGGAGGGTCTGCTTCCACTGGCAAAGAAGACTCATCAGAATTTAGGGGTTCAGTGGTCCCAGCATCAACAGAGTCTTCACACATTCCAACTTTTAGGATCCCACCCTTCCTAGTAAATGCCCTGACTTTAGCAATAGACACTCCATAAATCTGGGAGTTCAACTTGTATTGCAATTCAGTTAGTTGCAGTATAAAGTTCTGTGCTTGATTTTTCACGATTTCAACACTGCTGCTACAGGAGATAAGGGTCTCTGTCAGGGCATTGAAGCTTTCAGGTCATTCATATGGCACTTAATATTTGGCTAATTTATTGTTTATCTTGACAAATAACTAGTGAATGTTAACTATGTGCCAGTTAGGCATATGGCATACTTCAGTGAACAAAGAGACAAAGATGCTTTTTGTGGAGCTGACATTCCAGTATATAAGTGAATGGTCAATTTTAATATAGATTTGGGTTTATTTAAGTTTATTCCAAAATAAAAATCTAATACTTAAAACTGACATTTCTTGCATAGCCATGCCCAAGATAGGACTTTAGCATCAACCTATAGACACAACATCATCAAACTGTTACTCAGATGAGACTCAAGCTTCACAGGTTGTCAGGAGTTTCATTCCTATCAACAAAAAGTGTCTGGAACTTATCTATTGCCCTAAGTCTGCTGCTGAGTGAGCCTGTATAAATGACTATGTGGCCACCAACCTTAAGCTCTTTGGTTCCAATTCCAATCCTACTGTACACCTAGACTCTTGCCTCTCTTCTGTGTTTGAACTTCCTTCTCTACTGGTAATGGATTCCAGCCCCAAACCCTGGCCGTATTGTCTGGGTCTGGAAAGCTGACTACCCTTGCCAGCCCCTTCTCTCTGGGGGATCTGGATCCTATCCCACCGTTCTCCTGTCTGTAGTCCACTGGCTAAGGCCCTCTTATAACCCAGACAACCACTCCCTCTCCAAACATAAAACTGTCATCTATTGAGATAATAGCATTTCCCATTTAACCAGTTTCTGGTGACATGCTCTCACCTGGCATATTTCAGATGATGACTATCAACATTAAGCTGGACTGGACTCCCTTAGAAGGTGAAATTGGGAGGAATTTTAGAGTCATATCCATTAGGCTGGCCCTATCCCCACTTGGTTTACCTCCCTCTATCCTGCAGCTGGGGTTCTCTTCTGAATCTGTGGCTAAGGCCAACCAGATCACAACACAAAGAGTAATAAGACTTTTCAGCATTCTGTAGAATCTGCTTTTTTAAATAGTTCTTTAGACTTTAATGATTCTTAATCATAGTTATAGGTAACATTTTATCCTTTCTGTAATAGATTAAACTACTTGCAAAATAATCATTTTCAAAAGTTGCCCAAGATTCACATTCTTCACCAAATGTTTATGCTTTTTGCAAGCAGTATGGTCCTTTCCAACATATCACGCAAGTGCAGATCAGTGTTTCTTTTAACTTCAACAGTGATAAATATTTATTAAACCTCCACTATGTTCATGGCACCATACCAGGTGCTGCTATAACTATTTTTCCTTTCCAGGAAAAATAAATTCAAATATGGAATAAAAAGCCGAAACTCATGAAACTGGACTGATTTTGTTTCTTAATAATTCAACATGCTACGGCTGTGTGCTTAAACCTGATTTAAACAGGATGAAGAAATAAACATTATTATTATTGGGAATATAATACTGTCTGAATAAATAAGCCCAAGTGAAAACTGTCTCTAAAAACTATAGAATATGTATGTGAAGATGGTAGTTAAGTTTAACATCCTTCTGCTATTCTGTGACATGGCCAATTCAGAGTGTCTTGGCATTAATCTTGTAGGCATTTTAAAGATTCTCTCTTTTCCCACTAATTTTCTTTGAAAGTATGTGTGAACCTTATTTGCAATAAAAATCTCATAATATTTCACTTCTTTCTGATGTACCATTTTTGTCAAATGATGTCTGGAATAAATCAGCATTGACTTTTCAGATTACAATATTGTTCCAGAGTTCTAGCAGTTTTAACACATATTTACATATTCTAATACCCTTGCTGTGAAGGAGATAAATGCAGAGACAGAATATATGTGTGTATACATATAAATGTATAGCCAAGTGTGTCACTATCAAACTTCTTTTGGAAGGCTTGTAATGTTGAATTTTAATTTCATATTTGAACAATTAGGATTTGGGTCTTTTGTTTTTCAGATACGTTATAGTGGAAAACAGATAGAAATATTTGGTGTACTAGGTAAATCTCTTTAATTATTTTATATATCTGTGTGATGTTTCAATTAGAAATATCAGCCTTTTGATTTTATACATAAAAATGTTACATCTATGAATGTAAAAACCTGTATGACTAACTGTCTAGGAGAAAATCTTGCTCAAGTACTAATAAATGATCCAAGTTTTAGATAATTCTATTTCAACATATTCTTTATAGTATTTTGCTCTGTAAGGCTTAACTCAGGCATTTGTGGTTAAAGATAATATTTTACAGATCAAAGCATAGGCGCCTTGTGGAGAAAGGCATATAGTCTTGAATAGTGCCAGAAGCAAGTAAATGGGAAATAGTGTTACATAAAAGACATGTCTACAGATTAGTGAGCTAAACTCTCATTGTTAAAGATAATTTACACAGATTAGCAAAAGTTCCTAGTTTCATTAACAATTGTACATTGTTTTAAAAAGCTCTGTTTCCCCATAATTTGGATGATTAAGAAGTTGGTTGAGAAAGTTGCTCATTCCTATAGAATCTCTTTTACTTCATAATGTTAATTCATGATTAATAAATTTCTTGTTTGTTGAGACATACACTATGAAGTTCAGATGCAGGTTACTCTTTGTCCAATACAACTAATTAAATAAGAATGAGCTATAATTATCAGAGGTAATACTAGCAAATATTTTTTCAACTTTATAGCCGTTAATTAAATCACAGAATTTTTTAGTAGCAACTATAAACACTAACAATTGGCATTTAGTGAGTTCTTGCTATATGTTAATATTTTGCTAAGCTTATTATATACTTTATTTCATTTAAATCTCCCAAGAGCCCTGTGAAGTGTGTGCCATTATGACTTTATTTTAACATCACTGAAGCTGATACTGTAAGGAAAAGTTTGTACCTAAGGACAAATAAATAGTCTCCAGGTCAGGAGTTGGGCATCCTGAGCTGAGTAATCTGACTCAACTTCCTCTGCTCCAATATTATTTTGATTGTATCTCTTACACAAGGATGTTTTACCTTCCCTGTAAGCTCATTGAAGGGAAAGACCATTTGTTGCTATTCTTATATAAACAAAATGGTCTATAAATTCCTTGCTATAGTTTTGCTGCTGAGGAGAACAGACAATATTTATTCAAAAAATATTTCTTGAGCAGGTACCATGTGCCAAGTTCTAGTGCAGTAGCTGGAAATACAGTGGTGTACAAGGAAAACAAGGTCTATTCTTATGGATCTTAAATTCTAGTGTCTGGGGATGGGAGCGTGGGTAGGGGGTAAAGTGGGAAACACATCAGTTAATATTAATCTGCTATAAATTACGTATATGATGTTTCTGCAATATTATCACATAGTAGGGACTGAATATGCACTACACATCTGCTGCATGCTGGTACCATTAGTCTCTCAAAGTTTTAACCTTAATGAAGAACATAAGTAAACAACAGCTCTAAGTTTACACAGAAAACCAACAGCATAAAAATGTGGTTTATATGTTCTGATTTGCAATTGAGAGATATGCCATTCTAAAGGACAATTAACTCACAAAAAGTATTTATTTATTTTACCATTAAGTCTTTGGCATTGAATTATATTAATGCTATTAGTTTTATTTTATTTTTTTAATATTTTATTTACTTATTCATGAGAGACACACAAAGAGAGAGAGAGAGAGGTAGAGACACAGGCAGAGGGAGAAGCAGGTTCCATGTAGGGACCCCAATGTGGGACTCGATTCCAGGACTGCAGGATCACATCCTGGACAGAAAGCAGGCGCTAAACTGCTGAGCCACCCAGGGATCCCCAATGCCATTAGTTTTAAATAAGAAAACACTATATTCATTTTACTAATGCACATTTACTAATTAGAGTTATTTTTATATGCTGTATTAAATTTGAGTTCCTTTGTTTCATTTATTGTGAATGTTGCAGAATATTTGAAAATCATTTAAAGCATAAGTTGTTTGCTTTTAAAAACCATATTACAATATTCACACATTCAGAGTAAATCTTTTATATCTTTAGTTATTTATATTTATAAAAAATTCCTATATAAAAATTTATTCTCTGGTTTGGTAGGTACCCTTAATATACTCTTTCATTCAACAAATATATAATGAGGTCACAGCAGTGGAGAAAATGAGCAAAATTTTTGCCTTCAAGGAGCTTAGTTTTTTGTGAGAGAGATAGAAAATAAAGTATAACATTATAAAATATGCTAAAGGATAATAAGTCCCATGGAGTAAAAGAAAACAGGAAAGGTGGCAGGGAATGCTGAGAAAAAATTACAATTTTAAATATTTGAATATTGTGCTTCTTCAACTTTTAATTAATAAAATACAGGCCTTCTACACTAGTTTTTTTCTGCCTACCATCCTAGTCCCCATGTAGATACATTCTCTGTGACCCAGGAGGCTGACCTCTATTCCATCAGGTATCTTCCCTACCCTCATACCCCTCCATGGCTTCCAGTTGGGCTCAGCCAATTGGCCACATGGCGGGAGATGGGAAGGCAGGAGGAGAGAAAGTAGGAGTATTTATCCCACCCTTCCCAGCTTCATCATAGTTTCAGCGGTAGCTATTTTCTTCCAACACCACAGCTTACCACTGGGCAACCTGTGTCCACAGTTCCACCTCTCACCAGGTTCCCTATCTTTGCACTTCAGATTTAATGGCTTGGTGATGGTGTCTTACTTTGGCTAGCCTCTATGTACTTAACCTACCTTGGTACATTTAATCCTTCCCACACATTGGTAAACTGTGGGAAAACTTGAGTAAAAGCCTTTGGAATCAACCATCTTCTTTTTTTTGCTGGGGCCCTAAGAGATCTTAAACTATTTCAAAAGAGATATAGCACAAACTATTGGTGATAATAAAGCCTTCTAAAAACTTATATATTGCAACACCACAGCATTATATTTGATAGCAAATAAATTACAAACAACTAATACAACCATAAAGCAAATTATTAATAAATGATATTACCTCAACATGATAATTTATTATTCATCTCTACAGTGAGACTTATGAAAAAGACGTGGGAATAGAAATAAAGTGTTTTAGGTGGGATGCAAAGACCCAAATCGAGGAGCTTTGTTTCTATGTTTTCTTCTAGGAGTTTCATGATTTCAGGTCTTATATTTGTATTTAATCAATTTTGAATTAATTTTTGTGATGGGTATAAGATATGGATCCAATTTCATTCTTTTACATGTGACTGTCTAATGATCTCAACAGTTGAAGAGACTGTCTTTTCTCCATCAAGCATTCTTGGCTCCCTTGTCAAATATTTGTTGACCATATATGCTTGGATTTATTTCTGTGCTCTCAGTTCTGGTCTATTGGTCTGTTTGTTTTTATGCCAGTACCATACTGTTTTGATAGCTATAGCTTTATAATATAACTTGAAATTAGGAAGTGTCTTACCCCTGTGTTGTTCTTCTTTTTAAGGATTTCTTTGGCTATTTGGGAGTCTTTTGGGGTTCCATATAAATATTAGGAGTGTTTTTTTCTACTGAAAAAATGCCAGTGGAATCTTGATAAGGATTGCACTGAATTTATAGATGGCTTTCAGTAGTATTGACATTTTAACAATATTGTTCTTCCAACCCACGGATACAAAATACCTTTCCTTTATTTGTGTCTTCTTCAATTTCTTTCACCAATGACTTTTACTTTTCAGTGTACAGATCTTCCACCTCTTTAGTTAAATTTATTACCCCAAATTTTATTATCTTTAATGTTATTACAAATGGGATCAGTTTCTTTATTTCTATTTCAAAAAAATTTTAGTGCATAGAAATGCTATGATTTTGTGTATTAACTATGTATCCTACAACTACACTAAATTCATTGATTAGATCTAAAAGGTTTTTGGTTGAGTCTTTAGGATTTTCTCTATATAAAGAGAATCTCATATCATCTTCAAATAAAAACAATTTTACTACTTCCTATCCAGTTCTAATACCTTTTATTTCTTTTGCTTGCCTGATTGCCCAGCTAAGCCTACCAGGACTTTATTGAAAGGAGTGATAATAGTGGGTACCCTTAGCTTGTTCTTAATCTTGGAGGAAAAACTCATCCTTTTATCATTGAGTATGATGTTAGCTGTGGGCTTATCGTATATGGCCTTTATTAGGTTGAGATATGTCCCTTTTATGCCTAATTTGTTAAGAGTTTTTATCATGAGTAGATGTTGAATTTAACAAATATTTTTTCTGCATTTTTTGAGGTGAGCATATTCTTTTCTTTCATTTTATTAACATCATGTATTGCACTGATTTGTATATGTTGAACCATCCTTGCATCTCAGGAATAGATGCCACTTACTTGTGGTGAATGATTCTTTTAATGTGCTGCTGAATTCTGTTTGCTAGTATTTTATTGAGAATACTTTGCCTCTATATTCATCAGGAATATTGGCTTATATTTGTGAGTCATTTTTTTCTTTCTTATTAGTGTCCTTTTCTGGTTTTGGTATCAGGATAAAGTTGCCCTAATAAAATGAATTTGGGAGTGTTCCCTACTCTTTTATTTTTGGAAGAGTTTGGGAAGGATTGGTATTAATTCTTCTTTACATGTTTGGTGAAATTCACCAGTGGAGCCATCTGGTCCTGGGCTTTTCTTAGTTGGGAGATTTTTGATTACTAATTCAATCTTCTTACTAATAGTTGGTCTATTCAGATTTTTAAATTTCTTCCTGATTCAGTTTTGGTACATTGTATGTTTCTAAGACTTTTCTATTTCTTCTCAGTTGTCCATTTTGTTGGTTTATAGCAGTCTCTTATAATCCTTTGAATTTCTGTGATATCAGTTGTTATTTTTCTTACACCTTAATTCTAAAACCTAGATGTAAGTATTAACAGACTCGTACTTGGCAAGGTTGAAATGCAGCTTTTGTAAAACAGAAAATATGGTTTTATGTGTAGTTTCCAATGATTTTGTAATCAAGGTACAATCTCCTAAACAAATGATCAGCTTTTGAAACAAGTATAATAAAGGAAATATTGTTAATATTTGGACAGCTATGTCAGATAACCTGGTTCTTAGTTTTTCAAACGGTATTCAAAAGCCTTTATTTCTATTGACCTATCTTCTAAAATATTCATATTTCTGATTTCCACTTAATGCTTTCGGAGTTATGAGACTGATACCTGTCTGGATTTCAAGGAGAAAAAAACTAAAAAGGAGCTAAAAAGGAAAAATTAAAAAGCAACTTTATGTATATTTCAGATCTTTCAATGAAGAATTTATTGGCAAGTATGATTCTTAAGGAAACACTTTTAAGAGAGAATTCTGAAAAGTGATATCCAGAGGATATGGAGAATAGGTATATTCTGATAAAGTGCCAGTGATGAAAGTCCAAGTGGTTATGCTAAAACCATCACAACCCTAGATCTGATTGTTTGATGTTTTAATTCAAATCACTTTTAGCTGTTTAATTCTCATTCAATAGCAAAGGACAGCATTGTATTTTGGGAGGTGATATTCTAGTATTTTTCTAAGTGTGGGATAATGGCTTTATCTCCTCCATCAGTTGTCACTTGTGAGGTACTTGGAGTCATCAAACACCAAATTGCCATGCCTTCAATGGAGAAGGAATGCTAGTTTATTTTAGTCAAGATTGGACTAACTATCTAATCAGTATTATCCAACTCTAATTGCAATGAGCCATAATTGCAATGGGCCACAGAAATCTATTTCTGCTTGTTACAATGCTCTCTATGAAGGAAGTAATTTATCATATAAATGATGAAGAGTAGAAAAGGACCAAAAGGCACTAAAGGGTATGTGATGTGCATGTTTTATTTAAATAGGACAGGGAACTGTTCTTCCTATTCATTATTTTCTGATGTTTTCAGTAAGATTACTTATTCTTCTGTCCACTTTTTATGTTGGTACAAATTCTCAAACAATCAAGATGCATTTTTTCCCTCTGAATGAATATTTCCCCTCAAACTGACTGATTTAGACACATTTCCTTTAATACAAGTCCAGTTAAATCTTTTTTCTATAAAATCATTCATTCATACCAGTAAATATATGCCAAGTATTTCTATGTATTTTTTACTAGGCACCAAATTGTAATATACAAATCTACAGAAATGACACAGGGTAGAGCTATAAAATAACAATGCTTCCTTACCAACTATGTGGCCTTATGAAAGACCTCATGATATTAATGTTAACTATTAAGTATGAAGAGGATCCTTTATTTTTTCATTAATTCATTTATTGAGCACTTCTACAATGCCTAGTAGTTTAGGTTTGATTATCCATAATCTCTTCCCAAACTCCCTCGTGATCAGATCCTTTGCAGAAAGCCATCAAATATTGAAAGGGTTATTGGAGAGTTCCTTCCTATCTAATGGATAAAAGATTCTAGGGTGTCTTAATATATTTAATACTTTATTTAAATCACTCCCCCCCCAAAAAAATAAAAAAAAATCACTCCCGATGTGTGTTTACATATAGATAAGCTATCTTGAATATATAACCAAATACAGTTATTTGCACTGCATTGATAACTTTTACGTATGTATAGGCATTTCTAGGTTATAACAGGCTCGTTGAGGGCAGCCCCGGTGGCACAGCGGTTTGGCACTGCCTGCAGCCCAGGGCGCGATCCTGGAGACCCGGGATCGAGTCCCACGTTGGGCTCCCTGCATGGAGCCTACTTCTTCCTCTGCCTGTGTCTCTGCCTCTCTCTCTCTCTCTCTCTCTCTGTCGCTCATGAATAAATAAATAAAATCTTAAAAAAAAAGATCTTTACAAAAAAAATTAAATAAATAACAGGCTCATTGGGTCTCAGCAGGCCTGTCAGTGTAACGAACCTACAAAGAAAACTTGTCTCAGATTCCATTCTGGGACTGCTTTATTATGAACTGCTAATAAATTACCCCACAAGAGGTCACCAAATTTCTAGTTTTTATGGAACGTGACTTTATGACTTCTTGTCTTTCCAGCAAAGGAATTGAAAAAGATTTTGTTTCCTGATTTTCTGCTTACACAGTAGGCAGATCTGCCAGTCTGCCCCAGCTAGACATGAAGATAAGTAGTTAGGGCCAAAGCAGTTTATGGATTTTTGTAGCCATCTGCTATAGTTAGTATGAGCTAACTATTTTAAGGATATCGATTGTATGAACTTCACAAAAATGGTTCTTTAATATAATTTATATAGGAAAAGAAAGGAAAAGAATACAGGCACCTCCCAACCTCAATAACTAGGCTCCTTTATCCATAAATTAAACCCTTTTCAGGGTACAGAGGGACTTTTTAGGCCTTGCGTTGCTATTCCACATTCTCACACATACCAAGATGATAGAAGAGAAATATCAAAGACATTTGCATGCAATAAATATCTGCTTGGGGAATAATACTGAGTGAAGAAATACTAAAAGTACTCTCAGTGATGGACATTGCGGCTGGATCTAAATATTTGTTGGGAAGATTTTTAGATGTAGGCAGTCAGATTCCTATAAAGAATTTTTAAGAATAAATTCAATTTTCCTTATAGAAAATATGAATATTAAAGAAATGTGAAATAAAGCTTAGGAAAAAAATTAGCTTAAAGTTTGAGAATATTTTCCCCACTTATAAAAGCATTTTCCCCAACCCTTATAAGCATACTACCTTAACATAAAAATAGTATCATTCTTTGATTTCTCCATTCCCCAGATCTTAACAGAAATTATGTTACTTTTAGAAGCCTTCAGTAGTAAGATTATTGGCTGTATATCTGCCTAGTCAGAGTCATTAGATGCATCTTTTAATGAATTCTATATTATATAGGGACAGAGAGTATAGATAGAAACTTCTCTTTTCATTTTCCTTCTCGAAATGAGGAATATTTAACTTAAAATATTGTGATTTAACATATACAAAACAAAGTTTTATTGTTGTGAATCAAGTGTTGAACACTCTCATGCTTTCATATGAATAAAATGTTAAGATTATCAAGAATATTAGAATCATAAGGATGGCAAGGCCTATACAGATCCCAACCCTATGAACATAAAGAGGTTTAAACGTGATTTCTAAAGTCCTTTCAAGGGATGCCTGTGTGGCTTAATGGTTGAGCATCTGCCTTTGGCTCAGAGCATGATCCTGGGGTCCCGGAATCGAGTCCCACATCGGGCTCCCTGCAAGGAGCCGGCTTCTCCTTCTGCCTTTGTCTCTGCTTCTCTCTCTCTGTGTCTTTCATGAATAAATAAATATAACCTTTAAAAGAAAATAAAGTCCTTTCAAGTCTGAAAATGTAATAACTTTATTTAAATTCTCATGTTTTGGACTATACAATGTCCATTTCTATTCCAATGAGATTGCTTTAGGTGAAGAGCTTTTCTTATTTGAATAGCTGTGGTTTTTGAAGCTAAAAAATCAGATCATAAAAATCTAATTTTACAGTTACTAAGACTTTGCATGATTTCCTCAGCAATATATGTTTTTAATATTTATTTATTTATTCAAGAGAGACAGAAAGAGAGAGGCAGACACACAGGCAGAGGGAGAAGCAGGTTCCATGCAGAGAGCCTGATGTGGGACTCAATCCCGGGACCTGAGGATCATGCCCTGAGCCAAAGGCAGACAGTCAACCACTGAGCCACTCAGGTGCCCCAGGGACACTGCGTTTCTATTTGATTTGAGCCATCACCCAGAATAAAAAGGAGAAATGAAATGCAGGCCAGCTAGGAGAGTGGGAGTGAGGGAGTAAGCCAGTCATAGTGTATGAAAACGCAAATTACAGTTACCAGAATCTCAAGAAATCACACAGTAAACAAGCCTTTTTTGTACCATTACTAACCACTCCACCATCCTGGCTAGTGTTAGCTGACAAGCACATGGGTGTTCCCAGGTTACTCCCGGTAAGCCCTGGGTGGGCATAGCCAGAGAACATTTCAAATATGCATGTTACAAATAAGTGGCCCAGCTAAAACGACATTGTTGGAAGAGCATTAAGGTTGCATCTGCACCACACATCCTTACCTTGACCCTGAGCTTAGGACAAAGGCTTTCCTAGTTCTTGCACTTAAGTAACAGTACATTTGGGTAAAAGAGACAAGACCATGGGCCACTACACTACTGCATCCATGCTGAGGCATACACTGGTTTTCTGCAGTCGTATTTTTTTGAAATTAGGTTGCATGTTCCAATTGATGGCATCTTACAAATGCTTTTGGCAAGGTGGTAGTTATAAGTAGTCTTGGTTTGTGTGGGTACAAACTGGATCACGGTTGTTCATACTCTCTTCTCTTCACCAATATATACATTGTTGATACTATGTGAGTTAAGCTAGTTGCCATTTTTAATGCTTTTAAAGGTGATGCTATCATTCAGCATTAGATTGAAAAGTTACTACATTTGCAGAAAGGATAGAAACAGTGCAGTGGGTTGTCTCTTTGGTATTAGTTAAATAAAATATTTATCATTGGAGGGAAGATTCCTCTTCTTATTTTCTTGCAAATTAATAAGATGCTTGATAGATCCTAAGAAAGGAAAGCACAAGGTGAATAAGTTGTATAAGGTGTTGTGACTGAGACATATGCAAAGAATTGCCTGTCATTTCGCCATACCAATTGTGGTCTCCAAGTCAAAGACCATCAGCATCACCTGAGAACTTGTGGTGAGAAATGTAGAATCTCAGTTTCCCATCCAGACTTACAGAGTCAGAATCTGAATTTTAAGAAGATTCTCAGGTAATTCATGTGCGTATTAAATTCTGAGAAATAGCAGTATTACATGCCAAGCAATTCAACCGAAGGGAGGAGAAATTGCAAATCCCTTTGAAAAGATTAAAGAAATTTCAAAATAACAAGGAGTTGATGTGACCAATCCATTCATTCATCCTGCAGAACTGTCATTCAGGTGTCAGACTTGAATACCAGAAACTTTTGCTGAAAAAAAAAAAGAAAGAAAGCAACTTTTGCTGGGTTTGAACAGCAACTGCCTAACTTTCTGTGGCATAGCAACAGAGGAAAAATTGAGACTATTAGTTGGTTAAAGAAGAAATGCTAACAAGTCCCTTGGCTCTTCGATAGAACTCAAAATTACACCAAAAGAATTCTTTCAATATGTATGAAATGAAAATTCTAAGTTATAAGGAAGCATTGTTATAATGTTATTGACAGCCTTTTTTGTTCCTTAGTGTTCCATGAAATAATGTGTCTCCTAATTGATGGTGTCTCTGACTTGATGAGAAACAGTATAATACAGTGTGCTAAGTGCTATACTAGCAAGGAGCAGAGAATGCTGTGAAGCAAACAGGAGATCATTTCCCATAAGTAGGGAAGGTTTATTGCCTTGAGCAAAAGTTAGTTGGGTGAAGAAGAGAATGGAGTGAAGTGCACTGCAGAAAGGGGAGTGTTCCAAGAAAAGGGGATTATAAGCACACCGATGACAAAGCAGCTTGTCAAGAAGCAGATAGAGAAACAGAACCAGTTTTTTTTCGAGTAGGGAAGCATACAGGAGATGCTGGATTTGTAGCTTCACCTAGACTGCGATGTTACAGAGCAAAGGCAAAGGGAAGTACCTCTGAATCTCAGAGAATTTTGGTAGCTTACAACTCCCATTCCCACAAGGGAAAACAGACCTTGCCCAGGGCCACTTCTCTGTTTAGTAGATTCAGGGACACAGGTTGTTTTATCCTTGGACTTCCCTGAATGATTTTGGCCCCAACTTAAGGAATTATTATTTTTTAAAGATTCTGTTTATTTATTCATGAGAGACACGCACAAAGAGAGGCAGAGACACAGTCAGAAGGAGAAGCAGGCTCCATGCGGGAAACCCGATGTGGGACTCAATCCCAGGACTCAGGGATCACGCCCTGAGTCAAAGGCAGATGCTCAACCACTGAGCCACCCAGGTGCCCCAAGGAATTAATTTTAATACCTTAAAAATGAGGTTCTCAACCGTGTCTGCACATTTTAATCACTCCAGTGATGCTTGACTTCACTCACAGAAATTCTGAGTCAACTGCCTGGGGAAGAGCATTGGCATTTTTTACCCTCTCCTCCCATGATGCTATTACGTACCTTATCTTAAAAACACGGGCTTAGGGTCAGAGTGAGTTAGGGTAGTTGAGCAGCTGGTCCGCGGGAAACATGAACTTCAGAGCCCGTAAATTTGAAGAGGAAGTGAAGCATCATTCAAACCTTGGGTCTTTTGGGGAAATTGGGGCTGACTTTCTGCCATTATCTTCTGAGCCTCAGGATTCATCAAATATCTGTGACCATCTTGGAATCCTTTTACTCGAGGATAACATCTCTTTTCTGGTATCATATGGGTGTTTGGGATGTAAACAGTCTCTTTCCGGCTCTCAGATATGCACTTCTCAGGGCATCCCTGAAGGTGGTGCTGCTGAGCTGGTGGTCATATTTGACTTGGAAATACTGGTTGAGGCAGCCCGCGCTATCTCCTCCCTTCTTTCCACAAATAGTGTAGGGCTCTTTCAAGGTCAAAGAAAATAGCCTAAAGTTAATGTCTGTGTATTTGTTCAGAGTATGTAGCTCAAAGAAGTTGTATGCCTGCTGGATAAGGAAGGGGACTCCCACTATGATGACGATATATTAGTGGCATCTCTGCTACCTCTTAACACACATACAATTCCTGATGACTAACCTTGCTCAGTCCTAACAGTGAGAAAGGCAACTTGGTGGAGAGCCTAGGTAAATGCTGATGGTAGACATTTGAACCGAAGCGTCGGATAAACATATTCTAGAATAAATGGAGTAGTGGATTTGCAGAGGCTGAGGGTTACGCAAGGCAAGAGGTCACAGACCGCACTGTTTTCTCCATTCCTTGTGTGCAGTCCCAGGGGGTGTCAGCTGGGGCTCCCCTGATCATGTCTGCTCATAGAGAAGGCAGCTTGGGGTGGTGTATGTCTGAGCTAACAGTACTAGCATTTGTTCTGCACAGCTATGGGATGCTTTAGTTTATTTTAAGTTGCACTTGGAGGCTTGAAGACAGACTTGTAGTTGGACCAGTGGAATGTTCTCTGCTTGAGAGTGGGGGCTGAGGCACCTCAATTATTAGAGCAACCTAACTGGTCTCCTTGTCTCCTGCCTTTGCCCCTCAAAATTCTATCTTCAATACAACAGTTGAAACGGTCACTTAAGGGAATGAGTCAAATCATGTTTGTCTGCTCATAACCCTTGTATGTCCCCTCAGAGTAAAAATCAAAGTATCATGGCCTCCAAGGCTGTTTATGATGTGTGCTACCTTTCCTACTACTTTTCTGACTTCATCTTCTCTTATTTGCCTCCTCATTCACACGGCTCCAGCCATCCCAACCTCCTTAAACACTAATTATACTCCTGCCCCTGGACCTTTGCACTTGCTAGCTAGTCATTTGCTTAAAGTTTTCTTTCCCTGGATTTTTGGAGTGCTCACTCCCTATACTCTCTCATATCTTTGCCTGAATGTCATCTTTACAGTAGGCTTTCCTTGACTCCCTATTTAAAATGTCACCCAACATCCTCTTATTCCTTTCCCTGTTTTATTTTTGTTTTCTCTATTTACCTTTAATTAGCTAGTTAATTAAGTCCAGGAAAGCAGATTCTTTTTCCCCCTCTGCTTTTTGTTTTTTCCCCAGAGCCTAGAATAATGGGTGGTGATCAATAACTAACTCCTTTATGAATAAGTGAAAGAACGTGTGAATTATCCCAAGTCATACGATTGCTTGGTGTCAGTAACACTGGGAACTGGGTACTGACTGAGAATGTGCAGAACTATCCTGACTGGTGACTTGCTTGTTTTGTTGATGCTGCAGAAAGTGGACAGTCACATGGGTTCTGCCTCCTGGCAATTTCAGTGGGTGAAGGGGCATTAGGAGCTGGAAATGGGTCATTTGATATACTTCTAGTTTTGGGATGAGTTATCTGAGTTCAGTGGGCAATACCGCCTTAAGTCCTTCAGGATCAAAATTGTAAAGCATCATGGTACTAGGGTGAACATTTACTGTGTTTGCTGCATAGCACTCACTACCCTAATTTGCTTTGAGGGACCAGCTTCTTTCTTATTCTTGAGTCTTTTAGGTTCAAGTTTGTGGGCACCATACAGCAGAGGTTGACAAACTAGCAACCGTAGGCCAAATCCTGTATGCCACCTATTTTATTAAGTATGAGCTAACAATGGCTTTGATATGTGGAAATTATACAAAATTCCAGTTTCAGGGTCCATAAATAAAGTTTTATGGTAATACTGCCATGCTCATTTCATGTATCTATGGCTGCTTTTGTGCTACAATAGCAGAGTAGCTGTGAGTAGTTGTGACAGAGATCATGTGTCAAAGTCAAAAATATTTACTTTCTGACTCTTCACAGAAAAAGCCAGCTGACCCTAACCTAGAGCATCAGTGTATGGTTTTACTCCCATAATTGTAGCGTCTACTTCAGCACAAAAGCCAAGATTAAACGTTTGGGCCTTTGTGCTCTTGAGGAAGCTGATTATCCCCTCTGTTGCCTCAGGTGAAAACCTGGGGATGTCAGGAACCATCAAGGAAGCCCCTAAGGATGATGTCCTAGTCAGGTTTGTCTGAAACCTTTATGGCTCTGGAAGCTTCAGCTATGTGATTCAATATACTTTTTTTAGTCTTAAATTAGCTAGAGTTGGGTTTTGCTGCTTGTAGCCAAAGAAACTTAACTGATAAGGTCATTTGTATCTTTTAAAAGAATATTTTGTTATTATTTGGTGCATAAATATGCATGCTGTCAGATCTATTTTTGCATTGTTTAAAATACACGATTCATGTACAGTCTAAATAATATAGACATTGTTCTAAAGTGCCACTCTTTGCCATTTTCATTGCCGATGCTTTTCGACTGGTGTTCAACATTGTCTGATACTGCTATCATGACCATGCTTTCTTTTGGTTTATATTTGCCAGATAAGTCTCTGCTGATTCTTCTATTTTCAACTTTACTGTGTCACTTTGTTTTAAATTTTGCTTTTCAGCACACCATGTTTTATTATGTGATCTTATCTGATTCTTTTTCTTTTTTTTTATGTTTCCTTTTATTTTTTCTAAAGGAGGTGCATTCTTTGGTTTCTAGTGGGTCTTTTTATACCATAAAAATAGTATACACAGAATATTATTTAGACTGTACATGAATCGTGTATTTTAAACAATATTTATCAGTTCATCCCCCTGGCCCTTCATGCTCTCTCACACCACCTGTCCTCCTGGATGGGTCATAGCCATTGTCCTAGTCAATGAAATCCATGGGCTCTCTTGTGACCACCATCACCAGAGTAGTTCAATCTCAGTTGTACATTCAAATGGATTCATTGCTCACTACCTTTACTTTTACCATAGCTGCTTCTTCTTTTTATTGATTACCTAAAGTTAGTTTCCTTAAGAAGTACTCATGGGACTATATTTCCTAATTTATCCATGCTGTCAATGTCTGATGTTCATCTTTTTGTGCCTGGACAATGCTTTGACAATACAAATCTCTGGAATGCATAATCTTTTCCTTGAGGATGTAGCATTTCCCCATCATCTTTCAGCACTATAATGTGACTGTGGGAAAGTTGAAGCTTACTTTATTTATACTCCTCATAGACAACTCCTCATAGATTCTTTCCTTATTTTTGCACGTTAGTATCTTTACCAGGAAAGAGACTTCACCAGTTTTATCAGTGGCATGCATTTTTGCTGACATAATGTCACCTTTGAATTGGTGGATTCAGATATTTATTGAAAAAATGACTGAATTGAAAACATTCAATTGAAAAACATTGAAAAAAATGTTGAATTATATTTTAAATACTTTTTTGTCTTATTGTTTTCTTTTTCAGAAGCTCCAAATAAGTGTATATTTGAATTCCTTTATCTTCTATCATTTTAGTTTTCTCTCTAGTCATTTTAAACTCATTTGGTTTGGCTCATGTTCTCAAGCATGCCCTTCATGACCCAGATTTTGTTTTCTCTATTCTCCTTTCTGTTGCTTCCAAATGTGACTTTCATTTTAGTCATGACCTTCTTTTTCCCTTCACCGCCACCACTCCAACCATATTCTAGTATTTTTAGAGACCATTGTTTCATTAAGTCCCCTGCTACCCAAGAGGACTATTTAGAGTCTTTACCAGCTTCGTGGCATTATATTTGAGGTGTGTGTTGTGGGTTTAAGTCTATTTTTTTGTCATATGTCTTTCCTATATTTTTCTTAGAGTGTTATTGCTTCAACCCCATGCTTCTTCCTTTTCTAAAAGAAGGAGGAAAGTTCTTCTTAGCAATTAATTGAATTATAGAGTGGTACTACTTTTACCCCGGTCTGTCTCTGATTATTTATAATGGTTTAAATGCATTCTCAGTAGGAAAATCCTTTTGTTGAATGAACTCTAAATTTGCTTTCCTCATTAAAATAAGGAGCTGAATAGAACTTAGGTTTATGTTTTTAGTTCTTTTGTTCAGAATGAAACTCTCCTGTCTTCACTGGCTATAAAATAGAACCTCTTAGGTAATAGAAAACAGCATAGGAAGCATAAAGAAGAAGGTAAGAATCACCTGTAATTTTACACTCAGAGATTATCATTATCATTTTGATGTATATAAGTTTATAATTTTAAAGCATTTAAATTTATATAACATATATATGTTGCTATATTTAGTGTATATACATCCATACACAAAAAATGGCATACATTTGTGTATGTATATATGTGTGTGAAGGCATAGTAAGTATATTTAGTGTATACACACACAAACACAAAGAAGGTATTTAAACTATAAATACATAATAAAGGGATCTAACTTTATTTTTCCCTAATAGTTAGCTCTGAAGTTCCCAAACTGTATACTGAAATTCTTCAGAGCACTAGAGTAAACTCACAGGGTATCACTGGAATTTTTTAAATCTTCAGGAAAATACAATAGCCAAACTGTGGAAGGAGTCTCGGTGTCCATCGAAAGATGAATGGATAGAGAAGATGTGGTCTATGTATACAATGGAATATTACTCAGCCATTAGAAATGACAAATACCCACCATTTGCTTCGACGTGGATGGAACTGGAGGGTATCATGCTGAGTGAAATAAGTCAATCGGAGAAGGACAAACATTATATGGTCTCAGTCATTTGGGGAATATAAAAAATAGTGAAAGGGAATAAAGGGGAAAGGGAAAAAAATGAGTGGGAAATATCAGAAAGGGAGACAGAACATGAGAGACTCCTAACTCTGGGACACAAACTAGGGGTGGTAGAAAGGGAGGTGGGTGGGGGGTGGGGGTGACTAGGTGATGGGCGTGAGGGGGGCACTTGATGGAATGAGCACTGGGTGTTATTCTATATGTTAGCAAATTGAACACCAATAAAAAATAAATTTATAAAAAAAACAAAAAAAAAACTTCAGGAAAATGCATTTATGAAAATGAATAAAGTAAAACTCATATAAAATGGAGTTGGAAGGCCAGAAAGAGGAGCTCTCACATCCTGCCACTCCCCCTCAGTTGCAGACTCAAAAGAAAAAGATGTACCTTGTCTACTCGCCCCCCAACAAAGTCAGCCAATAAGAAAACACCACAACTCAGCCAATGAGAGATTGTCTGATCTCTTACTTTTCTCCAGTGGCCTTTCATTCAAAGTAACCCCTCTGAACTTCCTTCTTTTCTCTATGAAGTAACATTCTTCTCCTTTGATCTCCAGACTTGCCAATGGTTTGTCAAAGCTTACATGTTCCGAATTGCAATTCCTGTGCTATCCACAGTAGACCTATTTTACTGGTAAAATAACCAGCTGTTTTACTTTTAAGGTAGACCCCAGTGATAAAGATATGTCTTGGATATATTGTGAAATACTAGACTGAGGTAGTTCACAGTTTCACTTCAGACTGAGCTATATTCCTTTCATTGGTATCATCTTTGCAAAACTGGGGTGAAGAAGGTACTCTGTGAAAAACAGTGTGGGAGAGGAAACAGGGGTGACAATGTCCACTCTGATTCCAAGGTTTGAGAAGTGTACAGTGCCCAATATCAAGCACATCCCATTAATAGTAATTATGGCTGATAAAGAATGAAATAAAACTATTTGTTTCAATTTATGATTTTTTTCAAGCATAGAAATCCAAGCATCAATCAAATGTATGATAGAATTAAGATATTTTCAGACTTCCACAGACTCAAAATATTTACCTCAAAATATTTATACCCTTTTTCAGAAACCCAATGGAAGATGTGCTCTTTGAAAATGACAGGATAAATCAAGAAAGAGGATCCAGGAAACAGGAGTTTATCACAGAAAAGTAGCAAAGGGAATTCCCAATGTAATGACAAGTTGCTAAATTAAATCTCTCCTCCTTTTTCTATTGGACTATGGTGTTTTTCATTTCTACTTAAATAACTCTATTAATTAAGGAGATTAATCATTTTGTAGATTATTTCTCTAAGTTGCTATTGTCTATGTTTTTTTTTCTTTTCCACACAGATATCTAAAATTTCATGTGATCAAATTGATAGTTTTTTTGTGTATGGATGTATATACACTAAATATAGCAACATATATATGTTATATAAATTTAAATGCTTTAAAAATTATAAACATATACATCAAAATGATGATGATAATCTCTAAGAGTAAAATTACAGGTGAATCTTACCTTCTTCTTTATGCTTCCTATGCTGTTTTCTATTACCTAAGAGGTTCTATTTTATAGCCAGTGAAGACAGGAGAGTTTCATTCTGAACAAAAGAACTAAAAACATAAACCTAAGTTCTATCCAGCTCCTTATTTTAATGAGGAAAGCAAATTTAGAGTTCATTCAACAAAAGGATTTTCCTACTGAGAATGCATTTAAACCATTATAAATAATCAGAGACAGACTGGGGTAAAAGTAGTACCACTCTATAATTCAATTAATTGCTAAGAAGAACTTTCCTCCTTCTTTTAAAAAAGGAAGAAGCATGGGGTTAAGCATTAACACTGGTTTCAACCAGTCTCAGACATTGTGATTCTACTAAGAATCACTAGAAAAAAGAGACCAGTGTTGGGTTAAGAATGGGATACAGGGTGGCACAGATGAAAGAATACTGGATTGCAGGCTAGAACACATGGATTACAGCTAATAGTAATGTTATAGTTACAGAATTTAAGATAGTTGCTTGATTTCTTTAAATATCAGATTTGTTATCTACAAAATGATATCTGTTAAGCCCCTTCCAATACTGTGCAGTGATCACTTTCAATTTGATGTAATAGTAAGCTTTTGACAACAAATTTAAATTGACTCTTGGAAAAATACTCGAAACCACCACCAACAAAAATTTTAGATGAAACCATGAGACTAAGTATTATAAAATCCTAAAACATGCTGTAAAATAATTTAAATTGATTGCCGCTCAGGGGACATTGAGGAAGGAAAGGCCATGTCCTCATTTTGGCTGTGGTCTAGTTATCCAGTGATTGTGGGAATGGCAGATAGGGCATAAAGAGGCTAGGACATGTCAAACTGGATTCAACCAAGCTTTTCACTGGCAAAGAGAAACAGACGGAAATTTGCCGAAACTCCACCATAACGTGCTTTAAACACAAACATTTTCTTCTTGTTTTTTTGTTCTGAGAGTGACAACTCATTTACAAAAGATGAAGTGACTGGAGAGCTTAGAAACTCACTGCCACTCTGCAAGGAACATTCCTTACTCTAGCTCAGGGAAAAGGTGGGGAATGAGTGAGCGATAAAAGGGATTTCACTGCTTTTGCAAATTCTTCTCCTTTCTAAATTGCCACTTCACACAACTTTTGCTTGTTTTAAACTATGTGGTCCTATACTATACTCTGATCAGGATGCATCTTTCATTAGCATTATCTGCAAACAGAAATGAAACATTGCATGCATTTGTTCTGATATGGCACTAACTTTTTATGACCTTTAAATAAGTAAAAGTACTTCTCAGCTGATTTGCATTTTGTGTTTATTTTGCCCAGAATATAATCAGTGGGATAAAATCTCTCACCTCTGTTCTAGACTCCTTTTATTTTTCATATTTTCTACTGCTGCTTGTTCTTATTCTCACACAAATGTATTGATAAGAGTATCAGCCATATAATTTGTGAAGATTTCATTTGGTCTGGTTGAAAATTACACAGTCAAAATCATTTCATTAGTATCTGAAATAAATAATATAAACTGCAAGTCTCAGTCAGGATATGTGGTTTGGGGGCATCTAGGTGGCTTAGTTGGTTAAGTATCTGTCTTCGACACATCATGAACCCAGGGTCCTGGGATTGAGCCCAAATCAGGGAGTCTGCTTCTCCCTCTGCTAGTGCTCTCTCTTTCTCTCTCACACATGCTCTCTCTTTCTCAAATACATAAATAAAATCTTTTAAGAAAGGATATATGGTTAGGAATTGAATGAGCTTCAAAATCCATTGCATTTGCACACATTTGAGACATCCATTTGGTTGATAGACTATAAAATTGCTGGTTTAGTAGAATAAATCGAATAAATGCATTAGGTTTTTAGATGGTTTGGAATCATCTTAGATGAATTACAAATGAAAAAATCTATATGCATTAAAAAGAAACTAAAATTACTATAGTGCTAGATAATTGTATTCATAATCATTGCAACACTGTGTTGTCTTTTTCTTTTAAAGATTTTATTTACTTATTCATAAGAGACACAGAAAGGCAGAGACATAGTGTAACTTGCTTAAACATGGTTCATTTATTGAACAGTCTTCCATTTTTCTATTAAAATATCACTACTATGAATATGTATTTATAAATGTACATATAAATAAGCACTTTTTACCCACTTTGGATTATATTATTAGGAAGTATAATTACTAAGGTAAAATGTGTGATTTTTTTATGATTCTTGAAACATGTAGCCAAATTGCTCTAGAAAATGATTATACACTTTCAGAGTGCAATTGGCAATGTCTGAAATTGCCAGTTTCACTGTACCACCACCAAAATAAACCAATTCAATAGATGTAATAGTACTTTTCTGTGTTTATTTTAAACTGATGGCGTTGGCAGAGTAAGTCTAGTACCATTGTAAAGATACAATTGTGGTTAGAGAGAATGGAGCAAGAGATTCAAGGCTTTTCTGGTGATGTTTAGCAGTAAAAGGTAAGGCGAGTGTGAGATGAAATTTTCCAGCTGGGTGTGGAGTACAGTGTGAAAGGGCTTTTAATAAAAAACAAAACAAAACAAAACAGGGTTTTCCTACTTTTTAGATTTGAGTTTTAAAATTTGGCCTACTCTATGCTTTTATTATGAATTTGTTGGAAGTAAAGAAACAATCTCTACTACCTGCCACTTTAATAAGAGATTTATTACTTTTGTTTTCATAACACTGTTTTGTGTGTGGTAGTGGAAGATATGGTCTCATGTGAAGCTTAATCTGAACCTACCTGTGCTCTCTGGCAGCCACAGCTCTCCAAGCATGGGAAGTCCAGCAAATGATGCTGAGCACTGTCTGGTGAGGAAGGAACTTTTGAATTGAAAGTCTGGCTTTGGAAACTCCAGTAGATTTTTTCTGAAGTATGTTTTATAATTTTTGGTACTTTTCTGAAGCATGTTTTATAATTTTGGTACCTCACTTCAAACAGCCTTAGGCCATTTGGCCACTGGTCAATTAGAGAAAGTTTTCAACTGCTTCTGCATTGGCAACAGGCAGGACAGAGGGCCTAGCCAGGGACTTACTGTACTTCAGAAATGAGGGAAAGTCTGTGACAGGCTGCCATCTATGAAAGGTGTGTGTGTGTGTGTGTGTGTGTGTGTGTGTGTGTTCATGCATGCACATTGGCAAAGGAAGTAATGGGGTTTGAAATCCTATTTGTTGTCTAAGTAATATTGGGCAAACAATATAGCCCTATTTTTTGTTTTTAATCTTTAACTAAAGACCTTATTTTCTGTGTTGGTTGAAAATTAGGACTGTTTTCCTGGTTACTGAGTCTACTGACTAGGGCAAAGTATAAGGTGAACACACCATCCTTTGCATTAATTAGAGCAAAGGCCAAGCCTCTGTGTGTGAGTGCATGCATGTGCCTGTGTTCAGCATTTGAAATAGGTGAGGTAGACCATGAACAGGGTTGTAGGCTTGAGTGTTTTTGTTTTTAAAGATAGGAGTTTCCTTCTGGTTTTAAACAGTTATAGCCTATGGGAAAACAGCTAGTTGAAATAGAGGAGACAAGGGCCAGGAGAGAAAGGGAAAGGCTAATGGAACAATACTCTCGGAAGATAGCTTATTCATTCACAAAGATATGGCTCATCAGGCAATAGGAATTGGAGCAGATAGTCCAGAGCTTGATGATGAATTTGTTAACTAACAGCTAGTGAGAATAACTGAAGTCATGGGAATAATAAACTTGTCATGAGAGAGTGTGTTGAATATGGAAAACAATTAAAACATACTGAGATGCAGAGACCTGAAAGGAAAGAGCAAGTAGAGATGAAACTCTAAAATAAATGTGAGGCATTCATTTTGCCAAACACACACAGCCATTCCTCTAGCTTATTAGGAGTATTACAAGAATTAACAGCAATTCCAATTTTGGTTATATATCCAACAGAATTGGATTTAGGCAGACATTTGTACATTCATGTTCATAGCAGTATTATTCACAATAGCCAAAAGGTGGAAGCAACCCAAGTGTTCATCAGTGGATGAATGGATAGACAAAATGTGCTATATTCATACGATGGAATATTATACCATCTATGAAGGGGGAAATTCTGACATATGCTACAACACAAGATGAACCTTGAGGACATGATGCTGAGTGCAATAAGCCAATCACAAAAGAACAAATACTGTATTATTCCAGTTACTTAAGGTACCTAGAATGATCAAATTCATAGAGAAAGAAAGTGGAATGGGGGTTGCTGGGGGCAGGGGTGTGGGGATGGGGAGCTAATGTTTAATGGATACAGAGTTTCAGATGGGGAAGATGAAGCGTTCTGGAGATGATTGGTGGTGATAGTTGCACAACAATGTGAGTGTACTTAACTGCATACTTAAAAATGGTAAATTTTATGTTATATGTATTTTACCACAATAACAAAAAGCAGAGGACCATATATAAAAAATTATATCTCATAAAATTATAGTAATCTCTTATCAACCATAGCTCTTAGAATTCTAGGGTACATTTATAGTGATTTACACTTTTATAACAAATTTTTAGTCTGAGATCTTTTACATATCTAAGTTTAGTTCAGTTCTTTACATGTGTTCCAAAATCTGGTTCTATCAAAATCACTTACTAAACTTCATAAATACACAAAATACAAATTTCTGGGCCCTACTCCAGATCCATTAAATCATAATATCCAGGAACAGGAGCCAAAAATTAGTATTTTAACAGGTGCTTCAGGGATCCTTATGCAGCAAAAGAATACCAAACCTTCAGATTTCTCTTTTCTCTTTCAGACCTGGGTATAGATCAATAGGGGTATTCAGAGAGAAAAGATCTTTTAAATTTTATCCTTTCAACAAATGCAGAGAAGATTAGTATGGGAAAATAATACTTCTTAATCATCTTGATAGCTTATTAAAAGTCATAAGCATTTTGTGAAAGGGAATAGGTGAGTACTAATGATAAGTAATGTAGAAATTGTTGCCATCCTTGGTGAGTGGCAAGTCATAGTCAGGCATTATTAAATTCAGAAAAAGAAATAAGTTTTTAAATTTTATTTTATTTATATAACAGAAAGAGAAAGCACAAGCAAGGGGAGCAGCAGGCAGAGGGAGAAGCAATCTCATCAAGGAGAAGGAAGCCTGATGCATCACCAGAAAAATAAATAAGTTTTATAGGTATAACACCTTTAATGTTGTGAAGATCTATCTATATGAATTTCTTCTTTCAGTTGCCTTTCATGCTTGTTTAGGGTAAGGCCTTTGGCTTTATATAGAAGAAGAAGGCAAATGTAAGACATTAATTTTCAAGCAAGTAGGTGATGGTTTTCAATCCCTTTAACTGAGTGATCAAGCTTATGAGTACATCTGCCTCAACAGATCACAAGACAGCAGTGGTTGTAGAACAGCAGTGGTTGTAGAACAATTGAAAGAGGAGCTCAGGGAAGATTTTCTACCAGAACAAGTTTTAATGATAAGTATGATTTGTTTCAGATTATATATATATATATATATATATATATATATATATATATATATAAACTTTTTTTCCCAGTCCAACCTTTTACTCTCTATGAAAAAGTATTTCCAACCAACTATTTTGTCAGCTCTGAGAGCACGGTTGGCAAAGGATTACTGTAATTATTTCAGGCATGAAAATAAGCATTTATATACTCACTCTTCATTACCTTAAGGAAAACTGGACAAGTAACTGAAATCATTTTAATAACTGTGGTAGGACAAGGTACTAATAATTTAATGGAGCAACTCCCCCGTGCCCCACCTCTTCTCTGCCCTGGTGGAGCAGACTTAATTGAAAAAAGAATGGAAAAGAAACAGAAGCTTGCTGGTCTCATGGAGGATTGTCATGAAGGCATTTGTGAAGGCAAAATCTTGGAAGTCTTTTTTTTTTTAAAGATTTATTTATTTATTCATGAGAGACACACACAGAGAGAGCAAGGCAGAGACAAGAGGCAGAGGGAGAAGCAGGCTCCCCTCAGGGAGCCTGATGTGGGACTCTATCTGGATTCCAGGATTGTGCCCTGAGCTGAACACAGATGCTCAACCACTGAGCCACCCAGGCATCCCAAAGTCTTGGAAGTCTTGTGGGCAGCCATCAGAATTCCAGTGATTAAGGTGATGCCCACTGAGGGAGCTGGAAAGAGCTGTCTTTGTAAATCTTTAGAGGCTGCTCTGTCAGCAGGCCCAATGATGGAGAAGGATAAATGCACCATGGCACAATGTGTGCTCAAAGAAGGAACAGTTAAGATGACAACCACAATGCAATACGAACCAGGGAACTTCACATTTCCTCTGGATCCCAGAGTCTTTGTATAACACTTTGAGGGGCATGGGAGGAAATACTAATGATGGCTGATACGATGAGCAGCTTCCCTACCTTGGTGAGTGAAGGCTCAGATCTGGGAATAATTTGATATGGAAGATAAGTTGAATAATTCCAGTGCTTCATGTTATGGGACAGTTTATGCTTGGTACATGATGATGAAGGATATTGCTTACAATTTCCATTCAAAATTAATTTTTACAAGTCCTATTTTTCCTTTGGGGGGAGGGGCTTTGATTTTGCCTACTGGAAGATGAGGCTTTCCTGAATCAGATGTGAAAGAAAGAAGAAAAGATTGTGGAAACAGCTCTAAGCAAAAAAGTAAGTGACACTGTTGTGGAAAAGGTCAATGCAAATTTTAAGACTAGAAGGTTTTCCAGAATTACTGACTTTAGTTAAATTATGTTTTTTAAGACTGAATTAACAGCTCTTAGAATCCATATACAATTTTTTGTTTTGCAATTTTTTATGGCTGTAATAGGCTTTGCTGTTGAAGGTATGTATGAAAATACCAGTGAGGGAACAGATTTTTTTTTTTCTGATTAAAATGTGTGGAGCTGCTGTGATGATTTCCTCTGTGTTTCCTTTGGCTACAGATAATACCACAAACCCAACTTGGTGACGCACACAGGCAGCTGATAACAGCTGACACATGCGGATCTTAAGCCAAGTGTATATTATCAGAAAACGAGCTAAAAACCCCACAAAATTCCCCACTGACTGACTTAAAAACATTCCTTTTAAAATCTCTTAACAACATAGTAGATGGTCTTTTTAATTTTGCGTGCTAAAACACTTCTGGTGAAATATGAAGTGAGAGTAAACATATGTCCCTTTAGTGAGTATGAGTTAAGTGTAAGTTCTAATGTACTTTTCAACAGTATAGTATCTGAAAATTGCATAAATAATTCATTAGAATTTACAATGAACTATGGGGTAGACTTTATTTGCCTTTTAAAATTTAATTTTAATATTTTAATCAAAGTTCAATATTGACAGAGTTTAAAAAGTCAAATAATACCAAAGGCTTAAAAAGAAAAACAGCAGTCCTATGTTAAATCTCTTTCCATCACAGATTCTGCTCCCTAGAGACACCACTTTCAATTATTTTGTTACTTCTATCATTTACTTTAAATTTTTGAATAAAATGCTTATACTGTTATTCCTTGAGTCTTTATTCCTAAAAAAATTGTTCTGTGACTTCATATATGTAAAATATTAATTCTGGTCTCTTCCTCCACTCACTTCACTCATTGTTCATATTTTTGCCTTCCTTACAATGTAGATTTGATTAAATAATTTTGGTAATTTTATTGGTTAAATTTCATGCTTGATATGATCATTCAGGTATCACTCATCACCTGAACCATAGTGAATTGTGACAGCTCTTTCTAGTACAACTTTTCATTTTCTCTACTACTTGCCTTTGTCAAATTTAGCTGTCTATGCACTCATCATTAATTTATTCCCAAAGTCCAGATCTCCTCTCATTTCTCAGTATGCAGATCTCCTCTCATCTCTCAAGCACATCAGATGTGCTGGCCATGGACCTGCACTGATCAGTTATCCTTTGAGAGAGCCAGCTAGCTATAGGCAGCATAGGGGTCACCTCTAGTTGCTGCTTTTGTGGGAGGCTTAGACCACACTTCCCCTGGGTTGCTCTTAGCCATTCACTGAGCATGGCAGAGGTTTTAGGGCTCATTCCTGTCCTAGTCCAAATGAGCAGACTTTGCTTAGGAATGCCCATCCCTGTTGGCCTGGTCAAAACTTTCTCACAACTGAGCTGTGGTCTGGGGATTTCTCATCTAGTCCTTCCTTCCCTCTCTTCTTTCATAGATGTCAGATTGGCATCCCAATCTGAATGCTCTCCCTGCTTATTCCTGCTCCATCGTCCTTTATCCCCTGCAGACATTAACCCCAATTTATACCTTCATGTCTGAACTCATCTTGGCACCTGCTTCTTGGAGGACATAAATTGGCACAGGGAGTCTGGGAGGGGTCTGAGAAAACAGAAACTAAGATAGGATTTGGGGTTTGGCTTGTTCTTTGCTCAGATGGTGAGGAGAACCTTATCCTGAAAAGAATGTGGGTCCTGGTGCAATTGGAGGCCCAGTTATTCAAGGTTTCACTTATGATTTGGGGAACCAGACAGCCAGAGGGCTGATTATTGCTAAGTTCTATTGATGTTCTACAAGAGATAATGAGAAACTAAGGTATGGTTAACAAATAGTTAACAGTTAACTGTAAGCACCACAGGGAATTTCTGGCAGCTTACAAACAGCCCCATATCTTCTACAGTGGAAGACCATACCCAGCCAAGGAGCAGACACAGGATTTTGTAGTTAAAGTCACAGAGCTGCAGAGACGTTTAAATGCTCAGCCAATGTAGGTCCAGGGACCTTAGTACATGGATTAGAAGACATCTGGGAGAATGTCTCTGGGGATTTTTGGCTTCATAGTTCCCCAAACCCTCAGAATTTATAGATGTTGTCCCCTTCTTCTTAGCAAGGACTATTTATTTTTCTTGTTGGAAGATGTTGCAGAAGCCTCTACCCTACAAGACAACAAGTGTTCCTTCAGGAATTCCCCACCCTCTCTCCTAGTTATGAAGCTGGTAATCTAAATCCCAAACCCAACCCCACTGGGGTTTTATGCTGAGCTGATAAGAGAGGAAAGAAATAACACACCGAAGGAGTGTTGAGAATTATTTAACATGTACTGGCAGGAGCCAGAGGAGTATGTTTGTGATTGGATTTTGATGAGACTCAATCAGGGGTCCCCAGGAGTAAGACTGTATAAAAAAAAACTTTTTGACCTGGGGTTGCTTCCATGCGATGTAGGATTTAACACTCTAGCAAGGACCCCTGGCAGTGGAACAAACTTACTGTTCTGTTGGATCTTAGAAACCAGATGAAACAATCACCTGAATGAAGTGGAAATGGCAGACACTAGAAGAAGGAATACAAAGGCTAAGGGAAGTGGTCCCTCACAAGGCATGAAGATTTTTCCCAGATCCTAATGCCTAATAGAAAGCATACACCATGGAAGTGGCACTAAATAACCAAACAGACAAAATGACTTGGCCATTTGGCATGATCATATCCAGTCCCTATGATCAGTCACTCTGGAACTGATGGGGTAGAGATACGAACACTCTGGAATGTGAACAGAGTGGCCATGATGCTAGAGATGGGGGTATACCTGGATCCAATAGAAAGATCTCCCATGTACCAAGGCCTATGTATTTACTGCTGCCTCTGAATGTCCAACTTGTCAGTAACCAAGACCAATGCTGAACTCCTGATAGAGCATTATTATTTTAGGAGACCAAATAGACGGTTGGTGGCAAGTCAACCATATGGGGGCCTCTTACCTCCTGTTTAATGGCCTCTATTTTCTATTTAAAGTTGGAAGCAAGTCTGTCTGCTTACAGGGGGGGATTTGGTAAAAAGAGTGGTGACAAAAGAAAGCAGTTAACTATGGGATTTAGTAGGTGCTAGTTATTTATGCACCAATCAGTGGGTTTTTAGAAACTATATTTGAGTACTAACAGTGTTGGGCATTTGTGTTGAACTCTCTTCCAGCATTATTTATGATTTATCATATATCATTTGGAGAATTACTTAATATTTTCTCTATTTTATAGGAAAGGGATGGTATGTTAATTCCCCAGAACATTCCTTTCCTCATTTTATATATATTTAGTGAGCTCTAATACCAAGCATCATTCTCAGCATAGTAAGTAAAAGTGTCATCAATAAAGCAAACCAAGGGCTGTATGATTTCAGAATCCAGTTTCTTTTTTTTTTTAAGATTTATTTATTTATTCATGAGGGACACAGAGAGAGAGGGAGGCAGAGACATAGGCAGAGGGAAAAACAGGCTCCTCAAAGGGAGCCCCATGCAGGACTCGATTCTGGATTCCAGGATCACGATCTGAGCAGAACACAGGCACCCAACTGCTGAGACACCCAGGCACCCCATCAGAATCCATTCTTTACAGTGGGTCAATAAAAATGGCCCAATAACGTAAATATGTTTGCATGTGAACCTTCTTTTGGGTTTACCATTGTGATGAGATAGGGAGCTACTGCTTCATACAACATGGGCAAATAAATTGTTTCATAACTATTTAAATTATTTCAAGTACATTTAAATTATCAAAGGTAAGTCTGGAAGTTGAACTCCAATATAATTTCTCTATTGTAATTAGAAAGATGGATTAATAACTTGTCTTTTTAATGTAATTTCCTTCTTGTATATTCAAAATGCAACATCTTCAAGCATTTTCAAACTGTTGTAGTAAGATTATTGCTAATTCATAACTTAGGATATTTCACTTTGGTGAAGTTTACAATGTCACTTACTTTGAAGAAATAATGTGGTAATCAGTGATAGTTTACATAAAATTACAGGAAAGCTTGTGAATTTGAAGAGTGATGGAGGTTGTATTTAACTCATTTTTTAAAACAAGCTATTTTATTGATGGCTGATTTCTTTGTTAGTGACTTCTGCATTTGTTGAGACGCACTCAAATGCTATTTACTTGTACAATGTTATTAGAGTTATAATATTCAACTTTTTTTGAAAAAAATTTATGATTTAAGATTTCTATGCTTCTGGGTTTCCTTTTTTTTCCTTTTTTGTAACACATGCAACTTTTCTGTTTATATGTTCACATCTAGTTTTTATTTTTGAGAGGCAGGATTTCGTTTGTGTTTTTCTGTTTGAGAGAAACAAACAGCATTAGCCACCTTGTGCATGTGAGACTTTTGTGAGAAAAATGAAATGCTGTCGCATATTTAAAACCATTCTAAAAAACAACAATACAGCCATGAGAGTAAGTGCCATCTCACAGTGGTTACTGCTATAGCCGCAGTTGTGGCACAATTTTGGCAAACAAGACTAACAGGGCTGAACACCTTTCAAAGCAATTTTTATCTTGGAACAAATATAGAGATGAATTACTCAGCAAGGACTTGGCAAGAAAGATGGGTTACTATGAGCAAATGCTGGTGAATTTAATGACTCTTTGGGAACATGTAGTCACTCACAAGTCTCTGGGGGTCTAAATTTGGGTAATTCACAAGGGTAAAATTGCCCAGTCTAGTTGAAAGAGGCAGACTTATACATTGTTTTTAGACAGCAATTTTGACATGAGAGGAACACAGGAAACTAGACAGGACATAGTAATATTATGTTAATGACTTTCATTTTGTCATGGTGCAACAGTTAATTGATTCCATGAGGAAGATGGAACAAAAGTGAATTCCTAGAAATGTCTTTCTCCTTCTAGGAGGAGAACAATTAATTAGGCAGGATATCTAATTTTAAATCTCTTTGATTCAAAAAGAAATTTTTCTAATAAGTAGGGATTCAGAGTGTGGGGAAATGTCATTTGACTAAAGGGAAAAATACTTTGAAATATTCACATTCCCTTAAACAACTAAATTAGATTAAACACACCCTGTTTGGTTTTGCTGGACACTGGGCTGTTTGAAGGGATGATTTACCAAGTATAACATATTCTCTTGTTTCTCAATATATTTCTCTTCCCAGGCCTTCAAAATACTGGGCCTGTTATCTATTCCTGCATTTCACCACTGAAATAAAATTAATACAAATATATGTTTCTGAACACAGTTAAAGCTTTTCATGTGTTTCTTCTACTTCCATCCAAGATGGAGTAATAAAGACTTGTCATTTGAAGGAAATAGAAAACCTGGCAATATATTTATAAAACAATGGTTTTTAGACATTGGACAAAAGATAACACAGGACTGTGATATCCTATAGAAAAGAGACAAAGTAAGGTCTACAACTATATTAGTTTACTGCTTAGCTTATGGAAGGTGCAGTCAGAGATCAGAGAGCTTGCTAAAATGAGGAGAAAGAAAATTGAACCCACAAAAGCCAAATTAGCTAGAATTTGCAGGACAATGTACCAGTGAGGAGGGAGCAGCACAGAGATAGAGCTCTAGTGACATGCAGAGACCTCCCACAAGTGTTTGGTTGAATACTCATCTCCATAATGCATGAGAGAAAACTGTCTGAAATCAGGGTGGGGAACATATTACAAAGAGACTAGGGCGAAAAATTCTTAGAGCTCAGACTGGCTGCTAATAGTCTATGTTTCCACCATCCAAGTGGAAATAATTTGTCATACAAAAGTCATTGGGTAGGATGCTTAGAAGAGTTTCAGCTTAGTTGTGGTCATAAATTGGCTCTATGCTAAAGGCTGCTTTTGACATATCTCTATAAAACTTGAAACCTTTAAGCTTCAAAATGATTTACCCCATTCCGAGTAACTTAACTGCATGCCAGAACAAAATCCTATGTTGTTTAAAGGAATACAGCAAAACCCAGCAAAGAACAACATAAAATTCAGAATGAATGGCATCAACTACAAAACTAACTAGCCATGCAAAGAAGCAGAAAATGTGATCATTATTTTTTTTAAAGATTTTATTTGTTTGAAGGAGAGAGCACAGAGGGAGAGTGAGAGGGAGAAGCAGATTCCCTGCTGAGTGGAGAGCCCTACAACACGCTTGATCCCAGGACCCTGAGATCATGACCTGAGCTGAAGGCAGATCCTTAACTGACGGAGCCACCCTGGTACCCCCAGAACATGTGATTATAATTACATGAAAATAGAAATGAATCTAGAAAATATCCCTGGAAATTAAAAAGATTATGAAACTAGCAAATGAGGATGTTAAAACAATAATTATATATGTGCTCGATATATTAAAAAAGGTACATGATGAAAAGAGAAAAATAGCCCAAATGGAACTTCTAGAGCTGAAAAGTACAATATGCAAAATGGATAATACAGTTGATTAGGGTCAACAGCTCATTAGACAGCGTAGAAAACAGCAAGCTCTCAGCCATAGAGACTATCCAAAAGGAAAAGCACAGTGAGGAAGAAAAGATGGAGACAAATGAGCAGAGCATCAGGGACCTGTGGGATAATGTTAGGCTGTCTAATATACATGTAATTGGAGTCATATGTGAAGGTGGGTGGGAAACAGAAAAATATTCAGCAAAAAGGGACCAGATATACTTCCAATTTTGAATATAAAAGGAAACCAGAGGAAAAAAGACTCATCAGGTACAGGAACAAAGAGAAGAATTATCACAGATTTCTTGTCAAAAACCATGCAAACTAAAAGATAGCTTTACTTTTGTTTTTTAAAAAGTAACTTTAATGTTCTGGAAGGAAAAAACTTTGAATTTCATAATACAATTTGTTTCAAAATGAAGGCAAATGAAGTGTTCTCTCTCTCTCTCTCTCTCTCTCTCACACGCACACACACACACACACACACATAGCTGAGAAAATTTGTTGCTGGTAGACCTATACAAGAAATGTTAAAGAAAATTTTTCAGTCAGAAGGTTCATAAACTATATTTTTCTTGATTAAACCTACTTATAAATATTGACATTCTTCTTTTAATCTGGTGTATTTTACCATAAAATTTATATTACCTGAAATCAATATTGCATTTTTACTTATTTTTGTCAAAACTAGCTGCCCTCATCTTTTCATTTGTAATATTTCTAATATATTTATTTAGGTATATCTTTTCCAATGATGATACTTTTTTTTTTCAAGGATGATACTTTGAAAGCTGTTCTATAGATGACTCTGGAGTGTTTCTGAGGCTTTATTTTTTATGTAAGTATGTTTATATTCTAAATTTTAGGGAATATTGGTTTATGTGCATGCATATAAATGGCCCACATTTTCTTTGCTTTTATATTTTATTTTTTAGGAGGCTACTAAACTGTTGGCTAAAGTGGTTGTCATTTTACAGTTCAACCATAATTTAAAAAAAAACATTTACTTGCTTTGCCAGTTTAAAAAAATTATACATTTTAGAAGTTTTTTTAAAAAAACTGAGATAAAAAATAAATAAACTGAGATAAAATTAGTATATTACATAACTTTTAGGTATACAACATTATAATTCAACATCCATTTGTGTTACAAAGTGATCATCACCAAAGCCTATTTACTATCTGTCACCATATATAATTGACCTCCTTTATCTATATTGCTCACCCTCCAATTCTCTTCCCCTCTGATAATCATCTATGTGTTCTCTATGTTTATTAGATTTTTGTATTGTTTCGTCTATTTGTTTCGTTTATTTAGATTCCACATATGAAAGAAATCATATGGTATTTGTGTTTCTGTGACTTAATTCACTTAGCTTAATACCTTCAAGGTCCAGCCATGTTGTCACAAATGCCAAGATTTAATTCTTCTTTATGGTGAGTAGTATTTTTTTAATGTCAAAATATAGAAGTTACCAAAAGAATTAGTTTTTCACTAAGTGAATCAATTAGTTCCTGGGGCATTGGCCATTTATTACATTGATAATATCAGTTGATAGGACAAGAAAATTTGCTGTATGATAGGTGCCTTAGTATACATGTACTTCTTTTCTTCTTCTTCTTCTTCTTCTTCTTCTTCTTCTTCTTCTTCTTCTTCTTCTTCTTTTCTTCTTCTTCTTCTTCTTCTTCTTCTTCTTCTTCTTCTTCTTCTTCTTCTTCTTCTTCTTCTTCTTTTCTTCTTCTTCCTACATATACTTCTAAAAACACAGGGGTCTGACACTTCAGCGAATCTTTTGGAATCCAAGAATCTTGGGCATGAAAAGAGATAGCTTCACAAACAATGAATTGCTGAACTCTTCAACATTTAGTAGGCTTGCTTAAATTTTGGCAGCAATTTATTCCACTTATTGGAGTACTGCCCATTTTATTAACTGGGTAACCTAAAAATGTGCCAGCATTGAGTAAGGCTTGAGCAAGAGAAGAACTCCATTTGGCCCAGGCTGCAGTACAGGCAGTTCAACTTCTTGATTTCTTGTGTCCAACGGAATTCCACATTGCTTAAAGTACCTATGGAAGATCAGAATGCTATGGCAGGCACTGATAAGAGAATTGGAGAGGAGACTCATACCTTTGATTTGAGAGATAGCGGGGATTGTGGTGAGGGCATTGTCTCCCCCATCACCAAAAAAGGTGGCAGGAACTTACTGGGACTGAGTCCATGCACAACTTCTGCCTCTCTCCTTCAGATGGACAAGTCTATGATATATTCTGTAAACTCATCAAGAGGTACCAGCAGAAAAGAATGTCTCAATACCCTACAACCAAAGACCAGCAAGAATACATCTGCTGTTGAACAAATTTGGTCTAATGTTTGTTACAGAGAAAGTAACGCATAGGGAACTGTGGGACATCTATGTAAGAAACTGTTAAAAATGATTTACACGTTTTAAACTGTGTTAGATATTCTGGAGGAGAGTTCAAGATAACTGTTCTTTGTTCAGGATTGAATGTGGTCAGGAAGCAAGGTTGATTCTATGATTGGGTATCTTAAATCTTACCTATAAGATGGGAGGAATAAAGTGAGGTTATATCTGTAACTGGTAAAGAAGTAGTAGGCACTCATATGAACATGGTTAGGAAGATACTTGGTTGTTTTTTTTTTTTTTTTTACTTGGTTGTTTTTAATGGCTTGGGCAATGTTCATGTTTTTATCTGTTTTAAGATATAATTATAATATGATTTTTTTTGTCCTAATCATTACAATCAGAGTGACCTTCTCTGATGCTGAAGGTCTGTGAAATTACTCTTGCCTAACAGAACACCGAGACCTAGCTGTGAGTGTCAGGCCAGTTCTTAGCAAAACCAAAGTCTAGCTGATAGTTCCAGGCCAGTCCTGTCTGTTGGGGGCTGTTTTTCTCTCTAAAGAGCCACCGTTGGGATCCCTGGGTGGCCCAGCGGTTTGGCGCCTGCCTTTAGTCCAGGGCGCGATCCTGGAGACCCGGGATCGAATCCCACATCGGGCTCCCGGTGCATGGAGCCTGCTTCTCCCTCTGCCTGTGTCTCTGCCTCTCTCTCTCTCTCTCTCTGTGACTATCATAAATAAATAAAAAAAATTTAAAAAAAATAAAAATTAAAGAGCCACCGTTCACAGCATGAATCTCAATAACACCTATTTATCTTGAACTTTTATCCCTCCTTGTCTCATTCTTCCTGGTTTTTCACTAGTACTCTTTGGAATGGAATCTGGCTCAGACCACTTTATTCTGGTTTGCACCTTCATTCTTTTCCAGACATGATAACTCAAACTGAGACATTCTTTTTGGGAAACAAAAATATTCTAAGTATTCTTCTTTTGGATGGGGGCAGCTCAGGATTGGCTCCTGGCAGCAGCCTTCTGTGGTGGCCATGTGGAAAGCATGCAGCATCTATCAGACTTGTCCTGGAGCAATGTGCCTGAGGAGCAGACAACAACCACATCCCACATCCTTTCAGATATCTTGCTCTTACATAAACCTCTAAGTGCAACTATAATCCTGAAAAATTAAAAAAGAAGATAGGTAGTAAAATTCTAATGTTATGAAGGAAAAAAATTAGAATGAACTAAGAATATCATCTATTGGTTATATTATGTTTCTACTACCAAAAAGGCTTAAAACAGTGATCAAGAAAATAAAGAGGCGGATCCTGTGCCGGAGGAGACGCAGGCAGCTAACCTGGTCTCCTTCGTGTGACCCTTACAGCCGCTGGTCTCAGGGCACAATGGCAACTCTTAAGGAAAATCTGATTGCACCAGTTGCAGAAGAAGAGGCCGCGATCCCAAACAATAAGATCACTGTAGTGGGTGTTGGACAAGTTGGTATGGCATGTGCCATCAGCATTGTGGGAAAGTCTCTGGCTGATGAACTTGCCCTTGTGGATGTTTTAGAACATAAAATCAAAGGAGAAATGATGGATCTACAGCATGGGAGCTTATTTCTACAGACACCTAAAATTGTGGCAGATAAAGATTACTCTGTGACTGCCAATTCTAAGATTGTGGTGGTGACTGCAGGAGTCCGCCAGCAGGAGGGAGAGAGCCGCCTCAGTCTGGTGCAAAGGAATGTTAATGTCTTCAAATTCATTATTCCTCAGATAGTCAAGTACAGTCCTGATTGTATCATAATTGTGGTTTCCAACCCAGTGGATATTCTTACATATGTTACCTGGATACTAAGTGGACTACCCAAGCACCGTGTGATTGGAAGTGGGTGTAATCTGGATTCTGCTAGGTTTCACTATTTTATGGCTGAAAAACTTGGCATTCATCCCAGCAGCTGCCATGGATGGATTTTGGAAGAACATGGTGACTCAAGTGTGGCTGTGTGGAGTGGAGTGAATGTGGCAGATGTTTCTCTTCAGGAACTGAATCCAGAAATGGGAACAGACAACAACGGTGAAAATTGGAAGGAAGTACATAAGATGGTGGTTGAAAGTGCCTATGAAGTCATCAAGCTAAAAGGATATACCAAGTGGGCTATTGGATTAAGTGTGGCTGATCTCAATGAATCCTTGTTGAAAAATCTCTCCAGGATTCATCCAGTGTCAACAATGGTAAAGGGCATGTATGGTATTGAGAACGAAGTCTTCCTGAGTCTTCCATGTATCCTGGATGCTCGGGGCTTAACCAGTGTGATCAATCAGAAGCTGAAGGATGATAAGGTTGCCCAGCTCAAGAAAAGTGCAGATACTTTGTGGGACATCCAGAAAGCCCTAAAAGATCTGTGATGTGACTTCTGGCTTCTAGGCTATAGAAATTTAAAACCATGATGTGATTAACTGTGAGCCTTTAGTTTTTCATCCATATACATGGATCACAGTTTGCTTTTATCTTCCTAAATATGTTAATCTGGGCTCACAGAATCAAAGCCCATGCTTGGTTTAATGCTTGCAATATGAGCCTTGAACAAATAAAATTAACTATTGTAGTGTGGAAAAAAAAAAGAAAATAAAGAAAATCCCAAATTCGTGGCTTGACAATTCAGACTTATAATTAGAAGTATTGACAGTGGCCAACTGAGGGCATGGTCTAAGAGAGGGGAAAAGGAAAGCCAGGTATTTAAATTTTCTTATATGTATTACTTTGTATATGTAAAAATTTTCTACAACAAGTATGTATTACTTTTGTACCCATGCCTGGTATTAACTTACACTATAAAGTTATTATTATTACATCTATCTGAATAGAAATTATAACTGATCTTGTTTGTATTGTTTATATTTTTTCACTAAAAATACCAACTCATACTTATGAAACTGAAAATTCTTGGTCTTTCTAAAAACTCCTGAAAATAAGAAGCAAAATTCCCACCTCTTGGTCATGTATATATGTCATTGGTAGTTATAGAAGCTACTAATGAGCCCATGCTTATTTGTAGTCAAATCCATGATGAGAGAGATCACAGGACATTAAGCAAGTAGCAGACCAACGGCAACATCCTAAGTTGCTGTGGGCAGATAGATAGATACTTAAATGGGTCATACAGGAAATGTTACGACATTCACTTTTGTGGGAGTGGGGGCAGGTAGAGTCTGTTTTCAGCTCTAGCTTCAGCCAGGAAATGTCTTTTTCTACTGAAAGAAGTGTCATTCTACCAATCCCCCTTTCCATTTCCACACTCTTGTAAAAAGTCAGGTTCAGTCAGTGGCTAAAGCACATGGGCCTGTCCATTATGAGAAGACAGATTGTTCATGGGAAGAGACTGAGTGAGACTATTGGGTACAGAGCGTATCAGCAGGACTCAGAACCTTGCATGGTAATTGGTTGATGCAGACTCACCACCTAATGATGGTGAGCGATCAAAGAGTAAAATGGAGAGAAAGAGCACAAAGATCTTGAGACAGTGCAGTAGAGTGGGGCAAGAATAAACAAGGGATACGATGCACAGAAAGGACCCAAATGATGTTAGGACTAAGCCCTCCACTGGTACTCATAGTTATCTGGACGTCATTATGATTGAGAAATTAGGAAGTATAGGTACACATCTGAAGGTACAAATTGAAAATCTCAGTATATTACCAAAGTAATCAATATGATTAAAAAGATAAACTACAAATTTGAAAAATATTAGCCACAAAGCAGTTATCATTTCTTTCTTTCTCAGTATGTGCCTGATATTGTGCTGAGGAGTTTATGTGCCTTGGTATGTGTGATTCTCACAATACTTTGAGGTAGGCACTGTTATTTCCTTCATTTGGAAACTTGATGTTCAGAAGCACCAAATAACTTCCTTAATCCTGTGGCAAACTGCTGGCAGGGCTTGATTCAGACCCAGATGACTGATTCCAGACTCTGCATTCTTAATCACTGTGTAGACAGACTGTCTTTTCAAACTCACCAAAGGTCATTATCAAATATTTTGTGAAGAGCATTGGAAACCCATCATTATCTATAGCATATTCCTCAGAGTTTTGGGAGTATGACTGGGTAGAGAACATTTTGGAGTGCAGATTTAGCATCTTGCAACAGATTTTGTTATTATGGAACAAGGTATTAGCAAGGTATGGAACATTTTCAGTTACTGATATTTGTGGATAATTGGGTCATGTGGACTGCACCAAGTATTAAATGACAAGTTGTGGTGCCTCGACTGAGCAGGAAAGGTAATTAAATTCTTAGTAAGGTTCATTTCTCTCTGGGGAAGCTACTTTTCACACTTCTGCAGTGTGAAATGCTACCACAGAGGTTCTTAACAGTTGGCAAGTGTTGATCTAGATTGAAAGGTTGTGTAGTGAATAAATTTGTTTTGGAATCAAATAAATATCACTTAAATTTGGAAATAGATACATTTATAGAGGGTTATAAACTTATAAGGTAATAAAAGTAAGCACCCAAAATATGAGAACATTTTTTTAAATTTCATATGAAAATTTGTTTGGAAATCAGTAAATATTTTGCAAAAATAGGAACATCTCTTACATTTTTTGTTTCTATGGGTTCAATTTTTTAGATCCACGTATAAGTGCAATCATATAGTATTTGTCTTTCTCTGTGCGATTTATTTTAATTAGCATAATGACCACAAATTTCATCCATGTTGTTGCAACTGGCAAGATTTCTTCTTGCCTCTTCCTGAATTATATATAAATATATATGGCATATAATATACATTTATATGGCATTTTCTTTCTTCTTCCATACATTGACAGACTCTTAGGTTGTTTCTGTGTCTTGACTATTGTGACTAAGGCATCAATAAACATGCAAGTGCAAATATCTCCTTGAGAAAGTGATTTCATTTACTTTGGTACAGAAAAGTGGGATTGCTGGATCATACGGTAGTTCTATTTTTAATTTTTTGAGGAACCTCCAGACAGTTTTTCCTTTTTTTTTTTCCAGACAGTTTTTCCATAGTGGCCATGGCAATTTACATTCCCACCAACAGTACATAAGAATTCCCTTTCCTTCACGTTCTTGCCAACACTAATCTCTTGCCTTTTTCATAATAGCCATCCTTACAGGTGTGAGATGATATCTCATTTGATTTGCATTACCCTGATTATTAGTAATGTTAAGCACCTTTTCATGTACCTGTTGGTTGTCTGTATGTCTTCTTTGGAAAAATATCTATTCATAACTAACATCATATGCAATGGTGAAAAACAGCTTTTCCTCTAAGGTCAGGAAAAGACAAAGATATCTATTCTTACGTCTTTTATTCAATGCAGTAGTAGAAGTCTGCCACAGCAAGCAGACAAGAAAAAGAAATAAGAGGCATCCATATTGGTAAAAAAGAAGTTAAACTGTCACTTTTTGCACATGACATGATACTATACTAAACAAACAAACAAACAAAACTAAAGATTCCACAAAAAACCCTGTTAGAAGTAATAAATGAGTTCAGTAAAATTGCAGGATGCAAAATTAATATCTAGAAAATCAGTAGCCTTACTATACACTAATGAAGTAGCAAAAAGACAAATTAAGAAAACACTTCCATTTACAATTGCACCAAAAAGAATAAAATATCTAGGAATAAACTTACCCAAAGAAGTGAAAGGCTGAAACTATATAAAACACTGATGAAAGAAATTGAAGGTGACACAAAGAAATGGAAATACAGTCCATGCTCATAGATTACAAGAATCGATATTGTTAAAATGTCAATACTACTTGAAGTGACCTATAGGTAGAAAGCAATCCTTATCAAAACATCAATAACATTTTTCACCAAACTAGAACAAACAATACTAAAATTTGTATGGAACCACAAAAAAAACTGAATAGCTAAAGAAATCTTGAGAAAGAATAAAACTCAAAGTATCTCAATTCCATATTTCAAGATATCCTGCAAAGCTGTAGTCCCCAAAACAGTATAAACACATAGATCAATGGAGCAGAATGGAGTCCAGGAATAAACCTACATTTACATGGTCAATTATTCTGTGACAAAGGAGATGAGAATATACAATGAGGAAAAGACAAACTTTTTAATAAATAGTGCTGGAAAACTGGACAGTTAAATGCAAAAGAATGTAACTGAGCCACTTTCTTATTAAACCATACACAAAAATAAACTCAAAATAGATTAAAGACTTAAATGTGAGGCCTGAAGCCATAGCGTTCCTAGGAGAGAACATAGGCAGTAACTTCCTTTGACATTGACTGTAGAAGCTTTTTTCTAGGTAGGTCTCCTCAAGCAAGGGAAGAGAAGCAAAAATAAACTATTGTGATTGCATCAAAATAAAAAGAGTTTTCACAGCAAAGGAAACCATCAACAAAATATCTCCTGCATTTTTTAAAATTTTTATTTATTTTTATGATAGTCACACACACAGAGAGAGAGAGAGGCAGAGACACAGGCAGAGGGAGAAGCAGGCTCCATGCACCGGGAGCCCAACGTGGGACTCGATCCCGGGTCTCCAGGATCACGCCCTGGGCCAAAGGCAGGCGCTAAACCGCTGTGCCACTCAGGGATCCCCTATCTTCTGCATTTTTAATTGATATATTTCTCCCTAGATTAGCCTGAGGCATAAGAACCACAGAGTCAAGTTTTTAATAGTTGGGTCTGAAGCATTTCTTTTTTTCCATGAGGAATAAGTAGATCTAGCCTGGTAGATTTTATAAATGCCCAGGTTTTTATTTGAAATACATTATTTTATCTGACTGCCACTTTCTCATTGTAGATTAATATTAATATCTGACATACAGATTATTAGATATTCCTAATAGTGATTTTTCTGGCTTTCAAGGCTCATTCTTTTATTCAATGAATATTCACTGAAAGCCTTTGAAGGGGTCAAGCTCTCTTATGGTTCTGGAAACCATATACTTGGTCACAAGACAGACGATGTCCCTGCCCTTTTGGAGCAAGCCCTCTCATCAGGAAAGCTAGACAGTATTTAAAATTTAAAACTATATGTATCAGATGGTGATGAGTGCTCTGATGAAAATAAAGCAAAGTTCTTTAATAGGGAGGAACCTGGAGCTCCTTTTGTGTAGGCAGTTAGGGAAGACCCAGATGGCCAGCAGGAAGCACTGGTGCAAAATCAGTGAAAGCGCATCCCAGGCAGGGGAACTGATAGAGCACCCAGCCAAGAACCAAGAAGCAATCTGTTCAAGAACAGGATTATACAAATAACAGACAGCTTTATCTAGACAAAATAACCAGAGGATTACGTAGCATACTCTCTGTTGGTTAGGCCCCAATTCTATCCTTTCAAGTATCAACTGCCCATTTTGATAACACTGTTTTCTCTCTTTTTTATTTCAATTCAATTTGCCAATGTATAATACATCATTAATTTCAAATATAGTTTTCAATAATTTATCAGTTGAGTATAACACCAAGTGCTCATCATATCACATACCCTCCTTAATGCCCATCACCCAATTACCCCATCCCTCTGCTCATCTCCCCTTCAGCAACCCTTAGTTTGTTTCCCAGAGTTGAGTCTTTCATGGTTTGTCTCCCTCTCTGATTTTTTTCCCATTCAGTTTCCCCTTCTTCCCTTATGGTCCTCTGCATTATTTCTTATATTCTGCATATGAGTGAAACCATATAATGGTCTGATTGACTTATTTCACTCAGCATAGTACCCCCCAGTTCCATTCATGTTGATGTAAATAAATGGTATTTATCATTTATCTTTTCCGATGGCTGAGTAATATTCCATTGTGTATGTAGGTATCTATATCCATTGTGTGTGTGTGTGTGTGTATATATATATATATATATATATAATATATATATATCTTCTTTATCCATTCATCTGTCGAAGGACATCTCAGTAACACTGTTTTATTCACGAAGATGGCAGAAACAACAAAATTGACATTCTTGCATAGTGAAGAAAAGACTTATCTGTGGATGACCTGGAGAAGCTGAGTAATACAGCTATGACCAGTTTAATTGTTAATATATTAAGCATCAATTAAAGAGTTCATAGTTAATTTTCTATTAAAACTCTGAAGGAGGAAGACTATAATAAATATGACACAGAACCCAGCTTTATGTTAGAGCATGTTACTGAGAAAATATGCTACCTAACTCACAAGTTAAATATTGTTCATAGGGCTTTATTGGGAGGACCACGCTTCTGGATGTTTTTTAATCACAATGCATCCCAGCAGCACCGGCCCAAGCCTGTTATTTCCACCTGTAGCTCACGTGGATTTACTGTGGTGCTGATGTGCATAAATGTGGTTGTTTCTGCGGTTTTCATGCAGGTTCTGGAGAGTTACAGATTGTACGAAAGGTCGTAGGTCAGTTTACCTTTCCAGATACAGAACAAAGCAAAATTCTAAAATGCTGGTGCTTAGCAAAGTAATCTTCTAAGTTTAGTTTGGCTTCCCATGATTAAAAACAAAGAACAAATAAACAAAAAAACTTAAAAATAATTAAATATCATTAGCACAGAGTAATACCCTTGAGCCTATGGAGAAAACAAACAATAAATACACACACAATCTCTCAATTATGACTGCTGCTCTTATCCCTCTTTTCATTGTGTCTTAGCTGTGCTTTTTTCCTAAAGCTTGAGAACATTTTGTGGTATTTTTGATGGGAGAAAGGGTAATACAAAACATTAAGGGTCTTTAACTCATAGGAACTTGTGGAAAAAGGGAAAGATAATGGAGTCATTACAACTAAGCAAGCTAAGTGATCCAGGTTGTAAATATATTGGTAATTCGAGGATATTTAGAAATTTCTACTGATAAAGTTAATTAAGGAGTATCCTAGTTGGATACTCCAACCTTAAAAATTTCTTTCTGATATTTTAATATTTATTTAAGATTTTAGTGAGAGATGTTCTCTTTTTTGGGTCTTCCTTTTCCTCCTTTTGTCTCTTTATGGTAAGTTCAATCTTAGGGAGCAAAATGAATCTTTTTAAAGAAACAATAATTTCTGTTACTAAATTGCAGAATGGGAAGATGTGTTCTTAATTGTAGTTATCCTTAACCCTGACTATGCATTGGAATCGCCTAGACTCCTGCTTCTCAAACCTTATGTGCATGTGAATCATCTGGGGGGATTTTATTTTATTTCATTTTATTTTAATTTTTATTTATTTATGATAGTCACAGAGAGAGAGAGAGAGGCAGAGACATAGGCAGAAGGAGAAGCAGGCTCCATGCACCGGGAGCCCGACGTGGGATTCGATCCCGGGTCTCCAGGATCGTGCCCTGGGCCAAAGGCAGGCGCTAAACCGCTGCACCACCCAGGGTTCCGGGGGGGGGGGGTGGTGGTTATTAAAACAGATTTTTGAATCAGAAGTTCTGAGGTGAGGCCTGAGATTTTGCTTTTACAACCAGCTCGGTTATGTTGATGCTACTAGCCTGTGGATGACAATTTGAATAGCAAGGAGAGAGAGCTTATAAAAAAGACCAAGCCCAGAACAGATTCAGATTCATTGTATATAATGTGGAATGCAGGAATATGCATATTACAGAAACAATGTGATTTTATTTTATTTAATGTTTTATTTATTTTTTTTTTTTTTTGAGAGAGAGAACACAAGCAGGGAGAGCTATAGGCAGAGGGAGGGGAAGAAGCAGGCTCCTTGGTCTAGCTAGAAGGCAATGTCAGTTCTGATTGTGTATTAGAATCCCCTGCAAATCATTAATGGTGTGATTTCTGCACCTCAATAGTCTTAAAATGTTTATAAGCCAAAGGTGAAGTAAAGAACCATTATTCTAGGGGTTCAGAAAGGAGTTCTGTCATTGTATTAAATTAATTTAATTTTGTGAGATTTTGGGTCTGTGCACAATGTTAAGGGAAATAGTTCCTAATTATCAGTTAATTTTTTAAAGAGCTCATAACTCTGAAAACATCCATTGACTTAAAAAAGTCTAAATTAGAGATAGATTATTTTTTTTATAAAATGTCACATAATAACATAAACTCCTGAGCTCCTCTATTATCTTTAAATGTAATCTCACTCACTTATTTTTCAGTGTAATGTTACTACTATGGACAATATATAGTTAAAGTGAAAACAGTTTTAATTCTGTACATTACAAAAAATGATAGAAATCAGCCTTCTCCATTCTGTTCTATTTAATTATTTAAATTTAGTTTAATAAAGGTTTAAAGTTTAATTTTTATAAACAGAACTTCTTAGCATGTTATTAAATAATAAAATTTGGGGGTGCCTGGATGGCTCGGTGGTTGAGCATCTGCCTTAGGATTGGGTTGTGATCCTGGGGACCTGGGATCGAGTCCCACATCAGGATCCCCAAAATACTACTTGGAAGATATTTTATACATTTACTTACATTCTTCCTGCAATCTGGATCCTGCTCTCTTTTTAATATTAGGGATAACAGTTGAGTGGATCTGAATTTTTAAAGTTGTCTACTGGCACCTAGAGGGAGGATTTAACTGGAATATAGATGAGAAGCTCTTGACTGAGAGGATGATATTAGTAAAACTTCAAGATCAAGAGATTTTCAGTAATTGCCAGCAGGATTTGTTATCTAAAATAGAATTATAAAGATTTGCAAAATTCTTCACCAAAAGCTTCAACTATTTTGTAAGGAGAAGATCCTGTCAATTTGAATAAAAAATCATGAAGAATATTTTCAAGATTTATAACCAAGAAAATACTGAAAATCTTTTAATTAACCTCTGCTTTTGATTTCCAAAAATAGTTATGTGGAATATGTAGTGTGAAAAAAAGTATTTCATATTTTAAAACAAAAATACATCCTTTCTATTTATAATATTATTTTAGAGGAGTGCCTCAAGATTATATATAGTTGTCTCCTCAAGAGAATCAATCGAAAATTTGTTGAATGAAACAGTTTAGTAAAATGGCTGGCTATGGAATCAGTATCTTCTTTATACAAGCAATAGCTATCCTTATTTTAATGAAAAAGAATCACTTAAGAAAAAATGTAAGTAGAGGGGCAGCCCGGGTGGCTCTGCGGTTTGGCGCTGCGTTCAGCCCAGATTGTGATCCTGGAGACGCGGGATCGAGTCCCATATCGGGCTCCCTGCATAGAGCCGGCTTCTCCCCCTGCCTCTCTCTTGCTCTGTGCCTCTCACAAATAAATAAATAAAATCTTAAAAAAAAGAAAAAAGAAAAAATGTAAGTAGAGATACCAAAGACCCATATGATGAAAAGCTCCAAAATGTTGATACAGATTTAATGATATTTAAATAATTTGCCATATTTCTAAATGAGAAGACTAAAATAGACATTTTTTTCTAAATTAATTAGATTAATTAATTATATCTAAATGAAACCTAAGGGGCGCCTGGGTGGCTCAGTGGTTGAGCATCTGCCTTTGGCTCAGGTCATGATCCCAGTGTCCTGGGATCGAGTCCCAAATCAGGCTTCCCTGCAGGGAGCCTGCCTCTCCCTCTGCATATGTCTCTCCCTCTCTCTCTCTGCATCTCTCATGGATATATAAATAAAATTTTTTTTAAAAAAAGGAAAGAAAAGTCCAACAAATACTTCTAAAACTAACTGGGAAGAATACATTTCTAAAATGGTCTTTATAATTTTTTCTGTGTAGTAAAAGGAGTAATAGATGTACACTTCCTCATCAAGATTTAAAATTGTATAAACTGATAAAATATAAATCACTGGGGCACTTGAATAGAAATGTATAATAAATCAATGAAATAGAACAAGTAGGAACAAACCCAAGCATTTTGGGAAAATTTCGTACATGATGGATATGTTATTTCAAAATGATGGAATAAAGATAAATTATTCAGCAAATGATATTGGAACAACTATCTGTTAAAAAAATTAATGTTAGATTCCCTATCTCATAACTTTTTACCACAACATATTCCAGCTATAATAAATATTAAACTATAAAAGTAGAAGCAATATAAGTATTAAAAGAGAATATAGGTAAATATTTTTTAAGTCTTGATGTAGGAGGAAGGTCTCTCCAAGTAGGTCACCAAGGGTAAAATAATAAAGGAAAATATAGATAGACTTAAGTACATGCATTTTTAATCTTTGTATGCTAAAATCAGCATATAAATAATAAGCTAAGAAAATATTACAGCATATATAATGGATGAGATATACCATTAATACATAAGGAGCTATATTACAAATCAATAATAAAAAAAGTAACTACCCTAAACCAAAAGAATGGGTGGCATGTGCAGAGAAACCATAAAGGAAGAAATGTAAAAGAACAACAAACAAAAAAAATTAACCAAATAAATTGAAATTAAAGGAGATATTGTATCATTTAACCATTTTTGTATAACAGACATTCTCAAATCCAGCGACTAAATAAAACATTGGTTTTTTTTTTTTTTTTTTTTTTTTTTTTTTGGTTGACTGGGGGTTGCCTGCTTTGGGATGGTCTTTGCTAGTCTTGCTTTTGTTTCTATGTAGTTGGTGCCTGTATCTAGTTGAGGCTTGCCTGGGATTATTTAGCTAGGGCAGTCCTGCTCCCTATGTCTTTCATACTCCACTCGAGTTCCATGTATTTCTCATTCTTTTTTTGAGAGGGATCAGTGGGCCAGCTCATGTACTTGTCTTATGGCAATGGTAAAAGTATTAAGAGTGCAAGCCCAGGTGTGCAAGTCATTGTGTATCAAGCCTCTGCTTGGGTAATACCTGCCAACATATCATTGAGCAAAGCAAAGACATGACCAAACTCAGAATCAAAAGGCAAGAAATTTATCTTTTAATGGGAGGGATTGCAAAGTCACATGGTAGAGGACATGGGTAACTAGGCAGCAACAAAGATTGAGATCATCATAATCTATTATATATCGTCTTTTACACATCGGTTAGTATTCTTTACAGAGCTTATATAATAAATATTCAGTGTTGTTGAGTGTTAGAAAATTGGTACTCCTATTTCCTATTGCTGGTGGGAGTGTAAATGAATAATAAGCTCTTTGGAAAGATATTTTAGGAATGTGCTTCAAAATTCTTTTTAATAAAATGTGTATTTCTGACCCAAGAGTTCCATTTTTAAGAATTTATTGCAGGAAAATAATAACTAAAACATGGGAAATTGCATAAGTTTAATCCAGGCTAATGTAGATGCAGTTGCGCATGTAAGACTATCATATCTGTGTGTGTGTGTGTGTGTATATATATATATATATATATTTCATAGTTGACATCATTTTTGATCGATTGATGCTTGAACCTATTTTTTTAAAGATTTATTTATTTATGATAGTCACACACACACACAGAGAGAGAGACAGAGACATAGGCAGAGGGAGAAGCAGGCTCCATGCACCGGGAGCCCGACGTGGGACTCGATCCCGGGACTCCAGGATCACGTCCTGGGCCAAAGGCAGGCGCTAAACTGCTGAGCCACCCAGGGATCCCTGATGCTTGGACCTATTATATATTTTGAATATCATCTCTGAGTGCAAAGATATTAATCACTAAATTGTTTATAATAGTAAATACTTGGAAATGTTCTTTGAGGATTTCATTATAATTAGCTTGGGGAAAATACATGGGTAACAGTAATGTGTATTGTGAAGTCAAAACATTCCATGGCAAATTGCTGCAGTTCTAAAAGGAAAGATTTATCCAGTCACACCACAAATAATAGTCTTTTCCCTTTTGAACAAAGGGACATGACTCAATAAAATTAGTAAGAGAAATTCAAATGTATAGAAAGTAGAGTATTAGTAAGGCAGGTATGGACACTTTTACACGGTTTTATACAGACACACACACACACACACACACACATATATATATATATATATATATATATATATATATATATATTATATATACCCAGCCATGGTTTCTATAAAAATTGTGCTTGCTTGGTTTTCTCAAAGGAGGAAATATTTCAGGGTTTATGGTAAAGTCATTTTGGAGTTAGAGAAGCCTAGTTTGGAAAGGATTCCACATTTTTCATGCTTTTTTCATTCTTAATAAAAAAAGTAAGTCTGATTTGATGAATGGAACATTGTTAGAAGTCAGAAAATATTTCTGTTTCTCATTACACTTTTCATTTGTCACATGACTTTGATGACCGACCCTCCTTCTAGCATGAGAGTCATTAATCAACCAAAGGTATGTAGAGCATTTGCTATTTTAATGCAGATATTTGTAAACTCATGAATAATAGCTAAATATAAAACTCTCTAAGAATCATTTTATTTTACTATTATTTTTTTTAAAGATTTTTTATTTATAGAGACACAGAGAGAGAAAGAGAGAGAGAGGCAGAGAGAGAAACAGGGCTCCATGCAGGGAGCCTGACATGGGACTCGATCCTGGGTCTCCAGGATCACACCCCAGGCTGCAGGCGGCACTAAACTGCTGTGCCACGGGGGCTGCCCAGAATCATTTTATTATACACTTTGAAGATCCCCTAAATATTTTCTGCTTTTGAGTAGAAAGTAAGAAAATTAATTTAAAACTTAACTAGCCATATTATCTTTTAAAAAGCAAAAGAGCAGCAGGTACTTTTATTTTATTATTTGAAGCAATGAGAGACTATGGGGAAGGAAACAGGCATGCAGAAAATGAAGAATTCTTTGATTTTTATTGAAAAATCCAAATTTAAATGACAGACTTTGCAGATTTGAGACCATTGTTCCATAGGTTCTGTATTTCAAAGTTCTGTATGAGATTTGACTTAAAAAGTGAGTTCTGTTGCAAAAATAACTTTTGAAAAACCTTTAATTTGTTCCATCTCCACAGTGTATCAATGAAGAAACTGAAATTCAGAGTAGGCCTCTGCTCTAGCTTGGTGGTTAATAACACCTGATAGGTGTAGTTGAGCAAAATGCTTTCATAATATTGTCACATTTGGTCAGCACTGCTATCACGTCACCTAGCCTGAATGGGTATCAGTAACCACCATTTGCCAGATGAAGAAATGGACACTCAAAGTCTGACACGTCCGACTCTTGATTTAGGCTCAAGTCATGACCTCAGGGTGGTGCGATCGAGCCCTGCATCAGGCTCCATGCTCGGCAGGGAGTCTGCTTGCTATTCTCTCCTGCCTCTCCCTAGCTTGCTTGTTTGCTGACAAATAAAATATTTAACAAAAAAGGAGGGCAGCTCCGGTGGCTCAGCGGTTTAGCACCGCCTTCAGCCCAGGGCCTGATCCTGGAGACCCGGGATCGAGTCCTACATAGGGCTCGCTGCATGGAGGCTGCCTCTCTCTATGTATCTCTCATGAATAAATAAATAAAATCTTAAAAATATAAAAAAAAAGCAAGGCTTTTTAACAACTTACCCAAGAGATGGAATGCCTATCTCAACTCCTAGTCCATCTTCTCCTCCCTCATTCCTTCTCTAAAGCACTTTCTATCTGACCAGGCTGCCTTCTCTCCATCATGGTTCTTTATGTTACATGCTCCAAACCAGGGAAGTTGTAGCATTCAATTCATAGTATTTAAAAAAGACTTCCTCCATTGAAACTGCTATTATTAAAATGATTAATGTCAAAACAACAGTCCTGTGTATAAATATGTCCAATAATGACAAAAACTAACCAGTAAGTACTCAGAACTGTATGAGTTTTACTTAGTAATTTTACAAGATTAGTTTTACTTAGTAATTTTACAAGATTAGCGTGGGGATGTGTGTGTGCAAATTACTTTGTGTTTTTCTTTTGTAGCAGATTTTAATAAATGGTATATTTGTAACTTTAAAAGTTATATTAAAAACCTGTAATTTGAACACTGAACTACTGTAGGCATAAAAGTTCTTTATTTTCACAAGTATTAGTGATATAATTGATTTTAAATTGGTTTTTATGTGGTGTATTGTATTCCTTTCAAGTGAACTAAATTTCTATAGATTCTATATGTTCATTAAAAACATTTGCTTAATTTAATTACAACTCTTAGGAGTGGAGATGATGGGTGGGGAAATGTGTTCCTGAGGCTTTGCTATTGTGTATGTCTTTCCTGTAAGTTGAGATATGCCTAAAAATCTGCATTGGTCTCTCAAGGATCTATTTGCTGAGGGACTAGGGAGTCCATGAAAAAGCACACATTTTAAGAATCCCGGTTCAATGAAATATGTTTTGTGAAGCTCTTATCTGTCCTCAGACATAAAAAATAAAATAAATGATAATGGCCACATTATATTTCATTATATAGATCTGCTAGATTTTAACCATTCCACTTGTTAAACATTTAAAATACTTAAAGTGTTTCTGAATGTTTGCTGTTATTTAAAATAAAACTGAAATGACCGTCTTAGTGCATGTAGCATTGCATGTATCTCTAATAATTTTTATTTATTTCTAAAGATTTCTTTATTTCAGACAGAGAGGGAGAGAGAGAGAGAGAGAGAGAGAGAGAGAGAGAGAGAGAGAGAGACACCAGGAGGGGGAGGGGCAGAGGAAGAGAGAATCTCAAGAAGACTCTGCCCTCAGAGTGAAGCCTGATGGCAGCTGCGATCTGAACTGAAACCAGGAGTCTGAGGCTTAACTGACTGTGCCATACAGGTTCCCCTTTAGTAATTTTTATAAGAGGAACTCCTATAAATGCCATTATTGTACTAATTTATACTTCCACCAATTTAAAATAATCTTTCTACTGCAAAATTTCACTTATCTTGAATTATATGTCATTTTACTAACATTCCTAATGAAAAATGATTGCTCTGTATATTAGTGTATTTCCTGTTTTATATCAGAGTGAACTTTTTTTGGATTAGTTATTTATTTGAGAGAGTGAGAGTGAGAGAGAGCGAGCACGAGCACAAGCATCAGCATGAGCAGTAGGGAGGATCAGAGGGAGAGGGAGAAACAGGCTGCCCACTGAGCAGGGAGCCTAACTCAGGGCTCCATCCCAGGACCCTGGGATCATGACCTGAGCCAAACGCAGCCACTTAAGTGACTGAGCCACCTAGACACCCCTCAGAATGAATCTTTAAAAATATATTTACCAGTATGTTTTTGTCATCTGTAAGTGACATGTATCTTTCTACGTCTGTGATTTATGTAAAACGATATATGGAATCAGAGAATCTGTGATTCTCTCTAGGGTTATTGCTGGGTTGAAGGATGGTGGCATTTGTTTTCCTTAAACTTTTCATAAGTTTCTGACCATATAATATTTTATATATAAAAAAGCAATACAAAATGATTAATGTCTCTTTCTTTGCAAGGAAGAGACATAAAATAAGACAAGATTCATATGTATTATCTAACATGTATGAAATTTAATTGGATGTTTTAATAAGACTTATTTAACATATGAAGGTGTCATTCCATAGAAACAGTACCCATTTGCCTCAAAGGAGCTGTTTTTCATCTCTGTAGCAGTGTGAATGGGGTAGGACTATAAAAATATTCACTGGGGATACAGCAAAACTGATGTCTTGAAGATATCTCCAAGATTTGTGAGATGCCAGGTAATAACATATTTCCATATGTTATTCCATATATTCCATATATGAGGCAATATAGTGAGGTAGTTGAGTACACAGCCCCAGAACCAAATTACTCGAATATTACTCCAAATATTACACTTACTACTTGTATGACCTTAAGCAAGATAAATTTATTTGTGTGCCTCAGCTTCCTCATCCGTGAAACAGGATATAAGTAGAACCTACATTTTAAGGATTTTTTTTTTATTTATGATAGTCACAGAGAGACAGAGGCAGAGACACAGGCAGATGGAGAAGCAGGCTCCATGCACCAGGAGCCCGACGTGGGATTCGATCCTGGGTCTCCAGGATCGCGCCCTGGGCCAAAGGCAGGCGCTAAACCGCTGCGCCACCCAGGGATCCCCATTTTAAGGATATTATAAAGATGAAATGAGAAACTGCACAGAAAGGACCTAGAAATGGCACTTAATAAATTCTTTAAAAAATAATGACTACTGTAATCAGGGACTTATTATATATGTTTACCAAATTTCAGTTTCCTGTAGACAAACACAATTACCATATAGTTAAATGGGGACGAGGATTGTTATAATTTCATTTGCTTTTTCTGAAAGTCTCTGTGACACCAAGGCACTGGAATGACATTAACAAAAGCAGAACCATGGAAAAGCAAAAATTATGTTCATGGAACAGTAAAAAACCTACGTAGTCCACAGCATAATATTATTCTAATATGCTATTATTAATTAATATTAATGAATTAAATATCTCATATTTTGCCTTAACATAAAGATGAAATTTTTTTAAAGATTTTATTTATTTATTCATGAGAGAGACAGAGACACAGGCAGAGGGAGAAGCAGGCTCCATGCAGGGAGCCCAATGTGGGACTGGACCCTGGGTCTCCAGGATCACGCCCAGGGCCAAAGGTGGTGCTAAACCACTGAGCCACTCAGGCTGCCCATAAAGATGAAACATATTGGAAGACTTAGCTTAATCTTTTATACAATAGTTATATAATATTATACAATATTTACAAAATGAATAGCTATATACCCTGGCAATGTGTTTCATGTTTTCATTTTAATTCACTACTAGGTGACAAAGTTTCAGCTATTTTTTTTTTAACCTTGGAGGAAGACAGCCGGTGGGGATAAGGCATTGTCCAGAATAATTTTTCTCTAGTAGGAAGACCCGAAAGGACAAGAAGGAGGACAAAGAAATGCAAAAGCTGGAGGCATCACACTTCCTGATTTCAAACTCTATTCCAAAGCTATATTAATCAAAATCATATGGTGTCAGCATAAAAACAGGCACACAAACTAGTTGAACAGAACTGAGAATCAAGAAATAAATCCACACATATATGGTGGATTATCCTTCATAAGGATACCAAGAATGTACAATGGGAAAAGGGAAATGTTGTGAAAACTTGTTATTCACATGCAAAAGAATGAATTTGGACTTTCATACCATATACAAAAATTAACTCAAAATTGATTAAAGACTTAAATGTAAGACCTGAGACCATAAAGCTAGAAGAAAACAGCAAGTAGTCTCCTTGAATCAATCTTGGCAATGATTTTTCCACTATTTCACCAATAGTACAGCAACAAAAGCAAGAATAAACAAATGGAACTATATCAAACTAAAAATCTTCTGTACAGAAAAAGAAATAATGAAGAAAATGAAAAGGCAACCTACAAAATGGGAGAAAATATTTGCAAACCATATATCTGAAAAGAGGGTAATATAAAAACTATATAAGGAACTTATGCAACTTAACAGCCAAAAAAACCCCCACAAGTAACTTGATTAAAAAATAGGCAAAGGACCTATAGACATTTTTTTTTCAAAAAAGACACACAAATAGCAGCAGGTATATGAAAGAGTGTTCAACATTGTTAATCATCATCAAAACCACAATGAGATATCACCTCACTATTAGAGATTTGCCATTAACATGGGATAACAAGTGTTGGTGAGGATGAGGAAAAAAGGGAAAACTTGTGCACTGTTGATGGGAACCATAAATTGGTCCACCCCTATGGAAAACACCATGGAGTTGCCTCAAAAAATTAAAAACAGAACTACAAAAAATAGAACTACCATATGATCCAGCTATCTGATTTCTGGATATATCAATCCAAAGGAAATGAAATCAGCACCTCAAAGAGCTCTTTGCATTCCCATATTCATTGCAGCATTGTTCACAATATCCGAGGCATGGAAACAACTTACAAGTCAGTTGATAAATGAATGGATAAAGAAAATGTAATACGTATACACAATGTAATATTATTTAGTGATAATAAAGAAGGAAATTTTGCCATTTGCAAAAACATGGATGAACCCAGAAGACAGTATGCTAAGTGAAGTAAGCCAGACACAGAAAGTGAAATACTATATAATCTCACTTATATTTGGAATCTAAAAAAGTCTAAGTTATAGAGCCTGAGAGTAGACTGGTGGTTGTCAGGGGTTGGGGGTGGGATAGAGGAAATAGGGGAGAATGTTAATCAAAGAATATAAATTTTCAAGTATAAGATGAAAAAGTACTTGGGATGTAATGTACAGCATCATGATTATAGTTTATAATACTGTACTGTATATTTGAAATCTGCTAAGAGAGTAGTGTTCTTAAGTGTTCTTACCACAATCACATACAAAAGGTAACTATATGAGTTAAAGTATATGTTAATTAACTTGGTTATGTAATCATTTCACATTGTGTATTAAATCGTCATGCTGTACAACTTAAAAAAATCACATTGTACAACCTAAATACGTACAATTCTTACTTCATACCTCAATAAAACTAGAAAAAAATCACTTTTAATTTTTTCTTATGGAATAAAAGTCTCAACTAAATTTTACTGAAGCTCTTCATGGTGTTCTCTCCCAGAACTTTGGAATTATTTGTCTTGAAAAATTCCCTTAAAATGCTCTCTAGGCTGAAAGAGTTTCACAACATTTTCATGTTTATACTCACCTTGTAAATCTAGAACCCCAAACAGCTGTTGGGCTGGTTACCAATGAATTATTCTGGTCAGCTGCTTTAGGCTGCTATTTTAAGGTCACTATGCAGTGTATACTTTTTTTAAAATTTATTTATTTATTTATGATAGTCACGCACACACAGAGAGAGAGAGAGAGGCAGAGACACAGGCAGGGGGATAAGCAGGCTCCATGCACCGGGAGCCCGATGTGGGATTCGATCCCGGGTCTCCAGGATCGCGCCCTCGGCCAAAGGCAGGCGCTAAACTGCTGTGCCACCCAGGGATCCCCTGCAGTGTATACTTTTAAGAGAATCTCCCTAGTGTGATGTCATAGACAATTGATTATACTTCCATGTAAAGAAGGGCTTGGTGAGCCTCTGATCCTTAAATCATCCCTCTGACCATACTTTATTTCATTGTAAATGGAGATTACCATGCAGAGGAATACCTACTTTTTTCTGGTTAATTCTTTTATACTAAAGAATCATGTCATTCACATGTCAGAATATGTTCTCAGCTCTTAGAATTTCCATGACTTCAGACTCATTGAGAATTCTTTTTTTTTAAGTAGGCCCCATGCCCATCACAGAGCCCAACATGGGGCTTGAACTCACAACCACGAGATCATGAACCTGAGCCAAGATCAAGAGGTAGATGCTGAACCAACAGAGCCACTATCTTTTAGAAATTATTTTTGAAATATTTCATCTTTTGCTAATTTTTAATGAGTAGAAAATGTGACACAAAACACAGTGAAAATGAAGTAGCTTTTTATGCGGCCTTCACTAGGATGGGTTTCTCATAAAGGCTCTATTCAGTAGAACCTTATATTTACTGCATTCTAGGACTCTAGAGCAAATTCTGGAGCTGAGGCTTAGGTTTACTTATGTAAAACCTTCCCATCTCCCAGTTTAAAAGTCAATCTCACTGACATTCTGTTTCTTTTTCACATTTATTTTTTTTCTTTCTTGGTTTGGTGGATATTCCTGGATATTTATACATTTGTAATCATTAGGGAAAAAAAGGAAAAACACCTTAAAGGAGGCAAACCAAGAGATCTGATAGATTGGAAGTCACTATCAATGTGGAAATAGCCACACACTTGTTAGCACACTTTTAGTAATGAAGAGCAATTTTTATCATTAACTTGGATTCACTAACTTCTTAAAATGATTATGGATGTAAAAGTGGCTCCAATCCGCTGATGCTGTATGGTACTCTACAAAATTGTTTTTAGATAAAACAGGATAAGACATAATCCATTTCCTAACTTAAATATTATTTTTCAGCCATGAGCCAAATTTTTCTAGCTAAGTGAATTAAGAAATACAAATCCATTGCCACTAAGATACAGCAAAATCGCATTTTCTATTATTGTCTCATTGTTTCCTTCATCACTGCTGTACCATCATTAGTCTATTTTTCTGAATCACTCCTCTGGGTGACCCACAGCTAATTCCATGAGAATTTTATCCTGCTTCTTCTATTAAAGAGAATGATCTTGACGTCTCACGTCAGTTAGGGCAGTGTAAATAGAAGTAGCGATGTTGCATATTAGCTGCTTTACAGCTTCCGTGGGTCTCAGTGAAATTAAGACCTTTCCTTTCTTTCAATGACTGTATCCTGTACTTTCCTGAATTTGGCTATATGCTGCCACTCACATTTCTTCCCTGCTATCTCTTTTTCTCCATTTTGATGTGGCAATTCATTTGCCACAAGTAAAACAAGAAAAAACAGTTGTATGTGAGGATATGTGATATGTGGTTTAAAAAATTCATTTCTTGGGCAACCCCGGTGGCGTGGCAGTTTAGCACCGCCTGCGCCCAGGGTGTGATCCTGGAGACCCTGGATCGAGTCCCACGTTGGGCTCTCTGCATGGAGCCTGCTTCTCCCTCTGCCTGTGTCTCTGCCTCTCATTCTCTCTCTGTGTCTCTATGAATAAATAAATAAAATATTTGAAAAAATCCCTTCCTTCCTTCCTTCCTTCCTTCCTTCCTTCCTTCCTTCCTTCCTCCCTCTCTTTCTTTCTTTCTTTCTTTCTTTCTTTTCTTTCTTTCTTTTTCTTCTTTTCTTTCTTTCTTTCTCCATTTATTCACTCATGAGAGACACAGGCAGAGGGAGAAGCAGGCTCCCTATAGGGAGCCTTGATGTGGGACTCCATCCCAGGACCCTGGGATCACAAGCTGAGCTGAAGGCAGATGCTCAATCATTGAAACACCCAGGTGCCCCCACTTTTGTTGGTCTTTTAACCTTTTACTAAGCTTCAAGCAAAACTGACTTTCATTGTGCCAAAGAATATCCTTATTATATATATATATATAATATACACATATATATAATATACACATATATATAATTTGTGTGTATATATATACACGCACATATATGCTTATATATACACATACACATGTATGTTTATATATGTTTATGTATATATACACACACACTATAAACATTTAAAACATTATATATATAAACACACACTATAAACACATATGTGTGTGTGTGTATATATAAGCCTTGTAATTTCAAATGTATTAAGTAATGGTCATCATCATAAATTTTATATAATATTTGCTTTTCATTATTTAATATATTTTGTCTTTGGTATTATGTACCCAGTTCAAAGAACACAGGTCCATTTTTGCACCTTTCTTATTTATTGATACTTTATATGCACAAATGTGTACGATTCCTAAATGTATATTTATTTATATATTCTTATTCAATCATATAAAAGATTATCTCATAAGGAATTTGTCCCTGTCTTTTTATATTCCTAATACAATTTTGTCGTTACTTGGAGTGCTTATTCTTCTATATTTTATTTTAATTAATTTATTTTTTTAAAGATTTTATTTATTTATTCATGAGACACACAGGGAGACAGAGAGACAGAGACACAGGCAGAGGGAGAAGCAGGCTCCATGCAGGGAGCCTGACATGGACTTGATCCCAGATCTCCAGGATCAGGCCCTGGACTGAAGGCAGCACTAAACCGCTGAGCCTCCTGGGCTGTCCTATATTTTAAAACCATGAGTGTCAGACTGCTCTAGCCACCAAAGAAATTCTTGTGAACTCAAAAATATTTGTATTTTTTTAAAATTCAGTTTCAAAATAGAGCTAGCTTCCCCTGAGCCCCATAAACCAAGAAATCTTCTCTTAATTTGTGTCTATGAATTCCAATCATTGAAATATTCTATAAGTTCATCAAAAAAGTATAATGAACATTTAAGAGGCATATTTTTATGTTTCATTATAATTGTTAAGAAATTTTCTGTAGATATATATCTGTTGAAAAAAGTTTTTTATAAAATGATTTTTCTGATTATAACAAGTTTCATTGTAAAAATTCATAAAATCAGAATATAAAAATTATTCATATTCTCATCAGACAGCAATCATCATTACCTTAAAAATGGATATCTATAAATAAGCATTTTAGTGTAATTGAGAACTTTAATGGTAGTTAATTTTTTTCTCTTAACAGTATGTAACATGATCTTTGATGAAACAGCCATCGTATGATATTTCCATAATTTATTTAAAAAGACCCCATTCTTAGACATTTAGATTGTTTTCATGTCTTTCACAATGATGCAACAAACATCCTTGAAACTGAATGTTGGTGTTGTTTTCTGGTAACTGTTTTAGATACATCACCTTGAGTTAAATTACTGAGTCAAAGATTTGCATTTCCACCTACACTCTGCCTCTTAGTGATTTAGTACTTTGGGTTGCCCTAATTTCCTTCTGTAAAGCCAAAAGTGATGTGAAAAAATAATTCACAAAGGATATTGTTAGCTTATATGAGTTTTTCCTTCCCTCTTGCTCAATTGTCTTAGGCCAATTCTGTGGAACAGACAATATAGACAGATTTATTTGCAAGAGGGTTAATGGGGAACACTCTCAGCAGCAACACTAGAAGCGAGTTTGAGCAGAACAAGAACTGCAATGCATTAACAGTCTTCAGTCATCCCAAAGACAGCACAGGAGCTCAGGTGGCACTACAGAATTTTCTTGAATTGATGTGGGTCTCCGTACCCCCTTTTGCCTCTGCCCTGCATCCATTGACCGTTGGCTCTTAGATCAAGGTGGGCTGTCCCACATGAGTCAAGCCTTGGGCAAGACAGTGGATGTTCTCAGCAGCCTCATCCCAAAGTGGGGGTCTGGGTGGTGAACTACTGGATATTCAACACCTGGGCTCCATGGATTTTGGGTTATCAACAAAGCAGTGAGATGTAAGTCAAAAGAAATGACTCTGCATTTGGAAAAGTTTAATCTTGCCACCTAATTTGGAAGATGTATTGGAGCAGGTTCTTTCTCAAATTTTTTCCACCTCTTCCTCAGAATCTTGCTCTAGAATTAAAAATGGTATTTACTTGGGAACCCTGGGTGGCGCAGCGGTTTAGCACCTTCCTTTGGCCCAGAGCATGATCCTGGAGACCCGGAATCGAATCCCATATCGGGCTACCGGTGCATGGAGCCTGCTTCTCCCTCTGCCTATGTCTCTGCCCCTCTCTCTCTGTGTGTGTGACTATCATAAATAAATAAAAATTTAAAAAATAAAAAAACAAAAAATGGTATTTACTTGTGATGTGAGAAGGAGGCATCTTGAGGCATTTATTGACAAAGTAGTGACATTAAACACTACATATTTTTTATATCAGTGCCACCAGACTGAGTTTACTGCATGACCAAGTCACACTATGAAAATAATTATTACTGATTAGAAACAAAATGACTTACTATATTTTAACCAGTAAGCCAAATTTTGACAATTAAAAAAAATTATGTGAACTTCCAATGAACCTCCCCTCCCACAATAGTCTACTTGTAATTTTTTATTAAATATTTGTTGGCTAGAGGGTTTTGTTTGGGTACAGTTTAATTGCTGTTGTACATGGTTGTACTTGGTGAATATTCAGATTGTTTCTATTCCCTAAGATGAAAATTTAGCATCATTTAGCAGCATTAAAATACTTAGTAGAAGTATAGCTCTTTGTTGCCATGTTTTTGTAAGTGCAGAGATGAGGATAAATATGGAGAGAGTCATTTAGAGTACATTTTACTCTGTATTTCTCACTGAATGTACATGTAAATCCTGGGCAGAGCGCATAGAACAAATATTTAAGGACTCTAAAAAATAAGCAGATATGGTAGGGAAGAAGATAAGATCCCAAATGGTAATTTCACCATTTTTTCCCCTTAAGTTCTCTGGTTTAGATTCAAGGCAGCCAAAAACTGTAAGGAGTATCAGCTAGAGCTCCAGAATTTTCCTGGTTTAGACTCTAGGTGAAAGAAAGTGGTCTTCTGCAAATACTAAGGTTGACAGTGAAGGTTCACAGATGCCTCAAAGGGGTACTTTTCTCTTTGCTTGGAGGATGTATGGTCCCAAGAAAGTAGGACAAACTCTTACTGCTATTTTTTTCTCTGTATCCTCTCCCCACTTGGTCCAGCTGTGGATGTGGTCACAGGGAATGAGTGGCAGGGAGGGGTAAACAAAATGCCAGATTTTTAGTTGGAGAACTGGAGGGGAGAGCTTTAGGGACAGAAAGTGGGGCAGGGTGGGGTGGGCATGGGGGATAGAATAGGGGGAGAGATTTGGGAAGGGGACTTCATAGATTGTTTATGAATTTCTGAGCTTACTCAAAGAAACTGCCAAATTGATACCCAAAATGATAGTATCATTTGCTCTGTCAACCAAAATATATGGGAGTTCCAGTTGTTCTACATCCTCACCAACACTTGGTATTGTCAGTCTTTTTAATCTTAGTCATCCCAGTGTGTACCTATATCATTGAATTTTAATTTACATTTCCCTAATGACTAATGATGTTGAACACATTTGATTTGCTTTCAGGCTATTCATATGTCGTCTTTAAAAAAAAAATCTAAATTCATGTTAGTTAACATTCAGTGTAGTATTGGTTTCAGGAATAGAATTTAGTGATTCATCACTTACAGGTAACACCCAGTGTTTATCCCAATAAGTGCCCTTCTTAGTGCCCATCATCCATTTAAGCCCATCCCTCAACCACCTCCTCTCAAGCAACCTTCAGCTTTTCTCTCTCTATAAGAGTCTCTTATGGGTTGCCTCCCTCTCTGTTTTTATCTTGTTTTATTTTTCCTTCCCTTCCCCTATGTTCATCTGTTTTGTTTCTTAAAGTCCACATATGAGTGAAATCATATATGATTTTGTCTTTCTCTGACTTATTTCACTTAGCATAAGACATTTTAGCTCCATCTACATTATTGCAAATGGCAGGATTTCATTCCTTTTGATTGCTGAGTAATGTTCCATTGTGTGTATGTATATACATATATATATGTATATATATATATGTATATACATATACTACATCTTCTTTATCCATTCATCAGTTGATGGCATTTGGGCTCTTTCTATAATTTGACTGGTGTTGATAATACTACTATAAAACATCGGGTGCATGTGCCCTTTCAAATCAGCATTTTTGTATCCTTTTGATAAATACCTAGTAGTGCAATTGCTGGGTAATAGGGTAGTTCTATTTTTAACTTTTTGAGTAACCTCCATGCTGTTTTCCAGAGTGGCTGCACCAGGTTGCATTCTTACCAAAAGCATTCCCCTCTCTCAACATCCTTACCAATATTTGTTGTTTCTTGAGTTGCTAATTTTAGTCATGCTGACAGGTATGGGGTGGTATCTCATCATACTTTTGATTTGTATTTTCCTGATGATGGGTTATGTTGACCATCTTTTCATGTGTCTGTTAGCCATCTGAATGCCTTCTTTGGAAAAGTGTCTATTGATGTCTTCTGCCCATTTATTAACTGGATTATTTGTTTTGGGGGGTGTTGGGTTTATTAATTTCTTTATAGATTTCGTATACTAACCCTTTATGTGATATGTCATTTTCAAATATCTTCTCCCATTCTGGTTGACTGTTAGTTTTGTTGATTGCTTCTTTTGTTGTGCAGAAGCTTTCTATCTTGATGAGATCCCAATAGTTCATTTTTGCTTTTGTTTCCCTTGCCTCTGGAGACATGTCTACTAAGAAGTTGCTACAGCCAATGTCAAAGAGGTTGCTGCCTGTGTTCTCCTGTAGAATTTTGATGGTTTCCTGTTTCATGTTTCTGTCTTTCACCCATTTAAAATTTATTTTTCTGCGTGGTGTAAGAAAGTGGTCCAGTTTCATTCTACTGCATGTTGCTGTCTTGTTTTCCTAACATCATTTGTTGAAGAGACTTTTTTTTTCATTGGATATTCTTTCTTGCTTTGTTGAAGATTAGTTTGTCATACAGTTATGGGTCCATTTTTGGGTTTTCTATTCTGTTCCATTAATCTATGTGTCTATTTCTGTGCCACTACCATATTGTCTTGATGATTGCAGCTCTGTTAGACAGCTTGAAATCCAGAATTGTGATGCCTCCTTCTTTGCTTTTCTTTTTTTTAATATTACTTTGGCTATTTGGGGTCTTTTCTGGTTCCATACAAATTTTAGAATTGTTTGTTCTAGCTCTGTGAAAGATGCTGGTGTTATTTTGATAAGGATTTCATTGAATATGTTGATTGCTTTGGGTTGTATGGACATTTTAATAATATTTGTTCTTCCAATCCAAGAGTGTGGAATGTTTTTCCACTTCTTTATGTCTTCTTCAATTTCCTTCATAAATGTTCTATAGTTTTCAACATATAGATCTTTTGCCTTTTTGGTTAGGTTTATTCCTAGGTATCTTTTGATTTTGCAGCTGTAAATGGGATTGACTCCTTGATTTCTCTTTCTGCTGCTTCATTATTGGTATATAGAAATGCAACAGATTTCTGTTTATTGATTTTATATCCTGTGACTTTGCTGAATTCATGTATCAGTTCTATCAATTTTTTGGTGGAGTCTTTTGGGTTTTCTACATAGAGCATCATGTTGTCTGCAGAGTGAAAGTTTGACTTCTTTCTGGCCTATTTGGATGCATTTTATTTCTTTTTGTTGTCAGATTGCTGAGGCTAGGACTTCTAGTACTGTGTTGAACAACAGTGGTGAGAGTGGACATCCCTGTGGTGTTCCTGACCTTAGGGGAAAAGCTCTCAGTTTTTCCCTATTGAGGATGATATTAGCTGTGAGTCTTTCACATATAGCCTTTATGATGTTGAGGTATGTTCCTTCTATTTCTACTTTCTTGAGGGTTTTTATCAAGAAAGGATGTTGTATTTTGTCAAATGCTTTCTCCGCATCTATTATGAGGATTGTATGGTTCTTATAATTTCTTTTATTAATGTGGTGTATCATGTTGCATGATTTGAGGATATTGAACCACCCTTGCAGCAGAGCAATAAATCCTGCTGTATCATAGTGAATAATCCTTTTAATGTACTGTTGGACTCAATTAGCTAGTTATCTTGTTGGGATTTTTACATCCATGTTCCTCAGGGATATTGGTTTGTAATTCTTTTTACTAGAGTCTGTATGGTTATGGAATCAAGGTAATTGTGGCCTCATAGAATCAGTTTGAAAGTTTTCCTTCCATTTCTACTTTTTGGAACAGCTTCACAAGAATAGGTGTAATTCTACTTTAAATGTTTGGTAGAATTCTCCTGGAAAGCCATACAGTCCTGGACTCTTGTTTGTTGGGAGATTTTTGATTACTGATACAATTTCTTGAATAATGGTTATGGATCTATTCAAATTTTCTATTTCTTCATGTTTCAGTTTTGGTAGTTTATATGTTTTTAGGAATCCATTTCTTCCAGATTGCCCAATTTGTTGGCATATCTAGTTCATAATATTCTCTTATAATTGTTTGTATTCTATAGTGTTGGTTGTGACCTCTTCTCTTTCATTCATGATTTTATTTATTTGGGTCCTTTCTATTTTTTATTTGATATGCCTGGCTAGAGGTTTATCAATTTTGTTAATTCTTTCAGAGAACCAAATCCTAGTTTTGTTCATCCATTCTACTGGTTTTTTTTTATTTCTGTATCATTTATTTCTGCTCTAATCTTAATTATTTCCCTTCTTCTGCTGGTTTTAGGCTTTGTTTACTTTTTCCAGCTTCTTTAGGTGTAAGGTTAGGTTGTGTATTTCAGATTTTTCTTGCTTCTTAAGAAAGGAGTGTATTGCTATGTAATTCCTTCTTATGACCACCTTTGCTACATTCCAAAGATTTTGGACTGTCATGTTTTCATTTTCATTTGCTTCCATGTATTTTTTATTTCTTCTTTAATTTCCTGCTTAATTCATTCATTCTTTAGTAAGATGTTCTTTAACTTCCATGTATTTGTGGTCTTTCCAAATTTTTTCTTGTGATTGACTTCAAGTTTCATAGTGCTGTGGTCTGAAAATATGCATGATATGATCCCAGTATTTTTGTATTGGTTGAGGACTCATTTGTGACCCAGTATGTGATCTGTTCTAGGGCATGCTCCATGTACACTTGCAAAGAATGTATATTCTGCTGCTTTAGGATGAAATGCTCTGAATATGTCTGTTAAGTCCATCTGGTTCAGGGTATCATTCAAAGCCATTGTTTCCTTATTGATCTTCTGCTTAATTTTCTGTCCATTGCTGTGACTGGGTGTTAAAGTCCCCTACTATTATTGTATTATTATCAATGAGTTTCTTTAAGTTTGTTATTAATTGATTTATATATATGGCTGCTCCCAGGTTGGGAGCAAAAATATTTACAATTGTTAGATCTTCTTGTTGGACAGACCCCTTTATTATGATGTAGTTCCCTTCTTCATCTCTTTTACAGTCTTTGGTTTATTTTTTTTTTCTTCTTTTTAAATTTTTATTTATTTTATGATAGTCACACACAGAGAGAGAGAAAGAGGCAGAGACATAGGCAGAGGGAGAAGCAGGCCCCATGCACTGGGAGCCCGACGTGGGATTCGATCTGGGGTCTCCAGGATCGCGCCCTGGGCCAAAGGCAGGCACCAAACCGCTGTGCCACCCAGGGATCCCCAGTCTTTGGTTTAAAATCTAGTTTGTCTGATATAAGTATGGCTGCTCCAGTTTTCTTTTGATGTCCATTACCATGATTGATGGTTCTCCACCACCTCACTTTCAATCTGAGGGGTCTTTGGGTCTAAAATGAGTCTCCTGTAGAAAGCATATCAGTGGGTCTTTTTTTTTTTTTAATCCATTCTGATACCTTGTGTCTTTTGATTGGAGCATTGAGTCCATTTACAATCAGAATAATTACTAGTAGATATGAACTTAGTGTCATTGTATTACCTGTAAATTCTCTGTTCCTGTAGATTGTCTCTCTTTCTTTCTAATCTTTGTTGCTTTTGATCCCTTTAGTATTCTTGTGGAACTGGTCTAAGGTCTAAGTTCAGGAACTCCTTTAGTTTTTACTTATCTTGGAAATTCTTTATCTCTCCTTTTCTGAATGATAGTCTTGCTGGATAAAGTATTCTTGGCTGCATATTTTGCCCTTTTGGCATGCTGAATATATCATGCCACTCTTTTCTGGCCTGCTAAGTTTCTGTAGACAGATCTGCTGCTAATCTTACATCTCTACCTTTGTAGGTTAAGGATATTTTGTCTCTAGCTACTTTCAGAATTCTCTTCTTTATCTTTGTATTTTGCAAGTTTCACTAGATATGTCTTGGTGTTGATCTGTTTTTGTTGATTTTGAGGAGAGTTCTCTGTGCCTCTTGGACTTTAATGCCTGTTTCCTTCTCCAGATTAGGGAAGTTCTCAGCTATAATTTCTTCAAATAAACTTTCTGCTCCTTTTCCCCATTCTTCTTCTCCTGGGACTCTTATGATATGGATATTATTGTGCTTTGTGGAATTGTTGAGTTCTCCAAGTCTGTATTCATAATATAATAATTATCTTTCCCTCTTCAGTTTCATTATTTTCCATAATTTTATCTTTTGTATCACCTATTTGATCCTCTGATTCTCTCATATTTGTTGTGATTACATCCAGTTGGTTTTGCATCTAAATTATAGCGTTTTTTATTTCAGCCTGACTCATTTTTAAGTTTTTTTACCTCTGTAGCTAGGGTTTCTCTGGTGTCTTCTATGCTTCTTTCAAGCCCAGCTAGCATTCTTATGACTGTTGTTCTAAATTCTTGTTCAGGTATATTGCTTATATATGTTTTTAGCAAATCCCTGGCTGTGATTTCTTCTTGATGTTTCCTTTGGGGAGAATTCCTCCTTCTTGTCATTATGTCTAGGTTTCTGCCTTTTGCATATTATGAAACCTTGTATGTTTCCTGCTCTTGAGAGTAATACTATATTAAGAAGAGGTCATACACTGCCTAGGGCCTGATGCTTCAGCAGGTGTTTCTGGTATATGCTGTGTGCACTCTGCTGTTGTGTTTTAGCTGCTCTTTCTCACATGTCAGTCCTCTACAGAGGACAAAAGTAATTCTTATATATTAACTTTACATTTTTCTGACTTAATAAATTCACTTATTAATTCTACTTGGTTTTTATAGATTCCTTAGGATCTTCTGTGTTCATGATCATGTCATCTGTGAACAAAATCATTTTAATTTTACTTCTCTTTTTACAATATGAAAGTCTTTTATTTCTTTTTCTTTTGTTATTGATCTAGTTCTCCAGTACAACATTGAATAGGAGTGGTGAAAACAGGCATCATTTCCTGTTCTCAGTTATGTGCTGGGGTGGGGGGAGAATTTAATATTTTGACATTAGATATAATGTCAGCTATAAGAGTTTTATAAATACCCTTTATCAGGTTGAGGAACCTAGTTCCCTAGGTTCAACCTGGTTTCAACCCCTAGTTTGCTGAGAGTTTTTATCATGGAGGAGTGTCGGCTTTGTACCAATTGAGATGATCATATGATTTTTCTCTTTTGTTCTGTTTATGTGTTAAATTACACATATTGATTTTTAAATGTTATTCAACCTTGAAATCCTGCGATAAACTGTTTAGTCATAGCAAATTATCTTTTTACATAATGCTGCATTCAATTTGCTAATATTCTGTTATGAATATTTGCAACTACATTCATGAAGATGTTGGTCTGTAGTTTTTCTTCCTTTAAAAATTTTTAAAGAGATGTGCACACACACATACATACACATGCATATGTTGTTATTCTGAATCATTCTAGGAAGAACCTGAGATGGTTTGAACGTATATAGGGTGTAGCACAAATGATTACTGGCTCAGTGATCTCTTGTCCACTTGTGAGTAGTCCAGGATCATGCGTACTACTAAAACTTCAGCTCCTGAAAAATATGGGTTATTTCTGAATTCATACAGGAGTAACTCTGTTTTTGCTACATGCATCTAAAATACAACATGTACTCTTATTTTTTAGACTAAACTCTTTCTTTGTTACATCAGGAAATATTTTCTCTATTATTTCTTGGAATATTGATTCTTGTCTTGCTCTTGTTCTGGAATTCTTTATATATATATATATATATATATATATGTATATGTATATGTATATGTATATGTATATGTATATGTATATATATTACCCTATGGTATGGATTCTAGAAGAATTTCACTACCTTACAATAACATGATAAGGTAGGTACCATTATTCTCATTTTACAGAGAATGTAACTAAAGTACCATTTTATTAACTTATTCTCTTTATTCATATTATTGAAAAAGACTTGAGTACCGGTTTTAAATTAATTGTAAAGTTAGTTAATACTGGGGAATTCTTTAGGATCACTCTAGCTAAAATGAATTTTGCTATAAGCTATATTTCTTTCCTTTCTCTATGTAACATAGACCAACCTCCCTCATAGGCTTGAGGCTAAGAACCCAGAATCTAATAAGAAATTGAGTGCTGAAGTTGCATGACGTTTTTCACATTTTACTAAACTTCTTACATTGCTTTAGTTCAGGTCCTAAGCTTCTCTAGCTTAAATTATTACAATTGACTGATCTCTAGGCTTCAAGATTTTCTTCATTTTTTGATCCTCTCACCTGTGGCTGCAATTGTTTTTATCTAGAATTGTTACTTCCTTGATTAAAAAAATTATTGTCTGCTCAATAACAATAGGTTTTATTTTCTCTTCCAAAAAAACTGAATCCTGGCCTTCCTTACCTTTCTACTTCTGTCTCTACTAATTGAAAGCAACTAATTCAAGGTCTTTATCCACTCAGACAACTATACTCATCATTCATGCCTTTGCTGCCACTCTTGAGTATGTGCAACCAAAAAGGCTCTATTTTATATTTGGGGGGAAATCAGTTGCAGTAGTAATCAATACATTCATTACATTGTCCCAGGGTATGTTCTCACTTCTTCAAACGCCTTTACATGCATCTGTTTTATAGAGCTGAGGTTTAGAGAAATGGCTCCCCATTCAGTAAGTTGAGCTGCTGAAATTTGAATTTAAGAGCATTCTAACTGTAAGCTCGAGTTCTTAGCCAGGACGTTTCCTGCTTTCTGCCTTTTCCCTTCACTGAAGAGCAAGAGGGATTGAACTGGCACAGCAAACATGATGTATGCATCCTGTTTCCAAGAAGTAATGAGATAATTAGATCTGGGAAGCTCTGGTCAGGAGGAATTTGAAGTTGTTACTGTCCCTTAGGTGCAAGTGCTTGTAAAGTTTCTTGAGTCTAGAGCTTGGCAGTATGTATGCCAATATTGATAAGGGAAAGATAGAGTATTGTCCCTTCTCCTTTGGTTAAAGATCAATTCACTTCTTTCATGTTTTCTTTTTATTTGCTGACAAAGAAGAATAAGATGATAACTAGATGTAATCTTTTAACTATGTTTCTAATATTATGGATTGACATAAAACCATGGTTTGCTTTATCTGGACAGATGTGGTTTTTATAAAATAATCATGAACGGTCTTTTTGTTTGACTTTCAGAATAATTATGCACATAACAAGCATATTTTCTGGGAAGGTCATCTTGACTTCCAGTGGATTTGTTTGGGCATTCATGATTGTCACTTCCTGATCAATGTAGCACAAGTTGAAATACATTTAACTGTGTTTTACTTTAAATGAGAATGTCTAATGGAATAAAGTATTTGTTAGAAATTAGAGTTGTGGTTGCTTGCAATAATTCACTCTTAGTTCCTGTGAACATTATTTTTTTAAATCAGTAGCCCATTCTTTCTTTCTTATTTTTTCAGATATTAAGAAATAGGAATATCTAATGCACTGAGCTTATGTCCAATAGTGGGTGAAGGAATTAATTTATTTAGCATGTCCATGATGACACTAAATAATTCTGGGGAGTTAAAAACTCAGCAGTTGTTGAATTAATCCGAGGAAAAGTTTCAATCTAGTGAATTGTTTGGCATGGTTGGTCTATCATTAAATAGTAATTAATCCCTGAAGGCTTGAAAAGGCCTATAATAAGCAATGAAAAGTTTGTGTGTTAGAATGATAATATAAAATACTTGAACTAACATGCACTTTATATTTTATACAGTAATTATGTGGCAATAAATAGTAAAATATATTTCAATATGTATGGACTCATTATCTACATTTTATATTTGTATTTTTATATGATGGTTCTGTAGTATCTGCCTACTGTGTGATGATAAACAGCAGAACACTTTGTATTATTTTAAGTCATTATCCAAGAAAATAACATGAAGTTGGTTCATTTTCTTTTAATTTTTTATACAGAATGAACTTCTAATATGGAGTTTGTTTCTGTAATGCATATTTGAAATAGTCACTTCTTTTTTTTTAAATAGTCACTTCTTAAATCATAGAAGTATTGAAAGTATTTGAGATTTTTGTACACAAATAAAGGATTTGTTCTAATAAGTTTGTTATTAGTCATCTGAAGTCATAATACAACCTTTCAACTACATGATATGGATAAGCATGATGCATGAAAGGAGTAGTAATATTTCAAATTGTATGCAAAACTGTCAAGCCTTTACCTTTGGTTTGTGGCAGATGGGGAGGAGTGGAAAATTAGTCTTATTGGGGTACATCATGGGATATGGGCCAACCATTGCAAGTTATAGGGAAAGTACCATAGCATTTGGGATTGATCCATATGTAACCCGTAAATCTCAGCCCAGACCAGGAATAACTCAAGAATTAAGATAACTAACATTTATCACTGGCTAATTATATACCAGACACCATCCTAACCATCCTAAGTGTTTAAAGTATATTAAATCAGTCATCATAAAAACTTTTTGAAATAGGTACTGGTGTTAATTAGATACCAGTAGGCACAAGTATCTTACAAATACAGAAAACTGAGGCATGCAGTTACATAACTGGAAAGTGGTGGAGCTGAGATTGAACCCTGTAAGTTTCGCTACCCAGTCAACACTCTTAACTACTTTATTAAATAAATGTCTCCCTTACGACTTAGATTTAAGTCATTGAAATAGTTTGTTTTCTTGATTTTTTTTCTTGGTTAAGATGGAAACTTCCTGCCAATAAAAGTCTAATTTATCTGGAATTTATATTATGGATTTCTAAGCCCTAGAGTTCGTTTCATTATCCCAGTGGTCAGTTTAATGTCAAGCTTAAGTCATTTCTGCATGTAGCCCTTTGTTTTTATGAAGATACCGAGAATGTTCTGTGACTTTCTTATGGTTTGTTCCTGAGTCCTCTGAGCTAGCTCTCCTACCTTTTTCCTCTTTCCATGTTCATAGGCATCAGTCTAGTTTAGGATCTCATTAACTTCTTCAAAGATAGTCCGGGCTCTAGTTTCCTTACAATCTATTTTCTGGCTTAACTTTAACAATGTTCTGATCTCAAAACCTATGAGTGTCTCTCCATTTCTCAGTATACACAACACAAATCCCTTTTATCTGATAGTCAGGGTCTAAGGAGGTCTGTATATAACTACCTTTCTAGTCTTGCCAAAAAATTCATAATAATCCAGAAACTAACATTTATTGAGTATTTATTCTGTTTCAAGAACTGTGCCTGTTTCTGGTCATATAAAGATAAATATAACATGCATTCTGCCTTTGTGAGCATCGCATGGATTATCTCACTTAATTTTTGCAGATACCAAGTGACATAGGTATTATTATTGGCTCCATTTGATTGAAGAAAGAAAACAGGCTTGAAGATTATATGGCTTATCCAGTGTCACAAAACTCCTCAGCATTAGAGCTGGGATCACATCCTCACCTTCAAGTCTGATACTATACTCCTTGTCATCATTTTTTGACCTTAACTTATCTTTAAATACACTGGGTCACTTACTGCTCTCTTTCTTCCCCTCTGCCCTTATGGAGATCTAACTGACACATAACGTTGTATAACTCACTGATCTGTTTATACACTTTTTTCTTTATTTTTTTTACTTCGTGGTCATATTATCTGTCATTCCACCTTCCTTGAAAGTTTTTTCCAATTCTCTTCCATTTCTCTATCTTTTGTATATGAATTGCCTTCCAGGGCTGAAGATATAATTGACCTCTCCCACCACAGAACCAAAGTCTATTTTTTGGTTAACTCACATAGTGCTAGATCCTTGTATTCTGGTTCTACAAATGACAGCTCTTTACTTTATCTTAAGGACATCTTGAATTTTGAGTTTTATCTAGCTATTCCTCAAAGTGCCTAGCAAAAATTTGTCATCAATCAATAGTTTTCCATAAATTCATGTTTTTAAATGATTACTATCCTTTCTTATCAGAAAGAAACAAGAATAGTTTCAAATTTATTATTCTATTTGACAGTTTCAGGATTTAAATAATTGTTACTAGTTTTTTAATACCATACTAATGATTTATTTGGATCTTTAGGTATCAAGCTGAGCTTTATTGAGTGTGGTGTTGTTTTTTGTTTGTTTGTTTGTTTAGTAATAGATGTTTCTGATTATGTAACATAATAATAAAATCTCAGAGAAGCTAAAACAGGCTCTCCAGCAAAGGGTTGTGTGGAGTATAAAAGACATAGCATCTACCACATTTTAACACAACTTTCATCATTCTTTTGTGGTTTGACTTTTCTGATGATGTCTAAACTTAAACAGAAAAGGAAACCCCACCTTATATGGATGACTTGGAATGGAAAAGAAGCTCCACGGCTTTCCTGTTTGGTAATGGCTTTGACCTTTGCCACACATGCATTTGCTTTGAACTCCTCCTAACTTAGGTGTCCTGTAAATATGAATTATGATTAACATGCTTTCTTTTGGTTCTTTGAACAGAACACTCTCTCTCATGACACGCTGTGCATAATTACTTTGAATGTGAATTTTTTAATTTTTGATTTAGAAAGCAGGTAACGTGACTGAAATTCATGTCTTTTTTTGTACTTATAATCTAAGGATGCAGGATTAGGCCAAATGTGAAAGGAATAAAATATGGGAGAAACTTCCTACTTATCCATGAAATAATTAATGATATGAAGTTGAGCTTCTAGACTCTAATTGAATGGGTTATTTTTCGTTTAAATGAAAATTGGCCTGTGGTATTACTCTGCAGCTGCTTACCAGCTGTTTCCTTTCTATTGTGGTTCTTGTGAGCTCTCTGCTTTAAATATATGTATCGCTTGGGAACCTGAAGGATGGAATAATACTTGTAGGTTCAAGGTAGTAAATACTTTATGACACTGATAATGTTTTATTTGCATTTACCAAGGTCCCTGAAATACTATAAGTATTCAGTTAATAATTGGTTAATAAATAATTATGAAAATATATAATTATAAAAATTATAATAATTTTAATTTTAATTAAAAATTTTGTTTTTAGATTTTTAGTTTAGTCCAACATGTTTAAAATGTTTCCTCTTAGTTGCTATTATGTTTGTTTAAGCCTTTCCAGAACGGCCTCCACGCTCTGGAATTAATAAACTAATTAAAATCATAATCTCACCTCTCTCATCTGCCCTTCACTATTCTGCCAAGCTTGTATGATTGCCTCAGTTTCCCGTTCAGCACTGAACTTAGAAACTTGAACCCTGAAAGGAAAGACATTTATATGCCTACAAGCTTACGAATTATAATAAACATTATGTTCATGGAATAGCAGCTTCAGACATTTTGTGCCTCACTGGCCTGATGACAGTTTCATTAACAGGAGAAAATCCTTTGGTTTGTCATATTGAGTAGGGTCTGGGCACAGATAGGTCAAGGAATTGTAACCAAAGATAGATGGTATCTCAGTATCACTGTTCAGGATTCACAAACTGTGGAGTTTAAACAGAATGGAGTATGTCTATGTTACCATTTTTATCATTAGAAGATTGAGGTTAAGTTATAAAGATAACTAACATAGCATTTTTCATGTACTATTTAAGTTTTCTATATATGTTCACTTATTAATCCCCTTGATAGGTAGGTATTGTTACCATCCTTATTTTATAGACAGAGATACTGAGACAGAGAAGTGTTAAAAAAGTTGTACATGATTATGCAACATGTAAGTGGCAGAGCCAGGATTTGAATGCAAGTAGCCTGACTCTTTGCCCTATACGAGACTATCTTGAGTTGTTGCAAAGAGTGAATAACTACATATATTCATGATTTCAGAATTAGTTTAGTGTCAAATGCTTTGTAATTACTGTGTTTGATATGTTTGACTTCCTCCAGACCAGTTAAACACTTCAGGTGATTCCTTGGGCGCACTGACGGGCAGTGACAAAGCTTCCATCTAGAGGATAAGTTAAGTCAAGATGAATAGTCACACTAAGCATATCAAGGCATATCAGAGTACACCAGGCAATGTCAGCCAAGTGTGGGCTGTGTTGATCTGGGATTCTTACATGTAATCAGGTGCCAGTAATTAAAAGTTTTCATATGAACCCCCCTTTTCTGAAACTAAGTAAAAACTCTCATGCATTCTTACGTGATTTATGCTAAATTTCAGAGCATTCAAAGGTTCCATCACCCTAATATTTCCTTAAATTAACTAGATCAAACTGCTGAGCCCATCATAGAGGCTTCTGAAATATTTTTGCTTGTTAGCTTTTTAAAAATACTTTATTTATTTATTCATAAGAGACACAGAGAGGCAGAGACATAGGTAGAGGGAGAAGCAGGCTCCCTGTGGGGAGCCTGATGTGGGACTCAGTCCCAAGACCCTGGGATCATGTACTGAGCCAAAGGCAGATACTTAACCACTGAGCAACCCAGATGCCCCCATCCCCTTTTTAAAGGCTTGTTTGCTTTTGGATGGGTAGATGGATGAGTGGATAAGTGAAAGAAGAGAGCTGAAGTACACAGGACTTGTGATATTCATTGTGGCTACCAGGAAGTAATGACAATCTTTAAATGATTTGCTCTTCTTTCAAACCTTTGTCCCCTCCAATCCTTAACAGACAGACAGGGAAGAGGAATTGGAGCAAGAGGGGTCCTATCTAGGTAGTTTTCTTTTTCCTTCTTAACCACAGTTATCATAAAATGTGGAATAATTTAATCTCCATATTATTTTCAGTGGAGGACTAAGAATATAAAGAGGAACAGAAACTACAACAACCAGCAACAACAATCATACTGAAAGTAAAATTAAATTACTGAGTTAGTAAGTGAGACCTATGTAATGATGGCTTAATATATAAGCTCTGTAAGCCATGTTATTATAGGGTGGTTCTGGCCAGTATCTTAGAGCAAGGAGCTATAATAAGAGTACTATTAAATACTTTGCAAATCAGTACTTGCAATTAAATGCAAAAGATCTATATACACTTAAGATGCATACATTCTATACTTATCTTCAGAACATTTGTTTTCTTTGATTTAATGTATACTTGCGTATTAATTGGGAGAAATTGGCAGGCTTTAACAATAGGTTTAAATAGTCAAAGTACTGAATGAATAACGTGACAGCTGACATGTGCTTCACATATAGTAGACATGGTACAAACAATTAAGAAAATGTAGATAGGCATGAATAGGTAGACATAAACAGATGAAATGATGGTGCCAACCGCTGAGCTCCACTTGGAGGTGTTGAAGTTCAGCCCTCTGGGAAGGTAGAATGAACAAGTAAAAAGGCATAGCAAGTCATTACTAGGAGAGGCAGTCAGAATATAGGCTGAGATCTCAACTATATGGATAATACTTAAGGATTCAAGGTTAGCAGAAGCAATCCTTTCAAAAGTGACACACACGCATTCAATAAGGAAAGGATGATTGGTGTTTAAGAAGTGGGTGAGAAGTGTTATCAAGTAAACCAGGTGTTTTACTATAAGATTAAGAAATGGTCAAGGCAAAAGAACTGGCCCAGGCAAATCAGCTGGCATAGAAGGACTGCCCTAGAGAGCTGAATGGGACTAAATGTCAGAAAACCATCTTAATACAATGATTCAGGGCTTTCCACTGCATCACTCTTCAATTTTCTTCATCTTAAAAAGGGTCCAATGTGGAGATTTCCACAAAGCCATAAATATCACATGCAAAAGGATAAATATACAAATTTGCATTTAGCTTAAGAGATGAATTATTTAAGTGGACAATGAGGAGAGAGGACAAGATCAATAGCACTTTGCATGATAATAAAATAAAAATAAATAAAATGAAGTGTTGCATTAGGACTTAAAACATTTAAGCTCGATTCTGTCACAAGTTAAACTGTGTGACTTGGCACAAAATCTTTTAGATTCTTAATTTCCTTGTATGACAAAGAGGATATTGGAATAAGATTATCTCTGAGGTTCTATCTGGACTTAATTTTATAGTTCCATAGTTTAGAGATTTTCACTAAGTACAAATTCAACATGAAGCAGTGCTGTGACATGCGATGCCCCAAATCTAATTTATTAAGAGAGATACAGAGAGTTAATAATCCCACAGTCTTCAACATTAGTCACTTCATTTGACTGGACAATCAAGTTCTGATGCCATATATTTGGAAGTATATTGAAAAATTAATAGCACATCTGGAGGAGGGTGACTAACGTGTTTATGATTCTGGGAACAATATTCTGGAAGAAATGCTAAGATGAGCTAAGATTCATTATCCCAGGCCACAGAAGATGGAGTTTCCTGCAACTTTACTATTATGTAATCTCTACTTGAAGCTCTAGGGGAAGGTTATAGGAAGATATTCCTAAAGGCTATGTAAAAATTAATAAAAAGAGGAACTTTCTAATGATTAAAGTTCACCACTAATAAACTGGATTGCCTTGTAGTAAAGCTATGTCCCTGAGGAAGATAATGTTCAGGGAAGAGTTGAACACCCATCTCTGGCTAGAAAGCTGGATCTGATGACCTGGAGGATCTGGGCACTCAAAGTTACTTTCATTCTAAGATTATCTGAGTGCTAATGTTAGTTTTGAAATTACTATAAAAATAAATTCTTTTATTAGTATCAGATATGACTAATAAGGTAATCAGAAATGAAACAAAATGTTTTTAAAACTCAGACGATTCCATTCAGTTCCAAATAAGAAAAGTAGGAACTGCAATATAGTCTAGAGGTTCATCCTCACTCTCTCCTCTGCCCCTAATCATTCACATGGTTTTCCCTCAGCAGACCTCTTTGCCATCTAATCCTGCCTTGGCATCTGCTTCTTGAAGGGTCTGAACTACACAATAATAAAAGTGAATAAATATTAGCTATTTTATTTAAATGTTAGCTATTTTACTCTTTCCTCCATGTCTCCTACTTATTTTATTTTATTTTATTTTGTGAATGGTTTCTTTCTGTTGGTGGATATAGAATTAAAGTGAGTTGGAATTTTTTTGTGTTCTTTTCTAATGGGAAAATAGAAATGATCTTCCTGTTATAAAATAGCTCATTATTTTAGCAGGATTGTCATGATTTAAAATTGAAGAATTCTAAGAAGTGAATATTGTAAGTGGAAGTATTTTAACATAATTTAATATTAAAATTCACCTCTAAATGGATTTATAAAATTCATATTCATGTGTGCAAGGTCACTATTAATTTGTAGACGTGACTTCTAGGAGAAACAGCAGGTAGAAGTAGAGAAAGTCAGACACCTGGCCAGGCCAAAGTCCCTCCACTGTCCAGATTTGGTGTCAGCTCCTTTTCTGTCTCTTGTGCTGGCATTTCTAGCCAGTGCATCCTGGATGACCCAAAACCAGGCATTTCCTGCAAGGTAGCAGAAGGAACAGGAAACACCATGTGCTTCCTGGTTTTGGAGGTGGCACAAGGCTGTGAAGCAGCCAGTAAAAGCAAACATCCAAAGCAGGAAAGAATTTAGTGACCCTGTCAACAGAATTTTGCTTTTCAGCAAAATGATACAATCACTTCTCAAATTTCAGTCTGGACTCAATAACTATGGAGAACACACTTACTGCAGAACCTTTACTTTCAGGGTGTCCGATTTTAATAAGGTAGAGAAGACAAATGCCGACTCATTCAGGGGAGAGTAACAGAGATGGACTCTGCCTTAGTAGTCTCAGAGTTTGGCAGTGCCCTCAGTAATGACAAGAGTTGAGGAAAGGCCATTTAGGAGTCACTACACTGAGAAGGACAGTCTTGAGGAGAATTGAGGAGAAAAGGCATAGAATTGTCTTTGATGGAGGGAAGGGTACAGTCATTCTAGTTGAAGAGAACTGCAGTGGGACACAGAACTGAGGCACAGAGAAGGATTTGTGAAAGGGGCCCAGGAAATTAGGTAAACCTTTGAGGTTCTAACACATGGTAAAAGCCCCCATATTTCAAGAAGTAGAGTGAGCCTATAGGGAAAAATATATTTTTACATTATTTAAGCATGTCTCTTTTGGGGGAAGGGAAGAGGACCATGATTTGTGTGGCCTCCCTGAGATGGCCTGCCACCTCTCCTGGTGTTGGTGGCATCCGGTGGGGTTAGAACAACATCAAGTTTTTGAAAAAGGAATGAGCTTTTATCCCCAAGAAGCAATATAATATAAAGATCAAAGGCAAGGATGGGATCAGCGTTGATATGAATTATAGTTACTGAGGAGTTCCTGAGGCCTCTCAACACAGTCTTGCTTGCAAAAATGGACACACATGACTTTTTATTTTTTTTATTTTTTGTTTTTTGACTTTTTAACAATCTTTGTTAAAAGTTAGTAATTCATGATGGGTTTATAAAAATATAAGGCTGGGCAGCCCAGGTGCTCAGCAGTTTAGCGCTGCGTTCAGACCAGGGCCTGATCCTGGAGACCCGGGATCCAGTCTAACATCGGGCTCCCTGCATGGAGCCTGCTTCTCCCTCTGCCTTTGTCTCTGCTTCTCTCTGTGTGTGTCTCTCATGAAAAAATAAATTAAAAAAATAAAATAAGACTGATATAATCAAGTTTTATCACATAATGAAGTTTACATTTGCAATGTGAGATCAAAAGAACAAAAATTTTCTGCATCCTGAATTAGAGCTATCACTAAACAAGTTCTATGATTTAGAAACAGATAATTAAGTATTTTTACAAGATGCAGGTTCAATGAATATTTTTAAAATGATAAATCCACCCATTTATTCAACAAACATTTATTTAAATAGTGATACATACTATAAAAAATAGAGCGATGTGATAGTGACTGGGCTGTGGCTGTGTAGGAGGGTGGTGCTCTCCTACAAAACTGATGCTCTCTCGAAAACTGTTTGAAAACTGTGATTTCTATAAAGTATGTCTAACTTCAGAATTGCCAGAAGGTGTACAATAACATTCCAATTTAAATTCAACATTTCCCTGTGGAAAGTTAAATTTTGTTTATTTTAGGGTTCTTGGACTTTTTCCGGTGTTTTATTTTCATTCTGTTTGAAAATGAAATTGAGGGGAAAAAAAGTTATTTTCAGTAATTGAAGGTAAATCCTTAAGCAGGGATTTCTCTCTGTTTGGCTAATGTTTCACTGACCTTTACAACTCTGGCATTTCTAGAATGCCAACCAAGTGATTATTATGGACTCTCCCCAGTTAAGTTTCACTGACACTTTCAGAAGCGGTCAACAACTCTTTCAATAATTATAATTTTTTTATGTTTGTACAGTAATTTGCAATCATACATTGTTTTGTTGAATATTTGAAGTTGACTTTCTGAAGACATTCTTTTCGATAATGCATTTCCCAGGTAAAGTAGAAACATGCTTGACTTCTCAGGCTCATACATTAAGAAGAATTTATCAAGTGCCTATTATGTGCCAAGTACTTCTAACATTAAGTTGAAGCCTATGAAACTATTAATAGTCCAGTCTTTTTAGCTTGAAAAATTAAAAAAAATATATATGGCTCAACTTATTTAGAAACAGTCTCCTTTAAAGAGCTTTCAATTGCATATAAAGTTTTAGATGTATAAACAAAATGAATGCCTTTTCAATTTGTATTTATTTGTAATTAGAAAATTTGTGGCCTTGGAAATTTAAAATTCTATAGGTCAGGAATACTTCTGTATAATGAAACTGTAAGCACTGATACAGACTATTTGGAGGAAAAGTTTTTGTTATTAAGTATCCCAGAGTAACAAATGAATTCTTAAGCCCTGTGCTGTAACATAAGAAATTACTTATTTGTCCACTTTGTTGTGATTTGAGATGACAATTTAGAATCAAAAGTAAAGTGAGGATTGAATAGTAGCCTGGGTTTTGTTCCTGCTTGGAAGAAGTAATTAATCTTTAATCCCTACTTATGTTCTTTCAAAAGCACAAATAATCTCTTTTACCAGAAACCTCCTAAATTCTAAAGTAATCCAATATATACTCATATGGAACAGGAAATTAGAATGATGCTAGAATAGGGAGAGACATGTATATTCTTGAATTCAGAGCTTTTTTCCCCTTCTCGTTTGATTTAATGCCTGATAAGAGAGGTGGCATATGGATTCTGTTTTTATTCAAAGCCTGATTTGTGGTTATGATTCCTGGCAGATATGTTCACCACTACAAAGGTCCACAAAGGGCTTGAATTGTTGATCCTATTTAACAACCCTAAAAGAGTTCATTGTTCTTGGTCCCTTGGGGACAAGGGGAGGCAAGGAGAGGGATATGAATATTGTAAAATGCTGTTATTTTAAACCCAAAAATTTTGTTTTAATTTACATTTAGGCATTGTTATATAATGAAGAGAACACAGAATTAGAAGCTAAAAAGATGTGGTTCCAGTAGACTAAATCCACCCCTCCTTCCTCATTAGAAGTTTACCTACCTCTGTATCCATTGTTTCCTCCTGGTCCCACTGCAGGAGAGGGGATGACCCTTCTTACCAAAGAGTCAATTCTCCTCCCAGCAAGCTCAGAATCCCATCGCCTTCTTGTTCTCTTTTTATTAGCCTTCTGCTCTTCTGCATCTTCACCTTCTCTCTAATGTATCCTTCCTATCAGCATTTAAACATACACAGTCTTTTCATTTAAAAAAAGTTCTTTATTACCTCCAGTTACCATGTTAACTCTGCCTTTCTTTACCTGCACACAGAAAATTGCATAGAAGAGGAGGGGCAAGACGGCGGAAGAGCAGGGTCCCCAGGTCACCTGTCCCCACCAAATTCCCTAGATAACCTTCAAATCATCCTGAAAATCTACGAATTCGGCCTGAGACTTAAAGAGAGACCAGCTGGAACGCTACAGTGAGAAGAGTTCGCGCTTCTATCAAGGTAGGAAGACGGGGAAAAAGAGATAAAGGAACAAAAGGCCTCCGAGGGGGAGGGGCCCCACGAGGAGCCGGGCTGAGGCCGGGGCGAGTGTCCCCAGGACAGGAGAGCCCCGTCCCGGAGGAGCAGGAGCTGCACCAACCTTCCCGGGCGGGCGGAAAGGGGCTCGCAGGGAGTTGGAGCAGGACCCAGGAGGGCGGGGATGCCCTCGGGCTCCCGGGGACACTAACAGGCACCTGCGAGCGCAGGAGAGTGCTCCGAGCTCCCTAAGGGCTGCAGCGCGCACGGCGGGACCCGGAGTAGCTCGGAGGGGCTCGGGCGGCGGCTCCGCGGAGGGGGCTGCAGGGCGGGAGCGCGAATCCACCAGCGCAGGCCCCGGAGCACAGGGCGCCGGGACACAGCCCAGGATCCGGCCTCCCCCGGGACAGGCAGAGGCCGGGAGGGCCCAGGACAGCAAGGACGCTCCTGCCCGGAGCTGAGCGGATCAGCGGCCCCGCCCCGGAGCCTCCAGGCCCTGCGGACGGAGAACCGAGAGCCCCGAGCCCCGTAGTTCCTGCGGAGGCTGAATCCAGGCTTCCAGAGCTGCCATAGCAACTGCGGCTGTTCCTCCTGGGGCCCCACGGGGTAAACAACCCCCGCTGAGCCCGGCAGCAGGCAGGGGCTGAGCAGCTCCCCCAAGTGCTAACACCTGAGAATCAGCAGAGCAGGCCCCTCCCCCAGAAGACCAGCTGGACGGACCAGTTCCAGGGGAAGTCAAGGGACTTAAAGTCTACAGATTCAGAAGATACTCCCCCGTGGTTTTTTTTTTTTTTTCTTTTCTTTTTGATTTCTGATTGCTTGCCCCACCCCCTTTTTTTTCACCTTTCTTTCTTTTTCTTTCCCTTTTTCTTCTCTTCTTTCCTTTTTCTTTTCTTTTTCTTTTTTCTTTTTCTCTTTTCTTTCCTTCTCTCTCTTTCTCTCCTTTTCCCAATACAACTTGTTTTTGGCCACTCCGCACTGAGCAAAATGACTAGAAGGAAAACCTCACCTCAAAAGAAAGAATCAGAAACAGCCCTCTCTCCCACAGAGTTACAAAATCTGGATTACACTTCAATGTCAGAAAGCCAATTCAGAAGCACTATTCTACAGCTACTGGTGGCCCTAGAAAAAAGCATTAAGGACTCACGAGACTTCATGACTGCAGAATTTAGATCCAATCAGGCAGAAATTAAAAATCAATTGAATGAGATGCAATCCAAACTAGAAGTCCTAACGACGAGGGTTAACGAGGTGGAAGAACGAGTGAGTGACATAGAAGACAAGTTAATGGCAAAGAGGGAAACTGAGGAAAAAAGAGACAATCAATTAAGGGACCATGAAGACAGATTAAGGGAAATAAATGACAACCTAAGGAAGAAAAACCTACGCTTAATTGGGGTTCCCGAGGGCGCCGAAAGGGCCAGAGGGCCAGAATATGTACTTGAACAAATCCTAGCTGAAAACTTTCCCAATCTGGGAAGGGAAACAGGCATTCAGATCCAGGAAATAGAGAGATCCCCCCCTAAAATCAATAAAAACCGTTCAACACCTCGACATCTAATAGTGAAGCTTGCAAATTCCAAAGATAAAGAGAAGATCCTTAAAGCAGCAAGAGACAAGAAGTCCCTGACTTTCATGGGGAGGAATATTAGGGTAACAGCAGACCTCTCCACAGAGACGTGGCAGGCCAGAAAGGGCTGGCAGGATATATTCAGGGTCCTAAATGAGAAGAACATGCAACCAAGAAATACTTTATCCAGCAAGGCTGTCATTCAAAATGGAAGGAGAGATAAAGAGCTTCCAAGACAGGCAGGAACTGAAAGAATATGTGACCTCCAAACATGCTCTGCAAGAAATTTTAAGGGGGACTCTTAAAATTCCCCTTTAAGAAAAGTTCAGTGGAACAATCCACAAAAACAAGGACTAAATAGATATCATGATGACACTAAACTCATATCTGTCAATAGTAACTCTGAATGTGAACGGGCTTAATGACCCCATCAAAAGGCGCAGGGTTTCAAACTGGATAAAAAAGCAGGACCCATCTATTTGCTGTCTACAAGAGACTCATTTTAGACAGAAGGACACCTACAACTTGAAAATAAAAGGTTGGAGAACCATTTACCATTCAAATGATTCTCAAAAGAAAGCAGGGGTAGCCATCCTTATATCAGATAAACTAAAATTTACCCCGAAGACAGTAGTGAGAGACGAAGAGGGACACTATCTCATACTTAAAGGATCTATCCAACAAGAGGACTTAACAATCCTCAATATATATGCCCCGAATGTGGGAGCTGACAAATACTTAAACGAATTATTAACCAAAGTGAAGAAATACTTAGATAATAATACACCTATACTTGGTGACTTCAATCTAGCTCTTTCTACCCTTGATAGGTCTTCTAAACACAACATCTCCAAAGAAACGAGAGCTTTAAATGATACACTGGACCAGATGGATTTCACAGATATCTACAGAACTTTACATCCAAACTCAACTGAATATATATTCTTCTCAAGTGCACATGGAACTTTTTCCAGAACAGACCACATACTGGGTCACAAATCGGGTCTGAACCAATACCAAAAGATTGGGATCGTCCCCTGCATATTCTCAGACCATAACGCCTTGAAATTAGAACTCAATCACAAGAAGAAGTTTGGAAGGACCTCAAACACGTGGAGGTTAAGGACCATCCTGCTAAAAGATAAAAGGGCCAACCAGGAAATTAAGGAAGAATTAAAAAGATTCATGGAAACTAATGAGAATGAAGATACAACTGTTCAAAATCTTTGGGATGCAGCAAAAGCAGTCCTGAGGGGGAAATAAATCGCAATACAAGCGTCCATTCAAAAACTGGAAAGAACTCAAATACAAAAGCTAACCTTACACATAAAGGAGCTAGAGAAGAAGCAGCAAATCGACCCGACGCCCAGCAGAAGAAGAGAGTTAATTAAAATTCGAGCAGAAATCAACGAAATTGAGACCAGAAGAACTGTGGAACAGATCAATAGAACCAGGAGTTGGTTCTTTGAAAGAATTAATAAGATAGATAAACCATTAGCCAACCTTATTAAAAAGAAGAGAGAGAAGACTCAAATTAATAAAATCATGAATGAGAAAGGAGAGATCACTACCAACACCAAGGAAATACAAACGATTTTAAAAACATTTTATGAACAGCTCTACGCCCATAAATTAGGCAATCAAGAAGAAATGGACGCATTCCTGGAAAGCCACAAACTACCAAAACTGGAGCAGGAAGAAATAGAAAACCTGAACAGGCCAATAACCAGGGAGGAAATTGAAGCAGTCATCAAAAACCTCCCAAGACACAAGAGTCCAGGGCCAGATGGCTTCCCAGGGGAATTCTATCAAACGTTTAAAGAAGAAATCATACCTATTCTACTAAAGCTGTTTAGAAAGATAGAAAGAGATGGAGTACTTCCAAATTCATTCTATGAGGCCAGCATCACCTTAATTCCAAAACCAGACAAAGACCCCACCAAAAAGGAGAATTATAGATCAATATCCCTGATGAACATGGATGCAAAAATTCTCAACAAGATACTAGCCAATAGGATCCAACAACACATTAAGAAAATTATTCACCATGACCAAGTAGGATTTATCCCCGGGACACAAGGCTGGTTCAACACTCGTAAAACAATCAATGTGATTCATCATATCAGGAAGAGAAAAACCAAGAACCATATGATCCTCTCATTAGATGCAGAGAAAGCATTTGACAAAATACAGCATCCATTCCTGATCAAAACTCTTCAGAGTGTAGGGACAGAGGGAACATTCCTCAACATCTTAAAAGCCAACTACAAAAAGCCCACAGCAAATATCATTCTCAATGGGGAAGCACTGGGAGCCTTTCCCCTAAGATCAGGAACAAGACAGGGATGTCCACTCTCACCACTGCTATTCAACATAGTATTGGAAGTCCTAGCCTCAGCAATCAGACAACAAAAAGACATTAAAGGCATTCAAATTGGCAAAGAAGAAGTCAAACTCTCCCTCTTCGCCGATGACATGATACTCTACATAGAAAACCCAAAAGCCTCCACCCCAAGATTGCTAGAACTCATACAGCAATTTGGCAGTGTGGCAGGATACAAAATAAATGCCCAGAAGTCAGTGGCATTTCTATACACTAACAACGAGACTGAAGAAAGAGAAATTAAGGAGTCAATCCCATTTACAATTGCACCCAAAAGCGTAAGATACCTAGGAATAAACCTAACCAAAGAGGTAAAGGATCTATACCCTAAAAACTATAGAACACTTCTGAAAGAAATTGAGGAAGACACAAAGAGATGGAAAAATATTCCATCTCATGGATTGGAAGAATTAATATTGTGAAAATGTCAATGTTACCCAGGGCAATTTACACGTTTAATGCAATCCCTATCAAAATACCATGGACTTCTTCAGAGAGTTAGAACGAATTATTTTAAGATTTGTGTGGAATCAGAAAAGACCCCGAATAGCCAGGGGAATTTTAAAAAAGAAAACCATATCTGGGGGCACCACAATGCCAGATTTCAGGTTGTACTACAAAGCTGTGGTCATCAAGACAGTGTGGTACTGGCACAAAAACAGACACATAGACCAATGGAACAGAATAGAGAACCCAGAAGTGGACCCTCAACTTTATGGTCAACTAATATTTGATAAAGGAGGAAAGACGATCCACCGGAAGAAAGACAGTCTCTTCAATAAATGGTGCTGGGAAAATTGGACATCCACATGCAGAAGAATGAAACTAGACCACTCTCTTGCACCATACACAAAGATAAACTCAAAATGGATGAAAGATCTAAATGTGAGACAAGATTCCATCAAAATCCTAGAGGAGAACACAGGCAACACCCTTTTTGAACTTGGCCACAGTAACTTCTTGCAAGATACATCCACGAAGACAAAAGAAACAAAAGCAAAAATGAGCTATTGGGACTTCATCAAAATAAGAAGCTTTTGCACAGCAAAGGATACAGTCAACAAAACTAAAACACAACCTACAGAATGGGAGAAGATATCTGCAAATGACGTATCAGATAAAGGGCTAGTTTCCAAGATCTATAAAGAACTTATTAAACTCAACACCAAAGAAACAAACAATCCAATCATGAAATGGGCAAAAGACATGAAGAGAAATCTCACAGAGGAAGACATAGACATGGCCAACATGCACGTGAGAAAATGCTCTGCATCACTTGCCATCAGGGAAATACAAATCAAAACCACAATGAGATGCCACCTCACACCAGTGAGAATGGGGAAAATTAACAAGGCAGGAAACCACAAATGTTGGAGAGGATGCGGAGAAGGGAACCCTCTTACACTGTTGGTGGGAATGTGAACTGGTGCAGCCACTCTGGAAAACTGTGTGGAGGTTCCTCAAAGAATTAAAAATAGACCTGCCCTACGACCCAGCAATTGCAGTGTTAGGGATTTACCCCAAAGATTCAGATGCAATGAAACGCCGGGACACCTGCACCCCGATGTTTCTAGCAGCCATGTCCACAATAGCCAAACTGTGGAAGGAGCCTCGGTGCCCATCGAAAGATGAATGAATAAAGAAGATGTGGTCTATGTATACAATGGAATATTCCTCAGCCATTAGAAACGACAAATACCCACCATTTGCTTCAACGTGGAGGGAACTGGAGGGTATTATGCTGAGTGAAGTAAGTCGGAGAAGGACAATCGGAGAAGGACAAACATTATATATTCTCATTCATTTGGGGAATATAAATAATAGTGAAAGGGAATAGAAGGGAAGGGAGAGGAAATGGGTGGGAAATGTCAGAAAGGGAGACAGAACATAAAGACTCCTAACTCTGGGAAACGAACTAGGGGTGGTGGAAGGGGAGGAGGGCATGGGTGGGGGTGGGGGTGAGTGGGTAATGGGCACTGAGGGGGGCACTTGATGGGATGAGCATTGTGTGTTGTTCTGTATGTTGGCAAATTGAACACCAATAAAAAATAAATTTATTATTTTAAAAAAAGAAAACTATCATTCTTTCTTCAAAGGAGCATTAACATTATTATTGGTTTACTATATCTACAACTTACTGGTCATGCTAACATATCAGAAGCTTTAGATATAATACTTTTTACTTAGGGATTCCCTGAGACCAGGAAACTATTAAATAAGTTTGATCTTGGGAAAGGAGAAGAAGCAAAGGATTGAAGCTTGAAGGAGTTCAGTGTTTACAGTTAGGTGGATAAGGATTTTCTGGGAAGAGAGAATGAGAAGGAGAAACTAGAGAATTAACCAAACATATGAGAGGATCTAGTATCATGGAAACCAAGCTAGCAAAGTTTCCCACTAGGATGGAATAATCATCTGTATTATTCTTTGATATGAGGTCAAGTGATATGAAATCTCAATAACGTGTGCTGGAATTATCATCAATCAGAGAAGTGACTGGTGACCTTAGTTTACCCTTCCAGAGGAAGGCTGATTAATAAATGTGAGCTAAGGAAATGGAGCCATTGAGTAACGACAACTGTTTCCTTTCTATGCTATTTTCTTTTTCTTTTTTTTTTTTGAAGGCTATAGGGAATCAATTTTTTTATTTTTTTTAATAAATTAAATTTTATTGGTGTTCAATTTACCAACATACAGAATAACACCCAGTGCTCATCCCGTCAAGTGTCCCCCTCCGTGCCCGTCACCCATTCACTCCCACCCCCCGCCCTCCTCCCTTTCCACCACCCCTAGTTCATTTCCCAGAGTTAGAAGTCTTTATGTTCTGTCTCCCTTTCTGATATTTCCCACACATTTCTTCTCCCTTCCCTTATATTCCCCTTCACTATTATTCATATTCCCCAAATGAATGAGAACATACACTGTTTGTCCTTCTCCGATTGACTTACTTCACTCAGCATAATACCCTCCAGTTCCATCCACGTCGAAGCAAATGGTGGGTATTTGTCGTTTCTAATGGCTGAGGAATATTCCATTGTATACATAAACCACATCTTCTTTATCCATTCATCTTTCGATGGGCACCGAGGCTCCTTCCACAGTTTGGCTATTGTGGTCATGGCTGCTAGAAACATCGGGGTGCAGGCGTCCTGGCGTTTCATTGCATTGTATCTTTGGGGTAAATCCCCAACAGTGCAATTGCTGGGTCGTAGGGCAGGTCTATTTTTAACTCTTTGAGGAACCTCCACACAGTTTTCCAGAGTGGCTGCACCAGTTCACACTCCCACCAACAGTGTAAGAGGGTTCCCTTTTCTCCGCATCCTCTCCAACATTTGTGGTTTCCTGACTTGTTAATTTTCCCCATTCTCACTGGTGTGAGGTGGTATCTCATTGTGGTTTTGATTTGTATTTCCCTGATGGCAAGTGATGCGGAGCATTTTCTCATGTGCATGTTGGCCATGTCTATGTCTTCCTTTGTGAGATTTCTCTTCATGTCTTTTGCCCATTTCATGATTGGATTGTTTGTTTCTTTGGTGTTGAGTTTAATAAATTCTTTATAGATCTTGGAAACTAGCCCTTTATCTGATACGTCATTTGCAAATATCTTCTCCCATTCTGTAGGTTGTCTTTTAGTTTTGTTGACTGTATCCTTTGCTGTGCAAAAGCTTCTTATTTTGATGAAGTCCCAATAGCTCATTTTTGCTTTTGTTTCTTTTGCCTTCGTGGATATATCTTGCAAGAAGTTACTGTGGCCAAGTTCAAAAAGGGTGTTGCCTGTGTTCTCCTCTAGGATTTTGATGGAATCTTGTCTCACATTTAGATCTTTCATGCATTTTGAGTTTATCTTTGTGTATGGTGCAAGAGAGTGGTCTAGTTTCATTCTTCTGCATGTGGATGTCCAATTTTCCCAGCACCATTTATTGAAGAGACTGTCTTTCTTCCGGTGGATCGTCTTTCCTCCTTTATCAAATATTAGTTGACCATAAAGTTGAGGGTCCACTTCTGGGTTCTCTATTCTGTTCCATTGGTCTATGTGTCTGTTTTTGTGCCAGTACCACACTGTCTTGATGACCACAGCTTTGTAGTACAACCTGAAATCTGGCATTGTGGTGCCCCCAGATATGGTTTTCTTTTTTAAAATTCCCCTGGCTATTCGGGGTCTTTTCTGATTCCACACAAATCTTAAAATAATTCGTTCTAACTCTCTGAAGAAGTCCATGGTATTTTGATAGGGATTGCATTAAACGTGTAAATTGCCCTGGGTAACATTGACATTTTCACAATATTAATTCTTCCAATCCATGAGATGGAATATTTTTCCATCTCTTTGTGTCTTCCTCAATTTCTTTCAGAAGTGTTCTATAGTTTTTAGGGTATAGATCCTTTACCTCTTTGGTTAGGTTTATTCCTAGGTATCTTACGCTTTTGGGTGCAATTGTAAATGGGATTGACTCCTTAATTTCTCTTTCTTCAGTCTCGTTGTTAGTGTATAGAAATGCCACTGACTTCTGGGCATTTATTTTGTATCCTGCCACACTGCCAAATTGCTGTATGAGTTCTAGCAATCTTGGGGTGGAGGCTTTTGGGTTTTCTATGTAGAGTATCATGTCATCGGCGAAGAGGGAGAGTTTGACTTCTTCTTTGCCAATTTGAATGCCTTTAATGTCTTTTTGTTGTCTGATTGCTGAGGCTAGGACTTCCAATACTATGTTGAATAGCAGTGGTGAGAGTGGACATCCCTGTCTTGTTCCTGATCTTAGGGGAAAGGCTCCCAGTGCTTCCCCATTGAGAATGATATTTGCTGTGGGCTTTTTGTAGTTGGCTTTTAAGATGTTGAGGAATGTTCCCTCTGTCCCTACACTCTGAAGAGTTTTGATCAGGAATGGATGCTGTATTTTGTCAAATGCTTTCTCTGCATCTATTGAGAGGATCCTATGGTTCTTGTTTTTTCTCTTGCCGATATGATCAATCACACTGATTGCTTTATGAGTGTTGAACCAGCCTTGCATCCTGGGGATAAATCCCACTCGGTCATGGTGAATAATCTTCTTAATGTATTGTTGGATCCTATTGACTAGTATCTTGTTGAGAATTTTTGCATCTGTGTTCATCAGGGATATTGATCTATAATTGTCATTTTTGGTGGGCTCTTTGTCTGGTTTTGGAATTAAGGTGATGCTGGCCTCATGGAATGAATTTGGAAGTACTCCATCTCTTTCTATCTTTCCCAACAGCTTTAGTAGAATAGGTATGATTTCTTCTTTAAACGTTTGATAGAATTGCCCTGGGAAGCCATCTGGCCCTGGACTCTTGTGTCTTGGGAGGTTTTTGATGACTGCTTCAATTTCCTCACTGGTTACTGGCCTGTTCAGGTTTTCTATGTCTTCCTGTTTCAGTTTTGGTAGTTTGTGGCTTTCCAGAAATGCGTCCATTTCATCTAGATTGCCTAATTTATTGGCATATAGCTATTCATAAAATGTTTTTAAAATCATTTGTATTTCCTTGGTGTTCGCAGTGATCTCTCCTTTCTCATTCATGATTTTATTAATTTGAGTCTTCTCTCCCTTCTTTTTAATAAGGCTGGCTAATGGTTTATCTATCTTATTATTTCTTTCAAAGAACCAACTCCTGGTTTTGTTGATCTGTTCCACAGTTCTTCTGGTCTTGATTTCATTGAGTTCTGCTCGAATCTTTATTAACTGTCTTCTTCTGCTGGGTGTAGGATCTATTTGCTGTTTTTTCTCTAGCTCCTTTATGTGTAAGGTTAGCTTTAGTATTTGAGTTCTTTCCAGTTTTTGAATGGACACTTGTATTGCGATGTATTTCCCCCTCAGGACTGCTTTTGCTGCATCCCAAAGATTTTGAAGGGTTGTATCTTCATTCTCATTAGTTTCCATGAATCTTTTTAATTCTTCCTTAATTTCCTGGTTGACCCTTTCGTCTTTTACCAGGATGGTCCTTAACCTCCACGTGTTTGATGTCCTTCCAAACTTCTTCTTGTGATTGAGTTCTAATTTCAAGGCATTATGGTCTGAGAATACGCAGGGGACGATCCCAGTATTTTGGTATCAGTTCAGACCCGATTTGTGACCCAGTATGTGGTCTATTCTGGAAAAAGTTCCATGTGCACTTGAGAAGAATGTGTATTCAGTTGAGTTTGGATGTAAAGTTCTGTAGATATCTATGAAATCTATCTGGTCCAGTGTATCATTTAAAGCTCTCGTTTCTTTGGAGATGTTGTGTTTAGAAGACCTATCGAGTATAGAAAGCGCTAGATTGAAGTCACCAAGTATAGGTGTATTGTTATCTATGTATGTCTTAACTTTGGTTATTAATTGATTTATATATTTGGCAGCTCCCACATTCAGGGCATATATATTGAGGATTGTTAAGTCCTCTTGTTGGATAGATCCTTTAAGTATGATATAGTGTCCCTCTTCATCTCTCACTACAGTCTTCGGGGTATATTTTAGATTATCTGATATAAGGATGGCTACCCCTGCTTTCTTTTGAGGACCATTTGAATGGTAAATGTTTCTCCAACCTTTTATTTTCAAGTTGTAGGTGTCCTTCTGTCTAAAATGAGTCTCTTGTAGACAGCAAATAGATGGGTCCTGCTTTTTTATCCAGTCTGACACCCTGCGCCTTTTGATGGGGTCATTAAGTCCATTCACATTCAGAGTTACTATTGACAGATATGAGTTTAGTGTCATCATGATATCTATTCAGTCCTTGTTTTTGTGGATTGTTCCACTGAACTTCTTCTTAAAGGGGAATTTTAAGAGTCCCCCTTAAAATTTCTTGCAAAGCTGGTTTGGAGGTCACATATTCTTTCAGTTCCTGCCTGTCTTGGAAGCTCTTTAACTCTCCTTCCATTCTGAATGAGAGCCTTGCTGGATAAAGTATTTCTTGGTTGCATGTTTTTCTCATTTAGGACCCTGAATATATCCTGCCAGCCCTTTCTGGCCTGCCAGGTCTCTGTGGAGAGGTCTGCTGTTACCCTAATACTCCTCCCCATAAAAGTCAGGGATTTCTTGTCTCTTGCTGCTTTAAGGATCTTCTCTTTATCTTTGGAATTTGCAAGCTTAACTATTAAATGTCGAGGTGTTGAACGGTTTTTATTGATTTTAGGGGGGATCCTTGTATTTCCTGGATCTGAATGCCTGTTTCCCTTCCCAGATTAGGAAAGTTTTCAGCTATGATTTGTTCAAATACATATTCTGGCCCTTTGGCCCTTTCGGCGCCCTCGGGAACCCCAATTAAACGTAGTTTTTTCTTCCTCAGGCTGTCATTTCTTTCCCTTAATCTATCCTCATGGTCTTTTAACTGTCTCTTTTTTCCTCAGTTTCCCTCTTTGCCATTAACTTGTCTTCTATGTCACTCACTCGTTCTTCCACCTCGTTAACCCTCGTCGTTAGGACTTCTAGTTTGGATTGCATCTCATTCAATTGATTTTTAATTTCTACCTGATCAGATCTAAATTCTGCAGTCATGAAGTCTCTTGAGTCCTTTATGCTTTTTTCTAGAGCCACCAGTAGCTTTATAATAGTGTTTCTGAATTGGCTTTCTGACATTGAATTGTAATCCAGATTTTGTAACTCTGTGGGAGAGAGGGCTGTTTCTGATTCTTTCTTTTGAGGCGAGGTTTTCCTTCTAGTCATTTTGCTCAGTGCGGAGTGGCCAAAAACAAGTTGTATTGGGAAAAGGAGAAAAAGAGAGGAGAGAAAGAAGGAAAGAAAAAAGAAAAAAAGGAAGAAAAAAGAAAAAAAGAGAGAAGAAAAAGAGAAAGAAAAAGAAAGAAAGGGAAAAAAGGGTGGGGGAAGCAAACAAATCAAAAAGCAAAAAAAAAAAAAAAAAAACCAAAAAACACAAAAAATGAAAAACAAAAACCACGGGGGAGTATCTTCTGATTCTGTAGACTTTAAGTCCCTTGACTTCCCCTGGAACTGGTCCGTCCAGCTGGTCTTCTGGGGGAGGGGCCTGCTCTGCTGATTCTCAGGTGTTAGCACTTGGGGGAGCTGCTCTGCCCCCCGCCTGCTGCAGGGCTCAGCGGGGGTTGTTTACCCCGTGAGGCCCCAGGAGGAACAGCCGCAGTGGCGGGGCCAGCTCTGGAGCCCTGGAGTCAGCTCCCGCAGTAACTACGGGGCTCTCCGTCTGCAGGGCCTGGAGGCTCCGGGGCGGGGCCGCTGATCTGCTCAGCTCGGGGCAGGAGCGTCCTTGCTGTCCTGGGCCCTCCCGGCCTCTGCCTGTCCCGGGGGAGGCCGGATCCTGGGCTGTGTCCCGGCGCCCTGTGCTCCGGGGCCTGCGCTGGTGGATTCGCGCTCCCGCCCTGCAGCTCCCTCCCTGGAGCCGCCGCCCGAGCCCCTCCGAGCTGCTCCGGTCGGTCCCTCCGTGCGAGCTGCAGCCCTTAGGGAGCTCGGCGCACTCTCCCGGGGCGCAGGTGCCTGTTAGTGTCCCCGGGAGCCCGAGGGCATCCCCGCTCTCCCGGGTCCTGCTCCAACTCCCTGCGAGCCCCTTTCCGCCCGGGAAGGTTGGTGCAGCTCCTGCTCCTCCGGGACGGGGCTCTCCTGTCCTGGGGACACTCGCCCCGGCCTCAGCCTGGCTCCTCGCGGGCCCCTCCCCCTCGGGGGCCTTTTGTTTCCTTATTTCTTTTTCCCGGTCTTCCTACCTGATAGAAGCCTGAACTCCTCTCACTGTAGCATTCCAGCTGGTCTCTCTTTACATCTCAGGCCGAATTCGTAGGTTTTCAGGGTGATTTGAAGGTTATCTAGGTAATTTTTGGGGGACAGGTGATTTGGGGACCCTGCTCTTCCGCCGTCTTGCCCCTCCTGAGAATGATAGTTTTCTATGGATATGTTTATTTTGGCCAACTTAATCAGCCTTCTCATTTTGTGTGATTCCCCTTCTCACCAAAAATATCAACTTGGAATAAAAACTTTAGTTTTTTCCCTTTTTAAAAAATTTTTCTGCTTGATTTTTTCAAATCTCATCCTAGAAGACCTGAAAGACATCACAAATTACTACTTAAAGAGATGCTAAATAGGATGTGATATATGATGTATAGTATATGGCAAGAGTTTCATCCCCTGTTGTGACTAAAAATGACCTTTTAGTTTTCTTTTATTAAAAAGAAAAAGGATAAATAACTTTGGCTTACCTTTAAAAAATCTATTATTTTATTTTCATAAAATTTTAAGACTCATAAGGCAAACAGAATAAGTTCTATGAAATAACTGGTCTCAGACAAAATGAAGTTTACTTTTTAAAAAATTAATTAATGAGTTAATTAATCTTTTTAAAGTAGACTTGATCAATTTAAGTTTGTTTCAAGTTTTTATTTAAATTCTAGCTAGTTAACATACACTGTAATATTGGTTTCGAGAGTAGAATTTAGTGATTCATCACTTACATACAACACCCAGTACTCATCACAGCAAGTGCTCTTCCTAATACCCAGCACCCATTTAACCCATCCCCCACCCATCTCCCTCCAATCCTGTTTGTTCTCTATCTCTAAGAGTAACTTGATTTTAGTTGTTAATTACAACACAAAGATTTATTGTCAATGCTGACCTCCCAAAATCATAAGCCAAAGCAATGTAAATAAAAATATAGCTTAGGATATGTAAAAGCCAAAGTTTTTTACATAAGACTTTGACAAAATAGTTTCTTACAGAGTGAGATGATTGGGCTTAAATATAGGTTTAGCAGTTGCAATATTATTATGCGTATGTGTTGGTTCCTCCATCTCTTTCATAGGCCTATATCTGGATAAAAAATTGTTTGAACAAAAAAGAATGAAATATACATGTGTAATATGAAACTGCTTGGTTTTTTGCTGCAAAAATATATAATTCTGAGCCAAATATATGAGGTAAGCATACATGTATTTAATTTTCCACTGTAAGCCGAAAACCACTGTCCTTGTTTTTGATGCTGGTTTAAGTAAGAAACACTCATAAGTGAAAGAAGTTAAAACCACAGCAAAATATTCACTATTTCCCTATAGGGGGCAGGATTCTCTGTTTATACAGAAATCCAGAACTTATTTAAGGCAGAGCACTAGCTGACATCTTGCGTGATGAAGCAAACTTCAACTCAAAGTTATTCATCCCCTCTCAAAGTCAAGTTCTCATTCTGAAAGGAAATCGTGAGAAAGGATCTCTCACACAGTGATGCACTTGGATTGAAAAGGAGAATACTTTCAGTGTTACTCTGAAGTTCTCTGGATGGTTTTCAATATGGCTTGAGACTTGTCCTATGCCCCTTCCCTCTCAAACCCAAGTAGCAATTAAAATATTTCAAAATTTCCTGTTGCAGTATGTTTTTTCTAAAGATATGATTTCTTTAAATTCAAGAATCTTGTCACTTGAAGTGAAGACATGTTCCTGGATCTTAAAAAGACTTGTTCAACTGGATAATATGATAAATGTTTGCTAGGTAGGCTAATTTCTATAGCCATTCTTCATCTTCAAAGCATCCAGCAAAATCTGGCCTAATAATATCTGGAAAATGCTCCTATAATTTCCTTTCAGCTCAAACACTGTTGAGAATGACCCCTCTGTTAAGTCACTGGATTTCTGTATATAGAGGCATAGGTACTCCCTTTCCAGATTTTTACACTATCTTAAATCTATCTTTAGTGAATTGGTCTTTGTTTTTTTTTTTTTTTTTTTGGTGTTGTTATTTTTTAAAAGATTTTATTTATTTATCTGAGAGAGAGTACAAGCTGGCAGAGGGGCAGAGGGAGAAGGAGGAATAGACTCCCCTCTGAGCAGGGAGCCCAACAAGGGGCTCAATCCCAGGATCCCAAAATCATGAGTCTATGGCAGGCTTGCTTAAGCAACTGAGCCACCCAAGTGCCCCCCTGGTCTTTGTTTATTAATAATTTTTATAATATGATCCATATATGTTTTCATTTCACATTCAAGCATTTTTGACACCAGTAGTTCTCTGAAAAGAAATCAGTATATTTTGATGTCAGTGTGAATATAGACTTTGGGTTGGCATCGTCAACACAGTTGCTGACGCAGTGCTTACAAAATAGAACTTCTGTTTTCAGATATGCACATAAACATCAAATGTATCTTGTATTTTACTTGTTTTGAGCAACATTTTGCGGTAGAAAAAATTTTTTAATTTCACTGTCATGTAGAAATCTTACAAATTCTACAGTGTGACATTTATTTGTAAAATTCATTTATCAAACTAGAGAGAAGCTGTTTATTTCCAGTTTATTATACAAAACCTCTTTAGCCTTATGTGACTTATCATCAATATGTCAACATATCATACTGGTTGAGAATGGAACTTTTTCAGTTTTTGTTCAGAATCTCACCTTCACATTTTACTAATCATAATTTTGCCTGCTACCATTAAGTTCTCATCAACCATGCAATTTTTTTCTAGGTTATAAATTATGCTCTTAATAATGCCTAAGTAGAGCAGCCCAGGTGGTTTAGCGCTGCCTTCAGCCCAGGGCCTGATCCTGGAGACCCGGGATCGAGTCCCATGTCAGGCTACTTGCATGGGGCCTGCTTCTCCCTCTGCCTGTGTCTCTGCCTCTTTCTCTCTCTCCTCTCTGTGTCTCTCAATAATAAATAAATAAAATCTTTAAAAAAATAATGCCTAAGTAACTTGCTTTCTGAGCCATTTCATTGAATGTTTTCAACTAAATCTTTTTTTTTTCAACTAAAATCTTTATTCTGTTTGAGATTCAAATTGCTTTTTAAAATAATCAACATCTTTTTTGTCAGATGGCTGTGATTTATAGGTGTCTTTCCAATTTTGCTAGAGTTATTGCTGCTTTTTTGGTTGTTTACCACAGAATGCTCCATACATAAGACAGATTGGATGTAAAACTCATTAAGTAGTTTTTGTCGTAAAGATGAACTTCCTTTGGGTCCCTTGCTGCACTGGTGCAGTGAATTGACTCAGAAGATTGTAATTTCTCATCATTAACCTTATCAAAACTGTCCATAGGCCTAAGTCTAGAACCTTCATTTCCACCTTGTTTGCATCTTTGCATCATCTTCAGACATCACCAGACTTGTCCATCAGACATATTTTTGAAACACTAATGCAAATAAAGTATAAAACAGAAAGGCACAGTAACAAAGTGAGAAAATCCTGAGAAATACTAAAACCTCAAATACAATTTACTTTTACTCTATGTAATCCACATTTTGCTGCATTTAATAGAAGAGCAGGTGGCAGGGGGCAGTTTATTGTTGGTGTGTATAATTGTCTTTAGAATGAAAACTTCCCTTTGATTTTCTGTTACACCAATAAAGCTCATTTGCTTCTAGTCAGTCGGTTGGGCATAAAGGGAGGTGGGAAGGCAATTTGAGAAGAAGAGGTTGATGTCATTCATCCGCCTTCCTTTACTTTGTGCAACAACAGCAGTCATCAGACATCAAAAGCCTTCCCTACCTGACATCAAAATGTGAGAATGGACTCATCCTAATGAACACTATCCCCCTACCCATTTCTGGGAAGGGCTGAAAATTCTGTAACAAAATTGCTAATAAGAATTTTCAGTCATAGCCCATTACATCATGCAGCATATGAAGCTCAAAAACTGATGTTTAATATTTTTTCAATCATTCTTTCACATAGGAGCCCTGGTGATATTTCACAGACCCTAGGATTCTGCAGAATTTTAATGGAGAAAGCCTGTTGAGATAGTCTCACCTACTGTCATGGTTTCACTTATCTTCCTTCACATATATGCCTCCTCTTAGTTCTGGGCATATAAGTTGCTTACTCACTGTTTCCACTTGAACATTTTATAAGTATATCAAACTCAGTATGCTGAAACCCAGATTCATAATGTGTCCCTTCTTCCCTCACCACTCATTTCAAAAAAGAAGATTGTGAGCCACTTCCAGTGTTGCCTGCTTCAACAAATTGACCAATATCCATTAATTGCACACATCAGCAACCTGGATGTCATTCTTTACTCAATCTCTTTAACCTCCATGTTTAATCAATCTCCAATTCATGTTGATTCTCCTTCCTAAATATCATTAAATTGGTCGTTGCTTTTATTCTCCTGTAGTCCAACTATTCTCCTTATCTGGGCTGAATTTTCAGAAGAGACCTTAAGTGATCTCCCTTATCTACTATTAACCAGTCCAATATATTCTTCACTATGTTGCCAATTGGGTGATTTTTAAAATACAAAATCTAATCATTCCTCTTTCTGCTTGAGATTCATTAATAACTATAAGTGCAATGCTCTTAAAATAAAGACCAGAATCCCTAATGAGGCATACAGTGATGTGTGTGATCTGGCCCCTGCTAACCTCACAAGCCTCACCTCTGACATCTCCCTTTTCCTCACTGCATTCCATTCATGCAGACCCTTGAATCTCCTAATCGGAATCTCCTAATCTTTGCACTTGAGGCTCATGCCAGCTTGCCTTTGCCCATGTACCTCTTACTACTACTTCATCTCACTTCTACCCATTCTTAGATCTGAGTTAAAACGTTGTTTCCCAGAGAAGCTGGAAGTTTCTCAGTACTGTGTACTTCTGCCTAATTTCACTTACCACAATTATTCTTTTAAAGATTTATTTATTTATTTATTTATTTGAGAGAGAGACACCGAGCAGAGTAAGGAGGGGCAGAGGGAGAGGGAGAGAGAGAATCTCAAGCAGACTCCCTCCTGAGCCTCCAACTGGAGGTTTGATCTCATGCCCTGAGATCATGACCTGAGTTGAAATCAAGTCAGACACTTAACCAACTGAGTGCACCCCCACTTACCACAATTCTAATTTCATAATTAATCGCACACTTTGTTGGTTATTATCTATCCCCAGTGTGACTCCAAGTTCTCCTAGAAGGCAGAGGATATATTTATTGTTTACTCCCTTATCTCCAGCATTAATACATGTAAAAACAATTGGCGGGATAAATAAGTTAAATGAATGAATGAATGCTTAAATTCACTACTTTGCTTCTTTCATACTATTGCTCTCAACTTCAAGAATAGGATGACTATAAGCATTACATAAAGGAAACCTAATTTTCTATTTTAGTCTTTTAAAAATTAGACTTTTTACAGTAAACAAATTTGTTTTTAACATTTGAAATTTTACCCCACCATCTCTTGTGTGTTGTAAGCTTTATGTGATAAAATACAGCTTCAATACACAGCAAAGTAACAAACAACATGAAATTTTAAGTCATAAAAATATCTGTGGCTTGAATTTATTAGCATGAAAAATCATCCCATTTATTTGTAAGAGCAAATATAAATATTGATTTGAGATTAGCTTTGCAGCTGTTGAGTATTTTGGTGCCCATTAATTATTGTAAGACAGTTTTAAAACGTACAAGAAAAATATGAAGATCATTTTATATTGTTATTTTTCTTACTATTATTTAGGAGATGGCATTTTGAAATCACTGTTTCCTATGAAGAAAAATGCCTAAATATATAGTTTTAATGCATTTGTATGCCAAAATTAATATTTATTCTCTTTTCAGTTTGGATACAAATCAGCATGGACATGAACTTAGCTCTTTTCTCCTGGGATACAAGAACACACTATTTAGATTCAATCAGAACATCCAGATGTAAATGAACTGTTCATCCAGAGTTCACAGGATGTTCACTTTGGCTTCAGTCCTTTCAGACTGGATCTATGTCAAGACTTAAAAAAAAATTAATTAGTAGTTCTGGCAAAATTAAAGAATATTGTTATTCCAGCTTGAAATACTTTAGATTGACTAGTAATTTCAAAAGAAAGGTTGTCGAGATGTGATCAATAATTATTTAAAGTATGAAGCTTAAAAATTAACCTCCTGATGTGGACTATAAGGTTTTATTCCCCCACTATATTATTGAAAAGCAGGGTAGGTATTTATCAGGGACGAATCCAAAATCAAAGGTAGAAAGGAACATGCCTTTTAAGGTCTTTTCTATCCCTCCTTCATCTCCTCTTCCTTTCAATATACTACAGTTCCAAGCTGAGACACTACTATGGCTGTTCATGGCTAGCTCCCTGCTGGTTGCCTGGACATGACTACCTCAGTTGTTGGGGTATTTTGACTAGAACAACCTACTATGGTCATGGGAAGTGTAATGCTTTGTTCTCACTAGTTCCAAGGGCTGAACTAGTGACAATCAAAACAAAGAAAATCCCCCAAAGAATGTCAGATATGCAAATTATTTATTTAAATTACCTGTCTGACTTCACATTCTTCTGGTGGTAATTTAAGATCAACACATTTTTAAAGTTTAGTCTCATCTTTTCCAAATGGCAACTTGTTTTCCAGAAGTTACTAGCCACTATGATTTGAGGCAGTGATAGCCTGGGATTTTCACAGACCCATTGAGCCAAACAGGAGTTTTTTACCCTCTAGTAAAATAAACCTGGATTTGTAAGGCCTGGACCAGAAATTCTTCTACCTTCTATTTAATATGTTTGGATTTGTGCAACACATTCCCTAGAAGCATTCTACCAACTACCCAATGCAATCCTAAGCAGGACAAACATAAAAGAACGTCATGCATTTCTAGGTACATTGTATTTATACAGAAGAAAATAAAAATTAAAAACAAATTTAAAAAATGACTAGAGGAAAAAAACATTACAAAGGAGAACAATGGGGATCCCTGGGTGGCGCAGCGGTTTGGCGCCTGCCTTTGGCCCAGGGCGCGATCCTGGAGACCCGGGATCGAGTCCCACGTTGGGCTCCCGGTGCATGGAGCCTGCTTCTCCCTCTGCCTGTGTCTCTGCCTCTCTCTCTCTCTGTATGACTATCGTAAAAAAAAAAAAAAAAAAAAAAAAAAAAATTAAAAAAAAAATTAAAAAAAAAAAAAAAAACAAAGGAGAACAATGAGAGATGGCCAAATTTCTAGGCCAGAAAATCTTGAAATAATATCTTTAAAGTCAATCAATGTAGAAAAAAAAATCAATCTAGAATTCAATGTCCGACAGAAATATCCCAGTAGTTGAAGGCAAAAAAAAAACCAAAACAAAAAGCCAGAAACATTTTCCAGTTGACAAAAGCTGAAAGTATTAGTTTTCAGTAAATCTATACTACCCAAAATGCTGAGAGGTTTTCAAGCTGAAGAAAAATGATACCAGATAGAACCTTAAATTTGCAGAATACAATGAAGAGAATCAAAAATTATAAATATTTGACTAAATATTAAAGAACATTTTAATATTTTTACTTTTAATACATACATATTTTCATTTCTTTAAGAATGAATTTATTATATAAAGTACTCATTTTAATACATACATATAAATTTTATCAAGAGTATATTGGTAGGTGAATAATTTAAGACACATTCTTAAAATACATATTCCTAAGTATTGTGATTAAGCAAGTAGTCAGTAGATTTCCACAAACCTGATTCAAATCTTTATGTGAACTCCAATCAACAGTGTAGACTCACACAAGCTATTTAATCTCTCTATACCTAAGCCCCTCATTCACAAAATTGGGATTTCAAATTAATCTATCTCCTGCTGCTGTTGTGAGAATTGGGATAATATGAAAACATGTTTAGTAAAATAGCAGGTGATAATAATACTTGTTTTTCTTGTTATTACTATTGTCATTAATTACTGTAGTTTGGAGTCAGGCATGAGCCTGACTTGTTCATCATTTACCAATTGTGTGATTTTAGATAAAGCAGCTAAGATTTCTGAGTCTCCGTTTATTTATATGTACAGTGATAAAACCTTCCAGACAGCAGCTGTGTTGTGCTTTCACTAGAATAATGCAAGTGTTTGTATATAGTAAATGCTTAAAAGATGGAGATTTTTGTTATCTTGATGTCTTCAGTATCTATTGATTTCTCTAGGATGGAGAAAGGAGGGTGTTGGCAATGCAACACCAAGTTGGGTAGGGGTGTGAAAGGGGAAAGGTGTAACTTTCATCATGAAAATAGTTTGTATTTGTCCAGATATATCAGGACAAAGGCATCAAAAGCTATAAGAATATTTTCAAGTTCCCGAAAGCTTCCAAGCGAGCTATAAAGAAGCAAATTACCCAGTAATACTAAATTTTAACAAAAGCAAATGACTTCAAAGACAATCTTAGGATTTTTTAAAATAGGCTTCTAATTATTTTGTAATTATTAATTTATTTACATAATAGGTAAATTTATTCAGTTTTAGTGATGAGCAATATGCTTTATCAACCTATCTTCATTCATTCATTCACATATTCACAGTAACACAGCTGTAAAACTCTCTTGTTATACAAAATAAGTTTAATATTGACTTTAGCTTAAAAATAAGCTAAAGTTATATGAAATTGTATGATTCATTAGATGTTGACTAATAGGAATAAACCTTCTTGCATTTAGAATTTTGTATTTTAATGGTAAAGTTGTAACCTTTTGACCCTGAGAATTAAATAATTTAATGTGTATAAAAATGACTAGATATATCTACAAAAGGTATTTCTTCTAAAAACTGGAGATATTGGGCACCCCGGATGGCTCAGTGGTTTAGTGCCGCTTTCAGCCCAGGGTGTGATCCTGGAGACCCCGGATCAAGTCCCATGTCGGGCTCCCTGCATGGAGCCAGCTTCTCCCTCTGCCTGTGTCTCTGCCTTTCTTTCTCTGTGTCCCTCATGAATAAATAAATAAAATCTTATATAAAAAAAAACCTGGAGATATTTTATTTTATGAATAAGGTTCAATAGATTCCATTCAACTAAATACAAGGAAATTTACACTGGCTTTGTTCTCTTAATGAACATACATATAAAATATGTCATCTGAACTGTAAAATCTACTGGCCTAAAGTTAGCTAGCTGTCTGTCTGATTTTAACCCAGGTAAGAAATGTACAAAATGTGTTGGCTACTCATCGGTGTGTATTGTTTCATAATGAATGAGTGATCTCTGTTGTTTTAGAGAATATATTGGCCAAAGTCCATGCAGCTATTATCAATTAGAGCATAAGGCATTCAGTCTACATTTCTTGTTTCCTAAGACTTAATCATCATAATTTGGTACATACTTGGTGACCATAGGACTTTCTGTGAGGACTAAAAGAAGTAAAAAAAGAACTTTCTCCCACATAAGAAAAGATCTAGTGGTGTGGACTCAAGAGAAAGAGTGAAAATACATATGAAAGAATGCAGAATGCACACTGAGGTCAACCAAGGACAATGGTCAGACTATTAAATGTGGTCTGTTCTGTTCAGACCTGGAATGTAGTGACCCTGCTTATAAAGGTGGACCAGATGCTAAGTACCAAATGATTCTAGGGCTGGTGAAATAAAGAGAGGCATTACCCAAAGAAGTTCATGAGTTCACTGGAAAAATGAGGAAGTAAAACTATTATCGTGAGTGGCCGGGGTCATAGCCAGAACAGATAGAATGTGCTCCAAGACTAAGGATAAAAACATAATTGTGATGGGCTGGGAGAGAAGCCAGGCCTGAAGCCAAGGGATGAAAAAAATAAATGAGGGGAAAGGTAATAAAAAAGTTCGGTGATTGAGGAAGCCAGGTCTGTGAACAAAGCATGTGTACCAAGTCCTTTCCTTCATGCAGTGCCCAGGGAAAGCTCTCTAGGGCTCGAGTGGCCTCTAAGGGCACCACTCTGCCAGGCTACACTGAGCTAAATGTAATTGTGCTGCTTTTTCCTTTGAGTGGGTGCCTTTGTGTACTGTTCATAATTCTCAACAGCTCAATCTTCTTGGTTCCATTCTTGAACTTTCAGTATTCTTATCAACAGGAACATGCCCTTTCCCTCCCTAGCCTCTTAGCATGGTGTCCCAGCATTTCTTGCTGATTTTTAATACTTGATTTACAAACAAAATATCCATCCCAAGCTCCCCCTTCACTACCCACCAAATCAAAAAGCCAAAAATGCGGTATTTCTGAGTCCAAGGAATGTCACAGTCGTCACCCAAAAATGAGGACAATAAGCATACAAATTACAACTCTTTATTTAGAACACAAGTCTGATATTCTTGAACTCATTCAACAAATATTTATCAAGTATCCTCAGATGGTTTCTGTTTTGGGTACATGCCTTGTATAATACCTGTAAGCCTTCTGGGATGTGTGTGCCTCTTCTGTGGCCTTTGGTTGGGAGAGAACACCAAGCTTTTGATTATCCACTTCATGCCAGCTCCCCAAAGGATGTGCTGCAGGCATAGGGTGTGACTTTACTGATTACTTGCTAATTGTGATCCTGCCATTTTTCATTAATGGGTATATTTCCATAAAAAGTTAGCATTCTTGAAATGATATTTTGTAGCTCTACTATGTAGTCTTTTTTCTAATCCCTGATATCAGAAGTTTTTATAACTGACTTTTGAGCTATCCTGCATTCCTTTTTGTTTCCTGGAAATGAATGTGGATTCATTAGTAGATGTTAGGCAAGTGTTACCTCATAAGTCATTTCTGGACTTTCAAGGTGAAATAATACTCCTTTAATAGAGTCTTAGGAAGAAAGAATATTCTTCTCTTCTTTCTTATTCAAAGAGACTCACACTATATTTCATTATTGGTAGAGATTTTTTATATTTAGTACAGCTGTACTGACTTTCCAATGCACTAAGAATATATGTTCATGGGTATTGGCTCTAGAGCAGTGCCTCTCAGACTTGAACGTGCATATAAATTGCCTGGGGATCTTGTGAACACACAAATTCTTCTATTCAGTAGGTCATTGGATTTTATTGAATTTGTGCAGCTCAAGAAGTCCTTTCCTGAATCCTGAACCCATGGACTATCGATCGGTGTTACCAGGAATTTGTTAGAAATGCTGACTTTTAGGTACCACACAGATTTACTTCATCAGAATCTGCATTTAAACAAGTTCTCAAATAATTTGTACATTAAAATCTGAGAAACACCCTGAAAATCACACAGAATTAGCTATGTAGTGGCAAAAGCAAAAGTACAATTACTGTATCCTCTCTGATTATATCTTTACTGTGACCTTCTCAGATTAATCTCTAAGGATGTATCGGAATATGATATCATTCATATCAAGAGAAGCATCCTGTCCATTCCTTTGTGTAATAAATTTTGAAACATTAATGTCATGTGTACTACATATAAATCTATATACCAATGGTTGCAAATTGGTGTGTAAGGGCTAGAACGAAGATATGTTTTGTTGGTCATTTTGTTTGTCCTGCACATGATTTAAAGGCAGTGTTACTGGGCAGATTAATACCTATATTCTTACATAGAACTCACATCTTACATAGGTAGCACACAATTGTCCCCCAGGCATTTGAGTTTGGGATCCTTTAGAGCAATAATTCTCAGTATAAATTGCATAGAACAGTAGTTTGAGAACAATAAGCAAGTATTATTTGAAAAAAAATGTCTCTGTGATCCATTAGGGTTTGATAAACAGAGTGAAACAAAAGTTTTTTTTTGAAAGACATTGCGGAGGCTTTAAGTTATCATGTATAATTTTAATCTTTGCTGCAACATTTCTCAAACTTATATAGTCATGGAACACTTTGTCACAGAGGATCTCAAAGGAGTAAAATTCTGTAGAATGTACTTTAGGCCAGGGGTTTGCCAACTATACCCTACAGACCAAGTTCATGCCATCACCCATTTTTGTACTGCCTATGAGTTACTTAAGCAGTTAAAAACCAAAGAAAATGGGCGCCTGAGTGGCTCAGTTGGTTGTGTCCAACTCTTGATTTCAGCTCAGCTCATGATCTCAGGGTTGTGAGATCAAGCCCCATGTTAGGCTCTGAGCTTAGCATGGCATTTGCTGAAGATTCTCTCTCACTCCCTCTCTTTGCCCCTCTGTGCCTCCCTCTCTGGAAAAACCAAAACCAAACCCAAACCCAAAGAAGAATAATATTTCCTGACAAGTGAACATTATGTGAAATTCAGATTTCAGTTTTCATAACTAAAGTTTTTCTGGGAACAACCACATTCATTTACATATTGCCTATGGCTGTTTTAATGCTACAGTAGCAGAACTGAGCAGTTGAGACAGAAACCACATGTTCTGCAATGATGAAAATGTTTGCAACCTGGCCTTTGTTGCAAAAAATTTGCCAACACCTGCTTTAGATGCTGCTGCTAAAAAGACCTAACCTCTCCATCTATAACAGTACTATATTTTGCTGATGAGTACAGTTGTGCTAAAGATAACATTCCATGGCAAGTCAGTGTTTTCTCACAGACTTTAAAATCAATGTAGACATGTTAAATACCCATTTTATTTAATTCATTTTTATTTTTAAAAGAATTTATTTATTTATTTATTTATTTATTTATTTATTTATTATTTATAGAGTGCAACTGACTGAAAAACCCAGGTTTTAAGAATATTAAGAATTTTAATAAATTAATATTTTTTCCCTTGAGATGCCTGGGTGGCTCTGTCAGTGAAGTGTCTGATTTTTGAGTACAGCTCAGGTCATGATCTCAGGACTGTGAGATCTGGCCCCTCATCAGGTTGGGCTCTGCACTGGGTGTGGAGCCTGCTTAGGATTCTTTCTCCCTCTCCCTGTGCCGCTCCACCCTGCTCACATGCTTTCTCTCCCTCCCTCTCTCTAAAAATATAAAATGAAATAAAATAAAATATTTTTCCTGAGGATTGCCAGGAATAACTTTCATTTTAAAATATATGTAGAGTTTAGATTTGATAGCAAATGTGCAATATCCAGTTATTACAAACTTTACTGAGTGTATCTTCAACTTATTTCTCTATTATAGCAGTTGTCAAATTTTTGATCTGAGGTACCCTTTACACTCTTAAAAGTAACTGAGGATCTCAAAGTTCTTTTATGATCATGCTTCACATTCATCAATAATTATCAGCTTAAATAAATGAAAACTGAGAAATTTAAAAATATTCATTTATTACTCATTTAAGAGTTAATATAAATAGCGCATGCTTAATGGAAAATAAAAGTTTTTCCAAAGAGTGCCATTGTTTGATATAATTTTGTAAATGTCTGTTTTAATAGGAAACAACTAGATTCTTTTCTATTTTTCCATTCCTCTGTTGTGATAGCATAAGCCTTTAAGCCTCTGGAAAACTTCACTGTATACATGTAAAAAAAATGAGAGTTAAAAAGGTAAATAATGTCTTGGAATTATTATGAAAGTACATTTGACATCAAGGACTCTCTGAAGAGGTCACAGGGGCATCTAGGGTTCTCTGTGCCACACTTTAAAAGCTGTTACTCTTTTATAACTGAGAATGAACAGTCATCAGGCACACACATGACACACATTTAATAAAGAGGTAGCACCTATGGCTTCAAATGGTTCCTCTATTGTAGCAGTGATCAACCTTTTTGATCTGAGGAACCCAGTATACTTTAAAAGTTATTGAGAATCTCAATACCCTGCACACAGGTTTACAGTGGTATAAATTATTGATGATCTCCAATTGTAGTATGTTTCAAAGTTTGTATGTGAGCAATCTGATTACTTGTTGAACTCAATTGACTTGCACTAATAGTATTTCAGAATCAGTCTATTTGGAGTGTTAAAGATTGTGTATGAAAATGTATCCAGAGTCCAAACCTGGATGACAGGAAATGACTTTCCTTGCTGACTAGCAATACTGTTGCAACTTCTGTCCCTGCTTTACTCCTCACCAGCCCGGGAAATTTAGAATTTCTTCAGCTCTGACCAACTACTGGGGCTCCCCCAGCCTGGGGCCAGAAGCAGGAACATGATGAAAATAAGGACTTGGGGTAGGTGATCAGAAAAATGATTTTTCTTCTAAGAAATGCAGGAATTTCTTAAGCATTTTTTATCCTATTGCTTTTGGGTTTTGGATCAAACCTTGTCTTCTTGTTTTCTACAAAGCAGAACTCAGTCTTACTGTTTTCTCCATATCCTCCTGTATTTCTTAAGCCTCTCACAACTCAAATTAGCTTAAAGAAAAGATAATTTATTGGTTCACATAACTTAAAAGGTATGAAAGGTAGAGCTAACTTCAGACATATTTAGATGTCATCAGAATTTCTTTTCTCTTTATCTCTCAACTCTACTTTCTCTGTGTTGGCATCATTCCTACTTAAACTGGTCCTTTCCATGCATTGAAAAAGTACTGCCACTAGCATGCATAGTCTTTCTAGAAGGAAAGAGAAGGAGAGAGAATTGCTTTGTTGCCAATGCTAACATCAGTCCCAGATTAAAGGCTGCTAATGCCAGCCCAGTTCACATGCCCATCCCTTAGTGGAAAAGTGGAGTCAGATTCAAAGTTCTCCTCAAACCTCATGCAGTGGGATGGAGGAAGTGCTAAAGGGATTCAGGGGACATAGAAGGGATAAAGTGTGCCCTGCACTTCTTGCTGTTAAATGAAAGCAAGGATATTTTGAAGTTTTCTGAGTATCTTTGCAGTTTTTCTTTAAGATATTTATTTTTTGGAGAGAGAGAGAGAGAGAGCGTGAGCACATGGGCGGCAAGAGGAGCAGGAGAGGGAGAATCTCAAGGAGGCTCCAGGCTCAGCATGGAGGACCTAGGGCTCATTCTATGACCCTGAGATCATGACATGAGCAGAAATCAGGAGTTGGCTGCTTAATCAACTGAGCCACCCAGGTACCCCTCTTTGCAGTTTTTAAATTGTAATTATTAAATTGAGTTTATTTGCTATCATAATTAATTGCTTTGAAGAAAACTGAGAAATAAGATGCCAAATGATAGGTAAGATATAGATTTTGAAATCTCTCTCTCTATTCCTAATCCAGTATTCCTCACCCTGGGCTAGGCATGGCTTCATACTCTGGAAAATATGTCCATTCTGTCTTGATCCTTCCTGAGACTGCTGCTCCCCTGTGTTCTCTCAATGCAGAAACCATTATACCTTTTTTATTGAGGGGAAAACTGAGACGCAGTAAGGCTAAATAATTTGTCCGAGGTCCTGTAAATGGTAGAACTGAATCCTTCTCATCCCAAGCTAGCTATCTTTCCACCATTGGTGTTACCTCTTTACTAAACATCTTGCTACCCAAACAGTCCTAAATGTATTTATTCCTTCACCAGATATTTATTGGTAGACACTGTTCTGAATGCTGAGGATATACAGTGAGCAAAATAGACAAGTCTTTGCTCTCAAGGACTTAATATCCCAGGAGGTAGACAGAAAATAAATGAAGTATCTATGATGTCACATGGCAACAAATACTGGAGAGAAAGTGATGGGAAAAGTGTACTTTTTAATTAGTGTGATTAGGAGCAACATCTCTGAGGTTACACTTGAGCAGGGACCTGAATGAAGCCAGGAAGCATGCCAGAGGGATACTGAAAGGAGGGGAGTCCCAGACAAGAGAACAGGAAGAACAAAGGTTTTTGAGTGTCAATGTTCTTGGCATGTTTGCAGGGAACAGCAAAGAGGCTAGGGGCCTGGAACTAATTTTGGGTAGGGGTGGGTGCAGTAGGGAATTAGGTCAGAGAGGTAGCCAAAGGACACTTTATCCAGAAAGATAGGAGAGATGGAAATTGTTCAACTATAAATTATCCTTTTCTGGAAGAAAAAAATTTATCATATTAAGGTGTTTACCTTGAAAAGATGAAAGAAGAGAATTCTTCATCATTTCTGCCACCAATAAGCAAGTATTCAAGTTTGTATGTTACATCTTTTTACTCTTTTATTCTTTCAGTCAACATTTATTGCTCACTCACTACATTCTAGATTCTTTTGTTTAAAAGATTTTATTTTTTTATTCATGAGAGACACAGACAGAGACAGAGAGAGGCAGAGACACAGGCAGAGGGAGAAGCAGGCTCCCCCACTCCCACCCCGGGGAGCCTGATGCGGGACTCCATCCCAGGGCCCTGGGATCACGCCCTCAGCTGAAGGCAGATGTTCAACCGCTGAGCCACCGAGGCGTTCCTACATTCTAGATTCTGAGCCATATGTTGAAGTTGTGGAAAAGGAAAAAGGTAGTTTTCAGTTCTCCAGGACCTATTGTATGCCATACACAACAAGAAAATGATCAGGCTAACAAGAGCATCTTGCATTGCTGTCCACACATTTTTTTTTTCTCTCCAGAAAGTGGTTTCCACAAGAACTAAGTGGAAGCCTGCCATTTACTGACATGTTGCTACAAATTTTTAAATTAAATGCTCTACTAGCAATGGAACCAGCATGGTAATGGATCCAGCTTACTACTGTTTTAGAAAGGTTTAAAAGCATTTAATTTCCATGTCACATTCATTAAAAATGCATGATGTCATGCACTCTGGGGAGCAATCTGTTTCATAATGTGAAGTAGGACCAACAAAACATGACTCAAAAAGGAAACGAAGGTGACAAGGTACAGAATAACATTAAGTGGTATACATACACCTATCATGAACTTTCCTGGGATTAAGTGTCCTGACAGAGAACAGAGAGCTTAATGGAAACAAACCAGAGAAACAAACTACATTCCATTTTCTCCAGGGAGAGAGAGAGAGAGAGAGAGAGAGAGAGAGAGAGAGAGAAGGGTAAATTAGAATTAAATAAAGATAATGTTATATGCAGAAAACATTTTTAGCATTGGTTTCCTCTGTACTGAAATGAGGAAAACAGCATAAGGAAGGCCAAGTGAGGGGACTGCATAATGAGCCGTGGGATTAGAGAGGATGCAGGTCTGTGGAGTGGCCTCTGCCTCTGCAGTCAGAAGTGCTGCTAGCCAGCTGGCACCCACCCTGCCCAAGGCTCTTTCATGTGCCTAGATTTCAGAATGAGAGAGGAGGGTTGTGGATATGCTCTCTCCCCAATATCCACTCCTCTTCCCTTCCATCTCCTTCCAACTCGTTTACATTTGTACTCACATATTTCATGTGGGTCATGAAAGACGGTTATATACTATGGCTGCAGAGTACTATATTACATTTTTAAGGGCAGAAAAGGGCTACATGTTAAGCTGCCAAGTCAGATCCTTGCCAAAGTGGTCCAAGCTAATGAGAAGGTTTGTAAATTACAGCTAAATGGATGAACTATAGAAAATCAGGAATACCATGGAGAGCTAGCAGATGGAATCACTGGGGGTCACTGGCTCTTTCACTGACATTTCTTCAGCATGATCTTAGATTAATTATTTGAGAATTTAAGCCTTTATGTATTAATGTCTTAAGAATGCCTTTAAATTTCAAGCCAGAACTAGGTCAGCTGTTCTTTAAACTAAAGGACCCATCACAATGTTTTGTGTAATACAATTGGTCAATAAATGACAAAATAAATAGGTAGGCAAATGGCAAATTGTAGAAGTAAGAAATCAGGGCAATTTTATCATTTGGGTCTGGGTTCCTGCCCTGCCTCATCCCCACAGTGAGGAGATTTTGTTAAATTTACAATTTTCCACACATCATGGTATGATTTAATTTTAGCTGGTGCTAACATTGTGTCAGCTGATTCACTGACCAGTTAATAGAAATCAGCTAGTTTTTTAAAATTGTTTTTTCCTTCTTTCTGAAGTTTTTCAAAGTTTTGCTTGCTATGTATTTGCATTGGAGTCAAACAACATAAAAAAATCAAAATCATAGCTCTTTGAGTCTTTGGACTATTTTCAAGCCATAAAACCTTTCATTTCAAAGACTTTCCCATTTTTGCAACTGAAAGCAAGTGACTTTAAGGATCCCTTGCAAAGAAATTCTTAGGAGTGCCTGGTCAGAAAATTAAAGCGGAAAAAGAATTAATTTCTTGGTTATAGTCCTTATAATTGGTTGATCAGAATAAGGCAAAAAAACCAATTTCTTCTAATTGGCCCAAGACATATTTTTACACATATTCATTAAAAAGCACAAAACATTTTTGTGATGGAATGAGTTTGATGAAATGAATGTACTTTTAAAACTAAGTTATTTCTTTAATAACGGTAATTAGAATGGACAGGAGAATAAAAAACATTTTAGTCTTAATTTAAAATTAATTTTAAATGCAGGTTATGGTAACTGCTTGGGATTTACCTGCACATCAGTAGCAAAATTAGACATAAAGCTAATTCCTCTTTCCTCTTGTCTTCTTCTGCTATTTAGTTATGCTCATTCTTAAAAAGAAATGAACTAAATATCTGTTAAATATCTAATGTATATGGAGTTATGCTGTGGTATCTACATTCCTTATTTTCAACCAGTCGAGTTGAAAAGAAAGAAAAACAACCTGTTAGGTAAAATGCAGTTAGTAAAAGCTTTAGTATTGATTTTGTGTTATATTTATTTTTTTTTATTGGTTGTTTTTGTGGCACTCATTATAAGGAATTTGTGTGACTGGGAATTAGTGGTAAGAATGGAATAGACCAAAAGACAAGGGAATAGGGAATAAAAGGAAAAAGAAAGGAAAAAAGGACTATGTTTCTGCATGATATGTGGTGGAGCCCAGTACAAAATGCTGTGGGGTTCCCTCTAAGGTAGGGTTGCCTTCACCTGTTGGAGTCAGGAATGGCATCCACAAAGAAAATGCACCCAAAATGAGTCCTGAGTAAGGGATAAGGTCACTAGGAAGACCATGGTGAGGGTGGGAAGAATGTTACATGCAGGCAGCAGTACCGTCAAGGCCCAGAAGTGAGTGAACAACTCACTGGAGGATGTGCAGGTAGCATACTCAGCAAACGTGTTGAGGGTTATTGGCAGATATTGGCTATAAGGAAAGCTGTGCCAGATGAACCCCTCATAGATCATGCCAGAGACTCTGGAATATAACTAGGTGGTATCAGAAGCCACTGAAGTTTTGTGTAGGATGTGGGAGTGAAGTATTTATGGCATAATCTATTTCCCTTAGAGGGATCCCTTCTGAGGTTTTATAGAAGATTGAAGCAGGGCCATCCTGAAGATGAAGAAACCAATCTGTAAGTGTTAGTCAGCATAAGTTAGGTTATAATGTGGTAGCAAACAATGTCAGTTGTTTAGTGCATTTAAAGGGTGATTTCCACTCTTTCTATAGGCCCTACACAAATCAGTGGGGGCTTTGTTCTATAATGTCATTCAGCGACTCCGGCTCCACCATGTGTTAGTTGCATCATCTGAGACACATGGCTTTTTTTGTTACCAAAACAGGGAAAAAGACAACTGTATGGTTGTGCAATGGCTTTTTTATGTTTGGGGATGAAAATGACACGTGCCATTTCTTCCTGCAGTCATAACTAGTTACATGGTTCAGCTTAAGCATGGGAGGTTGGGAAAATGGGGGAAAGCAGATGGAATGCTTGCTGAGCACCATGGTCTCTGCCACAGTAAGTTCAGGTAAGTAGATGAAAGCTGCTGTGGGCTGAAGAAGAGGCAGGCAGCTGTGAGAGGTCTTAGGGTGTTAGAAACAACAAATGATGAGGTAATGTGGTGGGGAGTGAGAGAGACTGGCACAAATGACTATTGGGTAAATACTAGGTGGTGCCAATATACACAGTTTAGTGAGTAAAACGGGCAGAGGAGTAGGTGTTGGGTAGAGAGTGATAAGAGGTTCTTATTGGCCAGTACTGGCGTCTAGAGAGCCTAATAAAAAAATGTCTAATAGTAACTGCAGGTCTGGAGCTCAAAACAGAGCCAGGTCTAACTATTGATATTTATATGCAATCAGACAAGTACAGCAAGAGATTGAAAATATGCAGATGGATGATTTTTGTAGAGAGAACATAGAATGAGAAGAGGTGAGATCGAAAAATGTTGAATTGTTCATGCAACCTGGAACCACAGTCATCATCCTCAAATTGATTCAGGAAATAGAGGGTCAGAATGTCTGCTTACACAAGACAATAATTAACTGGGTTTTGATGTATGGTTGCAGAGGCTAGAAACACACTGAGAGATTTATTGAGTGAAATATTTATTTGACACCTAAGGAAATAAAGCAAGTGTTCTTCTGAACTCCTGCAGAGATTTACCTTAGATAGTAAAGAGCAACTTGACATAGATTATTAGACACTGGAGGAGTTTATCAAATGAAACAGGTGGAAACACTGATTTTACGTCTTAAATCTCTTTCTCTGGTGCACTGGCTTTCAAACTCTTTCTCAGAGGGGCTTCAGGTGCAAGTGGAAGGGCTGCAGGATGCGAGGCAGGAGCACAGAGGGCCTGTGCTCAACCAGCTCACCCAGCTCTGCCATTACTTGTTTCATATCATAAGACTTCACTTGCGAATCAAAACTTGGCACTACAAACAAACGGAAACAAAAACATTTGTTTCCTCATCTACAATATTAAGAAGCCTTAGTCCTAAGAGGCTTTTATCATTTCTTGGTTGGATTATTTTGTTGTTCCTCCCATCGATTCCCCCTGTCTCATCCTCCCTTTATAACCCACCCCCCTACACTGCTCCCAAAATGACCATTCTCAGGCATAAATCCAATCCTGGCGTTTGCTTCAACAGGCATTTATTGACTTCCTATCCCCTTTAGTGTAATGTTAAACTTCATAGAATGGCACTTAGAAAGCCTTCGTGATTGGCTCGTTCTTGCCTTTCCCCAGCTCTTTTGGCAGGATGTGTCCGTCTGTTTCATGCGCGTCAGCCATAACAAACGATTTGTACTTGCAGTGTCCTGGAGGTCGAGAATGCCTTCTGCTTAGCTAATTCAACTTTTTAGTTTCAGCTTCAGCACAACTTCCCTTTAGAAGCCTCCCTGACACCTGCTAGTCTGGGAGGAGTCTTCCTTTGACACCCTGCAGCAACAAAATACTTCTCTGATAGTGCCTACCCCACATTATAGTATCAATGGATGTGTTGGTTGTCTCCTCACAAGCACCTTGGGGAAAGGGACTGGCTCATCAATTCAGTTCCCTCAGACCTTGGCCCTATACTTGGTTCTTGGCTTTATTATGAACAAGTTCATGAATACCCCTTTGTGGAGATTGTGAAAAGCAGTAGACTTCTATTTATTTGATTCATTTGAAAATATTTGGTCAATGAATCCAGACCAGAGGACATCTTAAGGTTTCATTTGTATTTTTAAAAATTCTTCTTTCTTGTTGTTTTTTATATCTTTAGAATTTAATAGTTCTTGTAAATATAAATTTTAAAATAACATTTTAGAATGTTCGAGAAGACTTTTTAGCTCTTTATATATGATAAAAAATATCATAAAAACGTTATAAAACAAAAATTTGGATAGAAAGCTCTTCTTTAATGGAAAATATCACTGCAGTCTTCCTGTTTCAAATACCTTAAAGCATAGCTTTAGCAGCCCAGCCACACATGTAATAGCACCCATTTTCTGCAAGACGAAGTTGAAACTCCTTAGTCTGATACCCAGTAGTCTGACACTAAATGACTTTTTCAACCACATTTCTCACTAATCCTTGACACAATTCTTTTTGGCCTCACTTAGATCTTTTTCCCCTTATATTTCTATTTATTCTATTTGATTTTTGTTGGATATTTTCAATCTGAAGAGTTATATCTTCTTATTTCTAGAATGTTCTCCATTTTTACATCTTAGAATGTTGTCTGTCCACTCTTGGCTCACACCTTTGGACTTTCTGTGAGGCAGATATTAGAGTTTCTGTAATTCCTAACTTCTTTTTTATATTCTCCATTGCTTTGTCTTTCTCCACCATGCTACAGATATATTCTGTTCTATCTTTGAATTTAAGTATGACTTGTTTTCTGTATAATCTGCTGAAATAAAAAAAATAATGACTATAATTTTGTCTTTTTAGAACTTGTTCTGTAACTTCCTGTTTTTATTTTACAGGTGCAAATTATTCCTTTGTATTTTAAACATCCTTTATTATAAACTCCCTTTCATGTTGTTCTACTGTTGCTAGTTCCTCATGTCCTGTGAATGTCTTTTTCATGTTGAGTGTTCTATTTTAGGGTTTTTGTTTGTGAGTTTTTTTTCAGAGAAAATTATTTTTTCTAGAGACCCAGATAACCACTCTGGGGAGATTTCCACTGGTGTGTCTATCAGTACCTTCAAGAAATACTCATTTTGAATTATTTTTTGTGTTTGTTTTTTAGCCTGGTATTTTCAGAGTGCATTGGTAATGAGAACTCAGTTCCTATTCCCATGGACAGCTTAGTCTTAGGGTTCTAATATAACTGGAAGACTTTTTTACTCACGGGGTGGAGCTCTTGGCTCATTTCCAGTGGCTACCTTGGATACACAGGCAGAGATGTTCTGAATCCTTTGTGGTTTGTGCAGTGGGGAGTTTCTGCTGATTTTCTACAGAGAACCTAGTTCTGATTCCTGCTGTGTACACAGAGACCCACACATGTTGCCCTCCTATCCTAGGTCCCAGCTTTGAATGGCCATGAAGACAACAGGCTTTGAGATTGTAATCTCTTCCTGCATTCTCTCTATATTTCTAGCATGTGGGGATTTCCTTTTTTGCTTTTGAGTTCCACTATATCTTAAAATTTGAAAACACATGTTGTCTTTATTTCTATATGTTTGGAAATGTTGTGTTTAATTGACTGGAAAACTATCTACTACTTTTTAGTATCCAGATATTTACTCTTTGGTTTCTATTGTTCTCTCCACTTTGAACAATCTCTCCAGTTATCTCTGCCTGTTGCAAATTTCTTCTAACCTTCCAGTATTTGAGGGCTTGCTAGAGGTAAGCTCTTCCATGTTTTATGCCCTCCAAGGACCAAATTAACCCCAAATTAGTTCCTTATTGGAACTCCTTTGGCATCCATTTGATACTTAATCATATTCAGTTAAAATTGTTTTCAGGCTATTATTTGTATTCTAATGAGATTATAAAATTTTTGAGATTTAGGGCCTTTTCTTAAGCTTCTTGGATTTCTCCATAGTGATGTATACATATCTGGACATTCAAATAAATACTTCCTAGTGGAAGAATGACGGAAAGAAAACA